>NW_017728886.1:231151312-231164451 GCF_001723895.1 Crocodylus porosus
ACATGCTCCCCCACCCCACACTCACATCCTTACCCTCCCCAACACCCCCTATGCCCTCCACCCCCCACAATATACAAGAGTAAGACATCTTTTTAAGGTATTGTGCAATCACCTCTGGATACACTACACAAACACATGTAAATCAGGGCAAAAATATTTTTTGAAATCAAATTAATGAATGTTGTAGATGTTCAATTTTTAGAATATAGTTTGGTATTTCTCTGGTTCTGAGATGGCAAAACCCCTTGCTGAAAGGAGCATTTCCAGGGGCAAGGGGAGGGACTTCTGGTGGCAAAGGTTGGGGGTTAGGGAGTGGGACTTCCAGTCCCAAGATCGTGACCAGGGCATGGGGTACCTGTCAAGGGGTGGGGCTACCAATGCAGCCTTCAACAGCTTGTGAAAACTCAGTAATCAGCCCTCCACCCAAAATAATTGTCTGCCTCTCCTCTAAAGCAATCACAGTTTTTTGATTAGTGCTGGTCAGAAGCCAATGGGGCACTTTGGTGGCAACTAATCCAGTGGGGGACTTTCATGACAATTAATACCAGGGGCTGGGCAGCCTCCCTGAAACTGACTGGAGTCAGCCAGCAGGGGGCAGTGGAATAAAAAGCCACCAGGCAGCAGTGGTTGCAGATGCTGCCAGGCAGCATGACAGGCCAGGGACACCGAGGGCTGGGTCAAAGGCAAGGCAGCAGTGCCCAGTAAGAAGGTGACACAGCTGAGTGGCCCTGGCTTCAAGAGCTTCATCATCACTGACCTGCTGGTGCTGGAGGCCAAGCTGCAGCCTCCCCGGCCACTGCCACCACTGCTGAGGGTGAGGATATGGGCAGCCAGGAGGCACTAAGTGTTGGCACCCTGCTGCTGGGTCTGGGCTTCCTGGACAGGCATTCTTGCCTGCTACATGCCCACCTGCCCTTCTTCTACCCCACACTGATCTCCACTTTCCTGAGGCTGCACTGCCAGGCATCTAGCATCTTGGGTGAGCTGACACATGCTGCCCTATAATAGCCCATGGGGTCCCCTGCTATCTGCAGCTGCTAGGACACATGTGCCCCTCACTAACACACTGCCCCCCCATGCGCACACACCCTACATGCCCCCACCCCCCACACACTCATCTCCCAACCCTTTTCTGATTTACCCTGTCTCTCTCAAACAAGGGAGAAACAAACTGGGGACCCCTCCCCACAAGCCCCCTGGCTTGGCGTTCGGCCCTAGGGGGACCCTGGGTGCCCCCCAGACCCAGGAGGCACCAGTTGCTGAGCTGGGGGGCAGGGTGGGGGGTGCACTCTGTGGTGGACCTAGAAGTGGACCGGGAGTACTTCTGATCCACTTCTGGGTCCACCACCAAGAACATGAGAGATCCCCCCACGCTCCCATGAGATGCTCCATCTGCCCCACCATCTCAGCATTCACAAGCCACACCTGGTAACTTGAAGTATGTAGAAAAAACATATAAGGCTGTGTCTATGGCCAAATCACCAAATCTCTTTGAATCAAATCAGAGACTTCCAATTTGATTCAGAGAGATTAATGGGTCTCCTGATTCGATTTGGATTTGGAGATTTGGCTGCTGAATTGGGCCGAATCTCCTCTGAATCAAATCAGTGACTGAAGCTTTGCACAACTCTATTAGATGTGACATTTTCACAAAAGCTATGTACCATGGGTCTTATGTAGGTTTGGCTGAAAACTTTTTGTCAGACTGGTCTTGGGTCAGAAAATGCCAGTTTATTAAAAGTAAAACTTTCTGTGGGAACATGTTGATTTCAGTATTATGTCAAAAACCTTCCTGGTTTCCTGCCAGGTCACCTGACTGACACATAATGAGACTTCTTGATGGACATTCAGGGCGCTGAGACTTTGAAAGTCTTAGGTCTTCAGTAGAAGGGACTTCCTTTAGGCCAGGGTGGCAGAAACCTAGGGTCATGGGAACCATCATGCCTACACATGTTGCTCCTCACAGGCCTGGCCTTCCAGGGTCCCCTCTGGGGTAGCCTGCCCAACAGGCAGTCCTTGGATCAGGAATTCCACGTCCCCAGCTCCTCAACATCCTGGTAGTCCAAAAGGGCTCCAGGCAACTCAGAAAAGCTTCTTAAAAAGTCAAGACAGAACGCTTGGAATTTCTCTGAAAGAAACGTTGCAGTTGTTCAATTTTTTTCATTACATTTCAGAATTATATCTATTTTTTTTAACTGTTGAATTTCCCAGAATGGGAATTCCATTTTGTGGCCAGCAAGGCAGCTGAGTTATTTTATAGTTATATGCTTTGTGCTTTAAGCTGGCCTTACCTGACTTCGGCCCTGGTAAATAATGAGCTACCTGCAAAGTCAACGCCTAAATTCTGGTAGTGCAGCACAAAAGAATTCTGTGGTGAAGCACAAGCTGTTTTCATGCTGTTCCTTCTTCTTAGACCCTAATGGATGCTTTTGCTTACTAGGAAGGCAGGTAAGAGCAGGCGGTTAATAAAATAAACAGGACACTACTACTTGCTCACTTAAGAACACTTGACTCCCAGGTGCCAATGTCAAGCTATGCTACTCTGTTCTACAGCTTTACACATTGTAGCTTAGGCACTTGTACAATTATGTAAATTCATGGCACATCTCAGATACTAACTTCAATTTTTTCTTTCCCTCCTCTGTACCAGTCCCATAGATCCTCAGATCCCACAAGACTTCAACAAGACTCAGTTGTTGTAGGTGGTCTACCAACCACCTTCCCCCAAAAAAAGGACGACTACCCTCTCCCCTGAAGAGATGCAAGATGGATACAAGTGGACAGAGAGGCCAAAAATTGGGAGGAAAGCTGTGTGATAAGGAAGTGGCTTGGGGTTAACAGGTCTGGTTTTCCTTCTACTCCAGTGGTAGTTATGCAAAGAAACAAATGAATTGGATCAGTAAAACAGGTTGCAAGTAAAAATACTTTTGCAAATACATACATATATAATGTATGTATGTGTGCACAAAAGTCTGTGCATGTTTGAATGTATGCTGAATATTCAAACTCAAAATATTTATGTTCATAGATGAGTTAGACTAGGCAAACATACATTGCTATACATAGCTAGAGTTTATAATTCAACCCTTACCATAGGAGTTAGAGAACTATTTGGCTAGGACACCTAGGGTTAACTAAACTGACAGTTCCTCTGAGCAATTCCCAAGCCAAAGAAAGTCAAGTGGGGTGGAAGGAAAGACAGGAGATATATGAATGATTAAAATATCTAAAAGGAAATCAGTAATTTTGAAAATCCAGACCTGGAAACAATTAGAGGCTGGCTGGCAACTGTCAAGAATCAATAAAAGAAGGATGCAATTTCTAATAACTCAAAAATAAAATATTCTGATAAGTTAAGGAGTCATAAGGAAAAATGAGGTGAATAGGAAACTAAATCTGTTAACAATTATTGTCAGTGCCAGTGCTGCCTTGGAGGAGTCACGTTTACTGCCTCCACCTGACCAATTATATCGATTTGTATTCACCCTGCTCTCATGACAGCAGTACCCACCAATCCCACTAACATAAGGGATCTGCTGGCATTTTTTTCTGAGCACATCACTCAGCTGTTTTAAATCACATCAGGCTGAACCTTGTCTTACAAGTTTTCTATCCCAATGCTAATCTTTCTCTGTATAAAGTGTGTGTGTGTGTGTGTGTGTGTGTGTGTGTGTGTGAGTGAGTGAGTGAGTGAGTGAGAGAGAGAGAGAGAGAGAGAGGTATATTTTCTGCATTGTAAAATTGCCAGGAAAATTTACCATTCTTTTCATAAAATCTACTCTCCCACCCTTTACTATAATGATGAATAATTTTAAGAAAACCTGGCACCCACTAAGTAGAATTTGTAAGGCTCATGCATCCTGTCTTGGTCTGATTCACCATTCTGTGACACCCATTCTATATGGCACACAACTGAGCAGTGCGTACACATGCTTTACATTCATGAGGTGGTGCTATCCATGTGATTTACTTAATTTTTGGATCCAGGTGATAAAGTGCATAGCCATGTGATAAATTTCTTTTATTTTTCACCTTTTGACCTTCTCCCTTGTTCTCTGCCCACTAATCCATTTCTGCTGGGACTACTTCTAACATTCCAAACTGCTGAGTGGCTTTCACACAGGCAACATGTAGAAAAAAAACTCTGTCACAAATTGTTTCCTTCTTTCCCTTTTAAATATGGAATTTCCCTTCTTGCCCCCTCCCCCAAATAACAGGGGTCAAGGACAGTTACATTTCAATCCTAGACCAATGACAGTTATAAGAAATAGTATTTTGAGTTCTGACCCATCATACCTAAAAATACTTCTTCAAGGGAACTGTAAATGCAGGCTTTCTAGAAGTGCAACCCAGTTTTGATATCATACTTGAAAGTCTCAGCACTCAAGTCATTTTAAAGCAGTTGTAGAGGTTTTTAAAAATCATTTAGTTTTCCTGTAACTGCAATAACCTGTATGAAGTATTCAGGGACCAAGAGTGTACCTAAGGGTGGGCAACAAGGTCTAACTGCTGGCCTGACCGCCTGGTCTGGTCCAGATACCAGTGCGACCCAGAGCACAGAACTTGCTCATTAGGAGAGATTAGCTTTCCAGTCACAAGTGTTATCAAGAAAAGAAATGTAAATGGTAAACATTTTCTGAAGCAGCTTCTTCAGAAGGTCGTATAAACAAGATACCTAGTGGTAATGTGCAGATGCAAGTGTCATATTGCAAAAAAATGACTCAAAGCTTCATTACGTGTGAAGAAATTTGCTATGTTTGGTCCCAGTCTGTAATACATGCTGTAAGACCACAGTGGTCTTTTGCTGATCTAATTGCAGAATTGCGTACTTCTTTATTTCTTTATCTCTTTTTCACTCTGTTGCTAAGAACATAAAATTGATTCTTGATACTTATATGGTGCTTTTCATCTGTGTATCTTCAGAGTGGGCATGATATGTGATTTACAGGTGACTTCTGTCCCAAATGGACTGTAACTTCCTGGATGTCTCACAAGTTCATGACACAGCCAGAAGCAAAGCTCAAACCTTTTCCTTCCTGCATTCAATCCTGTGCTTGGCTATGATTGCATCCTACTGAGTTGGGTCTGATACATCAGTGCCATGAATGACACATGCCCCAGAGGCTGGGGGGCATGGTAACTGCCTGCAGGCGGCGGTGGGGTCATGGCAGTTGCGAGCAGAGAGCTCCCGCAGGCGGCCACAGTGGTGTCAGTGCAGTGGGGAGGGTAACAAGCACCGAATGGCAGTCAGTGACCACCCGCAGACACTGCCAGCGGCAACTGGCAATCAGCAACCACCCACAGACACTGCTGGTGGTGTCGGTGGGGGGACGGGGGTGAGCGGCGACTACCCGTAAGTGCTGCTGGCAGCATTGGCAGTGATTCTGTCAGGGGGTAAACCACCAATCTCGAGGGGTGCATGTGCACCTGTGTATACCTCCTATGCATCACCAATGATCAGTGCAGTAATTACAGTAACTTGATACAGCAATGCAATAATTACAGTGATGCAATCTCTGCCATTCTTGATACACAGTGGTTCATCTATATGCACTTAACTGTGCAATAGACTAATTTGCTGCAGTGTAAAGCATCACAGTCTATACATGCAACACTATTAGACTGCAGCAAATTAGTTTTCACAGCCATAAAATAGAAAAGATGGGGACAGTACTGTCTTATGGTAGTGAAAATAACGATGCCTAAATGCATGTGTAAATGGTGGCTGGGTATAAATTGCATACGATCAGCCCAGGCAGCAGGGGGCAGACTCCTGCCCACTGCCTAGCCACATAGCTCTGCTCTTTGGGCACTCCCATGCAGAGCCAAGCCTAGGGGTATGTGGGGCCCGGGGCATATCAGCCTGTGCAGGGCCTGTGGGGTGCGGGGGGTGGCGAGTGGATGGAGCGCGGGGGTGGGGGTGCCCTCCGTGGGGCCTGTATGGCACTGTCTGCAGGCCTCCCCAAAATGTGAGACCTGAGGTAGTTGCTCTGATTCACCCCCCATGCGACGGCTCTGTTCTCATGGCCCAGCCAGCCCCTCCAACACATGACACCATGACCCAGAGCATGGGGCTGACCCCCTGAGCCTGGGGCTGCTCTGCCACAGCTCAAACTGCTGCGGTCCTATGAACACATGTAGACTCTGTGCCCAAGAGCTGTTAACTCTGACCCAAGTTATAAACTTAACTGTACTGGAGTTTATTGCATCGCACTAATAGCACATGTAAATGCACCCAGTGCATGCACCCACCTATATTTGTCACCCATAATTAACAGTGCTTAGTAAGAAACATTAGTGATATTCTCAGTGGCTTATTTTGAGAGGAGAGGGGGAAATCCCCTGAGACTGATCCTCAAGCAGTACAAATGAACATAGCTTCTTAGCAGTCTGTACATTTATATCAGTGTAAGAGCTTGTAGCAGTCTCTGAGTAGCTTTGATCCCAAGGACATTGAACTAAATCATAGATTTATTTCAGTGGGCTTTTCTAATGGGAGTTTGAAATAAACAGAGCAGATTCTGATGCTGAGAAGATTTTTAAATCCAGAGTAACTCCACTGTAGTGGATGAATTTATACTAGATTCATGCCAGCATAACTGAGATCAGACTGTATCCCAGAATGTCTACAAATAAAATCTCTGCTTATAATTTTCTACACTTGGCACCTGGCCTGCTATAGCAAATGCACTTGAATTAATCACATTAGGCCTGTGTGATCTTAAACTTCAGTTGATCTTAGTAAACTTCAGTGCTGTCACTTTCTTGGTCTTTTTTGAACATTTCTGGGGCAAAGACTCATGGACCTGTGTTCTCCTTTTTTCTGTTTCTGTCAGTCCTTTATAGATATCTAGTCTCTGCTATGTTGTGCTTTTAAGCGCCAGGGTTAACATCCAATTTCCTGCTTTGAGATATTTCACTCTTCAAACCTCTTCACTATAGGACAGTTTGGGAAAACAGTTTTCAACTGGGCATGTGATCATCAGAACATCATGATATCAAATCTTGTCAAGTCCAATGGGAGTTTGGAAGAGGCAGAATAATCATAATGGGAGTTTGTTTCTTCCCGAAGCACAGAATGGAGTACATTAAGGGAAGGAAATCAAGCTGGGGTGTAGTTGTAGATCTGGTATAGATTATTTTTTCTTTCAATACATGAATCAACCAATAAGGAATTTATTTCTCTCTAGTTTATTAATGGTCACTCAGCCTGGATTGATAAAAGAAAGATGATGGCTGATAAATTTACTTAAATTCTTGGGGGTATATTACCAAATTGGTAGACATAATTTATCTGGATTTCAAGAACACATCTAGTAGTGCACCATACAACAGATGGAATCTCAGAAAGCATTACAGGAAATATGGGGCAGAGATTGTTGAAAGAAACAATTCAACAATGGATCACAGTAAGAAAAATGTTCAAAAAGAAGAACGTTACAGGATACACACTAAAAAGTGAGTTTTAGAATGTTCTATTTTCTAAAATACTGGTAGGGAGGAAGCTGGTCTTTTAAAACCAGTTAGTGTTTAAAATTGGAAAATGCAGAATTTATATATACATGATATAGCTATACATGCTAAACAAGCTACAAGTGCTAAATAACTGATGTAGATTACAGCCTGGAAGAACCCAGTATACTTCAGAGTTTTGCAGATGTTGACTCTTGCCTATGTTACAAAGTCCAGCTGTGATGGCAAGCTAAGTAAAAAAGATCATACCTCATAGTCACTGCTAGCTCTGCAGCAAAAACCGTGTGGACACAGTTCTGCCATTGAGGGGAGCTGGTGAAGCACTGATGACTGAAAAATATTTTCTGGGCCAGAGCTTTGTCTACATCAGCGGATCTGGCTGTCATATCCCTGTCACCATAACTGTTGTGGCAGCTGCCCCGTAGCATAGACTAAACTTCATGCATGAGCGCTTTCTGGGTGCAAGGAAGCTCTTTATATTCCCTTCTCCCACTAAGCTGTCAGGTAAATGGATCCATTCCTGCAGTGGCCCTGGGAGTGCTGTTCTCTGGCATTTTCTGCCCACCTTTTTGTGTGCACCAAAAGGAGAAATGAGCAACTAGACCTGTTCTTTCCCTTTCCCCTGCTGTCACTGTCAAGCATAGGAGGCAAATATCTTGGAGTGGGGACAGGAATAGTTTCACCACCCCATTTCCAGGTTTGGCCTGGGCAGAGCTGAAGCAGATGTATGAGGCTTGTTCCAGAACAGCACTCATAAAACGATTGCGGAAGTGATATAAACCTACCTTTACATGGCAGTCAGTGCAATATGGGAGTATAAAGAGCTACTTTACACCCTGCCCAGGTAACTTACATCATTCTATAGCAGGGGTGGGGAAGAGGATGCTGTTGCATTTATTAGCTCTTCCCTTTAATAGATGAAGCAAAGCCTTGGAGCTGGGAATGATGGGGAAGTAAGATGCACCAAAAGAAAAACTTGTGCCGCCTGCTTCTCCCATGTCCCATAGGGGGAAGTAGAAGATTGTGAATCTGAAACAGAGTCTGGTTGATTCTCTGCTCCTGATATAGTGCAACTACCTACAACCCTTATTTGGTTTGGATTGCAGGGTTCCAGTCCCACCCCCCCCAGCCTTTTTTCCCCTTTTATTAAGTCCATTTTTGTCAGACAACTTTTTTTTCCTGCTATAACCATCTCTAAATTATATTACAGATGGTTACATTATTTATTACTAATTATTTGTTCAATGAGTTTTGCCCTTTCTCTTACATGAGTCATTCACAAACTTATTTCTGTAGATGCATTTGTTATCTCTAAATATTAACACTTTATGCAAAGAAACTTGAATCTCTTGCCTGCTTCTGAACTACTTGTTTTTCTTAGTGTGTGATTGGTCCCCTAAATTAAGTAACATCATTTTTTCTACCTAACTGGTAATAATTTATAAATCAGGCTCAGAGGTTCTATTTAATAGCCTAATAGTGCACTATTGCGGAAAATGTGACCTCCCCATCAGACCAACAATGTTTAAAACTGCATCTCCCAATAAAGCACTCTAACAACCTGTCTACAGATTAGGTTTGGTGCGAGGAGAGCTTTCCAGCTCTACTGCTGAAATTGGGTCACTGTACAGAGAAGAATTTAAGGTTTATTGGGGAAGAGACAGTGAGCGAGTATGTGCACAAGAGGGAGCCTGACTCTGTAGCCCACTGATTAGGCACTTGTCTGGGAGAGGGAGGGTTGGAGCTCATATCCCCAACACCAGGGGTGTTTGTATATTTTATTTTAAAAACTCATATAATCCTGACAGCTAGAACCAGAATCCAGGTCTCTCCTACCCTAGGAGGGGTGAAGAGTGCCCTCCCCACACTGGCCTAGCTAGCCTTGTGGTTAGAGCAGACTAGTGGGGGGGTGGGCAAATGGGTGTGAACTTCTTTAGGTTAGAATGGCATTTGAGACCTCCTACTCCCTGGATGAGTTCTCTAATTACTAGACTATTACACATATTTGGTGATTGCCAGCAGAGTTTTAAAAATGAAGTGCAAGCTCTTCTCATTTCTGGGAGAAATGGAGAACACTCTGGGCTATGGATTCCAAGTGGATGAAGGTGCTTAAGAGATGGTGAAAGGTGGAATTATGCATCCCTCCGCATGCTCAGCATTTCCCTCTTGTCTGGCTCTGAGTATGCCGGCTGCTTTGGATCCCATTTGGAGGTGTTTACCTGTGCCCATGTACTATACAGGTTTCCCTCGATTTATGTGGGTTCTTTATATGTGAATTCACTCTTATGTGATGAGCATATTTAGACCCATAATTTGTTATATGTGAGGTAAATTCACTCTTATGCGATTAGCATAGATGTCCCCTCCCCAACAGGAAAGTCTGTGCAGGGAGGGGAAAGGGCCATGCCTCCACTCACCCCAGCCCCAGCTGCAGTGGCCCCAGGAGCAGCAGGCGCCAGGTACCTGCAGTTGCTGGGCTGCGCCATGCTCCTCCTGTCCCCTCTCACCTCTGCTCCTGGGCTGTGCTGTACCTTGGTACAGGCAGCTGGTGTTGGCCGCTCCCAGAGTGAGTGCAAACAAGCGGAGCCCCAGGCAGTGCAGGATACTGCACTCACCCCAGCCCTGGCTGCAGCAGCCCTGAGAGCGGCCGGCACCAGCTACCTGTGAGTGGGGACAGGCAGAGCATGGTGTAGCCCAGCAACTGTAGGCAGCTGGCACCAGCCACTCTCAGGGCCACTGCAGCTGGGGCTGGGGTAAGTGCCGCTTTGTTCCCTCTGCTTTGCTGCCTTGTGTAGCCCTGGGAGCGGTACCCTTCCCGCCGCCCCTTCCCTAGTCCCGGACTCCCTCCCTCCCTCACTGCCATGGGAACCTATCCCACTTTGTTACATTGTAAAGTGAGTTCGCTTTATGCAAGTTTGATTTATGAGCCTTTCTCCAAGAATGCATGTACTGCATAAATCGAGGGAAGCCTGTATAGGGATCCAAGAGGCTCTGGAGTCTAGTTTTTACTCCAGGTCCCAAATGACTAAAAGTTAGGGATTATAATGTCTAACTTGTAGGCATGCAAGTCCTTCATTACCTATAGCCCATAGTTGCAAAAACTTTAAATATATAAATATATACTTTACTGTTCAAGTAACAATTAATTGTTAAAAAGGAAGGATAAAAAGGGCTGTGAGAGGGTCTTATTACACATTAATTTTAGGCAGCTCCTGGAAGACAGAACACCTGGATTGTTCACACATTAACACCTGAAACTAGTTTTAAGCATACTTTAGGCAACCTAAAGTTATGCCACTCCACGGCCAGTTTACCTCTGATCTGTGTTACTCAGCTCATGTTCCATTAAGTGTGGACACTCCCCACAGATGAGCAGCCCAAGTTGCAGTCCTCCAGCATCCCAGGATGCTATGTCCCCTTTCTGCCCCCTGAACTCTACTGTCCAGGGGCCAGTTCTTGCACCAAGTCAATTCCCACTCCTGCTCTTGGGGGTGCTACCTTCCCACCCCCAGGGGATGCAAACCCATGCAAGCAGCCTGCAGAGCACATGCCAGCTAGCTAGGTCATAGGGCACACGTGGGTCCAGAAGTGGGGTCTAGAAGCTAGAGAGCCAGATTGGGTCCCCATGAGCTGGGGCTTCCTTCATAGGGCAGGGGCAGGAGCTTCCCCAAAAGTGCCTTCCCTCATGGCTCCCACCTCTCAGCCACCCCGGGAAGCCCAACCAGCACCCCCCCACACACATTCCCCAATCCCAAATCCCAATTTATTCAAACATAAGACCTCTTTTAATTTACTTCCTCTTTATTTGTTGTTATTTTTTTTACTTCTTTTTATTTTATCTTTCAGTGCCTGGTTTCCTTCATTCCCTTTAACTCCGTGCCTCCCAGCTTCATGTTCCTGCTCTCTCCCCACCCATCTATCTCTGACCGCCTCCCCCCTCCTCCCTCACCACACAGTTGTTTAGCCTACAGGGAGCAACCTATTAAGACTGTCACATTGCTTCTGGAATATCTGCACAGCACTGTAGATGTTCCCATAGATCCCAGTGCTCTGGTAGGTTGGCCAATGTTTCCACTGGGACAGTTTTGGGTTGTATCTTTTACCTGTTGTTTTCTCTCCCCCACCCATTAAATGTTGCAACACCTATTTAAATTGAATATGGCAAAATATTCTTAAAACCATGTAATTAATTAAAATATGGGCAAGTATTGAATAAATGCTTACAGTATTAAGGTTATGCTGACATTTGTTTTCTTGGTGTGCAGGCCCAGTATTAGACCATACCCTCACATGCCATCCATTGAGTGTGTGTGTTTTGTGGGGGAGGCACGGGCACACAATTGCATTAAGCTACTCAAATATGAAGATAGAAAGAAGCCAAAATGTTGGAGAGCTTTCATTACATCATGTTTATGTAGTACTTAGTGTATCTGCATCTCTATAACCAATGAAAGCTTAAGGCTCCACTGCTTTTTGCAAAAATATAACCTTTGGAGTAGTTCTAGTCTGCTGTCCTGGTAATTACAAAGTACAGCTGTTATATGACAAGCAATAATACCAGTCTCTGTACCTTTTAAATGCAGTCTGCCTGATTACAAGATGCCTAAGACATCAATTAGAGCAAAAGATTCCTAATGCCCTGAGGCAGGACTGCAGTTAAAACACTTTGCTAAAGGGTTTTAAGTTAACCCCTTTGAAAGCTGTACCTTCAGCACACTAAATGTCTAGCTTTTGAGGCAAACCCATTACTTTCTACAGACTGCAAGAAATACAGGCTAAATTAAATCTGTTGTTCTGGACCTACTATTTCAATTGATTTGGGAAAAGATCTTTCCCCGTGTAGTTAACATGCTAAGAACTATGTTTCTTTACTTTCATGTTTATGCATGTACTGCAATTTTGCATGAAATCACAGAAATCCTATATGAAAATGAGCTGAGAGGTGTCTCTAGCTGATCGCATCTTTATTTACAGACCATGACTGAATCCCTAAGAGCAAAAACTGCATACACATTGTGTGTCTGTGTCATTGTTAGAATAATATAATGAAAAATCTTTGATTTGCTATTTTCTTCTTTAAAAAATTGAAGCCATTGCTCACATTAAAATAATTTGGACGTAAGGTAGAGGAAATGTGAAGTACTAGGGTGTACGTTGGAATTAGGATCACTTCTAAGGATTCATGACTGTTTTCATCTTCAAAGAACATTGAAAGGATTAATTAAAATTCATAACAACTGTGCAAACTAGGTGAGTAAGCATGGTAATTACCCCAGTTACACAGAGAAAACTGAAATATTGATGACTTGATTTTTTTTAGAGAAGCTGAACAACTGCAATTTCCATTGGCTTCACTGGAACCTTAGGAAGTTACTCTCTCAAGAACTTGGAAGAAGTATATTTAGGTTTAGATGTCCCTTGAGATGAGCCTGTATTTCCTTGCAGTCTGTAGAAAATATAGATGGGGACTGTTATATGTGCTCTGGGCATGGAGGAGTGGGGTGGCAGTACTTTAATTAGAGCAGCTCTGAGAGTAATTAAAGCACTTCTCCATCTCCATGTTTAAAAATGGCAGTGGGAGTACTTAAACTAAAGGTTGTTGAACCAGCTTTTTAGTTCAAGCACCCTGCCACCATTTTCAAGCATGGAGATGCTGATACACAAGA
>NW_017728886.1:231164896-231185969 GCF_001723895.1 Crocodylus porosus
AATGTGTAAACAATAATTTGCAGCTAATTCGGAGTCTATTTTCATGTCCAAGAATTATTCTTTGTATTCTGATAGTGCCCACAATGATCTGTTTTCTGCCAAGTGTTTAGGAAGACAGTCTCTCCCCTAAAGATTTTGCAAATTAAGGAACATGGTGAGAAATGCAATAGTAGTAGATGAACAATACAAATGGACAAGTCAGATACATTCCCAAACTAGGGGTGTTTATCTCAATTGTCTTCACCCCAGGAGACTGCCAAAGCATTTCTAGTCTCTCTTTAACCTGGAAATTCAGCAGCTCACCAGAATAAAAAAGATCACAAACGAAAAGTTAACTACTCAAACTTTCTCTCGACTTGTTGTATTTCCTGCTTCTAATAGTTTTGGAAATACTGTAAAAACAGTTTTTCTTGCTTTATACTGGCACTTCTGCTTCTTGCCCCAGCCAGTATCAGGAAGTGCAGAAGCAAGTAAAAATGTTAAATATAGATATGTATTAAACTAATCTAACTTTTTACTCCCAAAAGAGTTACTTTGGTTTAGAGGTGAGAGTGTACCTCAGTTAATTTATGGGAAGTATGCTACTTATCATTCTAAGGAGAGGATTGTTAGAGGCTGGAGGACCAGAGAAGTAGGGGCAATTCATTCCCTGTGCATGGAGTCACTCATTATTCTGGTCTATTGAATCACCACTCTTTGGTTTCTTAAATAATTTCTAAAAGAAACTCTGTTCCACAGCGCTCACAATAAGCAAATCAAGCATAGTCACCTTGATGTCTTTATCCCCCTCATTTTCCATATGGATATATTATGAAAGCCTTAAGTGAATCCTCATGAGATATGTATGCCTAATGAGGTTAGCCATGTTATAATATTGCTTTAATTCTGTTTCTTAGTCTTAGCCAATTTCCAGAGTTGCTGGACAAAACAAAAAAGGAGAGTAGCAAAAATTCTTCAATTCATTAATACAAAATTTCTACAAGGAGCAATGCAACTGTATTATATATTCTGTTATATATGTATGCATAATCCTATCAAGGGCTTAAAGTGATGGAAAAAGAATGCCTAAGTTTGGATTTTGTTAGTAGAGTATGGACTCAGCAATGTTAGCTGAAGAGCAATGAAGATAATATGCCAGTCCTCAGCTGTGCTTGGCAGAGCTGTCTTTTGAATTGTATAAAAATAGGGCTGGAACGGAACTTAAGAGGTCACTTTAGGTCATTCCTCCACACCGAGACAGGATGAACTTTACCTCAAACCATTCCCAATAGATGTTTGTATATCTCACTATTAAAAAACTCTATAGATAGAAATTCTACCACATCCTAAGCCAATGTAACCCAGTGCTAAACTGTTCTTACAGTTAGAAAGTTTTTCTTAGTATCTAACTTACCATATTTACTTGAATACAAGATGAAATTTTTCTTCCAATCAGCATGGGAAAAAAAGTCCCTTGTCTTATGTTCACATACAAGGAAATCTCATTAAATACACTGCCTATCATTAAACTACAGCCAAAACCAGTATGTGCTCAGTAATGGAAACCAACTATGAAACTGATTAAATGCAGCCAACACTGAGCATGACTATAAAACACATGGCCCATATGGGGCAAACATACTGATGGGAACACCTTTTTTTGATAAATTTTATTAAAAGCACACTTTTAAAAGCTACACATATTGAGCATCCTTGTTTTACCAAGACATCATATCAGAAACAACTATATATCAAAAACAAACAACTACATATATTAAACCCTTAAACAACATATATCAGCTTCCCACAACAATCAAACCCTTACAGAAATCTTTTTCTTCATACAGAACCCCATCAAAAACAGCTACCTCAGTAATCACTTGAAACTCTTCACCCTTCCCATCAGTCCTCTCTGTTGGTTTACTGAAACGAGTGTGCCCAGTACTTTTTCCTCCACTTCTCTGCCTCTTCCTCTCTGATCTCTTCCTTGTCTCACTCAGTGCAGCATTTCAGTTTATGCAACCCCAGCTCCAGGCACACTTTTTCAGTGAAAGCCAATCACTTAAACACCCAGTGGTTTCTTACTTTCTATAAACTAGTTTTAACACATGCTAATAAAGTCCTTAATAACGTTTGGTATGAGTCCATATCATACCATCTCCTCCCTAAGACAGGCTTATTTTGGTGACATTCAAAAAGCAGTGGATCCTTTCCCACACCCTCTTTCCAAATGTACACTCTTAATACACATCCTACTGTTTCTTTTTCCCTGCACCTCTCCCCTGCGCACCTTGATGAGCTCATCAAGCCCCATCTGTGTTGCACTTCTCTCACTGGCAAGATATTTTTTACCACCATTTATACTAAGTCAACATTTTACCCTTTTAGTTGTTTACTCACCACCACTCCTCACAGCTTCTTCACTTGTCCTTCTGTGAAGTTTCCCACCAGCACAATCCCGTCTCTCTTCTTTACCACTTTCATCGGTTTCTTATGATCCTTTAGGGCCTCCAGCCCTACCTTCCCTATTTTATACTGCTGCATAAGTTCTTTTATTCTCATGTAATGAATCAGCTGTTGCCATGCCCATGGACGCTTCAAAGAGGTGTGATATATTCTCTATTTCCTCAAAATTCCAGCTGCGTAAAATCGGGTGAAATGTGCTGCTTTCTGCTCTCCCTCTCTTCCTGCCTTGCATATTGCGCTTATGTTTTTGCACAGATAAACAGTCCCAAATCCAGCAGCTCCTCATGCCCCCATCTCTCTTGCTTTGTACAGTTCAGATTTAGCCAACTTTCTCTTTTGGCATTCCAAAAGAATACACATATTTTCCTCTGTATTTTTGCTAACTGCCACCATATTGGTAGGAATACAATTCCCATATATAAAATAATCAGCAGTAGCACAGCCTTAACCACTGCCACTTTTCCAACAAAGGACAGGATCCTTCCAGACCATAACCAAAATATTTGCCATAGGTTCACTGTCATCTTTTCCCATGCTGTATTACCTTTTCCTTCGGCATCTATCAAGATCCCTAGCACTCTGATTTCTCTATCTCTCATTTGAAGACCACACTTATCTGAGTCCCTCCAGCTCCCCACTCCCATCATGGTGCTTTTCAATCTATTTAGTTCAGATCCCCTGCTTTTCCATACGTTGATATATGCTTTAGCACCCTTTCCATTGAAGTCTCTCTAACTACTACATTTATATAATCCATATATAGTATGCATTTTACCTCACCCTCTACCATTATCTTTACTCTACTTATGACCTTGTCTTTCTTATTTTTTGTACTAATGGCTCCATGCCACACACAAATATAGTAGTGGTGACACCTTGTCTCACCCCATATAGATTTTAAAGGCCTCACTTAGGTGCACATTAATTTGGACTTGAGTCTCTGTTTCTCTATACAACTACCTTACCCAACATATAAATTTTTCTGGGAACCCCATTTGTCATCACAGCTCAAACATGTAATCATGATCCTGGCTCTGTCATATTCTTTCTCTAAATCTAGGTTTGCTATAACTTTGTTTTCCTTTCTTGGATGTGGGACAGTATATCTCTGATCACCCTGATGACTTCAGAGATTCTTCTACCTGGTACTACATGTACTTGGTTTTCCTGTATTATCTTCTGGAGGTTATTCCTCATCCTCAAAGCCAGCATCTTGGCCATTAACTTATAGTCCGTACTAAGGGGTGCATCCCCACGAGCACATGCGTGATTTGAGGCACTGCAAACCACATGCGTTGCATAAGCACCTTTACATCACACTGCTAATCAGCAGCACGCTTGGGGTGGTTTGATACCAGGAAAGCCCGGTGTCAAAAACACTGCTGAAAAAAGCAGCATGGTGTACACAGCAGCAGTGTGTACCACCAGAAAGGGAGACTGGCTGGCCAGAGCCATGCTCTGGCTGCTGGCCAGGCTCTGAATGGCTGGATCACCACCACTGCTGCCCCGGGAGGCCCTCAGGACCCCAGGCAAGGCTGCTGTGGCCAGCTTCCCCTACCCCACCTGGGACAATTTTCCTTGCACCAACCCCACATGCAGAGCGATGCACAGAAGCAAAAAGCAATGGCATAAATTTGTGCCACTGTTATTGCTGCTGTGGCACCCGCACACCCCTGCATGTGTGGACATGCCCAAGGAGTGTATTCAGTCTCCAGTTGTTCAGGAGTTCATTCTCCCCCTTCTTGAACAGTAGGATCACAACTCTTGTAAAATCTTTCCCTGCCTCTCCTGTTTCCACTATTTCCTCAAAAACTTCCACTATATCCCTCCCTACCCATGCCCAAAACTTGTTGTAAAATCCATAGGCAGAACATCTGTTCTTGGTGATTTCCCTCTTTTAAAGATTTTTAAATGCTCCTCCACTTCCTTTAAACGTATCTCTTCTACCATCTTCTTTGTTTCCTGCTCCTCTACTTTCTCTTCACTCTCTTCCAAGAAATCCTTCATGTTATTCCTGTCTCTTTCTATTTTTTGGTGTAGCTCTTTGTAAAATCTCCTTGTTGCCTCCAACACCAGCTCCTACTTTTCCACCCAAGTACAACCTTCTTCCCATGCTGCTTTAAGCTCTCTGTTTGCCACCTTCACTCTAGCCAAAAAGTATCTGGACCAGTCATCATTTTCTTCCACCCAGGGTGCTTGTGCTATGAACATTTTCTCTCTCATCTTGCTTTTAAACCAGGTTTCTAACTCTTGCCTTGTTTCTTCTAGCTCTTCTTGTACCTGTCTTCTTTCTGCAGCTTCCTTCAGCAGCTCCTGCACTTGCAGCTCTCTTAGCACTTTCATTCCTTTCCCTGGGCATCTTTGACTCTCCTTCCTGAAGAATTCTGTCCTCTTCTTCACCATCATCCACCATTCTCTAGTACTCCCAAAATATTTCTTCAGTGTTTGCCACCCCTCATACTGTCTCATGCACACTTGACATCAGTGGCGATATGTAGGGGGTGCATGGACATGCACATGCACCCCCGAGAGTGCTGGTGCACCTTCTCACAGTCATAGCTGCCCGTTTAGGTGATGGGCATGGGGGCCAGGCAGGAGTGCCAGTGCCCCCACTGTGAGCGCCGACCAGGGAATGTGGGCGCCAGGAGGTGTGCCACTCATGCTTCCTGGTTGGCATGATCGGCTGCAAGGGACTGACTGGTCACTGGGGGGGCATGTGCCCCTCCGACACAGAGGCACCAGTCTCTCATGCTAGACATGTCTCTTCATCTTGTAACAGGTGCCCATTTAACTTCCATAGTCCACTGGCATGGGGCCCTCACCAAGACTCATTTCTACCTTCAGCATTGAGTAATTACTAAAAGCTACATGTACAGTTTCTTTCTTCCTTACCCCTACTTCTTTTGATACAAACACAAACTCAGTTCTAGATTGTTTCTTTCTACTGGGGTCTATTCCAGTGAAAACTTTCTCCCCTACCCACACATCTCTTAGTGTTAATTACTCTTCTTTTATTATCTTTGTTAACAGCCTGGATAAGCTGTCTAAAGCTTCATTTCTTCCTTCCCCTGTTCTGTCACCCACTTTTATTATACAATTGAAATCTCCTGTTATGTGTGGTCTCCCTCCAACCAGGTAAATCACTAGCTTTCTAGGCTGCTCTTCCTTCCCTGCCTCCCCAGTGGTGCATATATGTTGAAAATGTCTAATTCTGTTCGCTTGATTAATAGTAACATTCATTGCAATCTGCCACTAATGACTTCTACCTGCTTTGCTCTCAGCTCTGGGTTCTTGAATAATATTGCTACCCCTGCCACTTTGTTCTCATTTGACTTTGACCACCAAGATGGTCTCCATTTCCACCTTTTCTCAAAGCATTTATAATCTCTCTAACCTGGTATACAGGCAGACAAGGTTCTTGGTATAAATCTGATATCTTTTATTAGACCAACTCAAATAGTTGGAAAAAATTCTTCTTTGCAAACTTTCAGGCAAAAAATATCACCTCGTATACCACAGTTTTGTAGGAAGATTATACCTGCCCATACTTGCTTCAACACTGGTTCAATCTGTTCCCATCTCTTCCTTGTTAAGATACTCCTGACGTTAAGCAAAACTATTATTAATGCCATTTGTGCTTGTTTTAAAATGAGTGCATGTGTACCTTTAAGATTACTCCGTGTTACTGCTCAGGGTGGCTGACTCCTTCTTCTTGGTCACTTGCATTCCTGTAGCATTTGCAAACTGCTGAATCAATTTCACATTTAGGAAGGCTGGCATATTCCCACCTCCCTGCCGCTTCTCACCTTCTGGCCTCCCATTCAGGCTGCGGCCTGGAGGCCTTATCAGCAGGAAACTGCTCTCTGGCTCTTCCTCTAACTTACCTCCCTCATTATTAGATTTCTTTTTCCTGGTCTTCAGGCCGTGCATTTTCTTTCTTTTCCCAGTCTGTTTCTCTGGCTCTGGCTCTGGCTCTGGCTCTTGCTCCATTTCCACTTCTGTTGTCTGCAGAGTGTCTTCTTTCTTCCCCATCCCTACCTCCATGTCTGAGCTGTTTGCTGTTCTCATCTTCTCTTCCATACCAGCTCCTATCTCTGCCTGCGTTACCTCAATCACAGAAATTTCACCCCCCTTCCTTCTCTGTTTCACCCTCCTACAGCATTTCTTCCACCATTTCTACTTCAGTGTCCAATCCCTCTTCTCTGCTCCTCTTCTTCTCTGGGTTTTGCTGTTCCTCAGGGTGTCTGACTATACTTGCAAAGGTGTTGGGGCATCTACAAGCAAGTGTCCCTCTCCCTTACAAATAGTGCATTTCAAGGACTCCTGGCACTCTGCTGCTTTATGTCCCAACCCTTCACATCCATAGCATATTGTGAGGGCACAGTTTGTGGACAGGTGCCACACCCTTCCACATTTGCTGCACTGTTCTGTTTGCCCATGGTACCTTATCAAACCCTAGTATGTCCTGATTTAGATCACTGGCAGGAGGTGCAGTACCCCACATGGGCTCCACTTGTCTGCTTGTAACACTATTCATGCTCTCCAAGACTCCATCCAGATACCATATTTGTCTCTTACTTTCTCTACTGACATGACCCTCTGGACATACTTTTCCACCTATCTTTCTATGTCTTCTGGTTCTAGTAAATCCATGTGTACTGAAACTGTAATCACTCTTACTCTAGACTTTTCCCATCCTATGAACTTTATCGCTGTTCATTCCTCCCTCCCACATTTCTCTGCATATTTCTTCCCAGTAAGTCAATTCCCAAGTCTTCTGGATCAAGAAAGCAACCAGACTGGTTAGGTGCTCTGCTTGCACCTCCAAAATCTCAAACAGTACCTTTTCCAGGTAATCATATCAGTTCATTGTCAATCCCATCTGCCTCCCATTGCCAGTTAAAGTTGCCTTTAGCCACAGCTTCTGCTCCTCTTTAGCTTTTCTGGATGCCTCTTCCATGTTTTTCCACCATGCCACTCCTGGTGGACCTGCCATCATGCTCCTGCCATCCTCTGCTTCTCACCTGACATACCTTCTATTGCTCCGGTTCTGTCTCCCACTCTCCTCTGCTCCTCTTTCTTCTGGTGTTGTCACTGTCATTGTTAGTACTTCTGCCATTGCTCCCACCTGTCACATTCTCCTTCCTTTCTTCTCTACTTGTGTCCACTCTCCAACTATTTCCAGAGCTTCATTTCCACTACTCAACTATTTTTTCACCTCATGTTTTCTTGCCATCACTGCTATTGTTTTGAGCTTTGGGTCTCCCTCTTACACTCCTTACACCCTAGCATTCTGTTGATCCTTTTCTCTGCCTTTAATGCATTAATCAGGCTTTCAGTGCTCATAGGAACCTACCAAAGGCTACTGCGGCTTATCTAAATAAGATATATGGTGGTACCCATTGCACACAGTCCCCCTCAGCACTGACTCTTTACTAGTTATGGTAAGCCACTACATTAACTGCATTTCAATTTCCTCTTTACTCCCACAGCTGAGCTGCACACTCCTTTCCCATTTCCAATTACTTCTTTTTCTTTACTAGCCTTAAATGTCTGGCAAACATCTCCAAATGGGAATAGAAACAGTTCACAGAATCTCTCCATTGCCTTGTCTCTCAGCCTGTCGCATATGATTAGTGTAGCCCCATTCATGATCCCAGAACTCATGACAATAATACCTGGTTCCAGTCTTGAGTGGGGGCTAATTAGCACATGGATCTCTTGTGGTGTGTATCTGGAGTACATGCATATACCAAGCAGTGCTGAGATACAGGGACTTTGTGGCTTGAAACACTCTTCTGGGGCCCAGCCCAATGAACTATATGGTAAATCATGAGCCTTTTGGCTTTGGAATAATATCATGCATAGTTTGTACAATAAATAAGTAGGTACAAAAGTGCTACTTAAAAGTGTGCTTATGGAGTACCTGTGCTAAAACCTGCAGCAATTTCTGGATAAATGACAAAATAGATCATTTCTGGATTAGCTAAGCCTATTGATACCTAAATAATTTGCCTATATGAAAATATCTACAGGTATGTTTCTTTCAAGGTCAGTGTTTTCAAATTTTCCCCTCAATTCTACGTGCTCTGACAGTAAGGAGTGGGGGGAGGGAGGCAGTGGGTGGGAGGGAGAGGAAGGAGTTTCCAGGGAAAACATTGAGGGGAAGCAGTGAGCAAAAGTGCTACCTGACCCCCAGATTTATTTTCCCTGCTATAGCAGTGGGAAGGTAACAGTTTCAAGGTAAACCTCCAGTGATTGGATTCCATACCTGGAAAAGTATAACAAATTTATAAATTTTCCATATATAGGATCCAATTATTGGGAGGTCATCTTATATTCAGAGTCATATTATAGTTGAGTAAATATGGTAAATCTATCTTCTTCAGTTTTTAACCTGTTACTTCCTGTCCTAAACTAGTGGGCATAGAGAATTATTTCTAACCCTTCTCTTTGTAACAGCTTCCTCTCAGATTTCCCATCCCCTAAACTATACAAATCTAGCTATTTCAATCTTTTTCATAAATCATAGCTTCTAGGCTTCATCATTTTCCATGACCGACTCTGAACTCTCTCCTAAAGGTTCTTATCTTCCTTCTAGTATGAGGCTTAAAATGGGGGACAGTTCTTTGGCTGAGGCCTTACAAATGCAAAGCACATGGGAAGGATATGTCTTACACATGGTATTCTTGTGTATACTTCCCAGTGTAGCATTGGCTTTTTTTGCAACAGCATGATATAGTTGGCTCATGTTCAGTTTGTGATCCATTATAATCACCAGATCCTTCTCTACAGAACTGCTGTTCAACCAGTCATTCTTCTTTTTGTTTTTGTGCAGTCTTTTATTTCTACATAAGTGTATTACTTTGTACTTGTATGTACTATATTTTAGCCTAATTATTTCACTGTCAAATTATTTTATCACTGTATGTATCAATTTATTTTGAAATTTAATCCTGTCCTACAAAGTGTTTGCAACCCATCCCAATTGATAGCATCTGTGTTTTGATAAAGGTACTCTCAGTTCCATCATGCAGGTCATTGATTAAGATATAGAATAATACCAGACCAGAACAGAGCTCTGTGGAAGCATGTTTGATACTTCCCCCAGTTAAAGAGAGCTAGTGATAATTACTCCTAAAACACATTGGCTATGTCCAGATGAATGACGATGTGTGGTATATGGCACTGCCAAACCCCTCCCCACCCCCATGCCTTAAAATAGTGGGGCAGCACACATGGTGACAGCATGTGCCACCCAAAACTGGAGCTTGGCCTACTGGACATGCACTCTGACTGCTGGCCAGCTCCTTGCTGCAGGAGCACCATGGCTGCAGTTCCCTGAGGACCCCAGGATCCCAGGTAAGACTGCTGGGGTCAACACAATACTGGCCCCAGCCTCCCCTACTCCACATGGGCTCACCTGCTGCATGCCATAGTGCGAACGGTATGGCCATTCCCTGGGACAAGTAGCAGTGGAATAAGGTGTACTGCTGCTTCTTGTCCCCAGGGAAACAAATTGCTGTACTCGTCTGGACGTGGCCATTGTTCCTAACCAGTTGTGTACTCAGCTAACAATAATTTCCTTTAAACCAGACTTCCTTAGTTTGCTTATGAACATATCATATGGAATAGTGTCAAAGGGCTTATTTATGACTGAATATTACATCTTTATGTCTGAGTTTTGGACTGGTTGGGTTCTGGTTCAGCACCAATGCAATTTACAGCAACCTTAGTTGTGCCCAAATGCAACCCCACCACCAAGTAATCTTGTGCCAGCATAGAATATTTGAAGCATAGTGATATGCTGGCATAATTCCCAACAAAACACATTATAAAAGCCTTGTGTAGATAGAATAGACATGTATTGTTGACTACATTAAGTCTAGTCTATTTGGAGATTCCCCCGTGCTAAGCGACTTGGTTCAGTTGGCTTCCAAGTGACTAAAGATGTGCTGCAAGGTGAAACAAGTTGATGTTCCCAAATAGGGGGCACAACTGTGAGTCCATATTGGGTTCCCTAAAGGTACTAATATATTTTATTGATTTCCAGAATGCTGACCCTTCTCAAGCATGTGTAGACTGCCACACCCATTTCTTGTAGGTCCTTCTAACATCTGCATCTTCCACACCATAAGCCCTACACCATTGCAAAGGCCACCATCTGATTATCTCTCATTTTGCAAAGCATTAAAATGTGTTCCTTTAGTTACTCATCTCATCAGTGTAACTGTTTCTAAGACTTCAGAACAGATCCAGAACTGTCATCACACCCTTCATAGTACATTCTTTTAACTTTTCATCTGGTGAGCATCTGTGCCTGGCTGGCAATACAATGGCTTGCAATGTGGGAAGATTTCTGGTTCTCTGTTCATCTTGTAATTGTGGGTTATTTTGAGTGTTTGTAACAATCTTAGTATGATTTCTGTGTGTTCCAGTCTCATGTTTCTTGAGGATAATGGGCCAAACTTAGACTTGGGGCAAACCAGTGTAATTCCATTGAAGTCAGCAGAATGGCACTTGCTAAGGTCGCTGCTTCTGTTTTGTGTAGAGATCCATGCTGTTTGGAAACAATTATGGCTAGGCCCCTGTTTGTGGGTGAAATTACCTTTTGCCTCCCTCTCAGCTCTCTTGCAGAGACACAGGACAAATACTGTATGCTTGGAATGCAGTGGTTTTTGCTTTCTTTCTGCTGTGAAGTACAGTACACAGACTTGTTTTCTATAATGACAGTTACAGAATATCAGCCTCAGCTGGGGCTTGTAAGATACTTTAACAGCTCAAACAACAAAGTATAACAGCACCACCAACTTTTGCTTTAGAAATGCCTAATACATGTGTGTTGACATATATGTATGTGCTCGTTATTATAAAGATGCTACCTTAAGTTTTCTCTCCTTCCAAGCTTCCAGATGACATTGTTCAGGGCAGGAAATTGGCTCTCTCTCATTTCTTTCTGTCCTTTCTTATTTCTCAATTTATTTCTGTGATTTTTCTGGGCTGCCATTTGATAATCTTACCTCAAGGAAATTATGGAAATAAAAAGAAGAAATAAATAATAAGTAAGATGGCACCATTTAGTAATTTCAAAGTTAACAGTTAACATGGCTATATTAACTATATATGACAGTCACTTTTCTCCCCATGCCTAATGTCTCTGCCTGTCTTTCACTCTTTTCCAGATAGTTCAAAATCCCAACAAGATGTGTGAAGTTCCAGCCATTTTTCTGATACCCTTCCTTGACCTGTCATTTTAAGCTAAACAACATCTCCAATGTTTCCAAACACAGATTGAAGATTGTGCGCAGTGTCATCTTCCAGATCTCATTAAGGAAACTAAAGATTGTTTGAAACTAGTTTCAAATACCTCTTGTTTTAGCTCATCCTCAGTATATATTCCTTAGCTTCATGTTTGACTTCAAGATCTTTGAAGGTCTCCTTAGATGGTAACTCTTGAAGCAGGAAGTTTGGTTACAAAATGTTTCATGTTTCCTTTTGGACTAAGATTAAACCATAAATGTATTTTTTCTTCATCCTAAATTCTGAAATATCTCTTTGATAGAAACCATTCAGGAAAGATGTATCAGGAAGATTTTTAAAGAATTTTAACATTTATGTTGAGCATTAAATCATGCATCTAGATAAAGATACCAGGTTCCCTCTCAGGCAACATTTCAGTTTGCTAGATATATCTTTCCAGCCGACGCAAAGCAACCAGATGTGCCAAATAATATACTTGAGAATTGCCTTTTTTGTATCTCACTTTAACAGATTTCAGTTACAGCAATTCCTACAGTACTCCTTAGATTCACCTCATAGATGGACATCAAGAACAGGTGGGCTAGTAGTCTTATTAACTGATATACACACAGCCTCCCAGCATCCTTATCGTTTGACTTATTTACAGTTCAGAAATTCTATTGAGCCAGCTTCTACATGAGAAATCTTCAGTGCAGTGAATTACTGAAACATAAAGATCCTTCTTAATGCAGCCAGTTTTATGTGAATTCTTAAAGACAAATATGGATGCCTTCCAAGTTACAAATATATGCTATATACATATATATCTCAAAGGGTAAAGCTGACCAGAGAATTTGTGAAAATGCCAAATTTATTGAGTGAGTTAATTATTTTCTTGAGTTATGTGAAACATTTATTGATGATCCTTCAAAACTTGCTACTGGTTGGGTGGATTATAAATGTGGGAAAACACATGTATGTTTCAGGTACACTGGGCACATCTATGAGATACTAAATGGGCAATAGCCTAATAATACTGCACAGTAGCATGTCACAGCATGGACAGTGATAATACCGTGGGCTGGGAAATTGGCTCCGTGGTCAGACCCAGAGGGTCAATCATCGTGGTGCCCTGTGACCGGTGGGGTCCCCCAAGGTTCTGTCCTTGGATCCACATTGTTCAACATCTTCGTTAATGATGTGGACATTGGAGTCAGAAGCGGACTGGCCAAGTTCTTTAGCCTGGAAAAGCGCAGGCTCAGGGGTGATCTGATGGCCACCTATAAGTTTATCAGGGGTGACCACCAGTACCTGGGGAAATGTTTGATCACCAGAGCTCCCCAAGGGATGACGAGGTCAAATGGTTATAAACTACTGCAAGACCATTTCAGGCTGAACATAAGGAAGAATTTCTTTACTGTCCAAGCCCCCAAAGTCTGGAATAGCCTGCCATCGGAGGTGGTTCAAGCACCTACACTGTACACCTTCAAGAAAAAATTGGATGCTTATTTTGCTGGAATCCTATGACCCAGCTGACTTCCTGCCTTTGGGCGGTGGGCTGGACTCGATGTTCTTCCAAGGTCCCTTCCAGCCCTAATGTCTATGAAATCTATGTAGTACACTTCTGTATGGTATTATTAGGTGACTGTGCAGTAGTGTCATTAAAAATGTGTCTGCCAGTGCTATTGTGCAGTAACTCCAGTTACTGTGCATTTATTTAGTGCTTGATTATACAAGTACTAAACTAAATGAGCAGTAACCACTGTGCATTAATGAATGTGTAGACTTGCCCACTGTGTAGCTATGTATAGCAATATTGATTTTCTGCAGTATTTACTCTGAACTGCAAATATGTCAGAAGGATGCTGGGAGGCTGTGTATATATCAGTTAATAAACCTACTAGCCCTCTTGTTCTTGATGTCCATCTATGAGGTGAATCTAAGGAGTACTGTAGGAATTGCTGTAACTGGAATCTATTAAGAGTGTTTTATCAATCCGTATGATTAAAATATTGATACTTGCATGTGATATAATGTATCTGGACAGCTGATGATCTTTATTGCTACAATACTGTATAGGAAAATGCCATGGTAACACATAAAAGTATGTAATGTTTGATTTATGATGTATCTATCACTTCTCATCCACTTTGAAAACGATCTACAGGAACTACTGAAACTCCACTGTAAATGTAGTATTTGCAACAATTCATGGTTTAGTAACAGAACAGTTTATGGCAAGAACTGAAGAATTCTGTATGCAGCTGTCCATGCAATTTTAAGAGAGGGGCTGTCAACCTTTTATGAACATGGGCTGCCACTTGTGGCCTGCCTGATTCCACAGGCTGCCAATCTCTGCCAAACCCCTGCTCCTACTCCAGGTGTGCTGAATGTTGCTATCACGCACCCCCTAATGCAGCCTCCACATACCATGCCAATAATGTGACTGCCACCAAGCCAAAATGGTAGATTTGACACGGAGACTGAATGAGTAGCCCTTGGCTCAGAGCAGAGAGGACTGTGCAGCAGCAGGCAGCTTGGGAATATGGGAAGTGACCCCATTAAGTTAGTGCCTGTGGCTGAAGCACTTGCCTCTTGTGTCCCTGATTGCCTCACCCAGGCATGGGGTGAATCCAAGCTTCTTGGTGGCTATAGGTTGCCAGCCTCTTGTCTACAATGGTTTAGGTAGATATACAGGTAATATAGCCATATTTACTGTTAGCTTTGAATTTACTAAGTGGTGCTGTTATACTTATGATTTATTTCTTCCTTCTATTTCCATAATTTCCTTGAGGTTAGATAGTCAAATGGCAGCCCAGAAAAATCACAGACAAATGCCTTGTTGAGAAACAAGAAGGACAAAAACAAATGAGAGAAAACCAATTTCCTGCCCTGAACAATGCTATCTAGAGGTTTGGAAGGACAGAAAGCTTAAGGTTGCAACTTCAAATAAAGGGCACATACATATATGTTAACACACATTTATTAGGCAAACTTGGTGGCATGGGTGACTGGTGCCGCCTTAGGCAGGGGCAGTCAGCAACCAGGGGGAGGGGGTCCCCCCGCAGCCAGTCCTGCCAACCGGGGGGGCTGATCTCGCTGACATGGGGGGCCTCCCATGGCCAATCACTGCCGCCACTTCCGAGAGTGGCAGCAGCCGTTTCTGGGAGCGCGACAGCACTCCACTCCCCAGCTGCACTCCTGCCTGCCCCCCCACCCATCACCTAAGCAGCGAGCGCAGCCAGTCAGGGGGTGCACCAGTGCTCTCAGGGGGTGCATGTGCACCTCTGTACAACCCGTACGTGTTGCCACTGCTTGGTGGTGTTGTTATACCTTGTTGTTTGAGCTGTTAAAGTATCTTCTAAGACCTAGCTGAGGCTAAGATAGAGATGATCCTGCCTTGTGCAGGGGGATGGACTCAATGAGCTCCTGAGATTCCTTCCAACCATACACCTCAATAATTCTATAATTCAGGGTCAAAGTTAGGGTGTAGCTTGCTTGTATAGCTACAGGATCATGCAGATGTAAGGTTCATTGCAAGAGCAGTCAATGTTCAAGTTATTTAAAAACCTACTTTCCCATAACAGTCAAAAGCACTGAAAAATTGAATTCCTTAATTTGAAATAAGGACATATTTTACCAGCTAATGACCCAAACCCTCTTTTTGCTATCAATAGATCACTACTAGAATAAATAAAATAACCCCAAAGCCTGATTCTCTTCTCACTTACCCCAAGGTAACATCATTGATCACAGTGGAGTTATTCCTGACGTGCAAAATAAATTAGAATAGAATCTGGCTGCTTTTATTTACAGCATGAAAGTGCTCCAGTCTGATCCTGTGACACTATTCCAAACTTCAGATCTAGCAGATTATCTTGGCTAGCTAAAGCACTGTACAAAAGGAATTTATAACTGGAACTGTCTTTAAACCCATAAATGTTAAACTCCAAGTGTTGTCATCAGGCTCTTCTATATTGAATTTATTTAGTACCAGTACAAATGGTGGGCTATGCAAGGTTCTTGACATTCTCATAGGTATACA
The DNA here is from genome assembly GCF_001723895.1 of Crocodylus porosus. Taxonomy (NCBI): domain Eukaryota; kingdom Metazoa; phylum Chordata; order Crocodylia; family Crocodylidae; genus Crocodylus; species Crocodylus porosus. The sequence goes on from NW_017728886.1 coordinate 231,180,627, forward strand.
CAGGCACTTCACAAACTGCAGCTACGGGATATAGGTCTTAGGTAGCAGTTTTGCCAATCTTGCAGCCTTCTGAGTTTCTCCTCATCAAAATGACAACAGTTCATTTTAAAACACTGTGAAAGAACATAAGAACCTAAAAAGACGTTTCATAAAGGCTTTGGGTAACATTTTCTCCCTGTAAAACATGAAAAGTACAAAAGGTCAGATTATATTAGTGTATGCAGCTTGTTTCTTTATGACCTTTTTTTTCTGAATCTCGAACACCAGGTACACACCATATGCTTCTTGCTTTAAAAGAAAAATCATGTAAAACCTGTACAGTATTAATAACCAAACCACAAAGCAGAGCTTCCCCTCTACTGCTTTAACATCAATCCTCTAGGGCTTTGCCAATATTTTCAAGGTAATTTTAATGAATAATTGCATGGTTTGGCTGCAGGAGTATCGCATACCAATTTTTAATTCTCCTCTTTAAGTGAATTCTCCCATCCTTTAAGCTTCCAATGAAACATAGTTATTCAAGAACATGTGAAAAGGAACAGTATTTATTTGAATTTGGCTTAAGAAAATGTAGTTATATCATAGGGGTCTGGATACAACTCTGGAGCCAAGAGCCTAAACTTTAGGTGCTGTAATACCTAACTATTAGGTGCCTAAATCCTTTCTTGGATCTAGCCTTAGGTCTAATTCGCTTAATGCTGGGACACTGAAGTACCCAGACAACTAGGACCTAGTCAGCCAGTGGCTCTACATTTTCTTAGTAGAGGATCCCTTAGTAAAAGGAGATTTTTATGGCTTTTTAATCTACACTTAGTTATAAAAGGGCCTGATTGTATTCCATGTATTAGGCACCTAAGCATACATGATACCACATACAACGTCTAAAATGGCCTTTTTGTTAAGTAGATAAGGTGTTTCTCTGCACATAGGTATAAAATAAATCCTAAAGAAGTCACTCTGGACTCCCCTTTACTGTTCCTAAACTGAGCATATCATTGCAAGAAATAGGGATCTGTTTTTTTATGCCTGTTTCTGCCTGCCTCCCCCTCTTCCCCACAATGGCTATGCACAGTCTATCCTTTCAGGGTTGTACGGGAATGGATTGTCTAGTTAATGTACAGATCAGCATACGGGGTCTTTCATGTGCAGTCTATACTGTAGGCAACAGTAGCCATAAAACACAAACACCCAGGAATTCTAGGTTCACTCCCACCTGCTGCTTTGCTCATTGCATGAATATGATTGTGTGGGATTTACCCTAATGGCGATAGCTGTGTTGGAAGCAATGTCTTAGAGATGATGCAGCCCCTTTAATCATTCAACAAAATTCAAAGGCATTTTTTTCTGTTATCTAGCACTGTTCACAACACTTTTAATGTTGAAGCTCCTTCCAGATGTACTAAGATTTTCTATTACTGCATGAGTGTATATATCACAAAGCAGGCAGATAAGGCAGGATATTCTACTCCATATACAGGGCGAACAAGATGCCTTAAGCTATACAATGAGGCAAACCAGAACTTATACATGTCTCTGGCCCCAATTCAAGATGATACTGAAATGCAAACTAAAACTTAACCACATCTGTCATTGTTGTCTCAGTATGGCTGTTTTCCTCAGTCATGCCTCCAGTCCTAAAACACTTTATGACTATTATCAGGGAAGTCTCTATACAAAGAGCCTCCTCCTGTCCAGTCATTGCACACATCTGATCATTTAGCTGTTGACAAGCTTATTGGACCAAAACTTCACCTGAAGTTTTGGTCCAATAACAGGCTCCACTGTGCATCAGAAATGGGTGACATCCTACCTTTGTACAAGCACTGTGGTTTCTAAAGGCTTAATTCGATGCCTCTTCCCTCCCACTTTACCCCCCCACCCCCCACACACACACAATTTACAGGAAAAACCTATGCCTATAATTTGCATCAAATTAATTGTGGGTACAAAATGAAGTGGTTGTGACATATCTGAAAGTCTGATTGCAATCAGGGGCATGTGGAAATCCCTCCAAAATTGTGTTTGTAATATTTTTTACAAAGACGAATTGTGATTGCAAATTGGGCAGCTGTATCTCAGACAATAGGGACTGCAAAGATCCTGTATTCTCCAGACTTTTCTTCCTGCTAATGCTGGCATAATTTTAGAACAAAGACCATATTACATCAACTTTTTCAAGAGTTTAGATTAAAAATATTTTTATTTAGAAAATCATATTTAGCAATAATAAATAAATTGTATTAGCTTCATACAAAATTTTGTTGTGTGTGTATTTTATTCCTGAATCCTACTTAACTACATTGAGCGTAGGTGTTGTCAGGCTGCCAAGTAACACAGAAGATAAATTAGACTCAGGAAAGAAATGTTTAAGTTTTAATTTTAACACATCCAGAGATTCCATAGACTTCTAGTCAGTAGGTCAAATGTGGGTCTGGTATAAAAAAGCATAACTCCATTGGCTCATTGAAGCTATGTCTGCATGTATCAAGGGCCACATTTGTCCCATTTGAGGAGGGCATATATATGTGAATGCATCTGATCCCTCAGGCTCCCCCACCGCACTTGTAAAGCATAAAACTGAAAAGAGGAACATCCTTCTGAGTAGAGAGCCATCATATCATAAACACAGCGTTATCAATGAAAAGTGGAATAAGAATTTTAATAAAGAACAGAAGCGGCATGATGGGCAGGGAAACCTGTTTAGCATACCCATCAAGAGCAAGTTTAACAGTTGGCTTAGTTTTAAACCTGTGGCTTAGACAAATGAGCTGTGACAGTTTTAGCAGTGAGCATAAAATGTACTCTCCTGGTAGCAAAAAACACTGAAATATTTTTATGCAACAATGTGTTCTGACATCTTGAGTTTTAAGTTTTGCCAAAAAAACCTCAAATTGGCCACTTCACCCATAAAGAGCACTGTAAACTGATATATCTGTGCATTAGATCCAAGCAATAATAAGTAAGGCACTCTATTTTATAGGAGAATAACATTGTTCCCTAGTAGCTGTAGTGTATTCCAATGAAAGAATCTAATTACTGCCAGAAGGAAAAAAAAAATATTGTATCACCTTTAGACTCAAATAGACTCCATTTTGTACTAAAATTAGCATTTCTTTCTTTCCCTTCCCAGAAGAATGCCTGTCAAGACCTTTGTTAAAACTTAACCTTAGCTTATTTAACATAACTACTTAACCAGTAGTGAAAGTGGCAGGTACATCCAAACAGAAGAAATCTGCTGTGTTAATGAAAACCCAGTATGATCCTAATATTTAGTAGATTTCACTGGAGAGTTGAAATCAGGAAAATGACTAACCTACTCTTAGCATATTCTTTGCATATCTTTGGGTAATATCTGATTGTTTTATTGACTAGATGAAAGTTAGTAGTGCTGCTTTCACATTCACGCGGGATCATATTTAAGTCACCTCTGGGCACATGTACATGAGACATTTACTGTGGAGCCAACTAATTAGTTCTGCAGTAAAGACTCAGTATCTACACATGCAGCCCTATTAGGCTGCAGTATACTAATAAATGCTACTGTAAAATAGTATTTGTAAACACAAATATTATCCTGTGGCTGGATTTAGTGTGCTGCAATGCACATGTAGTCAGTGACAGTGCTGGCTGGGATACGAGAGTGCTTCAGTGTGGGAATTGCCTGCTGGCTAGCCCCACACTGGAGTGCCCTCATGCCCCATCCAGCCCCTCCACAGCACGCTGAACTGGGTTGGAGCATCCCAGGGCCAGCAAGCTGATTCCCTGGGCCCCTTGTCAGCTGGGGCTGCTCTAACCCGGCTCGATGTGCTGTGGTCCTGGAAGCACAGGTAAATGCAGAGCCTTGGAGCAATAAACTCCGGTAGGAACTCTGCTGGAGTTTCAGTCACATTAATTGTATGTGTAGAGTGGGGCACAGCAAGGTTGTACCTGCCACTTTAAGGGGTTTAAACAGGCAGCAAGCAGCCTGCAGGTGGGAGCAGACACAACCATGGTAGTCAGGAGGCCACCTGATTGATGGAGAAGCTGGGGAGCCTGGGTATAAAGCTAGAGCTGGCAGTTGCTGCAGGGAGCTCAAGGAACAATATTGCCAAGCCAGAGATCTGCCTCTCCCAGAACAGTCTCAAGGTCAAGGGTAGGAACTATGGGGATGGAGGAGGTTCCTGGTCCTGGTGAATGAGCTGAAACTATACCCTGCTGGGGTTGGATGGTGTGGTGAGGCTGCCTGTGGTGGGGCAGTCTCCAGGAAATACCACACCTGTGCCTCTCCAGTGAAAGGTGAGGATGGGGCTCTGGGAAGCCTCAGCGCCCACTGCCCTGCGGGTGACCCTGTGAAGGAAAGTCTAGGGAAGCGCACCCCAAAAGACAAGCACAGGGCCACGGCCTACTGAGTGGGGCCTGCAGTGGGATCCATGCTGAGAGAAGGGGGCCTGAGACAAGGCCAAGGAGAAGGGGACTGCGTGAGACCTGAGGCCCAAGGGGCATTAGGCCCAGCATCCTGCGAGGGGGCCGGGTGTTCAGGACCTAGTGAGGGGGCCAAGTAAAGGCCCTAGTGAAGAGGGCATGTGGCCCAGGTAGGTCCGAGGATGCCTGAGGCCAAGTTTGGGCCAGATAAGCCTGAGTGCAGCTCAGTTAAGGGGTGGGGGTGTAATAGTAGATTTGGATACCATCTGCAAGGCATGGGACATGGTATAAGGGAAGGTTCAGAGCTGTGTATTCTTCCCCAATTAAATGGGCAGCCTCCCACCTAGGAACAACTTCAGACACAACAAAGGCATGGCGGAAGAAGCAGGTGGGCGGGCCAACATTCGGACTAGCCCTGGGACGGCCTACTTGTTACATAGACACTACCTCTACGTACCATGCTCCAGAACATGAGGCCACTTTGCTCTGGCTCAGTTTGCTAGTACAATTTAGACTAGCCTAAAGGAGCTACTTCCATAAATCAGCTCATATTTACACTAGCAGAGCTAGATCCCATGTTCCAATACTGAAAGAGCAGAGATCTCTTTTTACTTACATCTCAAACATGGAGGAAAACTGAATGACTATAAACAGTTTCTATACTGCTTTTCAGCATCCCTGTTTAGAGATGAACCAGTGTTGAGGAATGACACAACAGGTTCAGAGAAGAATTAATACAATGACAAAAGATTAATACACGACTCCATTGGTTGAACTTCCTCCCCATATGAGGCACAAGTTCACTTTCTGGCAGTATTTTCAAATTCTTAAAAGAATATGTATAACTTAGCAGTAACCTGTGAATCAGTCAGTCATAGGTAGAAAAGGGGCTTCCTCAGTACACAGAAGAAAGCCTGGTAAGTTAATGCTCACCTAGGCTGG
>NW_017728886.1:231186069-231197938 GCF_001723895.1 Crocodylus porosus
GTGATGAAAAGAGAGAACTAATATTTAATCTGGGAACATTACTTCAGTGTTATTGATACTGTTCCTTTCTACAACATTACAGTATATAAAATTATATGCTCACACAGCTTTTCTAGAAACACTAAAAAAATTTCACAAAACAGAAAAGAATTTGTGTTTCTGATTCAAACTCTTGTTGGTAAATATTTTTTGAACTATTTACTCTGCTCTAGTCATCATCACCTTGATTTTACATTTCATTTGAAGGATAGCACCTGTACTGACGCCATTTTCATTGTGCACTGCTTCAGAGTTGACTCAGAGGGACTGCTTCAGTGCCAGAACCTGCTCCAAGAATGATTAAATTCAATGGGAAAATTTCTATTGACTTCAACAGGCCTCAAATTGACACTTTTGTTCCAAAGTCTCTCACTCAGCAACAACAGGCCTAATCGAGAGTTAATTTGGCTATTGGCAGTGATATGTCCCCTTGCGGTAGCAACCTCCACTCCAGTCCATGTGGTTGGACCCTCGAGTTCCCCTGCCTCTATTCTGGTGTACTGTTAGGGATGAGTCTGCTGCCCAGGGCCTCTGCCATTCCCACTTTCTATAGATCCTACTTGGTCTTTATGCAAGATCTGATAGGACCACAGTACAAAGTGCTAAACAGAGGTGTTGATAGGAGTCTTGATGCCAGGTACTGAGGAGGGGGGAACCAAGCATTTTCTCCTTGCATAGGAGCTGCTGCAGCCAGGTGTGAATCTTGGGTGGGTAGAGGGGAGTGGGGAGGTTCACTGGTACATTTGTACCCCCTCCCTTTGGTTCCTGGTCCATGCACGGTTTAAAATTAAGTGCTTGGCAGTGGTAGCAGCATTTCTAGTCAGGCAGCGCTGAGGGAGTTATTTTAACTTATCCCTTCTAAACTCTTCATTTCACAGGTATTAACAACCTTCTCTTCATTTTAATAGTCTTGATGTTCCACCAGTCAAGCTATCCTTTATTATACAATTTGTTCACTGCTGCTAGTAATGAAGCTCCTATTTCATAGCTCTGAAGATTGTTTTTAACTCATTCCAATGAACTTATATTTGTTTTTGCTTCAATTGTAAACTGAATCATACAGTCCTAGGCCCCTAGTATATTAGTAAAGCTTCTAGTTTCTTTTTAACTGGAGAAAAATATGGTGTTGTTTTATGTGATGATCCACCTCATCATCTGCACCCCTGTTTTCAAAATACTAGACTGATGCATGCCTACTGCTGACAATGGTGTGGGTTCTCCAAGGGCTGCCATTCCAATGCCCCCTCTAAATTAACACCTGGGCTGGTGCACTGTTTGCCCACTCCTAAATATGCTACTGGTGCCAAATTAGCAGACAAATCCAGTTTGAATGTCCCCTTGTTCTCTAGAAAAATAATCCCTGATGCCATGGGGATCCTTCTCAAATTTTCTATGACAATAGACCAGACTTTTAGTTGATGCAAATCACCCCACTGTGAAATATTCCTAGCTATTTGGATTTATGCTAGTTGAAGGTTTTGTCTGCCAGCTTTAATGAAATAGCAGCTGCCTTTACCTGGCATGCATGCTATGTTCATTTGCTAATTTATAAATGTTGTACATAGCATAGTATACAAATCAAAAACAATGCTTTCCATAGCCTGCTCAAGGAAAAGAGAGGTGTCATATAGATGTCACATTTGGGACCTTGGGTAGGACACAGATTGGTACAGGTCTCTGAATCATAGCAGGACCATCTGGAATTTATAAAATTCAGCTCTATTACAGCTCTTGAAAGTCCACTGTGGGTTTTTTTTTAATGTATCAACCTCTCCTTATATGTATTAGGTTTTTAAATGGGATCATGAACAGTTTAACTGAAATACTTTTAACAGCAAGAATGCCAATACATTTGCTTTATTAAATTGTTCATCTCACTCTATCTTGAAATAAGTTCTTTTTCAAAAGCACAAGAACTAATGAAAGCCTTTATAATGTGTTTATTGAGATTGCGAATCAATACAACATGACACATTCAGGGAGAAATAAGCATTTTCCATATGGTGGCAGAGAGGGAAATATGTCACTTGACTGAAATACATACTGTAGTCACTCCTTTAGACAGGCATGCAGTAAAACAGAAGCAAATTTCCTAATGGAAATGGGATCATAAATATAGGTAAAAGTTGTTTCAAATTCAGACACCTCCAGAAAATATGTTCTTAATTTATAAAATATAGATCACATGTAATATATTGCCAGATGTAATAAATTGTGAAAGATTTAATCCCAATTTGTTAAATGTTACATATTTTAAATAGCTCTTAATGATATTTTTATTTATGCAAGGCTGAGTGAAATGTAGATCTGGTTTTCCTTTTGGCAGCAACAGCCACAGAAAGAGTTAGAGGCATGCATACAAATCAAGAGCAAAGGCAGCCTCTGATGGAAAACCTTCCTGCCTCAAGATCAGAATCTGTTCATATTTGTCAGAGTCAAATTAAAGCAATGACATGCTGCAGTTCAGCCATGAGCACAGCTGCACCTTCAGCACATTTTTGGGTTTTTACAAGCTACTAAAATTATCCATCTGATAATTCAGTCCATCCAGCCCTGATTTCTGCTGTCACTCAGAGCTACAAGATCTCTATTTTGATTCCTTTAATTGTTTTAACATTCTAAATAGAAAGCAGAGCTTAACCAGGCATAAAGCGTGTGATAGAATAAATTATAGAAACAACCCTCACTATAAACTAGTTTAAGATTAAACAAAGCACAAGTAATATCCAACAGTATGTATTCTGAATAATTTTTCATGTACATTTGTTCTGCTAGTAGGTAAATCTATAGACTTGAACTCTTTTAGATTATATTGAAACTGCTATACACCAAATGGGATACTGATTTGTGGCTTTTGTTCAGCATTGGAGATCAATTACTTTGCTCTAGGCCAGGCATCCCCACAATAGATTGAAAGGGGGAACTGTTTTCTTATTTTAAGATCTAAATGGAACATTGGAATCAAGTGGCATAGAACTATAAAGGCAGTATCCTCTTTCAAAACTGATGGATTAAAAAGTAGGAATTCTTTAAATTATACTTGAGATTGTACGTTGACTGGAATTTGATTAGAATATAAATTAATTCTATTGCTATAGCATTCTATTGCTATAGCATGTTTTGTACCATTATGGATATTGCAATTCATAATATATTAAGGAAAAGTAAGGAAACCTACACAGTAATTGGTATCATTACTCAACTCTCAAACCAATGGAACTACAGAATATTATGGTACTGTTCATCAGTGTAGGATTATTCTAAAGTTTGGTAGTCTTCCAAGTATTTCATTCAAAGTGAATAGAAATCGCTAAACTTCTAAAGGCCCTACATTTTGAAGTGAAAGCAGAGGAATGAAAATGAACAGAGAATGGGGAGGAACCAGCAACCTGGTTATCTATCTGGCTCTCTAAATAGTGATATGATTCAAGCAGGTTGATCATGACAGCTTTGCTATAGACCTTAATGCAGTGGTTCTCAAACTTTTTTGTACCAGGACCCATTTGTAATCACTGATGGCCAATCCGAACCTAGTGCCCTCTACTCCCAACCCACTGCCCCTCGCCCCCAGGCCCTAGCCCCCCCAATGTGTGGGGCAGAGGGTAGGTGTGTGGGGGAGAATGGAGTGTGCGGGGGGCATTGGAGGAGGGCCTAAACAGCCCCAAGCAGTCCTCTGCAGGCTGGAACCCTGCCAGCCTGCAAGGGAAAAGCCACGATTTCCATATTTTCCTCTGTAAAGGAAAATCCATTTTTAAAGTTTGTTGATCCTTTTTTAAAGCTTGTTCATAACCCTTTCATATATTCTTGTGACCCACTTTTGGGTCATGAACCACGGGTTGAAAAACACTGCTTTAGTGGGAGCAAGACCAGCCCTCTGCTTTGTAACATGGAGCAGAGGTTTTTATTTCTTGTTTTGTTTTGCTCTGTTTTACTTCTATGTAATAAAAACGAGAGTGGAAAGATGCCCGTTCTATCACTGAGTTCATCTCCTGTAAATGCATAGGATCAAATACATAGGATTTAACCTAATCAAATACAACTCTAAAGTCAGTGAAACTGCTCATGCTTTAAATTTGTTCCACAGATTTCAGCTAGTGAACATATTGGCCTTTATCAGAGCTCTACAAACAACATGCATAGAAATACGAACAGACACCAAGTCAGAAAACTATTTCCCTAAGCATGTTTCCATTTGTCATGGAAATAGACCTCATTTTGTTTCCCTCATGAAACATAGTTACATATTATGTCACAACAACATTTGGAAGCCACACCATTAGATTCAGTGTGATTTCTATTAGCTCAGTGATTAAACAAACAAAAAAAATCAGTCCATCATGAATATATTAACTGCTAAAATTATGGTGGCAACATGAGAGCCATGAATGGCAATTATATTTCAGCATAGCTGTCACTAGTATCCAAATTAAACTCTATTTGGAAGCCCTATTAGAGTTCCAGTGTCATGATTTATTGTTTCCATTTTAATGGAATTTTTTCTGTTGTAATTTTAACCAGTTTAGGAGAGAAGAGCTCTACTGGAGGATTTAATATTTTTAAGTATAATTGAAAAGAAAAAGTAATAAAAGTCAGACATTTTTTTTAAATTAGTGATACAGCTTTGTTGGACTCTTATCCCCCTGTCCATCACACTGGAGCCTTGCTGGGTCAAGGGTCCAATGTGGTTAGGAAGCTGAGAGACTGACAAACAGCCTCTCCTCTCTCCTTCTCCTCCCTGCCCCCCTTCCAGAGCCTTGCAAGTTCAAGTATCATGTGCAGTAGGGTTGTGTGAAGCTTCAGGTACTGATTCGATTTGGAGGAGATTTGGCCTGATTAGGGAGCTGAATCGCTGAATCCAAATCAAATTGGGAGACCAATAAAAAGGTCCAAATCAATTTGAAGCTCTCTGACTTTATTTAGAAAAGATTCAGACAGCTTCAGAGAGAGTTGGAGATTCGAGCAGTCCTTGTCCACTGCCTCAGGGAGCTGGACCCGGACTCCATGCCAGTAAGTAGGGGGTTGGGGGGAGGCCTAAAGGAGGAAGCGGGAACATTGGAGGACCCCCACCAGGCCTCATCTCCTGCCTGCTCCCCCAGCCCACCTGAGTGCCCCCCAACCCCTGCCCACTCTCTCAGCCCTGTCAATGGTCAATCAGATTCAGCCAAATTGATTCAGGACAGTGATTTGAATCACCAAATTGAATCACTGTCCCCTGAATCAGCTGAATCTAAAGCAAATACTAGCCGCTTTGCACAGGCCTAGTGTGAAGTGCAGGGGCTGGAGGAGACACTGGTGTAGCCTTGGAGCAGGTTCAAGTCCCCACATTGCACAGGAGCCAGTGTGGTGTGGGAGCTGGGACCAGCTTCTATGTTATGCCAGTGTCACTCCCAGACCCTGCACTGCACCAGAGCCTTGATCTAGTTCTAGTTTGGCCCCAGGGCTGACAATAAATCAACCAAGCTTTTGGTATGGGCCATGGGATTGCAAAAGAGGTGGTCCAAAAGTGTAGCATTGTACTACAATATGTATTTAATGTGCAACCTCTCAGAAAACTTTTAAAGTTGTATTGATGCTCATTATGATATAAATATAATGTGTGCTAAGTATAACATGTAACCATACCCTAAGATACTGACTGGTCCTTAGGACATCTGGGCTTGATTCCTGGCTGAGTCCCAATTACTGGCTCAGTGACACACTTCTTGTGTGACTCTCAGCAAGCCTCTTCTTCTAGCTGTTAGATAAGAATAACGTATATCTTATCTCCTATCTAGATTGTAAGTTCTTTACTGTATCTTTGTACAAACATCTAGCCCAGTGGTATGCCTCAATTGGTTCTTTTGTGTTCTACTGTAATATACATAATAATGTGACAATAGGATGCTGAAATAATCTGGTCATAGGTCCCCTTTGGAATGCTGAGAATAAAATTATTTAACAAAAATAAATTATTTGGAGGAAAGCCTGAAAATTTTAGATAGAACCTGCAGGATCCATGTTGGCAGTGTATAGGCATTGCTAAGGAGTTGGGAAAACTTTATAGGGTTGTATATCAGGAGGCCTAGTCCAGACCCTGCTATGCTCCCTCCTGCATAGCAGTGAGCCTGAACTGAAAACCTGACCATGGATGAATTTCAGGCTGGCAACAAGGGACTTCAGTCCCACATGCTTCAGCCCAGTGCAGGCTTCCATGAGTTCCAGCTCTCTTTAAGAGGGAAGCAGTCACAAGCATCAGCAGTGGCTCAACTTCCCCCAGCAAGGAGGAAGACAGGGAGACTTACCTTGGGTCTGCATGGAAGCACAAACTGGCCAAGGGGAGTGGAGGCCAAGGGGAAAAGAGGCAAGGGGAATGGAGGACTTCAGCCACTGGAGAACGTGGAAGATGTAGCCTGGGACTGCTGCTGCACAGGATCACTGCCGCCTGGTAGGGAAGTTGTCTGTTGTTAGAAAGGAATAGGGGATGCCAGCCTACTACACTGCTGAGTGCAGGCTGGTCCTGGAGGAAGAGAGAGGTGAAAATAGAGAGTGTGAATCACCAAGGGGCTGATTCCTAGCTTGAATATAAGGAAGTCAGCTGTGGAAGCTAACTGAGGTCCAAAGGGAAGTTAGGGGCTCAACTAAGTACTGAGAAAGGTGAGAATTTTTTTGATCAAAGCACAGACTGCGATAAGGAAAGCTCTGAGATTCATTACACATTGAACAAAGCCAGGAGAGAAATCAACTGATCGGAACACAGACTGTGTTACAGGAGGCTCTGAGATTCATTGAGCACAGGACAGAATGAGAAAAGAAATTAACTGGTCAGAGCATGGACTATATTAGGAAGGGCTCTGAGAACCACTGAGTGCACATCAAGACAAGGAAAGGAATTGCTGGAGCACAGTGTGGACTGTGTTGCATGAGACTCTGTAATGAACTAAGAAATTAAAGGAGGCAAACTGGTTATCTAAGGTACAGACAGCATTGTCTAAGGCCCTGGAATTGCAGGAAACTAGAAAGAGGGGCAGTTGCTTAAGTAAAGTGTGGTCTGGGTTATGAGTGGACCTGCTGTTGGTTAATACTGAAGTAAGAAGAAAGATTTGTCAAATCAAGGGTGGGCCATCCTATTTATTAATTTGAGTTACGATTGCATTTTTGTTTTTGACAATACGTATCTGGCCAGGGTAAAACCCATGAGGGCCCAAGCAACCAGGGAAGAAGAGAAGTCATGGGGATAACCTTCTGGGAACAACCAGTAAATCTCCAGAACAGTGATTAGATGAGTGACAGACCAAGGTGTAGGGGAGGAGGAGCCCTGGAGAGGTCTGCTTTAAGAACTTATGCCAGTATGACCCACTAACTGGGCAGCCACTCTCTCTGTTCATACAAATAACATTATAGCATGGTGGGTGATAAATCAATGAGCAGCTGAGTGGAGAGAGAGCCCAAAAGAGCTTGTTAGTGGCTTATAAATGCCCACTGCTATAGGTTGTTTATAAAGAACTGTGTGGTATTTGAATGATACACTGGCTATTAGCTGAACCAGGCACATGTTGCAAATGCCTGCAAGGAAAAGTGTGTGAGGTCCTTCTATAATTTTTAGATCCTAGATCTAGCTTTATATTTTTAGGTGATTCAGAAGAAGCTCCTCATGCATACAAACAGTCAGACACACAGAGTACATGAAAGGAGGGCAGTTATGTCCTAATGGGATAGAAGCCAGCAAATGGATTTGTACGAAAAAACATAATCATATTATCTAGAACAAACAATAAACAAAGACCCTTGCTGTAACGAGCAAGAAAAAACATTAAAAATAGCATATTCTCTTTTCCTGTGATGAATCTTTGGTTACTTAGGCAAGACTGAAAAAGATAGAGCTGTTAAAAGAGGCTAGTTTAGGGGAGAGGAATGTATCTGCAAAGCTACTTTATCCCGCAGATCTCCAGATAAATCAAAATAGCAAAATGTGTATTTTTGAGGTTTCTCTCTCTCTCTCTCTCATTGAAACTAATTTAGAAAGTGAATATGTTGCAATTCTTGAGCTGAGGACAGAGACAAGTAATGTTTATAAAAATTGACTGTGTTTTTTTCCATGTTCTCTCTGTGCTGAAACCATAAATGATGTTGTATAAATATTTGTTTGTTGGATTGGCATTCTTCTGATTTCATTTGCAGTATGTTCCGATATTGTAGGACAGTGAAGAATTTACCCAGTGAATGTAGCCCTTTGTTCTGACTGTGAATTAGTCACTAACAGATTATGATTGTTAGGATACACTTATGATTCAGAATTTTCAAGCAACCATTGTATGAGAGCATGTTATGGCAGAGACAGTTTGTGAGTTTGGACTAGGGATGTCCCAGTTAGGCAGCCAAGGAGCTTGAGCAATGAAGTGTTGGAAATAGAGTGTTCCAAGGCAGTTAAAGAGTCAAGATGCATTGGGTAGAGATGACTGAATGGAGAGTATTGTTGTTATGTGTGTCCAGTTTCAACTCTTTATTTCGACATAAAATGCACTGTAGCACCAATTGCTATAACAATGGAAAATGAGGTGTCACAAGACCTCAGAATTGACAATTATATGGCCAAAGGACAACAATATTTTGGCTTTCCGGTTATCTGCAAACTGTTCACTTTAATTCATTATTCATAGTGGGTGATTGGCTTTGTAAATTATATGACATTTCTTTATTTCTATTCCCTCTTCAGATGATTGAAACTTTATAAATAAATAGGGGTAGGAAACATCTGGATTGAAGAGCAAATAACCATCTGTGCAAACCACTTTCATTTGCTGTGGATTGCAGGTATTCACGCAGAAAACAGCCATTCCTCAAATGCTTGTGTAAAGAGCAAGCCGTTTGTAAAAGTCTTTGCTAAGAAGCAAATTAAAGTGGGCAAAAACATGACTGAATGAAAGATCACTTCAGCAGTCACACATAGGAACAGAGCATAGGAGGAACTTCCTGGGGGCATGAGGTCAAGTCCCCTGCTATTGTAGCAACCATTTCGTATAACCCTGGTGACAAATTTATCAAGATCCATTGTAAAACAAGTAAAGTTTTTTTCCCCATTGTGTCTGTTGGAAGGCTAGTCTGGACCTTACTGCTTTGCTCATATTTTCCAGTGTTTTCCCATCTCCAAAATAAAGTTATTTTGAAAGTTACTACGTCAGAATGTTTTTTCTTATTTATGCATGTGCCTTTATATGCATCAGCACTCCCAATGGTTTCAGTGGGATTTCTTGTGTAAGGGAAACAAGACTGGGCTCGTTATACTATATATTAATATACTTGTTTTATTTATCACGATTTAATAATAACTATATCATCTGTATTTCCACTGGGTAGGAGACTGCAGGTAGTGCCTTCCTCTGTAAAGGAACTTTACATGTTTATTTGCTAGCAGGCAAGGTACTCAAGATTTGCACATACAATCAGAATTTTTTCTATGAAATACTGGTGTGTAAGGTTTAAGGAAAGGTAGACTACTAATGGCATGTTGAATGTATTCCTGGGGAAGAAGCTCTTTAATAAACACAAAGATGGCATATTTTAAATAAATTCATATGCCTGAAAGAAAAGATTTTAAAAATGAAACTGCTTAAGTTGTATTATTTCTACAGGTTTGTTTTTAGGTGAAACTTGTCCACTGTTTTTATTATTTAGCCTGGCTAAAATGGCCTGCTGGTAAATGTTTCAAAGCCTAGATTGTAGGGAAAAAGCAAACTAAAGACATATTTGAGTTTACAGTGATCCCTAGTTTTCCATTGCTTAATGAGTATCTTCTTTATCCTACAACTTATGTTATTCATCAAGTAATTCATGACATTATTTACTGGAATGTAATGGCACCGTTTACCAGAAAGCTAGTTTAATCTGCTACTCATTGTTTTCATCCATTAAATAAAACTGACCCTTCATCTTTAGCATTGTGCCTTCAATGAAGCCTTGCCAGAGAAACTTAAAATCTGTCTCATCAGACAGCTGTGAGGCATCTGACATAAGCAAAGTGTGGCGGTATCATCATCATTTATTCAGTGATAAATGAGTCCATTTCACAAAACTGCAAAGCCAACATTGTTTGCACAAAGCCAACAGCATACAAATGAATGAGGGAGGCTTGTATGCTGTCTTGGGGTTCATCTAGGAAACAATTTACTATGTCATTGAAAAGGGTGATTTTGAAACATTCAAGGACAATGTAATAAACTTGCACAAATCTGAGATTTGTCCTGGAAAGTTTGAACATGATCTTTGGATTAGGTATGATCATGGATTAGTCTCCAGAGAATGTGGTTGTGTATTTTTGTAAGGCCATATCCCTCACTCCTTGTTTGTACGCAGGCCAAAGTCAGTGGGCCAGACTCTACACAGCATTTCCCCTGTGCAAAGTGAATGTAGAGCATGTGATTCTGTCAACTCAGAAAGGTAACATTTTATATTTACCTGACTCTAGAGGGATGATCAACTGGATTTCCCACTGCCTAATGCAAGTTTTGCCTCTGATGGAAAGGAAGGGTTATGTTTTGCCTTCTATTATAAGCTAAGATGAATATATTTGACAATTCTACTGAACTGGGTGTGTGGCAAGATATGACCCAAAGTGTCCCTCGTATTAACTGTCTCTGCACCAGAATGCAGGTCTGCCAGACTGAGTAGGAGAATAGGCAGTGATGTCTTAAAGGGCCTGCTCCAAAGCACAGTGAAGTCAGGGAGAAGGCTCACAGATGGAGTGTGGATCTAGCTCAGAGTGAACAGGGTAAAAGATCTATGAAAACCTGGGCTTTTGCCTAGTTAACATACTAAGAAGAAATTGTAATCATTTTTTTTTTTTTATTATTTTATTTTCAACCCCCGCTCTCCCCCAAGCCAAACCAAAGAATTTCTCACTATGGGCTATTTGCAGCCAAAGTTTTGGATTTCAAACACTGGCCATTTTTATTCCAGCCACAAAAAAGTAGTTAGCATATTGAATATTTTTGCAAATGAAGTGCATTTCTTCCATTTCCTCATAAATAAAAACCATGGATTTTGCTGCAACTAAAAAAAACCCCACATTTAGGCAGGGCTAAAACATGGGAAATATCAGTCCAAAGGATAAATATTTTGGAAAGTTCTGAGTGGTTAAAAATAGGGGCTTAAAAAATATTTTTTTGTAACCTAAACTACAACAGACATGACTAGTGCTTGAGATTAATTGACTACATTGCATTACTACAGGATCTTCTCATGAGATTTCTAATGAAACATAGAAGGAAGATATTTAATATAGGAATCTATACATTAAGTTTTTGTCAGGCTATAGCCTCAAACTCAGGGCCTTAGCCTGGCCAACACAGCTGCTCATCCCACCTTGCCTCCCTATGGATGATTGTCTAGCTTGATCCAAGCTGGTCTGAAGCCTCCAAGATAACTTAACTTCACTCTCGGATTGACATCCTGGCTTCCTGACTCAGTTTGTCCTTGGATCCTGTTCAGCCATCCTGATCCTGCCAGCACCTTGATGCTCAGGTGGCCCCAGACCCAGCTACCCATGTGCCAGCAAGACAGTTTAATAGTAATAACATACATTTTCTCTACAGTATATTAGATGAAATAGGAGTCTGCCAATCAAAAGAGATGTTCATTAGATGTTTATGAACAACATTATAGGATGAGAGTTAGAGACCCACAAGGAGTCCCTCTCACCCCTACACTTATACCAAGTTTTTGGCCACCACTATCCTATTGGAAAGTTGTTTTTGAACCTACTTCCTCTAACACTTAGAAATCTTTGTCAAACTTTCATCCTGAATTGATTCAAGTCAGTTTATTCCCATTAGTTTTACATATATCATTCTGCTGA
>NW_017728886.1:231198038-231200921 GCF_001723895.1 Crocodylus porosus
GGGGGGGGGGGCTGCACTCCCCAGTCAGGCATCAAAAGGCCAGCAGAAGATTACCTGACTAGGGAAGAGGGCTCTGCTGCTAGCAATAAGAGCAGGCCTGAGCAGGGGAGCCAGAAGTTTGCTGCAAGCAGCCGGAGGGGGAGCATCACCTGACTGGAGCTGCTGCTCATTTAACATCTTGGAGGTACAGGGCAGGAACTATGGGGATGGAGGAGGTTCCTGGTCCTGGGCCATGACCTAAAACTACACCCTTCTAGGGATAGATGGTGTGGTGGGACTTCTCATAGTGGGGTGGTCCCCAGGAAATGCAACACCAGTTGCCACCCTAGTGAAAGGTGAGTATGGGGTGCCTTATAGCATCAGCCCCCACAACCTACTGGGTAACCTGGCAAGAAGGTCAGCAGGACCAGTGGGGTCCAGAGTGGGCAAGGAGCCCAGAATGAGTGAGGGTCAAGGAGCTCAGAACCTGGAAGAGGCATAGATCCTAATGAGGGTCATGAAACCTAGTGAAAGGCGAGGAGCCCAGAGTGTGTATGAGAGGCATGGAGCCTAGTGAAAGGCAAGGAGCCAAGTGGCTAGGAGCCCGATTGTGTGTGAGGGGCAAGGAGTCCCAGTATGAGTGTGAAGCACAGAGCCCAGTGAGAAAGGCTGAAGTTAGGGGCCAGGATAGAGATAATCTGGATGCCACCTGTGAGGCATGGGACATGGTATAGGGAAGGTCAGCGCTGTGTATAACTTTCTAGGCATCAGGGCATTAAATGGGCAGCCTCCCACATTTTAACATCTAGTTTAATATATCAAGTCATGGCAGAAAGACAGGGCAGACTGCCCTAGACAGGTGGGCAGGCCAACGTCGGGATTGGCCTTATGATGGCCCCCTGTCACAGTAATAGTCCTGTATCAGGAAAGAGGTTAGCCCCTCCTCCTACCTTTCCTTCCTTCTACAGGTGCCTATAGATGTGTTTATTTGCATTCTAACTGGAACGTGTCAGAGCAGGCTCGATTAACTGAGTCTGTGTTCTAATTAAACTGTGTTCTAATTAGAAAACTCCAGCGTCACCTTATTGTCACATATATTAAGCCCCCATAAGTTTTAAACTGGCCGCAGGGGTACTTTATCTAAACTTCATCAAACGAGCTTTAGATAAAACATCCCACAGCCATTTTGAAATGCTGTGGGGTTTAATACACATGACAGTAAGCCATTTTAACTAGAGTGACTATCTGGGAATCACTCTAATTAAAATGCTCCCCATCCCCACACCCAAGCACATGAAAGGACAGCCTATGTGTTAAGTCTTCTTGGTAGACCAGCTTGAACAAGTTTTTAAAGTTTTCTTATGTTAAAGGAAGTTTGAAGGGAGGAGGAATGAAGACTTCATAGACTTCATCAGTGGGGCATGCTGATAGACATAGGGGCTGATGTAGGGTTGAGGGGTGGGTAATATTGTGTTGAAACAGGACCCCACAAATCCACTTTTGATTGACACAAGGTTATTTATGGACCTTATGCTAGTGATGTAAATAAAGGCTGCCTTAAGGGATGCTTGCAAAGTCAGGGAGCATTAGCCATTGGCCCTTTGCCATCTCCTTTTGTGCTAAACGCAGCCTGGGTATAGTGCAGGTGGGAGTCCAGTTTATGTAGCTAACATTTGTTTGGTCAAGAGGATCTTTTCATCAACAAATTGTAACTGATTCTGGGGCTGCAGATTAACATCTTCTAAACAACAGCACTGTCTTATGGGCTTGTTCTCAGAGATGGACCAATGAAGTTATTAAATGTGTAGAGACTTGTACATTAAAAATACACTATTTTATGCTTTGACCTTATATTAAACAGTGTATGTAGCCTTAAGGGGTCTGAAGATACCTGCCCTCTGAACTCTGCAGTTTATTAGGTTTCCTTTCAAGTAAGCAAGTGACTGTAAATTTAGAAAAGTGTAGAGTCAGACTTTTCAGAAATTGCATACATTTATTATTTCCACTTTTGTTACTGCCCTAAGTAAATATTTTATTAGACTGTAAGTGCAGAGCTCAGAACATGATATTTTAATTTGCACATGGAAATACAAAAACATTGTTTTTACAACTGACCAGAGATATATAGTATTATTATTAGTGTTCAGGGAGCATTTTTAGCAATGTTGATTTCTTTGCTTAAATCATTAGAACTATTTGTTTTGGGGCTTTTTCAAACTTTTAATTGAAGTGGAGACAGGACCTGGGTAGTTCTGTATAGTATAAAGCATTTGTAATATAAACAATATTTGTGCAGTTACACATTGTATTGTGTGTGAATACTGAGCAGGATTTTTCTTTAAATATAGTTTGACCAGACAACCTTGTATGTTCAGTTAGTGGTTCTTTGCACTTTTATACTTTAAGTAGTTTTAATTATTGCTGCTCCATTTGTTCAAGTTTAGGTACCCAAATACTGAATGCAAATAAAATCCAATGAAACATTTCTCTGTAAGAGAGTATATGACAAACACTTCAAGAGGATTTGGAGAATTAAAAATTTTTAAATGGTGTCATTTTTGCATAGCTTCCATCCTTCCTTTGGATAGGCTCAGATGAATACCTAAGTCTTTAGAGTTTTCCTCTGAATAACATATAATCATAGCTAAAGATTTTCATAGGTACTGCTCTTTTTCCTTGTTGTCATTACATTACCCAAGCTGTAAGAGCCTCAGAATTTTTCTAACACCTGGCATTGGAATATATTTGTTATTTTTTTGTTATTTTCAGATCCATTTGAGGCTACTACAAACTATAGCTTTTGTTCCGCCCAGGCCCCTACTTGGCCCAGCCCCCCAGGAGTGACAAGAGAAAGAGTGGGGTACTCACCAGTCCCCCACCTGTAGGGCAGGGCCCCCCAAATCC
>NW_017728886.1:231201019-231213756 GCF_001723895.1 Crocodylus porosus
TCCTGCCCTTTGGGCAGGGGGCTGGACTCGATGATCTCCCGAGGTCCCTTCCATCCCTAATGTCTATGAAATCTATGAAATCTATGAGTCTGCTGGAAATAGTTTAATTAATCAAGTCTGCTGCAGCATTCTAATCAGAATGCTCCAGTGTGCTGCAGCATCTAATGTATTCAGTATCCTGCGTTTCAACATGGCGAAGGGAGCACTTTAACTAAAGCTCATTGAATGAGCTTTAGTTAAAGGACTCCCTCAGGCCCTTTTGAAATGTGGGATGCTGAATACATGGGACGCTATGGCATTTTAATTAGAGAGGCTTCTGATACCCATTGTAATTGAAACCCCCTCCCTCATCCAGGAGCATGTGTATAAGCAGCCTCAGTGGCTAAACTCTGTAAATGGATGTAGCTCCAGTGATTTCAATGGAGCTAAACTGCTTTACACTATGTGTGTCTTTTATTGTTGGAACTTCATTTCTGTGGAATTATTTTTGATTCACACTGGTCACTGAGATCAGAATCCAAACCTGCGAAGAAATGCTCATTATTTTTTTATTAGATGAGGCAAAAGTTTAACTCTACATATATATTCACAGCATGGTATCTATGCAGATCTAATATTAATTGCTTTCATTATGTACTGCAGGTACAGTCTTGAGTTATTCCAGGAACCCATAAGCCCTAGTGAAGTTTATATGGATGGAAGTGACTCAAGCATTCATGGTATCTTACAGTACTTAGGCTGTGGTCCACAAGATATTCATATGAGATTGCAGGAAATGTACTATAGTGTATTTTAACCCAATAAAAATAAATACTTCCTTTTCTGTATCTTGAAAGAAAACATATAATCTGGTGTCCTGTAGAACCTTGTGTGCTGGAAATGTTCAATTGCTAAAAGGTTTTTGGGGATTTTTTTTAATGGTCACAGTCTATGTTCAGCATGTAGATAACATTTTCAGGACAGTCTAATGAAGTTGCTTGTAAGCAAAATAGTTCATCATCTACTGTGTTTTGGTTTTTAAGATAGGTAACTTTACCCCAGTATTACTGGGATAAATTTATTGTCCCTTTCCTATAAACTGCTGTCAGGGCAAGGACTACTGTTAATCAAGAAACTACTGTCCAGAAAGCATATTGGAAGAGGGCAGTCATTCAAAAGGTCTCTGTATAATGTCACCCATAAATACTGCTTGGAGGCAGATGCAGAACATAAAAGGGGTATATAAAGTAAATCTGAGCTTGGTGAACTAAAAAGAGAATCTAGAGATGAGAAAAGCACGTGTATCATATTTCTGGCAGTACAAGACATTTTGAGACCTGGGACATACATGCAGGGAGTCTCTGTCCCCCCATGCAGGCCACAGCCTAGCTGTGCCAGCCTGACTGCACCCCGGTTCCACTGCCTGGCGCTGCAGTGCCATGTGGCTGCCAGGCCTGCACTGTCCAGGCCTGCAGGGTGCTGCAGGTTCCAGCCAAGCCTGCCAGCATCAGACCCAGCTGCAGGCAGCTTCTGGCTCCCAAAGCCAGCTCCAGCTGCCCATAGTCCACCCCAGCAGCCTGCCTAGAGCTTGCAGGTGCCCTGGCACATTGCCTCGTCGCACAGCTGTCAGTCCCATACTGTGCCCTTGCACTTGGTGCTGCAGGCAGCTGCCAAGGCCTGGCAGTATATGGACAGCTGCATACCAGAGAGCTAGTACAGGACCCCGATAGTGTTGTCCTCATCCATGCCAGTGCCCACCACCTGGGGCCCCAACTGGTCCATGAAAGACAATGGCAACTTTGTGGCACTGTGGAGTAAGGCAGAGGTGCAGCACCAGTTCACATGGGGCATGTACTCCAACACCCATGTCTATAAGTGACTGTCAGGCTGGATGTAGGGGCATGGGTGCAATCGGTTGGTGTGGCAGTGCTGCATGAAGATCAGGGCCTTGCAGGCACAGTGGGTCACCATGACTGACAACAATCATCGGTCGGGGAGTGCCCACAAGTCCATGCCCTTTATGCAATGCAACAACTGATAGCCATCCGCATACCCTGAGACCCATGTCGCCATCATGCTGTGTACAACAGCATGGGAGGGCTGCCCATGCCCCTGCCCTGGCCTGGCACCTGTGATAACACACCACACTGGGGGAGGCCCCTTGGCCCTGCAGCAGGCCCCTTAGTAGGGTCAGTCACCTTGGGGCAGGTAGTTGACAGGGATGTGGGTCCTATCTAGGGCCCCAGTGCACTGGGGGAATCCCAGGGCACAGAACCCCACCACCACTTGCAGGGGGTTCTGCACGTGGAGCACCATGTGCCCCAGAACATCCTGCAGGGCACCACACACTTCCAGGACAGCCTCCCTGGCAGTGGAGCTGCCCACCTCAAAGAGATGGCCCACATAGCAGAGGCTGGCAGATATGGCTAGCTTAAGCATGGTGCAGGCTAGCCGCATGTCTGTGGGGAGATGCAGCCACTTGGCGGTGTCCTGCCATTCCAGGTGTGGCGAGAGCTGCTCCAGAAGTTCCCAGAAGGCCATCTGGAATGCCTCCAGTCACTACTTGTCATCCCAGGTCTGTTGGATGATGTGCAGCCACCAGTCCTGGCTGGCCTGGTGGGCCCAGAGGTGGCAGAGCTGGAGACTCAGGAGGCTGAGGACAGCCCTGGTGGTGGCATGCAGCAGCATGTCATTGGTGCCCCTGCCAGGGGATGGCCAGCCAGGCAGGGTCCAGGTGGTAGCTGCATTGTGGAGGTGGCCCAGGACAGTGTGATGGGACCGAGCAGGTGGTCTCTACACATGGCAGAGCTGGGAAGGCCTAACTGGCCACGGGCCAATTGGTAGTCAGTGTGGCAGGCCAACAGGGCCAGCATGGTAGCCAGCAGGAGCCTGTGGCATTGTTCATTAATGCCAGGGGTAGGGGCTGGAACAGCCATAGCTTGGGGAGGCAGAGTTGGCAAGGGGAGAGCTGCAACATGCTGCCTCTGCACTGTGCACGCTGCTTCTGGCTAGGGAAGTGGCTGGCCAAGGAGCAGAGAGCAGCTGCCTTTTCAAGAGGGCTACCAGCTGCTGGCAGCTGCAGTCAGAACCTGGAGCTCCCCCTGTGGAGGCAGGGGCCCATTGCAGGGCAGCAAGAAGTGGCACCAGTTTGGTGCTAAGAGCAGCTAATCTGCTGCCAAGTCCCTGCATGTGTAGACACCTGCCCTGGGGAGTTTACTCACAAGTAGTTTACCTGCAAGTAAACTGATCTTGGATCAAATGCATATGTAGAAACACCCATTGTGAATCAGGCCAGTAGATTATTTCCCATGGCACACAGTGGGGTTTTATGAACTTTACCTTGAAACAGAAATGGTTTTCAGCTTAACATTTTGCCATGCTTCAATAATATAATGAACACAATCTAGCAAATTCTAGCAGCATCTGCATTGGAATCTATGTTGAAAACAACAATAATCTGTATAGCTACCTTTGATCAGTAATGTCCCTTGAGATTTTTAATTGCACCCTGATCCATAGATTGTATCGAAGTCATCATATCTAGAGGTTGGAATTTGAGCTGAGTGATAGAGAGTACCACTCCTTGAGGGTGTGCTGAGCACTTGTCTATTCTGAAGCAGTCTCCTAGCTCTGGGAGAGCTGACAAGCCCACGTTTGCAGTCACAAATGGAAATGTCACCTATCATCCAGGTGTTTGTTAGTAGGCTTAGAAACATGCTTTGGAAAGCATCCCAGGGCATTTTGACTCCTAGTCATCAACAGTGAACTTTTGTCACTCACATGCTCTATGTTGGCCCAGACAAGCAAACTTACCTTGTCCTTGAAAATTTCCCACCTTCTGAGTTCCCCTTTTTTAACTCTATCATGAAAACTTTTTTTCTGATAAAGTCCTTGTTCATCCTCATTGTACATCTCAGCTAGGGAAAACTTTTGTGGAAATCTTTCACTCTGACACTGTTCATTTGCCAGTTTATACATGAAATTTTTTCTCCATCCTCCTTGTAAGCCGTATTGAAGTGTTCCTCCTCCTTGCTGAACCAGCCATCACTCAGCTTAAAATCACTGTCCAATGGTAGTGGCAAGCTGAAAAGCTTACCTGTGATTACAGGTGCAGGAAGCACTGCTCCCTGTTTCCCCTTCTCCTTGAATAAGACAGCTTTGTCAACCTCATAGGCTTTTCCTTTGCATTTGCACCTGCTTGGTGCCTGACCATCTTCATATTTGGCCAAAAGCTTAGCCCTCTGGACCCAGATTCTGCCTGTAACCCATATGTGCAAACTCCATGTGACAGCAACTTGCTTTGGACTACACCCAGGAGTCAGATAGTGGGTTACTCAACAAGGCAAGGAAGCACAAAGGATATGCCCAGGGTGGGCATGCTGTCATTAAACAGCATGCAGCATTTACCTATGAAACAACAAAGTCAAGCAAGCAGCTTCTAGTCCACAAATGTTGCTTTTAAGTGGTAGTGATGTTGTTTCCAGCTAGAAATGTTCCCAGAGGAAATGTTAGTAAGCAGTTATTGCTCTGAGCAAGTGCCTCTCTACACATGGATATAGAGTGTTCTGTTTAACAAAAGAAGAAAAATACAAGAAAAACATGGTTTCCAATAATTTCCTTTTATTTGCTGGGTGGGGTCCATACATAAGTATACAGTTACAATTTATTGTTGTAGTACATAATGACCATTTAAAAAACTTCCAGAATACCTAGGGTAGGAACCTGAGTTTTACCTAGTCATATCTTGGGTAAAATTTCAGGTGATTTCAGTCCATGGGTTTGAAGTGGACAAATTCTAAAAATGTACAATTCGCTTTTTCTAAGTAACAATAGTACTTAATGCAGCATGTTGTAGCATGGATGAAATGCTCCTGACCTTGATCAACCAGAAAAATCATACTAGCATCTTACAGACACAAGAGCAGTGTTTAAAAAATGACAAGTTGCAAATCAGGCATTTTACTATGGATTTTTTGCTGTTGAAGGAAGGGCAGTATTCTGGAGCCAATATACTGATGTTCATGCAAAAGAATCATGATTGCCAAGAAATAAAAAGGACCAGGTACTCAGCCACTATAGTTTTTGTAGAAGTTCCCAAACTAATGGATCTAACTCCGAATTCCTATATGGAGTTATAAGCTTGTAAGCAGATCTTTTACCCTGCTGCATTTTGCAGACCAGTTAGCTCTACTATCAGTCCCTCACGGAATTCAATTCCCACCAAACATCTTTCAGTCTCTAAAGGTGCCAGTATACGAACGTGAAGGCTGCTCTGATGCACTGTCATTAGAGTGTGTCAGAGCAGACTTGAATAACAAAATCTGCTGGAGCATAGTAATTACTGCGCTCCAGCAGCCTCCCACATCTTGTGTATCAGCATCCCCATGCTTCAAAATGGTGGTGGGGGCACTTTAACTAAAGCTCATTGAATGACTTTTAGTTCAAGTGCCCTGCCACCATTTTGAAGAGTGGGGTGCTGATACATGAGACGCTGAATCTTTAATTAAAGCGGCTCTCAGAGTTGCTCTAATTAAAGCATCACCCCTCCCACCCCTGAAACAAGTAAAAGTGCCCTAACAAAACAACCACCAAACAAAATCCTCTGCCTTTGCTGGATATAAGAGCCATTTTCCACCCTGGCTTTTTCCCAGTTCAGCAGCCTGGCTTCTCTTCTTTGCAAGCTGTTCTCCCACAGCTTGCCCCCTTCTGCTCTCTCCTCCCAGATTCTAAATTCCCAGATGGACACGCCCTTATTAGTGGGATACACCACAGCTGAACATCCTTAATAGGCTGGCCGTCCCTTCTTAAGGAGACAAGGCTCCATGAACTTTGATTGTAAAGATGCACAAGCTTGAGATCTGACTAGAGAGGTACAGATATATAACAAAGAACCTGAGTACTATAAGCACTGTTGCCCACCGCCCCTAGGTCCATGTCCATGTTGAGCTCCCTGCTCCTGCTAACTTGGTCATGGCTTCACAAGGTTCCCAGCCAATGCACCACTGTGATGGGTGCACTCTTGCACCCTGCTGTCACATTGGAATTCCACTGACTTCTGCCTCTTCCTCCCACATGCCCAGCATACCTCAATGGAAAAATGATGTGTGTGAGGATAGATGTTTCTTGGCTTATGAGTCAGTCCAACAGGGTCACTGGTCTTCTGTGGGGCTCCACCTTCCCTACACCGTG
Source organism: Crocodylus porosus (assembly GCF_001723895.1). Classification (NCBI taxonomy): domain Eukaryota; kingdom Metazoa; phylum Chordata; order Crocodylia; family Crocodylidae; genus Crocodylus; species Crocodylus porosus. The sequence continues at coordinate 231,207,188 of NW_017728886.1, forward strand.
CTCCTTTCTTCTTAGGCTGATGGTACCTACTTTCCAATTATAGTGAGTGGGGAATACACACGAAGTCACTTTTCGGACTCTGTCAAGTTCTTCAACTCACCGTGTCTAGATTTCTTCTTCAGCTTGTCTAATCTGTGGTTCCAATATTCAGGTTAACAATAGATCAACTTAATTAACACACCTCCCAGACTTGCCCCAGGCCTCACTGACTTAATTTCTTTGAAGATCCCCTAGGTGCAGGGATAGCTTCTTGATTAACTGTAAATCAAATCCTCAGGGAATTCTCTTTCCCCAGTATCTTTCTCTCATCCAGAGAAAACAAAACGAGAACTTCTTATCCCTGGTCCTCAATTCCTTAATTTCTTTCACCAAAAAAATTTAAAAGAGCTCACTTTTGTTTCTTCATAATTCTCAAGGTTAACCTATGCGGCAGGCCTCTAGGTTCTGCCACATTTTTCTCCTCCCAGGTGTGCTAGGTACAATCCCTTCCTTGTTCTATCTGCCTCAGTTTCCCTCCCGGCCGCACTCCTCCCAGTACATCTGTATTCTCTTTCTTCTTGGTTGGTTTCTGCCAACTAATCCCATGGGTATATTTCTCACTGAGTCCCTGCTCTAGGGTTCTGTAGGGAAGTTTCACACTGCCCCTCTGTCCACCTTTACTTATCTTTCGGGGAGAGTGTAGGTGGTCCTTGCTGGTGGCTGATCCTGGTTCTGTTGACTCATGAGGGTCCGGCATGCAGGGATTCTTTTTCCTGGATCTTCTTCACTCACAGTCTCTCACAATAGTTCCCACTCTAGGAGACGCCAAATGCTGAGCCTCTCTTTGACATCCTCCTTTAAGCTGCCCAGTTCTCCTCCCAGGCCAATCAGGGTCAGCTCCCTGGGGTACATGTCCTCATGCCCCCAGGGACTGTCTGTTGCCTGGCTTTTCCCCAGACCTTCTTTCCCCACATAGCAGGGACACACTGCATGCCTCCTGTGTTTTCTAGGTCTAATAAAACTTGTGTGCTGAAAATGGCTTCCTCTGTACAACTCTTTGCATCAGCTCTGAACACTGTAAAAAGTGGTAACTAAAAAGGCTGATAATTGTTAAATTGATAACGTTGTTAAAATGCTCTGTACATTTAGTGCAACAGATAACTCATTAATATTTCTTTTCTGTTTTTTACTCAAATAAATCACTTGCTGACACAGGGACCCTCATCTATCTGGAAATGAAGCATGTGAAAGTTAAGAATTTACTTTTAGTTTCAGCTCTTTGGGGCAGGGCCAGCCTTTTTTATATAGTTTTTGTACAGCCGCTACCACAGTAGACTCTTGGTCCATGCCTGGGGCTCCTCAGAACAGCCACAATACTAAAGAGTGAAAATGGAATGAGTGCAACTGTGTCATAGCTATGGAATTTCAAGGGCAATTATTTGTGTATATCCTTTAGTGCTGCTCCCAACACTGCAGTAGGATATAGGAGTGCAAGCCTCCTATGCATCCAGCTGGAAATCCCATTGACTTTTGTAGGGTTTTGCACAGGTGTTTGCTTGAGCAGTGTAACAGGATGGTCTGTCCCTTTAAGAAGGAACTGTCAGCCCTGTTAAGAGAGCCCAGCTGCAGGGCATTTTTTGGACAAACATATTTAGAAGCTCCCAGAAGAGTAAGCAGGAGAGGAGGAAGCAAGCTGTGAGTAGTACTGTTTACTGCTACAAGGATGGATTACGGTACTATGCTGGGGCCATTGCCAAAGGGCTCCCCTCCTAGAGTTCAGGACAGAGTAAAAGGATTTGGCTTTGTTGCTTAAAGACTGTGTTTTATTTGGGAGGATTGGTTGAGGATCTTCTCAGGGAACTATACCTGCCTGCAGAAGCCAGTAGGCAAGGCAACCTGCTTACAGACAGCTTTGGTCAGTGGAGAGCCATTGCTTGTAGAGTGATGTAGCCATTATTACCATCCTACTTACTTTCTTTCTGTATTTTTCTTGCACAGACAATTACATATAGCACATCAACATAAGCCTCAAGTCTACTAAACCACTACAAAGCTGTCTCCTTAGCTCCTCTGTCAGCATCCATCTTTATTCATCTAAATATCTAGCAAAGAGTATGCAGTATCTAAGTCTGTTCAGCATCATGCCATTCTGTTGGTATTTTACTTATGCCACATTCTAATTGTATCTGTATCATCTTAATTGTTTCATAATGTTGTAAAAATTGGCCAATGTAATCAACTATGCTGAACTGCATTAAATAGAATCTTTTTTAAATGTACTAAGATATTAGTTCCATATGATAAAATCCATAAAATACCATCTAAGTGCCAATAAGATTAGGAAAACAGGCTCTTTTCCACTAACCTAAATATTGGAAAGATACACAAGTTGTTAACATTATATCAAAATAATGATCCCCTAAAGCAGTGTTGAAGGTTTTAGGAAGCAGTATGAATAAGAAGTATATAATGGAGTTACACCCCACACACACTTTGAGAGGAGCATAAAATATTCTGAGACTGAGATGTATAGAGAAAAATGTACACAGAACTTTCACATACATCCATTTTTCATGATTAAAATTACATCTCAATTATTAGAACAAATATGGATTTGACTGATCCCTGTATTAGGAGCTGTTCAAAAACAGGGTTTTATGTTGTTCCCATCTGTAATTTATTCCTTAATGGTGAAATGGAGAATATGAACATACAGGGCACATCAGCATGAACCATTTTCTGCAGTAAAGTCTCAGCATCTACACATATGGCCCTATTAGGCCACAGAAAACTAATTAACTCTACCGCAGGTTAGTACTTGTAAATACAAGTACTATCTTGTGGCTGCATTCTTTAGTATGCAGCAATGCACGTGTAGATGTTTATGGGGCTGGCTGGGGCATGAGGGTGCTTCAGAGGGTGCAAAAAACAATAAACTCCAGAATTATATGTGCTGGAATTTATCGCTTTGCATTAATTTCACAAAAATCCAATCCTCCACTGAAGCTGGAAAGCAGGGTGGGGGGTGTGCTGACCTACCTGGAGTGGAGTGATACCCACCCCCGTGCTGCCAAGGCACACCGGCTTTCCCTGTGGGGAGCGTGCCCTGGGGTAAGCGGCATGGCTGCAGCCCCAACCCTTGGCAGCCCAGTGTCCCCCCAGAGCTGCTTTGGGAAAAAGTGGGCAGAGAAGCCCCAGAGAGCAGCAAGTACCATGCTGGCAAGTCGCATGCAGCTCGCGAGCCATGTTTTGGCCATTGTGGGTCCATTCCTCTTCCTGATCTGCTGCTCTGGCTTTTACTTCCTGCTCTGTCCATCCTGCCAGATCTATTCCAATGCTTTCTGCCTCCTGCCCTGTCTGCTGCTCTGCTATCTGTTCCCTCCCCCATCTGCTGTGTGCTATGCACACAAACTGCACTTCTGGCACACATGCCGCAGGTTGGCCAACCCTGATATAAACACATGCTATAAACTGGGACAGCCTGAAGACATTTAACCTGGTGAGTAAAAAAACAAAGACTGCCTACTTGCAATGCAGAGCTAGGAGCTAGTTAGAAAAAAGGCACATTTCATGAAACATTAAAAGGATAAACAAAATTTTTCACTCCAAGATGATGCAAAAGAGACATTGAATCCAGCTCCTTCCCTGCAAGCTGTGCTAGCTCAGCAGTAATGACAGAAGGAGAGAGGAGTGAAAAGTTAATTTTCCTCTGGGGTACCAAATCTAACAAGTGAGAAAGCTTTAGTTTTATCCATGGTCACTTTTCAGAGCTGAAATGATCATTAACTGAAAATATCTCCTGCTTGAATCTCAAAGCAGTTCACAGCTTCACTTTAAGAGATAATCTGAAAAAGGAGCTAGATTTAATTATTCTCTATGGTGGGCCACTGGCAGCAGTGTGAATCATGACAGGTTACATCTTCCTTGGATCTAGGGATCCTTTAGCTTTGAAGACCAACCCTGTGTTGACCCCTAAAGTTATGTTTGAAAAGCATACATACATAACAAATATGTTTTAAATCCCTCCTGTTTAGTAAATTATCATTTTCTTTGAGATGAAATGTTGGATTTGTATGTTGTTAAATCAGCTGGAGTTCTTACGATAGAATATGAACTGCATATAAATAATTCCATGAAAACACTACTGGAAATCCAAATACTTATCTAATCTCTATGTTTGGCAGCGCACACTACATTACTGATTGCTGGTACCAGTGAAGCATAGTATAACTTTTACATCCAAAGGAAATTAAGCCAAGAAAAAGAGTACCATTTAGTTCAGAGGAGAGATGTTCATACATTTTTATACTTTAAATGACTCCATTTGAGGGCTTGGAAAATTAAAAGGGCACTGGGCCAAAAATAGCTCAGTGTAATTCTACTGAATGCAGGCTAAATAAGGATCAGCCTTATCTAACTTCTCAGAGGTACATTAACCAGAGACACTGTATAAAGTTCCAAGACTATCATATGCCTAAAAGGGATTAAGGGATAACTAAAGTGAAGAAAACCAATTTATTCATAATGTGAACAACAGATCATAGAATTTAATGCAAGATAGTGCTACGAGGAAGAGAATGCAAGTCCATTTGTTTAGAGAGGGAGGAAAATAGCTTCAAGTTAAATCACTGGACCAAACACTCCATTTTAAGATGAGACAGTTTCCGTGTGTAACTTACTTCGGAAAGCAAATTCTAGTTCTCTATTTTCAGAATGAAAATGGTAAAGAGAAGGCTATTCCCTTAGAAAGAGTAGCCCACCTATAGGGGGAACCAAACATTACATGTCTGTGCCTTGCCTTCAATCCTAAAAAATGAGAAGGGAAAATTAAGGTTAAGAGTACAGACACAAGGCTGTCTTGCTTTCTGTCTGCTTTTTTTTTTACTCAGCTTCTTCTTCATTCTCCTTCCTCCTTGATACCTAGATCCCATAGCCATTGGGCCAGTGCTCACCTGCTATACATTTTAAATCATTATCCACACCAGCTAACCTTTTACATGTGTCTTTGTATGTGGCAGTATGATGACAGGAACTCTGGTACAGCTACCTAAAATCCACAATTTTTTTTCACAGAAAAAAATCAGTTTCCTTTTGATTTCATATTCCCGAGATTAAGGCTTTGGTTTTCACTTTGTCTATTTTTCTTTTGACAGGTTGCATAAATGTAAATTTTTCTTATGCTTATATGTGAAAACATAAACTTTTCTCCCAAATTCCACCCCCCAAAAAAATTCTCCCCAAATATTTCCCTACTTTTGGCTCCTAAACCGACCCATTGCACTAAAATATTGATCTGGTTCCACTATAACATTCATAATCTCAATAAAATTAGCCACAGTATAAGATCATTTGTTGGGGTTCCTGTGATTTGTAAAGAGAACTGCTGTTTGATTAGCATTGCATTTCCTAGTAAGTATATTGCACACTTCTAGTTTTTCATTACAAGTTCAAATATCAAGAGGTGGTAGAGTGTATTACTAGCAAGCTCAGCTAAGAAGAAAAGTAAAGATTTTGACAGAGCACAAAAACCAGAAGAAAAACAAGCCAGCTTTTCACCAGCTCTGAGGCCAGATCTTTATTACCAAGTATTTCTGGTAGAGGCCTAGCCTATGCTCTGCTGGCAGAACTTTCAAGTGCATCTACACTCAAAGCTCCTCTGCGGTGGTAACCACCTTTCTGTCAACAGTTATACCAGCTCTTCCAAGTGAAAGAAGGTTTCTGCAGCTGTCTGGGAGCTGGCAGAAGGTATGGAAGACACTCCTGTGCCTTCTGCTGCCATGAGCAGGTTCAGCCTTCAGCCAGCGCTTTCCCAAGGTGCACCTTGCAGAGCTGCCAGAAGCATGAAGAGCTGCCAGAAGCACATGGATGTTTTTATACCCTAGCGGCTTGGTAGTGGCAGCTACTGTCAACCACTGGAAGTTCTGCTGACAGAATCAGGTAAATACAGTCAAGGCCATAGCTTTGTTGGCAGGGAGTATGAAAAAAAATCATAGCCTGTAGCTGATATGGTTGACATAGCTATGCTGGCAAAAACTTCAGCATAGATGCAGAAAGCTGACAGCAGAATACTTCTGTTAGCTTAGCTCATGTTGCTCGGGAAGGTGGTATAACTAGAGCAGCAGAAAAACTCCTCCTATTAGCATATGCTGCAGCTACAGCAGGGGATGCTGCCTGCATAAGCAGAGTAGCAGGGGCTCTTCCAGTGTAGGAAGGCCTCTGAGATGTTGACCCTTTGTCCTGTTCTCTGTATAGCTGCTCACATGTGTGAAAGCATTCCATGCAACATGCTCAATCCCTTTGCCTTGAAAATCAGTAGTAGAAAAATCAATGCCTGGTCCATTCCCCATGGATGATAAAGTAACCGTAAAACAAGTTTCATCCTGTCCCCAACAAAGTCAATATCTTCAAAAGCCCTATACAGTTGTTAGAAATGGAATATTGTTAGAAATGCACAGCTTACATCTTGCACCCGATAAGAAAGAAACACTGCCAAGGACTTTTTTCCTTTCCCAGCCTTGCCACAGCTTTTCTTATGCTAAATCGCAGACTCTCCCCCAGCTTCTCCCTAGCCTTTCTCATACAGATTACAG
>NW_017728886.1:231214216-231217828 GCF_001723895.1 Crocodylus porosus
GAACCGCTTTATGCATCACAGAGGTATAAGTGTTGGGCATCACTAGTTTTTCTTTGTACCCCCTGGTTTGCAAAGTCATATCCTTTCATCCATATCATGCACAAGGCACCCTTTTTGGCATGCCATTCCTGCTATTCTCCCCATCCAGTGGCATTGTGTATCTTGACTTTGCTTTCATATCTTCTTTCTACAGATTTGAAGTCGTCAACCTTACCCAGGCTTCAGCCTTCAGCCTGCTGTTCTTGCTCCCAGTCTCTCATAGCTCGCTAAATTCACTTCCTGTTTGACCTTAGGCAAACCTTGTTTTGCCTTTACTGGCGGGATTCTGAAGCCCTCAGCTGGCTGGCTGCACACTGGCCTTTAAGCCACAGCCTAGTAAGGTTGCAACAAGTTTATTATATTTATTCGATTCCAAGATGAGGGTTTTTTCCCCCCATTCATTGTGAGCAAAACCAAGCCCCATCTTAGAATTGAGTAACACAGCTGGGAGCTGGGAGAAGCAGCTGTGCACAGGGCCCAGCTAGAACAGGGACAGCATCAGTAGTATGCAGAGTCCCACTATTGACATCTGTGCCCTGCCCAGCTCCTCTCTCCTTTCCATTGCTGGCATGTGTTTTGTACTCCACCCGATTTAGGCTGCTGGAAGCACAAAGTCAAACATCTAGCCACTGCCATAAAACTTAGAGGGCGATCATGACACTAGATGAAAAACATCATACCATCTGACATCATAGGTAACAGGGGGAGGAGAAGGGCAAAGTCTTTAAAAGCCGCGCCCAGTCCGCACCACGGCAGAAGCCATTTTGGGACCCAATCGATCAGTCCTATCTGCTGTGGTCTGGCCAACCGCGACACCGCTTCTCCGCCACCAACCGTCCCGGCGTACCCCTTCCCTTGTGCATCGACCTGATTCTTGATCTGCGAGCAAAGAAAGAACTTTAGTTTTTGTAGCCGAAACAGCTGGAACAGAAAGTGTTTAACCAAGTCATTACACCTACGCATCTCACTCATCGGCGTGTAAGTAAAATAAAAACTTTTTTTTTGTAACCGATAAAACTTGTACCCTAGTCTGCGACCGGAAGACCCTGCGACTCACGACTAGAGAAATCTCACTTCCTCCCTCAAGGGAAAACGAACCTCTTCACCTTGCCTCAGGTCCTGACCCTGCAGGGCATGACAGCATGGAGCCAGGCAGCAAAGGAGGAATCTGCCTGCTGTTGTTGCCAGCCAGCTTGGATCCTTGCAGAGCAACTCCTCCCAGGTCCTAGCTGGAGCAGTCTGCCTCTGCTGTGGAAGGCACAGAAAGCCAGAACTGGCCTTAAGGCAAATGGCGTCCTAAGTGAACTTGTATTTTGGCACACCCCACACCCAAGTCAGTGGTGATGCTGCAAGCAGAGACAGGTGGGCAGGTGTGCAGGGCACAGTCCAGTGGGGAGGCATGGCGGTATGGTGTGCCAGAAGCAAGATGGAAAGACTGGAGAAGGCAGCACCCCACCTTCACATGCCTGGCCCAGCTCCTCCTCAGCAGTGGCTAGAAGCAGGCTGGGCTGGACACTGCTCCTACTGGCTGGGCCAGGGATCAGTCAGGGTAGGGTGGGGTGGAGTTGGGGGAGAGCGCTGCTGTAAGCGCGGGCTACTCATGTGTGTGCATGAGTATGTGTGTGTGTGTGTTTGGCTCTCCCCTGACCACAGCAGCCTTGGGTGGGCAATTATTTTGGCTGGAGGGCCATTCAATGAGTTTTGGTGAGCTGTCGAAGGCCACAAGGGTAGCCCTGCCCCTTGACAGGTGCCTTGCCCCCTGGTCATCATCTTGGGACCAAAAGTCTCACCCCAACCCCTGATCTTTGCTACTGGAATTCCCTCGCTTTGCCTCCCAGACGTACTCCTTTGGGGGGGCGGGGGGGACGGGTCTTCATCTTGGAACCAGAAAAAAAACCAGATCATACACTAAAAGTCAAATGCCTACTATAACATATTTTAATTTTATTACAAAAAAATATAGGATGTATGTGTGTGTATGGTGGGATGTAGAGGGGTTGTGACGGGGCATGGCTGTGTGTCTGGGGGCAATGGGGTATGTTGGAGGGGTGCGTATGTGGCTGGGTTGTGGGGGCAGGGTGTGGGTGTGTGACATTTGTTGGGTGTGGCATTTGAGAAATGGTGGGGGGAGGTGAGGACCCCACTCACAATCCCTCCCATGGTGCACAGCCCCTGCTGGTGGTGGCAGCAGCAGCAGCAGGCTGTGCATGTTTGGGACACTTCTGCCCTACACTGGCATTGCCACCCAGCAGCACATGACTCCAGTCAGCACTGCATGTGGTGATAAGGAGTGTAACCCAGTTGGTCTGCCTCTATTGTGCGGGGCTCCACATGGTTCATGTGTAGCTCCATGCCACAAGGGGAAGCCCTGCATGATGAAGCTGGCTGCCTTCCCCGCCCCCTGCCACCGCACAGAGTCCCACACAATAGGTGTGGGCCAATCAAGCTGTGCTCCTTGCCACAATGAACAGTGCTGGCCGGAGCTGCATACTGCTGGGAGGCAGTGCCTGCTTGGGGTACAAGCACTCGGAGCGCCTGTGGCCTGCTGCTGCTGTTGGTGCCACCTGCAGGGGCTGTGCACCATGGGAGGAGTACATGGGGGAGTCTCCACACCCTCCACTCTCTGTCACATACATACCCCTGAATACCCACGCTCTGAGCTCTCACCACCCACCTGGGCATGAGCTCCAGACTGCCACCAGCCCCAGACTGCACACTCCCACCCAGCTGCAGCTTCCCCCGCCCCCATTGCTTCCCCACCTGGTGCCCAGAGTGAGCGAGAAGCCAGCAGCTGCAGCAGTGGCAGCAACAGCCCCACCCCGAAGCTGCCTGCTGGCTGGGCCGGCCTCTTCTGCCCACAAGGGTGGGAGTGAGGCACACAGGCTGGGTGGGGTAAAATTAATTTGTGGGCCAAATGAAATTAAACAGTGGACTGGATCCAGCTCGCAGGCTGTATTTTGCCTGTCCTTAGGTCAAGGGGTGCGGACAGGCTTCCTACTTCCCCTGCTTTTCCCCTGCTTTCCTTCTCCTGGCCCTAGCCCCTGCTTTCCTTCCTTCTGCTCCTATCTCTGCTTTCCCCCTGCCTTACTCTAACCCCTTATTTCCCCCTCCTGCTTCACCCCTGCTTTCCCCTTCACCGGTCTCTGGCCTCTGCTTTTCTCCTGCCTGCCCCCTTGACTCTTTTCCCCACCATTTGCTCCCCTGCCACAGCTTTCCTGCCACAGTAGTTAAGGGACCAATTTAAGATGACCCACCAATAATTAGATTTTGGTCATGATAAATTATAACAAATTCATGACATTCCATGGCTAGAATCTAATTATTGGTGGGTTGTCTTAAATTTCAAGTCATCTTGGATTTGTGTAGACAGGGTAATACAAACAAAACCAGTTTGCACAAAAATCTTTCTTTCCTTCTATTTCTCATATGCATATCACCTTGTATCTTTGGGACCATTTCAGCACGCTAAAAATGTGATTAAATTACAACAACTTGAATAGACAGGGCAGGCCTGTCCTATCCTGTGGAACCTGCATCCACAGGGGTCCTGCAGCCAAGGAGCCATGTCCTGCT
>NW_017728886.1:231218138-231261168 GCF_001723895.1 Crocodylus porosus
GATGGATCAGGGGGCCCCAAAACTGTATCTTGCAGGGGGCCCCAAAAAGTTGTGGGCCAGTCCTGTGAATAGATACTGTCAAAAATATGCATATTAATCCTGTCTACAGCTTTGCTTCTAATGTGCAGTAGTAGCATGGTTATGAAACAGAGAGATGTTTGAATATGTTTACAGCAACATTCTGTCCCTGCTCCACTCTGCTCTGCATGACTGAAGCCTAAAGAACTGCCCCCTCCCCCCCCGCCCAAGGGCACAAACCTGCCCCAGGTATGAGTTTGCTGCATACAGGTCATAGCATGTCACAAAGAGGTTTCATGACGCTTGTAACTTTTGGCTGAGCAAATAAATTGCTTAGTTCAAGCTGATTCTGTTTTTCTCTGACCTGTAGAAGACAATGTTGTGCTTGAAAGCTTGTCTAAAATCTGTCCCAACCATGCAGTTGGTCCAATAAAAGTTATTACCACCAAATATATCTTTTACAAAGGCATTTTTATGACCAGGTGACCTATCAACTGGACAAGGGGTAGAGATTGATGTCATATATCTTGACTTTAAAAAAGCCTTTGATCTGGTATCCCATGATCACCTTTTGGCAAAACTGGCCAACTGTGGCCTTGGGTCCACCACGGTCCTCTGGCTGGGGAATTGGCTCCGTGGCCAGACCCAGAGGGTGGTGGTTTATGGAGGTCACTCATCATGGTGCCCTGTGACCAGTGGGGTCCCTCAAGGCTCTGTCCTTGGACCTGTTTTGTTCAACCTCTTCATTAATGATGTGGACACTGGAGTCAGAAGCAGACTGGCCAATTTTGCCAATGATACCAAACTTTGGGGTAAAGCATCCACACCTGAGGACAGGGGTGTAATCCAGGCTTACCCTGACAGGCTCAGTAAATGGGCAGATGAGAACCTGATGGTGTTTAACACTGAAAAATGCAAGGTTCTCCACCTTAGGAAAAAAAACCTGCAGCATGTCTATAGGCAGTCTTACACTGACTAGCACTATGGATGAGAGGGACTTGGGCGTCAGGATTGACCACAAGATGAACGTGAGCCTGCAATGTGATGCTGCAGCCAGTTAAGCGAGCAAAACGCTGGCTTGCATCCATAGATGCTTCTCAAACAAATCCCAGGACATCATTCTCCCCTTGTACTCAGTTTTGGTGAGGCTGCAGCTGGAGTACTGCGTCCAGTTTTGGGCTTCACAATTCAAAAAGGATGTGGAGAAGCTTGAGAGAGTCCAGAGAAGAGCCTGGATCAGAGGTCAGGAAAACAGACCTTATGATGACAGGCTGAGAGCCATGGGACTCTTCAGCCTGGAAAAGCGCAGGCTCAGTGGCGACCTGATGGCCACCTATAAGTTTATCAGGGGTGTTCACCAGGACGTGGGGGAACGTTTGTTCCCCCACAAGGGATTGCAAGGTCGAACGGTTATAAACTCCTGCAAGGCCGTTTCAGGCTGGACATAAGGAAGAACTTCTTAACTGTCCAAACCCACAAGATTTGGAATGGCCTGCCACCAGAGGTGGTTCAAGCACCTACTTTGAACACCTTCAAGAGAAACCTGGATGTTTTTCTTGCAGGGATCCTATGATCCCTGCTGACTTCCTGCCCCTGGGGCAGGGGGCTGGACTCGATGATCTTCTGAGGTCCCTTCCAGCCCTAATGTCTATGAAATCTAATCTTCATGTAAAGATCTAAAATGGAAAACCCCTTAATGCCCTTAGATAAATTGTTACAATGGTTAGTTATCCTCATTGTTAAAAATGTATGCCTTTTTTCTTGCCTAAATTTATCTAGGGCCAAGTTCTATCCCTAGTTTAGATCTTACTACATCTTTGTCTGCTAGATTAATATGAAAAACCATCTCCCCGCCTTGGTACCTTTTATATATGATCAAATCATCTCTTAACTGTATCTTGGCTAAACAGAATGGACTGAGTTTAAGCCCCTGAGTATTTAGCTTTACCTACATATACTTACAGCTAAATACAAGGTCTTTCACCTAGGAATTAGCAAAAAAGAAGAGGCAGGGCTGTATCCCAGAATGCATTGATGGTGAAAAGGGGTCAGGAGTCACAATAGACAATCCATTGAAAATGAGCTACCAGTCATGCAGATAGAACAAACGTGATCCTTACATCCATACTTCAGTCAAAGTAGGGAGGTGCTATTATCTCTGTACCTTGCAATAGTAAGACCATTTCTAGAATACTGTATCTAGTAATTTGTCCTCACTTTGGAAAAGATGCAGATAATTTGGAAATGGTTCAGGAAAGAGCTGCAAGAATGGTTAGAGATCTGGAAGCCATGCCTTGCACTGTGAGACATAATGCACAGTCAAAGAATTGCCATTTAAAAAGGTCAACTGAAACAAAACCTTTTGAAAGAATTGGGGTGATGCTGTAGCTGTAATGGTCCAGGAAAAATGTGATATCCTTTATTGGACTAACTGTCCAATAAAAGTTACTACCCACAAAAATATCATGCCTCCTACAAAATGTTTTGACATTTAAAAAATCTTTCCCACCCCTTTCTTGACTCAAACTAATGGATCTCATGTCCCAGAAATTCCATTTTTTGGGCAAAAAAAAAAAGAGGGAAATTGTGCAGTTCTGCTCAAAAATGCTATAATGCTATGAAAGAGGACAGCTCCCTATCCCTGCTCCACTGGGAAAAGAACAAATGCCAGTGAATAACCTGCTTTAATTTCTCCTACAGTTACAGAGTCCTGTAAAAAGCAGTCTTTTCTCACTCTGTATAAATAGGATTTTACCCCTCTTGGGAGGTGGGGCTTTGCAGGGGTTGATTAGTTTATTGGTTGTGACCATACTTTTGGCTGATTAGGATTTGGATGTAAACCACCATCACCACTCACCACTCACCAGATACATCATTTACAGTGCAGATGAAAGACCAGCCAAGAATACTTCTTCCTGGCACTCCTGAATTTACACAGGGGTCTCTGTTCAAGGGGATAGAATTCCCTCCTCCTTTCAGTGTCAGGTCTCATACTGAGCAGCTGCCTTGGCAGAAACATTCAGACTCCCAAGCGAGAAAAAGCAGAGTGGATTGAGGTTCCATGAGGGGAAGATGAGGTAAAATGAGCTGCAGCAATTTAGAATCAGTAGTAATGGATGGAGTGGACTTATTAAGTCATCAAATTCAGCCTTTTGCAAGGGCAGGATATGGCCCTCTGATGAGCAGGCACATAAAAGATTGAATTATTTTCTGAGATTTGTGTACGTATGTACTTATATGGCCCTCATCACCCCAGTATCTAAGGTGACAACTGGATGACCAATTTTGTGTATAAAAGGCCAAATTTAGATATAAATTTGGGAGGGGGGGGACGCTATGTTAATGTAACTCACTCTTTCATGCAGTCAAGGTGTATGTTGCACTATCCAGATTTTCTCTGGACTCCCTTAGGGTTATTGAGGTTTATTTAGATTCACCCCTGTTATTATGATTTGAAGTATCTCTACTGCAGAAGCACCTAGAGGTCCCAGATGGCGGGGGGAGGGGAGTGCTGGCTGCTCCGTGTTCACAAACAGAACATAATCTCTGCCCAAAGGACAGACGGTCTAAATCATTTACCAGTCTGTGTTTTCCAGTTACACATCACCTGGGAATTTTGCCTGCAGGCTTGGTTTCCTGTCCCTAGTCATAGACTAATAATCTTCCACGAAAACCCTTGAGTAAAAAAATTCAGCGACAACTCTCCTCCAGAGCTATTTTTCCTTACAGAAATCCTCTGAACACCCACTTATTTTGTATGATGCACAGGTGCCAATCTGGATCTGAATGGTGAAGCTGGTGTCTCTATTTCTACAGTTTTGCATCCAGAAATTCAGATCTCAGCACCCTCCATCTGTGCAGACGTTCAGGTCTAGCCCTCAGCCCGAGTTTTATGACTTGCACTCATCTATAATATGTCTATCTATCTGACATTTGTAACGCCCACACATACTTGTACTACGTATGGCAAAGTGTGTGCCTTTGCTTGTGTATTGTGTGATTTTTTTTTCTATATTTATATTTTTCTTCCCCCTTTCTCCTCTGGCCTCTTGCTTTAAGGAGAAAACAGGCAGTCTGACCACGTAGGCAAAATAGCCCCTGTGCTCTGCTTGGAAAGCTGGGGCCTTGTATCTAGGTAAGATACGTAAAATCCTCTGGCCTCATTGGCCGGGGGAACAGCAGCTGCTCCAGGCAGATTGGTTAAGAGAGAGACTGAAGTCAGGTAGGCTGGTTTGGAGGGAGAGAAGCTGCTATGAGCTGCTGGAGAGAGAAGTCCCCTCCAAGGGGAGAAGGACTCTACAGCTAGAGAAAGGGGAACCATAGGTGGAGGAGAGAGAGAGAGAACTGACCCAGTGTCTGGAAACTCCCCTCTCCTCCCTTTCTTCCCTTTTTCTGAGGTTTTAAGGGATTAATACCAAAGAGGAAGGTATTGATTCCTTGGGTTGGCTGGCCAGGACTTAGACCTGGCAGCTTTTAAACAGGATTGAAACCTGGTGGTTGCTAATTCTGCTAGATTGGTAAAGCTTGGGGCTCTGCCAGCCTTAGGCTGGGGTTGAGGTTTGTAACTTTCTGTTCCCAGTGGAGCTGTGCAACCCGGAGTACCTGCAGCTGGGCCCAGAGGGTGGGCCTGGTTCTCCCTCTGTTCCTTGGCTCCAGCCAAGCGGTGTGGTTGGGGCCAGCTGTAGCAGGTAATCAGCCGGGCTCCTCTTGAGTTTGTCCTGCAGTTTCCGTCTCAGCAGGCAGCATAATCCAGCCTAGAAGTTTTTTTTGGGGGGTGGGTGTATGCTTGGAGCCACAGTCATTCCCCACGCAGCCCCTCTGTGGGAGCAAAGATCAGCACTCTGTCACATCTCCAGGACCAGCAAGGGGCCCCCGCACCACAACCAAACTCCTGACCACAAGCAATTCCCACTGTGTGGTGAGCCCCATTATAAAACAACTCCAGTGTGGACCCTGGAACTAACCCTTTGGGGAGCCCCAAATCCCAGCCTGGCCAGGGCTGGGGTGAAGTCTCTAACAGGGTTCAACCTATGAACTGCAGTGGTAGTGGTATCTTTTATATTGTGTTTAAGGTTTTGTTCTTTTATTTGGGTTTTTTTATGTTTTGGTAATAAATTTGTAATTGTTGGTTTATACTGTTTGTGAGAACAGGGATTTTTCTTTTTGTTCTGTGTAGTTTCTTTCTGGGCATGGTATTTGCAATGTGCATAGACATAAGAGTTTTCATATAAATTTCGTGTAAACATCAAGAAAACCAGTGACACTGGCACATTCTTTCAACGTCTCCTTTTTTTCTTTTCTCTTGACAAAAGAGTACACAAAAGGTCTTGGGACATCTCTCCACATATGCGCACACTCTCTCACACACACATACCCAACCAAGTATTTATTCATTGTCTCAGACAACACCCTTCATGGCACACAGCACATTTAATATTCAAATGAACTGAAGCATGCACTTCTCTCTCAAACCTGAAAACAGACCAGGTTATCCAGTGTTTAAATTGTATCAAAACTGTCAATGGTCTCCTCACATCTTCAGTCATGTCATATCTCATCACTTTAAGTAAGTTGATAGAAACAGAATTCCAACATTCTTCTGACTTTCCAGTAGCTCTGAGTCATCCATCACCAGACCTATCAGATACGTTTGTAGGGATATCCAAAAATGTTCGCCTTTGAGTCATCATTAAAAAGGTGGGAGGGTAAGACAAGAACCAGAAACAGAAAGCAGTAATGCTAAATGGGGAAATTTGCATTAGAGTAATTATAATGATTTTTGGCATTTCAAGATACAACACTATGCTTGTACCTTGTCCTGAATATACAGGCAAAGTTAAAAGAGCCAGCTAATATATTTTTTGTTATTGCAATTCCTTGATTTCATCTTTTGGGAATACACTGAGAGCTTTTGGGATTTAAACGCCATTACAACAAAAATCAGGGCTTGTGCTTAACTTTAAGCATTTCAGTTTCATTGAATGATTGACTTCAATGTGATTACTTACATGCTTAAAGTTAAATCCATGCAGTCAGAACTTTAGACTGTCGCAGCCTGCTCTTATTGCAGTATACTAAATACCTGGTACAAAAAATGCAAGTGTTTGTTACCATTCTCCATTGACTTGGTTTAAAAAAAAAAAAACCCAAACAATTCTTTCAATAGAAAAGAAAGAAAGGAAAGGTTGGAAAAATCTGTGTCATTGACTTCCTTGTTGTTTTTCTGATGTTAGATATCCAAAACACCAGCTAACTGACTGTTTCTACATAGAATTTACCTGCGTGGAAATGGATAATCTATGCTTAGCTCCAACCTTCCAAATTCATTGTTTAATTGCAGCTGAAGCAAATAGAATTAGATATACCTACTAAATTAAGAATGGGCCCAGGGACTAGATTAGGCATTCTCTAGCTTGTACCTGCTTGACCTACCATCTCCAACCATAAGAGCAGCTGAAAGTCTCAGCATCACCAGTTCTTTTTGCACTTCAAAGGAGACCCTATGTCCTGAAGCAGGTTGAAAGCAGACTGGTGAGAAAAACCAGAATCATTTATTGGGCACTACTAGCATCTGTGGGGGATAGTTGACAGAGCCTACACAAATCCACTTCAGTGGAAGAAAGGTCAAGGGAGCAGGATCAAAATTCAATGCCAGATGAATGAATGCTGGTGGCCGCCTGATTTTGTCCATAATAGGCTGAAAACAGATTTCAAGTGTGGCTTTGTTTCTTCATGCGGAGTGGGGTCACAGTGGATTTTCCTCACAAACAGAACTATCGCATTAAACGTTGACTTTTAGAAACTTCATATTTTAGAAACTTCATATTGTACTGATTAGTGCAGACATATTAGCATGGAAACAGTAAGGAACACACAGGCTGGTGCATTTGTGTGTGTACATATACATATACATCAGCAATCCCTTGCAGTCAAGGATGACTGTCTTCTATGATTGTTTTGTCTGTGGGTCCAAAGATGGCTGACAAAGCGGATCTGGAATAGACAGACTCTCTTGCAGCTTGGACACGTTTCTAAGTGACTCTGGCTTTTTCATTTGGTCAGCAACACACTGATTCTGCTACTCCTGCTTTTCCCTCTCCCGTTGTCTTCGTAAGGTTTCAAAGTACTGAGATCCTGCAGCAGGCTCTTCTTCCATTTGGGGAAGTCCTGGGTCACTGTGTCCCACAAGCTGATGTTACATTTTTTTCAAATTTGACTTAAAGACATCATCCTTGAAGTGCTTTCTCTGCCTTCCTCTTGAGTGTACATCTAGACTGAGCTGGGAGAATAAAACTTGCCAGAGAGGCTGTTGGAATCTTCATGCCACTGAATGTCAGGTCAGCTCTAGTATAAAGCATTGTTTTTCTCATGCCTTGACTGTTTAGTTAGTTTAAGAAAAATAAACATAATGTCACAGGATTTAGGAGCTTTCCTTTACTTGGGTTTTGGCTCACAACCATCTTTTGCTTTTCTTGATTGGCCTAAATTGGATAATATACAAAATATAATCCAAAGGAGAAAGCAATGTCAACCACACTGATGCTTTGGTTTCTCTTGTTTAAAAATGCCCTTCCATTCTCAGGGGCCAACCTCCTTTCATGCTAAGCACCCCCTTATCTGCTGAAACCTTTTACATAAATAAGGGCAATACCTGGGAAAGAGGCTTGCAATATCAGGCCCTTAGCTCCTTGGGTGATTTTATAAAAGGTGGGGGAGGGGGAACTCACTTGGTACAATTTAAGGTACTCAGGTTGGTTTTTTTTTATTTTGTAAGAGAAAAATATAACTGGTCCACAAAACATGTAACACTAATAGTTCAAGCCAGAGTCAAAATTTGAGGAATTAACTAATCTGGTGCTGTTTGTGCAGATAATAGACAAGAGAAACAGAGTTAATGTACACAGGACCAGACTCTTCCTCATCCCAGGTTATTAAGAAAGTTGGGTAGAGGTGCCCCTTATAGACTAACTAAATCAAAGATGCATGTACAATCTATGGCTCACAAAAACAGATTATTCTGATTCAGTTAGTCAATAAGGTGCAGCACTACCCTGCCTTCTGCTTGGTTTCAGATGAACACTGGTAGCTACTCTCTCTGAGTTATTGAGTTCATATCTTAAAATTGTTGTTAACCAAAATCATTTGAAAATAAGGCAATAAGAGCCCAAGAATTTCAGTGGGGAAGCACATTCCCCCAGAAATCATTCCATCCTTTGTTTTTTTTAATGTAAGAGTACATGATTTTTAAAGGTAAAATATAGGGCTCTTGCAGAAATATTTTGATACTCTTTTAATATCAATTGCCCTGTATACCAAGCTTTAAAACAATGAATGGGGTACTTTACTTCTCTGTAGTATATGCACCCATAAGCATGGTTTTTATACTGGATTAGAATAGCATAGTTAACATCATCTATACATCTTTATCTGAGTCTGTCCACTATTTGTGAGCTATTGTTAGTTTCTGTAAGCTTTTGTATAACATCTAGTACAGTGTAGTAACACCACACATGTTGGAATCTAAAAGTGGATATTGGCACCTAAATTAGGACACAAACAGGATTTTAGACTCCAAAGTCCAAACATTTTATTCCTGAAAACCCCATGTCGGCCATCAGCTAGCACTATACACACTTATTAAACTCTAAAAGTACTTTACTTCTCTACTTTAGGTGCCAAAAATTCTGCTTCTGCACCTGCCATGAATTGCCCCAGTCTGGGGAGCATTAGAACTAGTTTATGTCTAAACCCAGTCGGGAATTTAAATCCCCTGAAGGACTTGATCTTAAATCCAGTTGAAGGCATTCTTAGAGCATACCTAATGCTCTGAATTGGTCAGGTTCCTCATAACATGTAAGTAGCAGTCAGAATTTTCTTTGAAAACACAGCTGGAAGAGGGAGCATGAATCTCTAGCATAGTGGCTAGGACAGGAGATCTCAGTCCTGGGCCATACTCCAAGGACAGTTTACAATAAAACATCTTGGTAGATACATGAACAGTGTGGTAATACCCTAGTGCCTAACGCAGTAAAGGGAAAGTGTGATTCCATGTTCAGCTTTTGAAAGGAAAGCTGCAGCTGCCTGCCTTCAGGAGAGGGTTCAGGATGGTAGAGCTCAAGTGAGGAGGTGCCTCCCTGTGGCCTGGCATGACGGGCTGCCTTTAAAATAACCTCCCATCCTTAGGGTTTCCTTTTGGTTAACTCTAGGTAGTTCTCCTCTGGGTACCCTGACACGCAAGTCCCTGTTCACAGTGTTGGCTGCTTTGGATCCTAGTGTTGAGCACTGAAATCTCCCTATGCACCATAGAGAGAACCGAAGAGCCAAATGGGATTGCTCTCAGTAGACCTTCAGTCGTTGCTAAATCCAGCCCTTCCACTATACCAGTAGTTATAATGATGACGGTTCTCTTCTCTGCAACTCACCATGTTAATGGTTTCTTTAAGTGATAATATAATTTAATAAAGTCATCCACTTTGCCAATAAAATGATATTTTAAGGATTTATTAATTAGAGTTAATGCAGACATAGAAATCATATGAAAACTAGTATCACTTCAGTGGAATTTGGTGGGTATTTATAACATAAAGTTTTTTGAACATATTTTAGTTAACTAGGGTGCTCTGTTAAATCCAGCCCTGAAACTTGAGTGGCCCTTGCATGTAAATACAGCCCAGTCAGAGTCTGGTATTTTAATTGTTTTAGACTTCTTTTTTTACTGCTGATACACCCAACTCTCCAGTTTTAACATAAGTCTTGGTATTTGCTGATACTAAGTGTTCCTCTCACAGTCCCAGCTCCTGGACTCTGATGATGACATCAGAATCTTAGCTTTCCTGTTTTTTAAAAGAAGTTTCCAGGTATCATGGTTTCAGAGAAAAACTTGAACAAGTGACCCTAGGAGGCTCCAAACAAGAAAGTATTTTTTTTAAAGGTACAGTTTTAAACAAGTCTCATTTTTCCCCTCTGGGGATTGGCAGTATTACAGTTCTGTGATTGCCGTAGAGTCTTGAGGGTAAACAAAACTTGATTTACTCAAGAAGCAGGAGTAAAGCTTGAAAATATTGTTCCAGTCCTCTATTCGCACCATGTAGAAGGAAAAAAAGTGCATACACACTTTCATTTTCTCTTTGCACAAATCTTTTCCCTTTGCAGCTCAGTTTTAACAACTCCCCAGCATACATGTGACTACTAGCTCGAAATTGCTGCTAGTGCTAATTCTTTAGTTTGCCCAGATTCTTGCCTATGTTTACTTTGTTACCACAGTACTCTCCATCACTTATACTGCTGTCATTTTTTATTTAGATTGTTTCGGAATTTTTTTGTGATCATCCGCTCTTTGTTCTCCCTCAACACAACAGTACCATATTAGACACAAATAACAGTACCCTGTGTTCCTTGTATCTTCACTGTATACAAATGAATAAACAAATTTTTAACCATGGTGCAGTACGTATAATCAATTTATGGACAATTCTGCAATCATGTTTTGTTTTGATTCAGAAGTAGCTTGCATTTGAATTGTGTAATACCTGTTTCAGAAAGATCACCTCAGTCATTAAATAGCTGGCATTACTGGCAATACTGGATTATGAAGAAACTTTTTCTTCTGTGTTCATCAGTAAACATGTGTGACGGGCTAGCTGGCAGTGACTTAGCCCAGGGGTTTTGAAGGGGTAAAAGATGATTGGAGGACTTGGAATTCCCTTTCCTCACCCATAATCAGGCCCGAGACTCACCCTCCATTTCCCTTGATTGGCCCCTTGGGTCACCTGGAGGGGGATAAAAGGGGCAGCGCAGCTGACTCAGGGAAGACCAGCGGTGGACCACAAGGAAGAAGGTTCAAAGAGCTGGGCCAGCGGGATGGGAGCAGTTGCCCCAGAAGAGCCAGAAGGAGTGGGACCTGCAGGCAGCAGTTGGACCCTCAGCAGTGCGGCGTGTGGCCAGCAGGAGAGGCTCTCCGCTGGGCTCCAGGATTGCCTATGAGAGGCTACAGCCAGCAGGAGCGGCTCTCCAGCTCCAGCAAGGATCTGAGCAGCGACCTGAGAGGTTCCCAGCTCTGCTTCCAGCTCCTCCAATCAGAGGCCAGGCAGCTCAACATGAGGTCAGGGCTCCTGGAAAGCCAAGACCCCTAGCAGGCTAGAGCAGTGCCAGCCATGGTGACTATGTGGTATTGTTTCTGCCTGGTATGTGGGAGGTTAGAGTTCAAGTCCCAGCTGGGGTGAGTGAAATAACAGGGGGAAATTCCTCTTGCAATGGAAAGGGGCTATTGCGTTTTCTCCCCCTCCAGGTATCTGGGCCCTATTTTCCTTATCATTTGACATTTTGTATTTTGTGCCTTTTATATTTCATCAACCCGTATTGTTTGTTCTGCTGGTTGTGTTTTATATTTTGGTTAACTCTGTCAACTGGATGAATATGTCTATGATTGTAGGTGTTTTAGCCTTTGTTACCCCCTGGTTTATGCTGGTTATGTTCCCAGTATTGTTCTCTCATTAAAAGGTATATGGTTAAGTCCCCATTGGTGGTCTGGCTCTGCTCTATAGGGGAGGAGAGTCCCTACACCTCCCACAGCGCTTGTACACTTGCTTTGATCCTTTCAATTGGAGAGGGGGTACCTCTTGGAGTACCACCCGGGTTACACATGGGTGGGGTTTTCAAAAGCTAGGGGAATTAGGCACTCCATTACCACTGGATTTCACTGGGATTTCATCACTCAGTTCTTTTGATTATCCTAGCTTCTGTATTTAAGGTGTTTAATCTCTGTTAAAGGGTCACACTTAAATTTTGTTTAAATGTGAGCACAGCAAATATTGTTGGCACAGCTTAATTGGCCAGGATGAATAGGGCCCAAGTGTGTTCTTAAGGATCACTTTTTTGGTTTTAAAAAAGTTGAGTTTCATTTAAATACAGGTGGAGATCAAATAGTTTGCAACATACCTTGTTAATTCATTGCCAGTCATTGTAGATGGTCCTAAACGTACCTCCTCCCGTTTTCATTTTTGTACCCACATATCACTCTCACTGCTGAAAAGACTGATTCTTTTGCACTATCCCCAGCTTTGGTTCACTGATGCTCCTGGCAACAATATCAGTGATGTTTTCCTCATCATTACATAGGGATAAAGAACATCCTTAAGTATTATTTTTCCCTTTTAGATTGATTGTTTCCTTGAGTAGCTCTCACCAGTGTCAACCATTAAGTTTCATTGACACTTGGGGTATAGCTCAGTGATCAATCATTTGACTGCAGATCTGGTGGTCCTCAGTTCAAATTCACATGCTCCCTTCAATGTGCTTAGCATTTCTTTTTTGTTTTAGACGGGGCAATTCTTAGAGTAGGAGGCTGATTAGAGTGATTTCTTGAGGACCCTCCCAGCATGATTTTTCTAAAATTTCTCCACAAATAGAAGACTTTAATTATCAGGTAATGACCTAATTGAGGGTGGTACTGTTCCAGTCTTCTTTGCTATCATGAACTCATTCCATATTTCTAGCTTTTCACCAACTTTGAAACAATTACTTTGGGTGTTTTTGCTCTTGCTCCAGGGGTAGGGAGGAGGGCGCTTTACTTAGAAATGAGATCAAACAAAAGACAAGGAACATGGCAGATGTAGGTAGAACTAGGAATGGCTAGGCCATAAAACTGGTGAAGGAGGGAGTGGATTATAGAACTGGAAGCTGAAAAATGGGGTTCAAAGGAAGAGAATGGGACTGAGATGAGGAGCAGACTCAGACTGGCTAGATGAGGAAGATGAGCCTGGGTCTTTCTAGCCCCTGGAAGATGAATTGACACAGATTGCAGAGGAAGAGGCAGATGGCAAATCTGTGCCGACTCAGTATCCACCCCTTAGTAACAGAATGAAACTTGAGATTTAAGCAGCTGGGAAAATATACTGACACAGTGTCCAAGGCCCCCATGTTGGTCCACAGTTGATAGTAGCAGACAACCTACTCTCAAGTACCCCCCTAGTATAAGTGACAAGGATCTGTGCAGTGAATTCAGAAGTTTTCAGTTCTACTGTCAAACCACATAGGTGTCATACGACACCAGATTCCACATGATGGAATTTCTGTTATTTACTTTGCTTAAAACCCAGGCAATAATATAGAAAAACCAATTGAAGAGAACAATTTTATAGATGTGAAGTCAAGTAGTCAAAAGGTAGGAAACACCAAAATTAAGGATACCTGTGTATCTTTAACTTGGTCCTCTTGTGCATATAATTATGTTTTTAATTACAAGTTTTATATAATGCTACATACTCCATAAATTCAGGTCTCAGGTGTCTCAAATTGGCACACAAAATAAATAGATACGTTTGACCTTAAGTGTAAAATAAGATCAATACCATCCTCTCATTTCACAGGGGTATTGTAAAACCAAATGAATTAATGTTTATGAAGCCTTCAGGATACTATAGCAGTAAGTGTCATAGAAAAGTCCATAAGGAAATTAAGAAATCTGTCTTTGGAACAGGGTTTGAAAAGTATACAGTACATAATGCATGCCCTTCAGCAAGGAGGAGAAAGCGAAATACTGGATAGCTACTCTCTAAGGCTAGGTACAGACATTCAAAAAGCCCGAGGTGGAATCAATCGAAGTTACATGTTTTTCTGTAAGTGGCATAGTTTAGATCAGTAGTGAACAGAACATATATTCGCCCTTTGGTGGGAGGTACAAATCTTAGACCAGGTTCCACCATTTTTAAACCAGACAATGTATGCTAAATTTCTGTTCTGTTACAGGTATAGACTGGTTTCTGATCACTAATACCGGTAAAAGTGTAATTTCTGCCCCTGGCTGTAAGTCATCCCCATCCATTCAGACCACAGAAAAAGCAAAGACTCCTGTGGAAAAAACATATGTGAATGCATAAGTTAAGACTCTGTCGTACAGCGTATGTACACTGGGCACATCCAATTAAGTGCAGCCATGCGGTATGTGACGCCACAAACACGTCTGTGGTATCACATACTGCATGGTCAGGTATTCTCCGTGCTGCAAGGGCAAGCTGCTCCACTTTTCTTTCCGCAGGATATCCAGGGGTCAAAAAAAACCACAGAAAAAAAGCAGAGTGGTACATGCACAGGCACACACTGCTGAAAAGTGAAGCCAGGCTGCCTGGAGCCACACTGTGGCTGCCAGCCAGACTCTGCTTGGCAGGATCACCTCAGCTGTAGCCCCTGGAGCCCCCAAGGACCCCAGATAAGGTTGCTGGGGCCAGCACAGCGCTGGCCCCAGCCTCCCTTACCCCACCTAGGGTAATTTGCCATATGCCAAAGTGCATATGGTACAAGCTTTCCCTGGGGACAAGTATCAGTGGAGCAAAGTGCATCACTGCTTCTTGTCCCTGGGGAACCAAATGCCCATGCTTGTCAGGATGCAGCCACTGAGGCCAAATTCAGATTACACAACCTACTCAATATTGGCATTTCCTAACTCTTGAGGGCTTGACATTGCAACCTTAATAATATTCCCTTAACATTTTTATGTTTAATATTGACGTTCTGTATGACTTTTATCCACAAGGATCTGCAGTTTTTCAGAAGATGGAAATTATGGAGAAGTAAAATCCAACAAGAGAAAAAATGGAGATAATTTTATTAGAAAAATCATCATTGATGCAATAAGAATCCTCATATAACTGCATTAATAGTCATTTTGTGTTTCTTGGGTTGCTTTGACATGGTAACTTAATCTACAATAGTTTGATAGCCAATAAACGTTTGTTCATCATTGCTTTGAAAACATTTCTTCACCTCTAATTTAATTTGGTTTTATTGCTGTAAGTAAAAAAAGACAGCTTAGCACCAGTCAAACAAAATTCATTTTCCAGTAACTCAAATTGCTGCCTTCTAAGGTGGCTTCTCTGAGCCAACTCTTTGAAGTTTGCCATATGTACCACCTCTCTGCCAAACATGAGGATGTGATCTTGGATACACAGCTTTTGTCTTTTGGCAGATTTTCCTTAGGTTTTTGTCCTGATTGGAGAAATGTCTAAAGCTCTCCAAAAGAGCTCAGGAACGTATACTACAAATGGGTTGAGCTCCTAATAGCTGAATTGGGAATTCTGTAAGAATGCATTTTTCCAAGAAGAAAAAACGTTTTCCCCATAGTGGTCTTAAACAGAACCTGAAGAATCCAGCTTCTAAGACTGATCCCAAATAGCTAAAATTCTCACATTACATTTCAAGACTTATTTGCCATCATCTCAAACCTGTAGTTTAGTACCAGGATTTAGTATTTGGAGATTTGGAACAACAGCAACAACAAAGTGAATTCTCTGCAAAACAGAATGGAGCAAGTGCCAGAGTCAGTGACTTAGTATCAGAAAGTAAATTTTTATCTGCACTTCTCTCCTATGTAAATGTGTAAGTGTAGTTGCACATGTATCAGCTTAAATCCTGGCTGTGAAAAATTGTAAGTATAGCTGCTTGGAGAAATTCTGAAAAAACATTTTTTTCATCAGAATTCTCCAAGTCATCAAAATTGAACCATTTCATAAACTCCAGAAACCAGGAAGGGTTCCAGTGGCACTCTACCTGACTTTCTGCCAGCTTGTTCACTTCCCCACTTTGCAACCCAGGCTTCCAGGCTGAGGGACCACGCAGACTGCCCTCAGTCATAGACCTTGGAAGCACTGCAGTCCTTAAACAAGTCCAATTGCTGGACTTCCTTGGAGTTGTAGACCGTAGTAGACTTGTCCCAAGATAAGACACAAGTGAACTTACCCATTAGACCTCAGGGCTTCCAAAGACTGTGGCTCCCAGGCAGGCTCCAGGGACAGTGTGTCCTACAGCCTGAGCTCCTAAAGAGCTGGCTGCAGTTGAGCTATCAAGAGAAGCAGGGCTCTGATTCCTTTTGCAGAGAATTTAACTTTATTGTTTGTTTGTTTTCATTCCAAATCTTCCTAAGACCAAATTTTCAATTTCAGAAATCTCTGTGGCATAGAATGAACTTTCATTTACCCATCCATAGCTGTAAGACCATTTCACTCTGTTGAACAGTAATTCTGAATGGGGGGATGGGGTATTTGATTTCCTCTGATCCACCTGTGTACATAGTTTCTGGAAGGAGGAGAGTGGGTTTCAGAAAGCAGTTTACACTTTTAGCTGGTTTTATGCTGCAGTCTGGTTTTATGCTGTGAGTTTATTTTTGTGCAAAATGGGGAAAAAGCAAGTAAGACATCTTGTTTCAGATCCAGAGGTGAGCTTTTTGAATCTTACTTCAAGTTTGCTTTTTGAATCTCACTTCAAGTCTGCCACAAGTCAACCTAGCTGTAAATGGGCACTTCATTATTTAGGCAGGAGAATCAAAGGTGGCTGCCTGTGATGCCAGTGACATCCATCCCTTGTATGCTGCTGGCTACAGAGACTGGTTTGCTGAGCCATTATGCCTAGGTGAATCTTTTCTTTTTCTTTTTGAAACTGAGACACAGGTTATGGTACAACCAATTAAATGTGGATACCTAACTGGACTTGTATTTCCACAATTATGTCCTTTTAAACATGGTTTGATCTTTTTAGAGATTTAAATAATTTCCCCAAGATTTCATTAGGTGTCAAGTTATATGTTAAACTTAGACCATGCTAAATCTGTGGAATGTTACACGGTGTTGAAGTTAGAATGTGTCATGACCCATTGCACATTAAGGGTTAATACGGTTTCTTGCCTACACAGCACTGACTTGTGGGCTCGTAAACAGGAGTGTGGCTAGGAGCCAGGACACCAAGGTCATTTTTACATGTGCTCCAGAGGTGCTGGGGAGGGCAGCGCTTTAACTAGAGCAACTTCAAGAGCTGCTCTAATTAAAGTGCTGCAGCGTCTCATGTATCAGTGTCCCTGCATTTAAAAATGGCAGCAGGGGTGCTGGAACTAAAGCTTATTCAATGAGCTTTAATTCAAGTGCCCCTGCCACCATTTTTAAGCACGGAGATGCTGATACATGAGATGAGGGAGGCTGCTGGAGCACAGTAACTAATTACCACACTCCAGCAGACTCAATTAATGGAGTCTGGTCTGATGCACTGTAATTACAGCATGTTGGAGCAGCCTCCGTGCTCATGTACAGGCACCCCTAGGATCTATCCCTGCTCTATGGGGTAGGGAGCGGCTGGGAGCAGTATATCCTGGCATGCTGGAAGACTGCATATTCCTTGTTTTATCTCCGTGGAGCAGACTGAAGTTAATCTAACATGAGCTAGGTAGTAGGGCTGTGCAAAATGCCACCATTCTGTTTTGACTTGTGTTTCAACATTTTGACAGAACAGCATTTTGTTTCGAATTTCGTTTCGATTCAAAACTGCTGTTCCATTTCGTTTCAATGTTTCACCCATAGGTTATAATGGGGAAGCTCATAACAGCCTATAACTTTGCCATTTCTTGCCTAATTTGAATGAAACTTCCTGGATTGGTAACCCCTTATGAGGCCTTGAAGCCTGCCAAGTTTCAAGGAGATAGGTGCACGGGTTTGGGGGAAACTGGAAACTCTACCTCAAGCTGTGGACAAGCAAAACTCGTGACATGGGTGACACTGTATATATTAAGGTGCAGCAGGGTAAACGCTGCAGGCTTGCTAGCACCTGCTGAGGCCACGTAGTCTGCCAGCTGTCAAGGAGACAGGTACAGGGGGAGTCTGGGTTCTGGGGGCCTGCACCTCTAGCTGCTGGCAGGCAAAACTCATGGAATGGGTGGGTAACTATGTGTATGTTAAGGTGTGCCCTCGCTCAACTGACACCAAGGCAGAAAGCAGGGCAGTTCAAACAATGCTGCCTTTTATGCAGTTTTTCCATCCCTCCCCCAGAGCACTGGGTTGGAAGGGACCTCAGGAAAGGATGACAGTCACTGGCCAGCTATGCAGTCAATAATGAGAGCACTTCTTCCCCACTCCCCTTTCTCCCTCCTTCCCCCTGCCTATCCTTACTTCAGTTTCTGTTTCCCTGCAGGCAAGCCCAGCTTGAGCTTTGAAACTTGAAATGTTTGAAAAATTTCAAGACGTTTCAATTTGCCTTGTTTCAAGGCTGTTTCAAAGCTCCCTGTTTTGTTTCAATTTTGCTGTTTCAAGCTCAAAATGAGTCGAAACACCGTTGAAACAAAACTGCCAGCAAAATTTCACGCAGCCCTACTAGGTAGCATAACCTAGAATTAGCCCTTATCTGATATGGCATAACTTTCAGATTCTCAGAAGGCATGTAGCATGAGTTCACAAACTTTAGCATGTGGACGTGCATGTTGGAACTGCCTTTAGTGTGATCTAATTGTAATGTGTAACTTCATCCTAACTCTGACAAGGCTAGATTGGTCAGTGCTTGTACAAAGTGGTGAGATCATGGCATGGAAGACACTATGGAAGTTCAGGGAGTGATTAGTTTTTACCTCTCTCAAAGCACTGGAGAAAGGAAGATAATCACTTAAGGTTCCATATGGGATTTATTAAACAAAGGAAGATACATGGTCATTCTAATGCACAATAAAAACAAATAGTTAAATGGAGTCCCAGATTCCCTGGGGAATCCAATATCTAGTATAGACTTTTCTCCTCACAGAACAACTCTCTTTTTCTTGCTTCCTTGAGAGGAAATAATAAGTGGACAGAACTGGCTGCCACCAGACTTTTACCTTTGACTGGCAATGAAAATCGGACAGTCTGCTGATGGTCTTCTCTGATGACTGACAGGAAAACCACAGATAGGCCTTGTTATTTTAAGGACCATCCAGATACAAAGGACAGCCCTTGGAAAGAGGTTGACAGAGGTAAATATCAAACCCAGATGGAAGAGGCACTGATTGAATCACTGGCTTTGGGCTGAGGCTTAGCACTCCAAAATGGGTATATGTCAGTATGCTCAAGAGACCTCTGTTTAATTCTGAATTGCTTATCTTGCAATTGGAAACAATATTTTTCTAGGTCTTGATGTACTAAAATAAGGGTATTGCTCCTTAAAGCAGCTAAACCCTGAAAGGAATAAGAACTCAGCAGCAATTGCAGGTGACTCTGCAGGGTTCTGCCAGCTAGCAGCAACCCTGGAGAACAGCCAGCACTTGCTGGTAGGAGTCTGCATTACTGCTTTACACCTTCATGCATTTCTCTAAGTGCTGAAGAAAGGGGGAAAGAGAGAAAAAGAAGTTCAAAATATTGGAGAAAGATATTCTGAGGTGACATCATTCTAGGAGTTTGCTGTAAACTTCCTCTATATTTCTTCCTTCCGCTAGACCTGCTGATCTTTGTAAATTGAAAAATCCTACAGTTTGAAATGACATTGTTGTAGAAATTATAATGACTGTTTAAAGGTCCATGCCGTCCACCTAGGAACAAGAGCTTTAAACTCTATGCTGAAGATAAAAGCCGATGCTCTTTCTTTCAGAGAACTAAGCAGTTTTGATAGCTGCAACTGTTGCTTTCTCATGAGACCCTAGAGTACCTTTGTACATTCAGAGACCTTCATTGTTCTGATTCTGAAAGATCCCCTGACCAGGCAAGGTCAGAGAGAGGGAACTGAATGCTTTCAGCATCCCCATTGCTTTGGCTAAACCTGTAACACCTTGAATGTGAGAGCTGGACTTCTGCTCTCTCTCATGTCCTTTTTCTTCCCCATCTCATGTTTCCTTCTTTTTTTACTCTTCTGTTTAAAAAGAGCCTGGCTTAGCCAGTACATCTTTTGTAAAATTACTGTAAGCTGTGATCTGATGAAGCAGCTAAAAGAAATGCCCTCAGCAGCCTCACACTGATACAAGTTTGCCAGATCTTTGAACTACTTGGGTGCTTGTAAATGAGACAGAAGTTTAATCTCCACAGTTTTAATCTGTGCCTCCTAAATTGAAATGGTGGGACATAGAATAAAACCCTAAGGACTAAACCATTTCAATTTTTCCATCATGGGGAGCCATTCCCTCCACCTTCCAGACAAGCTGCTGGTGGCTTTGTCCCACTCCCCACCCCAGGCCCTGCGACCCCAAGACTCACAGACCACCCCAGCTAGGCACCAGCCCCAGCCCTGCCCTCTCTCCATATGGGGGCCTTATTCCCCTTCTCCCCTGCCAGACTTACCTGTGGGAGCTGCTTTCCAAGCTGCCTGAGATCCATGTGCATGTATGTACGAGCACATGCACATGGTGCCCCCTGCCTGATCGCCCTCCTCCCACTCCCCCCAGCCCCTTGCATGCTTGAACTCTGCCAGCGTGCACAGAACTCTTTGCAAAAGTGGAAAATCTGCATGTTTCTCCATTAAAATGAAAAATCCCCATTTTTCTCAGTTAAAAGGGAAAATCAGCATTTTTTCCATTTTTCCGCCAGAAATGGAAAACCCAGATCCCTGCTCATAAGTTAAGTTTCTTCTTAACCCCTTTCAGTCAGCAGTGGGCTTCTGCCATGAAATATGAGGCTTTTCATTCCTAAGACTGAAATGTATCTTACACCAAGTAGTTCGGGATATTCTAATCATCCATATACATGTCTAAGCCTCTTTTTTTAATCCCACTGTTTGTGGCTTCAGTAATGCCATGTGGCAATGAGTTCCATAGATTATCTAGGTAGTGCATAAAAAGGCTTTTCATTAGATTAGTTGTAAATATGTTGCTATAAATTTAATTGAATTTGCTCTTTGACTATAAGTGACAGTAACATGGCTCACTTTTACATCAGTTGTGACTTCTTTCTATTTGGAGTCTTCAGTTTATTTTCTTTCTAACCAAAACAATCTCCCAAGTCTTTTTCACTTTCACTTTCTCCATGCCTTTTATTTAAAGAGAGCCTTGATCCTCCTCTATTTCTATCAGTTCTTTAATGAGAGCAGGTGACAAGAAGGAATATGAGGGTCCAGGTGACCTTTAGTTACATTTTAATACCTTCAGTGTTATTTGCTAACCTAGTCCTTCCGCACCCTCACATTTTGTCCACAATGATACCAGGTCTTTCTCTTGAGCGGTTACAGTTGATTGGAAGCCTAGCAATGTGTTTAAACAGTTCATAGTAGTCCTTTCAATGGATGTTGCTTTGCCTTTATCTATCTTGAATTTCAGCTGCCATCATGCTGCCCAGTCATTTAGTTTAGCTAGAGACCTCTGAAATTCCAAGCAGTCTCTGACCAACCCCCATACATTACTGCCATCTGAAAACTGTACTGCTGCACTTTTCACCTTTTTTCCCCTGATCATTAATAAATACTCCTAAGCCTCATTTCAGCTGAGCGTATAAGCACATACTTGGCTTCATCCTTGTTCTGTACAGCACTTAAGCATATGCTTACCAGTTTCAGCATTTGCTTTAGTGAAACATAAGTACATGCCCATATTTAAGTGCTCTGCTGAACAGGAATGGACTACTGCTTTGGGGCCTTAGTAGTACAAACCCCTGGACAACCAAGCTTTTTGTCACACTAAAAGCTGACTGTTTACTCTCACTCTCTGTTCTCTGTCCCTCAGCCAGCTTCCAATCCATGGCAGCATGTTGCTGTCATACCGGGTCAACTTAGTTCCCTCCAAAAACTGCTTATGTGAGATGTTGCTAAGTATTTTTTGAAAGTCCCGGTAAATTATGTCAGCTGGATTTCTTTTCTACATTCTCAACACATTTAAAGAAGAATTAAAAATTACATGGTCACCAGAGAACTCATTAAATCATAATGTTACAGGAGATTAAAAGCTGAACAACTGAAAAAGGAAAACTAATTAAGCCTGTTGAAAGTTTACAAATATTTGTGTGTGTTCGGGGCGCGAGCCAGATTGCAGCTGTTGCCCCAGTTGGTTCCATCCCCAGTTGCAAGAGGGAGAGGTAGACTCGCAGTGGTTCTAAAACATTTTCTTTTATTTAGTTGATTTCTTACATGCGCACCACTGATGTAAATGTGGCTGCGCAGGCAGTTACACTTGGGTCACACTTGGTTCAGTCCCGAATGAATGACAAACAAAGTCTCTCACTTGCGCACCACCGGTGTGAATGTGGCTGCACGGGCGGATTCCGTCCCGGTTCAGGTAAGAGACGAAAGGACAAACACAACAAAGCGGTGGATATTGGTTCAGGTGAGGGATGAACGAACATCTGTCCCGTTCCGAAGGAACGGATGTAAGGCAAAACGATGGATCTCGGGTAGGGTAAAGGACAAAAACAAAACGGTGGACCTCCCGAGAACCAAATGAACTGATCGGTAAACAGTTGCTCCGGAGACAGGAGAAGCCGTGGGAAGCTGGCCAGGCCTACCCACTGAGCAGTGGAAGCTCCGGCGTCTGCTCTCACTAGCTGACCAAGCGATGGATGCTCTGGCGTCTGTGCGCTCTCCCTCTCTGGCGTCCGCCCTGGGTGGAAAACTCCACCCCAGTCTTTATAGGCTAGATGACAAGCCCAACCTCAAACCCCGATTGGTTAAATTTTCCTGCCAAAATGTTCATGGGTTTTTTCCCCAGGGGACGGGGTTTCCCCAGCACATGGCCAGGGGCCATGCAGCAAACCAAATAGGGGCTTTCCAAACTGAGAGGAGAAAAGAGAGTGCTTGGCGGCATCTGTTGCCGAACAAAGCTGGCAGAGTCCAGCTGGAGCGTGACAGTGTGTCATTAAAATCTTTTTACCTCTGATTCCTGATCAAAATCTGAGAGAAAGGGCATGTGTGTTAAAACGCCATTTAGTCAGTGTGTGAGAACACCTGATAAATGGCATAAGCAGTTTAACAATAAACCATTATTTATGGCCCTGATATATGTAAGCTAAAAAGAACCAGGAGAGAAAATCTTCCTTTGAAAAGCACCTTGCAAATCACTATTACTGTTACATGTTATAAAAAAGCAGAAATAACTTAAGTTCAGTCTCTGTATAACAGAAGAAAATCAATGCACTTTTAGTTAAAAGATCCTGCTTTTTTATTAATCTCACCCAGGTCTTCCATGAGCTTGAAGAACTGTTGTTTTTCTTTTTTTCTAATCTTGTTCCTTCAAAGAGCCCAATCCTGCTATGTTCACACAGACAAAATTCTCAGTTACTTCAATGTAGAATGATTATCAATGGTCATTTGGGCTCCTATGTCTAACGCTGAGGACATGCAAAACCCTTTGCAGGATCAAGGCCAAAATGTTCATCTTTTCTTGTCTCATTTCACCCTGTGTTCAAATGGTTGAATTTCCAAAGATCAACAAGGAAGCAACTGAAATCTCTCAGTTTTGCTTTTCATTCTGAACCTAAAGGGTAGGGATGCCCAGGCTTTTCCAGTGAAACCTAGAGGGATTCTGTTTGGAACTTTGTCATGTGTTTGTTTTAAATATTTGCACAATCGTGATTCTGAACTATAGTGATACTTTGACTATTGATTCTGTATGGGAATATTATGCTGTAAAATTAAAGAATCAAACTAAGAGGAGCTGCTTAGAAAAGAGAGATTTCTACATCTGGCGATGTAGCATTTCATGCCTGTAAAGTAAAAATGATATTATGCACATACCAAAACATAAACACGTTGTAAAATGCATTCAGCCCAGATTCCAAGCACATTGAACACTGCATGATTTAATGATGGATAAACCCAGAATAATATCCCAGTGGGGAGAACTACAGACTCCAAAATGACAGCTGCTATCATTCCAAAACAAGTAATTGTTTATAAATGAATATTTTTCATGATAAATTACTAAATTACATGAAAATCAGATGACTGCTGCTGCCAAATTTGTTTTCAGTTTCACAAGGCAGAATGGAATGTGCTACAGACAGTGAGTGAAATTGAAAGCTGCTGGTCTTTTCCTGCAAAGGACTGATATTGTCATAGATATTATCAATATCTCATAGACCTGCAAAATAGTGGTCCTGGGGAATGGCCATTGAGCTTCTTATCCAAAATATTTTAGATATATAGGATTTCAAGGAAACTGCCTAATCTGAGCCAGTTGTAGATACAAGTTTGAGATTTTGTATTGTCGGATGTTGATTTCTAGTTCAAATCTACTGTGGCCCAATAACTGTGATAACCACTGGCCACTCAAAAGAACATTAGGAAGTTACTTTACATATGATTTCATTTATCTTATTATTCATTATTTTTGCTTGAGAAGCTTAAAAAACATGTTTTTCTCTGCTGGTTTCTGTCTTGTTTGAATTGGCAAGCCCTCTTCCATGTTTTCCCTGTTTTGAATAGAATTTAAATTAAAGTAAATGTCGCTGTTTTGCTGGAGCCAAATTTTGAAGTCCTTGCCAGAGCAAAAATTTTAATCCCATCATTGTCATTTTTTGTGAGACTAAGATGACAGAAGCTTGAGGATGTAGCTTGTTATTGAGAATACTTTTCCACTACCCAGAACTTTCCCTTGCCAAATCAGCCGTATTTACCTATGTCTAAGCATCAGCCATTGTCAAACATGTCTGCAAATAGTGTTTGTGGTTTATCTGCAGCTGTCAAATCAACAATGCAATCACAAAGTAGAGTATGGTCTAGCTAGTCCAGATAAACCACTGGTGCTTCTGCCCTGCATTCTTGTGCTTCCCAAATTCTAGCATCTAATATAAAATGAGAAGGGATGTACAGATACAGAAGGCTGCAGACAATGTTTGGGACTTTGCTGAGTCCCACTACTAGAAAGGGCTCATAGGAGTGATTTGTAGGAATTCACTGAGCAATGTTTCATTCCTCTCCAGCAGAGAGCTGTAAATGGGTTACAGTCAAAAAAGGCTAATTCTGACTGGACTCTAGAATGGGCTAGGCGAAGCTATGAGAAACCAGCTGGTTTCAATTCATGCTGGTCTTGGCAAAGCATTTAGCTGGGTTTGGTTTACAGGGATTCACATCCCATGAGGTGCTTCAAAATTTGGGTTCAGTTGGCAAGATGACCCAGTTTTGACTGTATTACCCTTCCTCTTTGCCTCTCTCCACATACATCCACTTCTCTAATACAGCAAATTAGCTATTTCTTTTTCCTTTCAAAGCCTCAATCAACCTATCATCTCTCATTTATGTCAGGATGTTCCCTTCTGCCTCTGATTCATCAATGGTGCCACCTTTGTCTAAATTTTCAAACAAGCAGCTTTGTGCTTTCTCCTATTCAGTCCATCCCAACATTGTCCATTATGAACAAAACTCCCCTTTTCCATGATACCAGCAATAATCTCAAAAATGATTAGACCAGGGCTTCTCATGCTGACCAATTGTATCCCATTGTTTCTTTGTGTTTCTCTGTCCTGTATCCATCTATCGCCTTATGTCTTACACTTGGATTGTAATCTTTTTCTTGGGAGGCGCTGCCTTTTTGTTTTACATCTGTACAGCATCTACTATAACAGATTTCTGGTCCATGACTTGAGGTCCAAGACATTATGGTGATACAAATGAATAATATTACTCACTGAAAATATTAATAATGCAGATATGTACATATATAAATTAATAAGATATCACTTGTGTTTTTGTCTATGAGAGCATGTCCATATTAAATATCTTTTGTAGACTGACTTCTTTCACTACAGCAGCTCTCAGAAAATTAACAGCTAAATCTAACTGGACTAAGGAAGGTTTGTATAGAACCCTGCAATTATTTTTGTTCCCTTGTTGGACTCCTGCCTAACTATGCCTGTCCATCCTCATAGCTAGGACCACCCCCTCTTACATACCTAAAAAGTACCTAACTGTGATTCTCAACCAGGAAGGTGTGGGACCCTGGGGTGTTTTGAGATCCATTCAAGGGTGTTGTGGGTTGCCACACTGTATTAGCACTGTTACATATTCAAAATGATTCACAAGATAAACCCAGGAGATTTCAAATAGGAATCCACAGAGTTGAATACATTCTGACTTCTTGTGGTCTGTCTCAGCTCCTTGCAATAGAAAAATTGCTGTATTATTTTTCCATGCTCAAAAACTGAATGAAAACTAAGAGCTGGCATTTTCTGAATTGTGACTTGAATCTAACAGGGTGCCTGGAATATAAAATGGTTGAGAACCACTGACTTAATACAGGCAGGCACTACTGCCAACAATTAGGCACACATTAACATAGAAGAAGAATCAGAAACCAGCTATCTCATAGTGGGAAGTGAATGGGATCTTAATGAGCTAATTAAATACCTTTTATTTAAAAAAACTCAGCTGTGAACATACTATAGTCTGACTATCTGTTATAGAAGCAGAAGTCAAATACATTTGAGTTTCTGAATGTGATTGAGGGTGAGATTTATACTTCAGGACCTTAAAGACCAGAAACTGAAGACCAGTGATTGTTCTTTCCTTCCTTTTTTTTAAAGAAAAAAATGGAAAAAGAAGAAATTAAATTACATTGCAGATGACTTTCTAGAGCCTGGCAGTGCTGTAAGTGAATTCTGATGTTGTTATGTCAGAACCTGGTGATACATATCTCCTCACAATTCAAGCATTCACCACTTTAATAGTTTTTGCTTGGTGAAAGCTTGTATGTGATGACCCTGCTTGTCATTTGCTTCTGGATATGGCATTAGGCTTCTTTTGATGTTTTTTCTCAGAGCCATTTGGACATATCACCTTGTGATGAGCTTCAGATTTAGGGAAACCTGCTGGCTTTCACTGATAAAGACAGTGGGCCCCAAACAAACAGTTTTCTGCCAGACTTGGCTGTATAATACAGAGCAGGATAAAGAGGGCTTAGTTTCTCTATCATGAGCGGAAGTGAAGCATAGAAGCAGAGTGTGGCTTTTAGTCTTTGCTGATCGATAGATAAGGACATCACAAATCCCAGTCAGGGCTTTTCACCTTGCATTATAAGGAAACAAAGAACATCTTCAGATCCGAAGATAATCAGTGCCCAGGTTAACATTAAAGTAAGAAATGACTGGAAGAAAGTACGGATATTAAAGTACAATATGCCACAGGCTATAAGACTTATATGCTCAGTGTTCAGATGCTTTCACCTTTTAACAATTACATACATTTCACTAAATCTACATTCTGGAATGTTAATTTGTGCCTCATCAATACTTATGGGCCAGAAATTATGACATGTTTTATGTTATCATTCATTTAAAATAGATAGTTTAGATTTCAACCACAAGCTGGAGTTTATATATATTATATTTATTACAAACAACAGTGAACACTTAAGAGCCATTATTTTAAATCTAAATGACATTGTGTTTAGTAGCCATTTCCTTGAACTCTAAAATGTGCAGCTTGTGGAATCTGTCATCTTTCTCTGGAATGCTCATGGATTTGAAGTGACAACTCTAGTAAGTAACCAGAAATAAGAGAAAACACGGGGCCATGTTCCAATGTGCTGTTTCACATTACAAGAATTTACAATGAGCATCTGACAGAAGAAAAGTAATGTAGCTGAGAAGAGAATCTTACATGGTAAATCGTTGGTTATTATCAGAATTGACAAAGTGGTAGTTTAAAAACAAGGGAGAAATGCACTGAAACAACCAGCCACCAATATCAAACTGAGCATTAACCCCTGAAAATCATGTCACTTTCCATATTATGAGCTAGATTGTGCCTGTAGGGCAGTACAAGAAGCAGTAAACATCTGTGTTTCCCCAGGACAAATACAGGAAGGGAACTCTAACTCAAAATCACAGTTCTTTCCCTTCTCTCCAGTAGTTACAGTAAGCAAGATGACCATGGCTATTTCTTCTTCTCTCCAGCTTCCTACATCAGCTGTGTTGTCCAGCACATTTATGCATGGGAGAGTCCAGTCCCCACCCATATACTTGAAGAGGTCACTTACTAAGTAGCCAGTTCCTATGTAGTCACATATGGCTGGGCAACAATCTGGTCCTCTCTGGGCAAAGGCAACTGGATTAACACATAATTTTCTTCGACCACCCGCTCATTGTTATCCATGCATCAGCACTCCCCAGATGATATACAGGAAAATCTGGCTAAAATGCACACTGAAACAAAATGCTCCCACTCATCTACCTTCCTCCCCAGTAAACAGTGCTGCTGAATGGGATGATTAATGTTCTTTTCTCAGCACTAATACTTAACTGATGCTAATGGTGTTAGAGAGGAGGGGTATGCTCCAAACCTAGGGGAAATGTGTGTACCACTTATCTACTTGCACTACTTAAGGTCTTGAGCAGTCAAACCATGACCTGAAATGCAATATTATTATTATTACTGATTTGAATTAAAGGAGTAGTTGCCCCTGTGCTGGGCAAACAGAGATAATCTCTGCCTCTAGCAGCTCACAATCTGAGCAAAGGTAGATGGTTTGCAGTGAAATGGGCATGAATACTTGACTGCAACAAGAAACAATGGAAATAATTTAGTGAATTTTCAGGTGCTTTATATTTTAATTTTCAGCATTCTACCCAAGTGTAATGATTTAAACTGGAATTCAAACTTTTTTTGGAACCTAATTTTGGCCTTCAAAAGTCTGATTTTGTGATCAGAAACATATGGAGAGTAGCATTTAGAAGTCAGCATAGACTCCAGCATGATTTTATTGGGAGCTTGGGTATGCCCTTCAGAGTAATTGGGACATGGAATGTGGAAGTAAGTTTTACAGGAAAGTAGGGATAAGGCCTCCTGTAGCCAGCCTCAGGCAAAAAGTGAGCACAATATCACGAAGAATTCACATTCAACTTGATAATAAGGTTCACAAGCCGATTAATTAAATGAAATCTCACATCTTAGGGCCTGTTGTTTTAAACATTTTAGGCATTAACTTTACACAATAGAAACATTTTTTTCTTCCAGATGTCAATATTCATTTGATTTTTATAGATGTTAGTTTTAAACAAGCTAAAGAAGTGAAATCCCTCTCCCCTACCACAGCTGACTTTTTTTCATTCCTCCTTAATACTTGTTTCAGGCACTAATTGGCCTCATTTTTTTACTGTATAAATAATTCAAATGGGATGGTCTTGCTAGTCAAGCAGTATGGAGGAACCATGTTTAGTGACCAGAGCTAAAGGAAGGGAGAACAGAACCCGCTCACTTCTGCTAAATTTGAGGCCTAGTCAGCATCAGAACCACCATCTTCCTCTGCTGAAGACTTGGGTGTTTTGCCGTGTATGCTATATGCTAAACCCTGCCCCCTGACTCTGTGGATGCAAAGGCACTAAGGACCAGGCTCTATTCTACCTATTAGGTACCAAAAATGTGTGGGTCCTCATCGCTGCTGCTTTTAGTAACCCAGTCTTAAAGTTAAAATGACAGTCACAAAAAGGTATAGTGGTAGAATGTCAGGAACTTGTGCAGGATTGATTCATAGGATTGTGCTTCAGTGCATAAGTGCACAAAGGCACCAGATTGATGGGGTATGATCTGGTCTTAAATGAATTGGAATAGCTGTGGATCCTGTGCACAGGGGCAAGGTGTTGAAGCGCAGATCCTCCCCTGTCTTTGAAGATTTGGGCCTAAGAGTCTGTGTAGAAGGGTTCCACAGCTCTGTATGGGATGCAGGACGATGGGAGGCCAATGGGTATGTGAGAGATAAGTGAACTAGTCTGTATGGAGCTATGCTATGGGTTGTATTACCTGGTGGAAGAGAGCCGTGCAGCTGAGGGGAAGTTTCCATTCCCTCTCATAACCCTTCTGTAACAGGGAACCCTAGCCCTGTTACTAAGAGGCAAGGCTGTCCCTTTAAGACCCAGGATTACAGGAACCCCAAGCACTAGGAGGGTAGGAGTTAATAGCCACCAACCACCCCAGCCGGTCCCCTGACTGGAAAAAGGGCCCTGGGCACATATAAACCCCAGAGCTGGGGCTAGAGAGTTAGTTCTCCGGCAGCAGCCAAGAGGGAGGGAGCACTCATAGAAGAAGCTAACTGGAGATGC
Source organism: Crocodylus porosus (assembly GCF_001723895.1). Lineage (NCBI taxonomy): Eukaryota > Metazoa > Chordata > Crocodylia > Crocodylidae > Crocodylus > Crocodylus porosus. Next base: position 231,247,880 of record NW_017728886.1, read on the forward strand.
CTGACTGCCTGTTCTGCTTCTGGTAGGATAAAGGGGCTGTAGGAGCTCATAGGTACTAGTGGCAGGGGGAGTAAGTTGAAAGAGAAGCTTGTCTTCTAAAAGGGGTTGTTAGAGTGTGGCTTACAGGACTTCTATTATGTCATAGCCATAGGGCTCATCTTTATGTTATTGTTTGTCCGGTGGACTGGGCTGAGGCTATTTGGGGAGGAAGAGGCCTCAGTGGGCCACACTATTGTGCTCAGAGCCCAGCACCAGGAGGGGAGCAGGTCAGCATTTGGCTCCGGGGCCCCCTCTCGTGACGGGTTTTGCAGGATAGGATGGGCTGGCCCTGATCCTCCCCACAGGGGAGAAGGGGGCAATGGCCAGCCCTGATCCAGATGCAGGGAAGAGGACTTGGGGTTTGGGAATTTGGCGGAGGGTGACCATATTAATGGCCACCACTCCCCTGCCATGAGATTTCCCACCCCATGAGGAAACCTGTGATGGGATGGTTCTGCAGGCCGTATTTGGTCTATGGACCAGAGGTTGAGTACCCTGGTCTAGAACAGTGCTTCTCACCTTGTTTGGACCAAAAGAACTGCACTTTGGACTTGAAACACCCCTCCCCATAACTTTGGGGAATTAAGCAGTAACCAATTTAAAAAATAAATGTATATATTACAGTGCTTACCTCCTTGCAGATGGGCTTAGAAGTGGGGATTGGGGGGTTAGTTAAAAAGGGCAAGCCTGAACCTATGCTTATCTGCTTATCTCCTCACACCTTGTGGCTCCCTTCAAAGGATCTGGCAATATCCCGGAGTGCTGCATCACCCTGGTTGAGAATCATTGCTCTAAGAAGCTATTCATGGAGCTGGTCTTTTCTTTCTTGACTAGTTCAGAGTGTCCTGTTCCTCTTGAAACAGGAATGCATGCGACAGTGCTCTTAATAGAGAATCAAAGGAAACCCAAGAGCAGTTCCATGAAGGCAGTAGTGAAGTAGTAATGAAACAGATCATAGAGAATCACTGGGGGAACTCTTTTGGCAGGGCCCTTTTCATTACAGGTAACAAAAATTTAAAAACCCTTTGTAACTGCTAAGCAAATCCAATTTAGCCCTTAAGGGTCCTTTTTTTTGCTATGGGTCATACACACACAGCTCCCAGGAAGATTAGCAAACATTTCATGTGTATGCCAGAGTGTTACCTATGGACAAGCTTAGGTTGCAGCCCTACAATCAAACTGAATGACCACAAGCCCTGATGGTTCTTGATCTGGTTTAAGGGGCCCTAAGCTTGTTATATTTATGTTTCTACACCAAGCTGTCTTGAGAGCAATTTGACTTTAGATCATTTCCTTCCCACTCTCGTTCTCCCACACCTCCAGAAAACAAGAGATAATGCAAAAATCTCTTCTTACAGCATTTCTGATCCAGTCCATACACTGGCAGCCTCACAAGGAGAACTTTACAGAAAGATTCTAGAGCAAAGATAGTCAGATGCATTTTGGACGAACTTTTAAATTCAAAATGATAAAATCATAGTAATTAAGGGACAGTTCCTGCTTCCACTGAGATCAATGACAAAAGCTCCCATTGACAACTTGGTGCACAGGGTTGAATTCTAGGAGGGGAATGGGAGATAAAGTAACCCAAGTCGCCACAAGTGTGTCAATAGCAAAGCCAGGGCTCCTAGTGCAGTCTGCTATTCTCCCCCACCACATTCCTAATCCAGCAAATCAAGCTACAGCACATTCTGAATTTAAAACAAATAATTTAAAACAAACAAGTGTGTGTACATATATGAAAACACATATACATTATATTGTACCATTTATATATGAGATCAAGGAGTCTGTTTTCTGATCTGACTAACAGTCTCTCCATCTTTCATAAAACCAAGTTAATCTCAATGTAATAGAGAAAGAAAGCCTCATTCTCTTGTGGTGATAAATAGTTTCTAATATGTTGCAATAACTATATCCAACATAACTCAAGAAGTGGCTCGCAAGGCTTTATGCTCCAGCTGGGCCAGCTTTGTACTAGAATATGATGTTTAATATAATGGCCTTTTATTTTGGTCACAACATCTGTACCAGGAAACAAAGTGATAAAGAAGCCTCTCCAATCCAAGCTCTACACCATCTGAGCATCCCCTTGCATTGGATGATCCCTCCTTTGGTTCACTACTGCAACTGCAGAGCAAATGGAGGATGCTGACAGGACAGGGGGTAGACTTGCAGTTGCTCAGTTTAATGCCCCAGGCAGTTGCCCTGGTTTCTCACCCCTAAAACTGACACTTGGTACCAGTCAAATCAAACTACTAATTTACCTGCTAGAACTACAGTGGTACCTGAAGGTAAATGGGTATTTTGCCTCCATTATGTCTCCAAAGTGAATGTGATATGTGAAATGTTTCTGCCTCAAGGTCTGAGTACTAAACTTTCCAGCCTGTTCTGTTTTGAGGAATGTTTCACCTAAGTGGTAGGCTCCTCCTGACTTGTCTGTGCTTGCATGGATGAGTTCCATTGCCCCCAAGGAATTAATCAGGCCTCCTCTCAGACATTGCTGTTGTTCTTTGGTATGGGGGAGTAGCTATTGTGTTGGCTTATCTTTTTAACAAACATTTTTTATTTCGTTTTTCAGAATTGGGAAAGGAAAAACTTTTAACATCCAAAGAACTCAGGCCATATCTTCAGATGGTGTGAACTGGCATGGTTCTGTTAAATTTAATAGAGTTATGCCAATTTAGACCCGTCTACACACTGGACACGTCTACACATTTATTAATGCACCTTAGGTACTGCATATTTAGTTTAGTACTTGCTTAATAAAGTACTAACTGAATGTGCATTAAATAGAGTTACTATGTAGTAATGCCGATGCACAGTTATTTTTGTGATGCTTACTACTCATTAGCCTAATAACACTGCCCAGTAGGCTACTAGCACAGTTTTTAACCACCACGCTACTGCACAGCGTTATTAAACTAATGTGCAGTAAGCATCTCATGTAGACACTCCCAGTGAGAACTTAAACAATAATGAGCACATCACCAAGCAAAAAGAGCAGCCTTTTACTTTTAAGAAGCATTTAAATCACAATCTTCTTTATGTGCAAACAGATAGCGGTGTACAGGCAAAACAATTTTCTTTAAAAAAACACCCTTCTAACATCTTTTGGAACACTTTTTCCCAGTATTCTATTAGGGAGCAAATCCTATATTCCTTGCACATCTGAAACTGCCATTTAAGCCAACAGGAGTTTTGAGTGGACAAAGATATTCTGAAAAAACTTAATTTCATTATAACAATGTATGTGTGAGAGTAATCGGATCTTTTAAAAATGGCTGGAGATGCTGGACAAAATGTTCCTCACTAATAACTGGTCTTACACAGTCAAGCTTTCCTTTGAAGTTCCAAATATGGATACACAATCCCACTTAATGACAGCACTTTAAATTACAGGCTGATTAATTCTATGTGAATTCTTCTCATCTGTTTCATATTTCTAGTACACATTACTGTAAAACAAGTTGTACCCACTGCTGTCAGTGAAACCACTGTCCTGAGCTACCATTTTTCTTAAAATCTGATAATAATCGTTAACTTTACCTCAAGAGAAAAACCTACAGGCAAACATGTCACACATAGCACAGTTTGACTAAGAACAGATACATGCCACTGGTCATAAAGGGTAAACACCTAAGACATTTAACCCAGCTGAACAGTACTAATGGAAGGCAGTGGTCATCTGGCTTTTGAATCGCCTAATTGACATGTCAGAAAATAAGCATTTTATTGACAGAAGGTGATTGCAGAGAAAAGTCATTTTTCATTTAAATAGCCAGATACTTCCCTTCCTCCTTTTCTTTGTATTCAGAGCCCTTAAGGAATATTTTTTTGAGAAAATAAAACTCCTCCAGTATGCATCCTCTGCTGCATTATGTCTGAAATACAAGCGTTCTGAGTGCTGTGGGTGTACCTCAATTTTCTGTGAAGTATTCTGAAGACGATCATGGATGTTAATAAATCCCAAACTCTTTGAGAGCTCAATGGCCCTGTCTTTACTGCAACTGTTTTCCACATCCACTGGTCTGAAGAAAGGTGACTCACGCACAGTAGGTTACGATTCACCTATCAGTGCACCAGTTGCTTTAATCCTACACAAGCTACTGATAATCTTCATTGAAAACTCTCTTTAGTTTCACACCAGTGTAAATGGGGAAGAACTTCACTAAAACAAAGGGGCCAGATTCTCTTCTATTACTAGCATTTGCTAAGGATAGTAAAAGCTGAAGAGGGGTACATCAGGAAGCAGTGAGTCCTTGATTCTGTATCTAGTCTCAAACTGAAAAGTACCTTAGGAACCATTCTAGCCCATGTCTGCGGGCTGTGATCTCTAAACGGGCATCCATTTGCTGGGGATAATTGGCATTAATAATATTTCAGCCACATTTCCCTTCTTACCCTTCTATATCCAGAGTAGACTCTTTCCCAGTGACAATACCAAAAGCTAAAGAGAGAGATGCATAAGGGCTGAGTACAGTATCTCTAGGCCTGAAAGAGCCTACTTCACACTACGGTATCCTCAATTAAAGATATAATCAGTTACCACTCATCAGCACAGACCAAGTGGAGGAGGCAGAATCTGTCCCAGTAGACTTACATTGTGTAAAGCCAGTGCAAGTGAGAGCAGACTCAATCCCACATAGAATCATACAAATCATAGAAAATTAGGGTTGGAAGTGACCTCAGAAGGTCAACTAGTCCAACTGCCTGCTCAAAACAGGACTATCTCCAGCTACATCATCCCAGTAAAAGCTTTGTCTGCCCAGGTCTTAAAATTCTCCAAGGATAGAGACTCTACAACTTCTCCGTTATGAGAATCTGTTCTATTGCTTTACTACCCTCCTAGCGTGCAAGTTTTTCCTAATATTGATCCTATATGTTCCTTGCTGCAATTTGAGACCGCTGCTCTTTGTTCTGTTATCTACCACCACTGAGAATTGTGTAGCTTCATCCTCTTTGGCCACATTTCAGCCATCATTCAAATAATTGAAGGCTTTTATTAAATCCCACCTCAAGCTTCTCTTCTCCAGATTCAATAAGCCCAGTTTCCTCACCTTCTCATAAGCCATGTGACCCAGCCCCCTAACCATTTTTTGTTGTCCCTGATGGACTCTCTCCAATTGGCCCCTACCCTTTTTGTAGTGGGGTTGTCCATACCCTTTTTGTACTGGGGGGCCTAACACTGGACACAGTATTCCAGATATGGCCTTACCAGTGCCAAATAGAGGGGAACAGTCACTTCCCTTGATCTGCTGGCAACGCTCCTGCTAATGCAGCCCAGTATGCTGTTAGCCTTTACAACAAGGGCACATAGTTGGCTCATATTCAACTTACTGTCCACTGTAACCCCCAGGTCCTTTTCTGCAGAGCTGCTGCTTAGCTAGTTGGTCCCCACCCTGTACTGGTACATGGGATTGTCTGTTCTAAGTGCAGTATTTTGCACTTATTGAACTTCATGAGATTTCACTTGGTCCAATCCTTCAATTTGTTTAGGTCTATTTGAATCTGAACCTTACCCTCCAGTGTATCTAGTACTCCCCCCATCTCGGTGTTGGCATTGAGTTTTCTTCATAGTTCAGGAATTTGCAGTGGTTCCCCTATATGAGCCCAGCTACGCTCTCACATGGCAACAGTCACAGAAAAGGATAAGCAGAATTGGGGAAGTCCATGAGAGTGACTGTCAGGTGTCCATCTGACCTTCTTTCTGGGCTGAAAGTGGTTAGTGGTTGCAGATGTGACCCTCCCAAATCTGGAGATGCACAAGGTATCTGCTCTGAAAGGGGGTAGCTTCTTTGTGTGCTCTTTCACAGTCCCCACCTCTCCTTACAGGCCTAACTCCAGCAGTAGATAAGCCCCATATTGTAGGAAGTTGAAAGCAAAGAGAGCTAGTTAATACTATTTGAAAAAGCTGTATGGTAGGTGCAATCTACCCGGATGTCCACTGCCTATAGAAAAAATAATGAAATGAGGAACGTGTCCTTCACATTTAATTATTATGTTTTACTTTTTAATAATTTTTAGGATTTAATTTTCATATTAGAGCATGTGATTAATCTCAAAGGCCATCAGGGTTTTTTTCTGCTACTTTCTAATTCATCTGATTTGTTCTATTTTTTGGTAATTGGTAGAAGTAAGACTGCAATAACTAGCTGAACCACATTCATTTCAACAGCATTGTGGTATGCCATGCATTTTCAAGTTTGGCATTTAAAGAGGTTCTTTGCTAAATAAAATGCTACTGACAATGTCAGCAACACTTACTTTTCTGTTCCTGAGAAGACAAACTCATTTAAACTGACTGGTGTCAACCCATCATTTTTAAAATGGAATCCTAAGGCAGACTATGGATTCTGTGGAAAGCCTTTTAGAACAGCAATCTGCTACCACTATTAATATTATGTTATTAATATAGCACCCAAAAGTGTAGTAGATGCTTTATTACAGGGTTGGACAACCCCTGGCACACATACCACAAGTAGCAGAAACTACTTTGCTTGACACTTGGCAAGTCTGGCATGGAGCAGTGATAATAGTGTAAATAAGGCAGGGAGGAGAGCACATCAATGAGTCAGGTAGGAAAGAAAGGGTAGAGCAATGGATCAGAAAGGGAAAACAGATCAGGGCAATGGATCAGGTAGGGAAGGGATGATTAACCTGCAGCACAGGTGTCACAGGTGGCATGGACAGCCTCCCTGTGCGGCAGCTGGTAGGGCAGCAAGCAGAAAGCAGAGGAGAAGATTGGGCAGGGAGTACAGAGCAGAAAGTAGAGCAGCAGATTGGGCAGAGGTAGGGGATCAGAGAGGAGGCAGGGCTTACTTTGCAGCATGCCAGCCATAAAGGTTGGCCTCCACCAGGTTATTTGGTACATTAAAAAATTGCATATCCTAACCCAGGGAGTTCAGATTCTACCATCAGTACGCTTAGAACATGCTGTGTGTAAAACAGGCATCTGAACAGAATCCATTAGTAGGAGCAGATGTTCATACAAGATCTCGTGCTGATACTAGTAGTAACAATGGCTCTAGAATGGAAGAGTTCTCACAGTAAAGGTAACTCATGCACATCCCAGATTTGAGGACCTTCAGATAATGCCATACATCCATTAGTTATTCTGGCTCTTACCAAAAGATGATAAACCTATTTCCATAACACTGAGACCAGATGACCTGACTACAGCAGATGACACAAGTCTTGTCATGGCAGGTTCTCACTTAGCTTCTGTCCTGGTCTTATGGATAGGCTATTATTTCCTATCTGTGTCAGATCTATCTTTGCACTATACGTAGGGTTTTCTGCAAGTTGAAACAGCCCACTACCATCACCCAAGCAGAAGAAGTGTGGAGAGCTTCTCAGCATTGGCAGGGAGATGTCTGAACCTCATTATTTCCTGCCTTGTCTCTAGTCTCTCCTGTCTGGGCAAAGTTATTAAGAGAACAGCGATAATATGACTCTATCAGTGTCTGACTTCTTTCATTGTCCTAGAAGCTTCCTATTCAAGCTTCAGAGCTTTTTGTGGCACTGATATATGGCAGGGGTAGCACTTACCTTACAGGCACTTACACCAAGTTTCTCCCAGGCAAATAGGTGCCTAACGCCCCTTCCTTTGACTAGGTACCTACATATCTCTGAGGATCTAGGCTTTACAGCTTACAAGCTTGGCCCTACAAGGGAAGGGGTGTGGCGTGGCCCCAAACCAGATAGGGGAGAAGGGGCAGGGTCTGGCTGTGACTGGCAGTTTAGGGCTTGGGGTCTGGCAGTTTGTCAAGGGGGAGGGTGGCCGTATTAATGGCCACCACTCCCCTGCCACCAAATTTCCCTCCTCACGGGGAGCCCCATGGTCCAGATGCAATGGCTCTGTGGGCTGCATTTAGCCTGTGGGCTGGAGGCTGAGCACCCCTGGACTAGGTCATAGAGGGTCAGGGCAGGTAGCTCTACATAAAGAACTTGGGTGTACAATTCCCAGAAGGCTGAGGCATATGTTGTGTCCTACACAATTTCTATGCTAAAGTGTTAGATGCCAGTGTGTGATGCATAAGGCTCTGTGTCAGTAACTCCACTGATCTAACCCTCCCCCATCTTTCTCCATCAATTCTGACTTACATCTCCAGTTGTCCCTCTGACTGCTTCTCTTGGATGCAGTGATGTACTATGGGTCTCAGGCACCCGGGGGCCAATGCCTGCATTGGTGCCTTCCCCTGGGGACGATCTGAGCAGGCTGCAGGGTCCCCTCTGTCACCCTGTGGCACTTCCGCAGTGAAATTAACATCGCCACACACTGGACACCGGAGGAGGGGCAGCAGCCAGAATTTCTGCCCAAAAAAGGTAAAGAAATTACAACCTGCCGGGCGGGTGAGAGGGCCACACAGCAAATGCGGGAGGCACTGCAGCCTCTCAGCTCGGCTGGCACCCCCCTCAGGCCGGTGCCCAGGAGCCATGGCCCCCTCCTGCCCCCTGCATCAGTACACCACTGCCTAGGTGTTACATGCCAAATCAATTCAACACTTCAAAAATTTAACTCTTCATTGTTCTTCCAAAAGCATTGTTCCCTGTCCTTTGTCCATTGCTGTTGATAACTCAGAAACCTTCCCTATCTCATGACTCAAACTTTGTTTCATTTTTGGATCCTCTTTCTCTCTGCCTCCTCCCCTTTCTCCATATATTGGTTGCCTGTACATGAGTGTGGAGTCTGCTCTGACGCACTGTAATTATAGCAAGTTGGAGCAGATTCGATTAATCAAGTCTGCTGGAGTGTGGTAATTACCGTGCTCCAGCAGCCTTCTGTGGCTTATGTATCAGTGTCCCCGCACATCAAAATGGCAGTGGAGGCACTTGAAGTAAAGCTTGTCAAATGAGCTTTATTTAGTTCAAATGCCCCCACTGCCATTTTGAAGCACAGGGATGCTGATGCATGAGATGCTGCAGCACTTTAATTAGAGTGGCTCTCAGAGTCATTCTAATTAAAGTGCTGCCCCCAGTTCCTCAGAGCACTAGTAAAATTGTCCACTGATTTCCTCTACAAGACATCTTCACTTTATGCCAACTACCAATGGCCCCAGACAACCACTATAGCAGTTGGGCTTCACAAACATGCAGGGAAGGCCAATAACTCTCCCTTTTCCAAGCACAGGAGTGAATGGGTTTATAAGTCTTTGCAGTGGTTTAATGTCACCAACTTAACCACTTACATTGTGATTAGGTGGCCAGCTGGCTTGCTACAGCAGGTTTAGAACTCTGCTAGTTCTATAGCATGAAGTGGCCATATCACAACCAAGGACCAAGAGCTTAGATCCCAAGTTCACCAGGCTATCAGAAATCCTATTCACATGGCTTCACTGCTTTAATTCCACACAGAGTCTAATGGGGGGAAAGAACTAATCATTGATTATCTGACAAACCATTCACATGGGCATAATGTGCAGAAGAAAAGAAGAGATTTGAATTGTATTCAAGTGTCATCAAAATCTTGACAAAAAAGCAGTACACATGTATATATAAAAAAGCTTTTAACTGTAAGTGCCCCCGTCTTTCAGAATATACAGCCTCCCAAGTCTGATGCACCTGAAACCTGAATCTGCATTTTAGAAAGGCATCCAAAGTCCTTTTTGACCATACTGGTGACTCATAGGGCACTGTTATAGCAGTGTCTTGCCCTGTGAGCCAGACCGAGCTGGAAAATCCAGATTCAGTGCCTCTCCCCATAACCATGCCCCAGACTTACCAGCAGTCTGGGCATTCAGGCAGCTCTGATGTAATGGCCAAGTTGCTCTAAACACCCACTGGGTACCCAAGCTCCAAGTGAATCCTGGTTGAAGTGTGCAGCTCTCAGTACACGTACAAACTGATGAAATACTTGTTTCAGTCTTTCTGAAATCTCCATACTCTAAATGCTGTACATACTAAAGCAATTAACTGATATACTCCATTATCATTCTAACTCTAGTCAATCCAACTGGTGGCTCTCAGGCTGCACTTGACTTGTGAGGGGTTAATGTACATGGCAAGAGGGGGCCTGGTGAGCTTGCTCCTGTGTGGCAGTGCCAACTGGGAAGGGGAGGGGGCTACAATAGAAGCTTGCATGGATGGTGTGTTGGCAGAGCTGCTCATACTGCAGCAGCATGCAGCTCATGTGGTGGCAACTGGGGAGGCTCGCAATACCCCCACAGCCGTGGTGAGAAGGTCAGGTGCTAGAGGGAACATGAGGAACTGCTTGTGTTGCCCATATGGCAGTGAGAGGATGCTTGTGCTACCTGTGCAGTGGGAGTCTTGGGGATCCCACATGATATGCAGCCCCCAAGGCAGGTGGCCCATGCAGTATGTGGCCTGGGGTCTGGTAGTGGTGCAGCATGCAGCCCCCAGTTGCGCTAAAGTTGGACAGCTGTGCTTTAAGTTATCTCTCATCGTTTGGGATCTATCAATACTCCTGGTGTCTTTAAAAACCATCAATAAATGTGCACTGCACATAGCAGTGCGTTAAGTACCTGTAAGTTTGGATTCATTCGTGAGTTAGTTTTTAACCACATTAAAGTCTGGGCTCGATTTTCAATTTGTTAACTCAGTCTCCAATTTAACACCTACTGTTCAGTGTGCACAAATTAGGAAGGTGAGCCATCTTACTGCTAGATTTGAAATAGCCAATTCAGTTATCTGAAAGCTGGAGACAAAAAAGACTCCACTTATGTCTGCAAACTGCCAGTACAGAATGATGGCCTTTTCAAAAAAATGAGTGCACGTGACCAATTTCTGCCATGCACCTTTTTACCCATTCTTGGAAATTAACCAAATATTTATCTCACCATGCAACAGTCCCCAAAAGGATGTTCCCTAGGAAGAATTAAACCTTTATTAATCTATATGTAAAATAGAAAATAGCACAGTAATTCTGTTCAGTTTGATAACAGAGATCAAATTCAGTGTTGGCATGAATTAATATACACAACTGAACTGTATTTCCTGACTATCTGGCATATTTTTTTCCTGTTGGTAAAAACCCAAAGCTACAGAAGTAGCTACAGTCTTATTTTTTAAATTTGGAAATAAGTCATTTTAAAATCCAGAGGGTAGCAGTTCAGAATAGCCTGCATTATTATCTCAAACTTTCTAATTGTGGTGAGCACTGTCAATATTCCATCTGTTGGTCTCCTTCTATTTTCTTAGCTGTCTGAGATTATAGATTTTTGTACTCATATTGAAGTATTTGGAGCTCAGAGAGTATTATTTAACAGAGTCTGAATAACATTACAAGAGGAGGTGGTAAAGTATGAAATGAAAAGAATTCATTTTCAGTGCTCTGTTGCCTGCAGTGGGTCACATGGTATGTGACTACATTGGCATGCTGTGATGGGCACTTTTTATGGCAGGTACCTGATATTACTATTGCTGGTGAGTCTTTCATTTGTTTTTCATCAGCATGATACACAATATCCCACATTTATTGGCCCAGGGATATTTTCTGTTTAAAAATAGGAAGGGGGGGAGTTAATTTTAACTTTCACCATTCTTGCCTTCCACTTGTCCCCTCAAGCTTTATAAACATGTCTTTTTAGCTGCACTGGAGAAAAACAGAAAAGGGTTTGCAGGATAAAAATCCAGGTTAAGCAAAAAATAAATAAATAAATGATCTGTGATTTCTGGGAAGAATCTCCTGTTAGACACATTTTCTCATTTTTATATGGATCTAGCAAAGCCTTCTCACTCCACTTAATAAATTATGAATTATACTGGTTCCAAGAGTGTGTTGGCAGAAAGCTGAAGAGCCAGCTAGTTTTTCACTTCTGAAGTGACTACTGAGTAGTCTCTAAAAATGTCTACTTGGAGCATTTAACAAGCCCTCAGGAAAGAACTCTTCTTCCTGGAACTATGGAAATGTTTACATTCCCTTTTCTATACATGATCAAAAATATGGAGTGAGATCCTCAGCTGATGCATCACAACATAACTTCATTGGATTTAATGGATCTATGACAGTTTACACTAACTGAGAATTTTACATTAGCTGAGAATTTAGGTTATAAGGTTTGTCCATAAAAATCCAGTTGCAAAATCTGGGCCATACAATGCAATCAAAGTGCAATATATACTAAGTTAAACTACCGTTCTTGTGCTCTTCAGAGTTACAAATGTCCTTCGGAAATTCTGGTTGTTAAATATTTGTGCATAGATATAGATCCATTTACATGTAGTTTAGTTAAACAAATTATTTTCACTTATAATAGTTAAAACTAAAACATTTTGAAATATGTTGAGATGGTCAGTTCTCATTGGATAACTGTGTAAAATATTTCTCCCTTTCTTTAGAATATATATATATACACACACACACACAGAAATAAACTTATCCATGTGCATCCATCTTACTATGTGCATTATATAATATAAATATTTACAAAAATGTATAAAATGTATTGCAACAATACTTTAAAAGTATGTTCAAGTTAGAAAGTAAGGACTAAAAAGTTAGGAAATGCCAGAATTAAGTTTGTTATGTTTTAAAAGTCTCTCCACACAAAACTTTTTGATATTCCCATTTTTCATCTCTTTTCATCCCAGGCTGTTTTAACCCCAACGCCCTGACCAGCATACCCCTAAATGGAGCAACCTCCCTATGGATATGCCACCCCTCCCTGCAGACATATCAGCCCTCCACATCCCACCAGCACCCCCAGATCCACCAGTTCCCTGATCCCATCATACCATCTATCTCACCCTGGACTCATGGAATTATAGAATCACAGAAAATTATGGCTGGAAGGGACCGCAGGAGGTGACCTAATCCAACCCCTTGCTTAAAGTAGGAGCATCCCCAACTGGATTGTTCTGGGCAGGGTTTTGTTGAGCTGGACTTCAAAACCTCTGCCTGCCCACACTGCATGAGTAGAACCTGACTCAGGTTCAGGGACTTCAAAGTAAGCTGCATAACCTGAGTAAGGTCATTTGAATGCTTGTTCATGCCTTAAGACATTGATACTGTTAACTATTGAAGTAGAACTATTAAAAGAGCAGGTAAAACCTTGATGCCTAAATAGAGATTAAATGCATAAGAATCCTCAGTTCTGAGTTAACATCCTTTAATTAACTGCCCTTTAAATGGGTAGTTAATCACCTGATTCCAGAAGGAAGATCATAGACTCACAGAAGTAGGGTCAGAAGGGACTTTGTAGATCTTCAAGTCCGACCCCCTGCCTGGGCAGGAGAAAAAATGGGCTCAAATGATTCCAGCCAGGTAGGCATCAAGCCTTCTCTTAAAG
>NW_017728886.1:231261179-231266992 GCF_001723895.1 Crocodylus porosus
GTTGAATTGTATTTTTAGGTGATCACTGTCCCCCAGATGGCTACCGATCTGTAGGTCCCCTACTATGTCATCCCAGCTTGACCCAGAGCACTTCAGCTTGCCCCTCCTCTGACCCCATTTTGCTGGCAGAGGATGTGTATTGATCTTTGACATAGAGCTCCACACCCCCACCTTTCCTTCCTTCTCTATCCCACCTGTAAAGCCTATAGCCCCTAATGCTAACTGCCCAGTCGTGAGATGAATCCCACCGCATTTCTGTAAGCCCTACTATGTCTGGGTCTGAACTGGCTATTCTGAGGACAAGTTCCTCCTGTTTGTTCCCCATACTACGATAGACATCAGCAGTTCTGCTTGATCATATGGGAAAACCCTGTTAATTTCCTTCCAACTTCCATACTCATATTCTACTGCTCCCTGCAGCTCCACAGTGTGGCTGAACCTCCAGGGAATCAAAATTGAGTTTTGGGTTATGGATGCAAGGCAGGACTCCTTTTATTCCTACAGAATGCTTCAGAAGCCACAGAGTGTCCATTCTATATCCTTGCTAAGGGGAGTTTTGTCTCTATCATATGCTCTAACACATGGGTACTCAACCTCCAGCCCATAGGCCAAATGTGGCCTACGAGCCATAGGTGGCCCATTTGCAGGGCTGTCCACAGATCAGGAAATTTGGTGGCAAGGAAGCAGTAGCAATAAATATGGTCACCCTCCCCCCGCTGCCAAATTCCCAAACCCTAAGTCCTGTGCAGCAGCTTGGAGCCAGATTATGCTCCCTCTCCCCACCCCCATGGCTGAATGGGGTTGAGCCACACCCCTCCCTCAGGCTGAGTAGGTTTGGGTCACATGCCATTTCCCCATGGGGCTTTCTTGGGTACAGCTCAAACCCCCTTCCACCCCTCCATGGGGCCAGGTCAAGCCCTCTTTCCTCTGTAGGGCTGAGCCATGCCCCCTCCCCTCCTGTGGGGCTGGGTTGGGGCTGGGTAACACTGCCTCCCCCTCGCAGGGCCAGGTTGGAACCAGGATGCCTTCTGCCCCCTTCTGTGCCACCAGATGGTACCCTATTGTGACCAAACCATGCCAGACTGCAACCACCAGCCAGTTCCTTTCTGCAGCCGACCTAGGCACTGTCCATCCAATGCAAAAAAGTTGAGCACCACTGTTCTGGCATTTCACTGTGACAGTTGCTTTACCTCCAAAAGAAACAAGGCCAATTCTACTTTATTCACTTTGGACATGCAGACTCCTAGCTGATAGTAATCACTACAGGCAACCCCTGCTTAGCGCTCTTAATTTGAAAAACTGAGCGTTAAGTGAAACGAGAGTTAAGCAAAACCAAAGTTTTTGATGACCCAAGATGATGACTGCAAGTGTTTTTAATGGCCCACGATGGTGACTGTGAGCATTATAATGAAACTTGCTGAGCACTAAGTGGAATCAGGTATCAATTTAAAATGAGTGTTATAGCGAAACAGCGCTAAGTGAATCAGTGGTAAGCAGGGGTTGCCTGTATAGCTATATTCAAGCTGATTTATATCAACTGAATGTCCATATCTTGCCTTAAGGGGTACAGGTCAGTTCTGATGGGGAAACCAGGCCCAACTCACAGTATAATAGCAGCCTAAAAGATAGAACATTACCAGGTCGCAAGGCACTACAGATAAATTCGTCCAACAGCACTGAAGCTGAAGGATGATCTCCTAAGTGTCTAGTTCCTCAGTATGGAGAATGTGAAGATGGCTAAAAGCAAATCACACAAGTAAGATTCATATCTGTGAAGACTGATATCAGATTATGTCATCATTAAAGGAAATAAGGGCAAGACAGTATAGAATTCCAAAAATTGACTCTTAAACTTTCAAAGGGCAGACGTTAGAATAGTAATAGCCTGTGTTTTTCTCATCACTTTTCATTAAACTATGTGTAGTAGTTCATTCAAGCACATACCACCAAGCACCTGTTTACACTGGGCCTTGAATTTTGAAGTTTAGGTGAATGTAAACAAGCAGGTGAAGAGGTTGAGATGATGAAAGACAATAGACCATTACCAGAGACTTAATGGTGTTGTAAAGGAGATAAATGTCTTTGAAGTGGCACCCTTAAAACCTGTGACCTTTGAAATGACCTTTCCTTTCAGATTATGGTATGCAGATTGTTTTATACCAGCTAGAGCAAACAAAGGAGACAGAGTGTTCATCATAGCCCCTGTGCAAGTAAAGTACTTGGACACTATATCCATCTCTGTAGTCATCCGTTTACATTATCTTACCAAAAGTAAAAATCAGTCATGATTGCTGTTTTTTAAGCATAATATCGCTCAGTCTTCCTACAGAACTGCATGTACCATAGGTTTACTATTTCTGTCTGAATTCCATTAATGTAGCCAAATTCTAAAAACCTAGCTTCTTTGGTGGACCATGGACTGCCCCATATTTTCATAGAATCATAAAAATTGTGCTTGGAAAAGACTTTGGAAGGTCACCTAGTCCAACCATCTGCTCAAAGCAGAATCATCCCTGTCTAAACCATCCCAGACAAATGTTTGCCTAATGAAGCTTATAAAACTTCCAATGACAGAAATTCCACAACCTCTCTAGGTAATCGGTTTCAGTGCTTAAGGATCTTATTTTTCCTAGTATCTAACCTAAATTTTGTATAGGCATGTTAAAAAAGTAACCATTAAAATTGTATAAGACTGTACAGACTGTTTGGGATGGACTTCTGGTATTTAATAGGGCTGTGTGAAACAGCACCATTTGGTTTCGACTTCCATTTCATCATTTCAATGGGACAGTGTTTCATTTCAAGTTTTGTTTTGTTTCAAAACCACTGTTCTGTTTCATTTTGTCAAACTGTTTCACTGTTTTGACACTGTTTCAACGTTTCGCCCATAGGCTATAATAGGCTATAATAGGGAAATCCTGAAACTGCCTATAACTTTGTCATTTCTTGCCGAATTTGGATGAAACTTGCATGGATGGTAGCCCCTCCTGAGGTCATAAAGCTTGCCAAGTTTCAAGGAGCTATGTACAGGGTTTTCTGGGAAACTGCAAAGTCAAGCTGCTGACAAGCAAAACTCATGTCACGTGTGTGTGTTAAGGCACAGCAGGGTGAAAATTGCAGCACAGCAGGGTGAAAACTGCAGCCTATTGAGGCCATGAAACCTGCCAGCTTTCAAAGAGATAGGTTATGGAATTTATGGAAAACTACACCTCAGGCTACTGACAAGCAAAACTCCTGACACGTGACTTTTTGTGTGTGTTAAGGCGTGCCCTCAGTGGCACTGGGACCTCTACACAACACAGTAGTATGTCCCAATGAGTTCTCCTCCTCCCCTATAACCACAGTCCAGTCCACCACTAAATGATAACAGGTAAAATAATAACTTAGTGAGCAGCGGCATAGTAGCACCAGCAACATCTCGGGCAGCCAAACTGTGACAGAGCCTTTTTTTCTTCTCCTGCAGGAGCTTCTTCTCCAGCAGCTGCCAGAGAACTCTCTCTGCCAGCCCCAGACCTGGGGCTGAGATTTGCTCAGGGCCCTGTGTCCTTCCAGTCAGGTGCTAGGGATGTTGGTCTAAGGACATGGCACTGGCAGACAAGGTCCTTTGGGTCAATCTCAACTGGTATCTTTTAACAGACCAACTGAATAGCTACAGAAATATATCTTAGCAAGCTTTCAGGTTGAAAAATCTTTTATCAGGCTGAAGAAGTACCTGCAGTTGGTGTGTGTGTGTGTGCTGTTCCTGAATGGAAGGAATAGTAAAAAAGCCAGAGGCTGGCATGCAAGAATGCCAGCCAGTGAAAATGGAAACGGAGGCATCAGGGGGAGGGGGTGAGGGACAGGCTGGGGTGGGCAGGTGGAGGGATGTAGCAGTGCAGGTAAAAGTGGAGAGGCACCTGGGGAATCAGATGTCTGGCAGGTTGTAATGTGTCAGAATTCCAATGTCCATACTGAGTCGTGAGTGGCTGTACCTAGGAGGTTGATGAAGTGCAGTTCATACGCTCGTCTGTGAAAAGTGGCTTGTAAATTCAAACAAGCACTTAACCTTCCTAACCTCATCACCAGAAGCCAACTTCCTACAGCCCAAAACACACTGAATGGAACCAGACCATCCACACGAAATGCCTGATGGAAAATGTGTGGAGACATCAAGCAACAACTGTGCACCAGAATGAGCATACACTATCAAGGACAACAACAGAACATCACCTGTCTCTAATCTCTCAGGCCTGATCCTCAAAGGGAATTTATAAACCACTTTTCACAGACAAGCCTATGAACTACACTTCATCAACCTCTTAGGTTGAGAAACTCATGGACTCAGTATAGACATTGGATTTATGACACACTACAACCTGTCAGACATTTGACTCCCCAGGTAACTCTCCACTTTTCCATGTCCCCCCACCTCCACCATTCTGCCTCCCGGACTTCACCAGCACCTCCATCTACTGATCCAGGGTTTGGCTGGTGCATATGCTGCCCTTCATCCTTGGGTCACACATGGCGGTCAGCACATGGATTGGACTGGACTGCAAGGGATCAAGCTGTTTCCTGATGTTGTTCTTCAGCCACCTCACCAGTGCCTGCACATCTGGTGATAGCGTCTTGCTCTAGCCAGGAACATTGATCCCCTGGAAGCTCTCCATTTGGCTCTGAAGTACCCTCACTACAGAGATCATGTGGCTAAGGAGGGCATCACCAGTGTTGAGGATCACCAAAATCTGGGAGATGGTATCCCACTCAGCTCTGTTAAGGGGGCTGCTGATCCAATCTCCCTAAGCAAGGCCATCTCATGGATGGCCTTCTGTTGCTCCACCAGCTTCTTGAGCATCGGGTATGTGGAGTTCCACTGAGTCTCCACATCCTGCATGATTTTGTGCTGTGGGATGTTCAGCTCTGCTTGTTTGTCCCACTGCATCTTCCCCTGATTGACACTCCAGTAGCCTGCCACCTTCCCGCATTTGGAAATGAGCTTGCTGGTGGTGCGGGCACTGTCCCTGGCAGCCCTGTCCCCCTTCAAGGCATCCCTGACAATGAGGTAGAACTTGTGTGCCACACAGAGGATGCCAACAAAGTTCGCATCATGCACCACCTTAACCAGTTGCAGCAGTTGGGGAGCAGGAGCAGAGGCAGCAGGGCGTATGTGTGCCACACGTGTATCCCCTTACCTTGGCGGTGAAGGCAGCAGTTGTGGAGGAGACAGCGGTGGGGGCAGCAAAAGCTGATTCCCCCTAAGGTAAGTGGGGCAGAGGGTACAACGCAGCTGAGGCAGATCCGGAGAAAAAGCCCTTCGGAGCCCTCTCCCACCCCATCCTCCTTAAAAAATTGGGCGACTGTTGCATTGATTTCTACACAGTCAGATGGACTGCAGATTGGCTGAATGGTTGCAATCAGAGGGTTGTGGTCATCGTCGACCTGGGGAGAAGTGGGCAGCAGAGTCCCCCAGGGCTCAGTCCTTGGGCCCGCACTGTTCAATTTCTTTATCAGCGATTTGGATGACAGGGTGAAAAACAACCTGTTTAAATTCTCTGATGATACCAAAATTTGGGTGAGGTGAGCACACTAGTAGGGAGGGAAAGACTGCAGCAAGACTTGGATAGGTTACAGGGGTGGGCTAACAAAAACAGGACGCATTTCAACACTGAGAAGTGCAGGGTGCTGCACTTGGGCAGTAGTAACCATCAGCACACTTATAAGATGGGAAACTCCCTTCTTGAGAGCATGGAGGCAGAAAGGGATCTTGTAGTCATTATTGACTCCAAGATGAACATGGGCCGACAATGTGAGGTCATGGTTGGCAGGGCTAACCG
>NW_017728886.1:231267003-231272616 GCF_001723895.1 Crocodylus porosus
ATTAGACATCTGCAAGAACTACTTCACAGTTAGGGCGGCTAGGATCTGGAACCAACTTCCAAGGGAAGTGGTGCTGACTCCTACCCTGGGGGTCTTTAAGAAGAGGCTTGATGCCTACCTGGCTGGAATCATTTGAGCCCATTTTTTCTCCTGCCCAGGCAGGGGGTCGGACTTGAAGATCTACAAAGTCCCTTCCGACCCTACTTCTATGACTCTATGATTCTATGATTCTTTGACCATATTGGCCCCATTATCAGTGACCATGAACCCACAGGTGAGCTCACCCTGCCCAACGAGCCACCCTGCACCATGCAGTTCATGACCCCCATGATCTCTGCCATGTGGGACTCATCCATCACCTCAGCTTGAAGGAGAGCCCACCGGTTACCTGACTGGTCGCACCAGTTCCCTGTGAGGAAGAGGTAGGCGTGATCTCCACCCCGGCTGCTCCAGATGTCCAAGGTGAAGTGTAAGGCCACCTGTGTATCTGCCTTGTGCAGCTTCTCCCTCAAGTACTCCCTGCATGCCTCATACAGGGAGGGCACCGCCATCATGCTGAAAGTGGTGCATATGAGCACTTGGTAGGAGTGCCATGAGCCACCTGAACCCTGGCCACTCAACTAAGGAGAAGGACTGGCCATCGACAGGAAGCATCTCCCCAGTGCTCTGGGTGACTGGGTGGCCCTTGCAATGTGCCCCCCTTTCTGTCTGCCTTTCTTCCACTGTTCCAGGGTGACCTGCCTCTGCTTTGGGGGGACAGGAGCTTTGGAGTGAGAAGGCAACTTCCCTTTGGGCACTCTCCCACTAGTGCCTTAGAATGAGCAAGGGCAAGGGGGTGGTGCTTGTGGAGGTGCATCGGCATCCCTGTGGTGCTCATGTGTTTTGTTCCCTTACCCTGACTGTTTTTGGGTCAGCAGTGCAGGTAGATAGCCTATATGGGATAATTTGCCTGCTCAAAATGATCCCAGACCACACTACTTGCTTGCTTTTGGGTGTGGGTGCATGTGTAGATGCTGCAATTTCCCCCTCCTCAGCAGGCAGAGGCACAGCAACAGGAGGAGTGGGCTCAGTTGAGCTGCTTGCCTCTGCAACCTCTACCTCAGTCTCCTCTGAAGTGCCTTTTGGGGAAGGAGACCTGGCTCTAAGGGAAACTTGGGTATGGAGTACAAACTCAGATGATTCCCCCTCTTTCCCTAGAATTTCCCTTGCTAGGACACTCAGATCCAGCTCCAGCTCTTCATCTGGCACTGGAAGGCTCAGCATGGGAAGTGAAATGGGGGTGGAAGAGACTGTCATGCTGGTGCTGGTGCTGCTGCTTGTTGTCATGGTGGTGGGGGTGGGGGTTGTGGCTCGTGCTCTTGGAGAGAATGTAGACTCAGGCACAGGCAGTGGCACTGGTACTGCTCCCCTCTCCTTGCTGTCTGTAGAGTTGGAAGCCTCATCCCTGCTAGTTGTAGGAAAGAGGCTACATCTCAGTTGCGGGGTGAGGCGGCGACTTATACCTCTGTCTCTTCCCTCTCTTCCACCCCTCCCTGAAGGCTTGCCAGCTGCCTTTCCACCATGCTTTGTGTGTTTCATAGTGTCTTGTCTTTATAAAAATATATAAATATATATGTGCTTTCATATATAAATTTTAAATTATAATATGCTACAAGATATAAATGTATAAAAATATATAAATGTGTATGTGCCTTTCTATATAAATTCTTTAGTATAATATCCAATATAATTATGAAATTGAAAAGAATAAATCAATTAATATAATAATAAAAGGGTCTAGAAAAAAAACATAAAGGTATTGCGGAATCCCACTTGCTAGGCTAGCAAGTAGGAAATCAAATCAATGATAGTAGTAGCCTTTGTTGTCTAACGCTCCTGAGCTTCTGGACAATAGCTCAGTAACTGTCAGACTCCAAGGCAGAAAGCAGGCCAGTTCAAACAATGCTGCTTTTTATGCTGTTTTTCCAAACCTCCCTCAGAGCACTGGGGTTGGAAAGGACATCAGGGAAGGATCACAGTCACTGGCCAGCTACACAGTCAGTATGAGAGCAGTCTTTCCCCCTGCTTCCCCCTCCCTCTCCTTACTTTTTGTTTCCCTCCAGGCAAGCCCAGCTTCAGCTTCAAAACTCGAAAATCAACTGCTCTCATTTTGTTTCAAGGCTGTTTTGAAGATTTTCGTTTCATTTCAGTTTCGCTGTTTCAAGCTCAAAATAAGTCAAAAGAGCGTTGAAATGAAACAGCCGGTGAAATTTCTCACAGCCCTACTATTTAATTATTTTAACTGATAACTAAAATTGAGAGAATATGTCACATCTCCACCAAAAAGAACCATGCACTTTAAAAAGATTTGATTTTACAGTGTTTACATTGTAAGGTCTTTTGATCAGGGACAATCTTTTTGTCTTGTATTTATACAGTGCCTTGCTAAAGCAACCTGCTGTCCCAAATTTTCCTATACACACCCAAATTTTGAAACTGTCCCCCAGTGTCCCCAAAGTGTTCACAAAATGGGACTTTTGTCCTGAATTTTTAAAAAATGGTTCTGGATCAGCCAGTCTTCCCTAGCCAAATAATTTCCACCTGGCACTTGAACACGGCTCTACTGCTTCCAGGTCCAGGTGTAGCCATGCACTAAATTGGAAGTAAGGCTCATGTCACTGTACACCAGGAATGGGTAAAATGCAACTTGCAGGCTACATGCAGCCTGCCAGGCAATTTCATCTGGTCGACAGGCACCCACCAACTAATTGTACCCCATTCAGCCTGCTTGCCTTTCTCCCACCCTTGTGGATGGAAAGACCCAGCTAAGCCAGCACACAGCTTCCAGGTGGGGCTGCTGCTGCCACTGCTGCAGCCACTGGGAAACCTGCTGGGCTTCTCTAGCATCCTGCTCACTCCAGGCACCAGGCAGCTCCTGGCACTCATGTGCCACCAGGGGAAGCTCTGCATGATGGAGCTGGCATCCTTCTTTGCTTCCTGGTGTGCAGGTCCCAGGACTCTGCCAGGAAGCAGGGGACAGGGCTCTCTTCCACTCCCAGTGGCGTCCCAGGATCTGCACAGCAGGGAATGGTGAAGACAGCCGGCTCCATGGTGTGGGGCTTGCCTCAGTGGTGCGTGAGTGCCAGGAGCTGCACATTAGGGCTATGCAAAATTGCACCATTCCATTTTGCCTTGGGTTTCGACAGTTTTTCATATCAAATTCTATTTCGATTCAAAACAGCTGTTCCATTCCATTCCATGCAATCTAGCATGGGAGACGGGAAACCAGCCCACCTGGGCTACCTCCCATCCTGGCTGTGATGTAGCGCAGGGGACAGGGAGGCAGCCTCCCACCTCCAGTGTGATGTAGCACGGGGGATGGGGAAAGCATCCCAGCTGGGCTACCTCACCACCCCGCTTCAGGATCTTGCGCTGGGATATGGGAAGTCAGCCCAGCTGGACTGACTTCCCATCCCCAGCCTATGGTCAAAAAGTTTCAGCTTGTGAAACGTTTCAACCAGTCTCATTTTGTTTCAAGGCTATTTCGATGGCCTTTGTTTCATTCCAGTTTTGCTGTTTTGGCCTCAAAATTTGTCAAAACAGTGTCAAAACGAAACTGCCGGCAAAATTTCATACAGCCCTACTGCACATGTGCCGTGCAGAGCCCCATGCAATAGGGACAGGCCAGTCTGGCTGCACTCTTCACCACCACGTGCAGCACTGGCTGGAACCATGTGCCACTGGGCCATGAACTTCCACTGCCACCTGCTGCTGCTGCCAGTGATGGCAGGGGCTGTGCTCCATGCAGGGAGTGTGTAGGGGTCCACACACCCCCACCCTCCCTCACAACCCACAAATGTGACACGCCCGTACCCTGCCCCCACAACACCCCCACACATACACTCACATCCACCATACCCTATTGCCCCCACATGCACAGCCATACCCTCTCACAAATCCCCCCACATACCTTCCCCCACACTCCACCATACACACACACACACTCCCAACCACATCTCCCACACACAATATTCAAGAGTAAGGCTTCAATTTTGAATTTTTGAGTCTATATACACTACACAACCACAAATCATGACAAAAATATTTTTGTAATACAATTAAAATATGTTATAGTAGGTGTTTGACTTTTAGTATAGATTTGGCTTTTTTCTGATTCTGAGATGGCAACCCTCCCTTCCCAAAAGGAGTACTTGCAGGAGATAAGAGGAGAGACTTCTGGTGGCAAAGGTCAGGGGTTGGGCGGGGGCAGGGTAGACTTCCAGTCCCAAGATGGTGAGCAGCAGGTGGGGCACCTGTTAGGGCACAGGGCTACCCTTTGGCCCTTGGCACCCTTGGCAGCTCACCAAAACTCATTAAGCAGCCTTCCAGCTGAAATAATTTTCTGCCCCTGCTCTATACCCAAGAAAATTAATCTCAACTCTGAGCCTGCCTCTTATCCTTCAACTAGACTAAACTGGAGCTAGAGAAGGTGTAGATCACTGGCTGGCAACCTTTTGGAGCTGTGAACCAAAATAGGCTGACTTGGTCAAGGCAGGCTAGGTTCTGACCTGGCTGCCACCACTGCTTCTTCCTACCCTCTGACATGGCCACAGTACCCAGCCACCCAGCCCTGGTGCAGTGAAGCCTCCTGCTGCCAGGATGATGCTGAAGCCGCTCTCCCTTCCCTCCACACACCACCAAAGCCTCCTGGCTCCATGGGCTGGATCCAGTAGCCTCATGTGCTAGCAGTTGCCAATCCCTAGGGTATACTACCAGTTCTGGAGGTCTGTGGAGGATCCAAAACTTTGTCTTGAATTTTTGTCCTCAAAATCTGACCACCGTATGCCTTCCCCTCTGGACTGTAACTGAAGCTCCTGCTCTACTACAGTGTAAATACTGTAATGAAATATTAAGGAATATTAATAAGTAAAAAAAATAGGACATTTCAGGCTCAGTGTAATCAAGGCCAAGAGTAAAAAGAGGCCAGATTTCATACCTGCAACCATGAAATTACATATTCTATCATACAAATGGGACATTTTGAGTGCAAGTGCTTGCAAAGGTATAGCAGAAATATGGCTTCTAGTATAATTATCTTAATTCACAAACCACTTTTCTGCATTTCCTGGGGCTTAGCATGGAGATAAAGGAGCATGAGTGGCCCATCTACACCACATCCTGGGTGCTTCCTGAACCAGCTGCTCTTGAGCCTGACTCACCCATCTGCTCCTATTCACATGTGCTGAACCTGGAAATGTAGCAATGAAGCTACTCTAAGAGCATTCTTGTGGCAGCTCCTGCTGCTGGGATGCTTGAGAATGGTCATGTTATCTACACCTCTGTTTTTTCAGGTTTGGTGCATGTAAGCAGAAATATGTTAGGTAGTGTGTGTTTGAAAACATCCATACCTGCGAATTCATGGGACAGAGCCTACAGACTGATTCTTATGGCACCAGCCCTTAGATTCATATGATGGGACCAAAATCTGTTAAAAGAATGATTACAAAATCTGTTGCTTTTTAAAAAATGGGTTTGTGTGTCCGATGCATAACTTCAAAAAAGCTTTTGATCTGGTATCCCATGATCACCTCTTGGCCAAACTGGCCAGTTGTGGCCTTGGCTCCACCACGATCC
>NW_017728886.1:231273407-231279490 GCF_001723895.1 Crocodylus porosus
CGGAGGTGGTTCAAGCACCTACATTGAACACCTTCAAGAGTAAATTGGATGCTTATCTTGCTGGGATCCTATGACCCCAGCGGACTTCCTGCCCTTTGGGCAGGGGGCTGGACTCGATGATCTCCCAGGGTCCCTTCCAGCCCTGATGTCTATGAAATCTATGAAACATGTGTGTCATACAGAGTCAGACCAATGGTCCATCTAGCTCAGTATCCTGTCTTCAACAGTGGCAGAAGTATACATACTGTAAAGGG
The DNA here is from genome assembly GCF_001723895.1 of Crocodylus porosus. Classification (NCBI taxonomy): domain Eukaryota; kingdom Metazoa; phylum Chordata; order Crocodylia; family Crocodylidae; genus Crocodylus; species Crocodylus porosus. The sequence goes on from NW_017728886.1 coordinate 231,273,662, forward strand.
AAAGCATTGAACCAGCTATATCTGAAGTGATCTATCCTCTATTCAATACTTTCCCTGATATCCATGATTATTAGTTTAGAGATCCCAGAGGAAATATCTCCAACACTTCTGTTCAATAGCTGTTTTTAGAGCTATCATCCATTAATTATCTAGTCCCTTTCTGAATCTGGCTATGCTATCTGCCTTTACCTCCTAGGGCAATGAATTCCACAAATTGACTGTAAGCTGCATAAAAAAATTGTTTTCTCTTATTAGTTTTAAATTTGTCACCTACTAATTTCAGTGAGTGCCCCCTACATCTAGTATTCTGTGATTGGTGAACAACAGTTCCCTGTTCACTTGGTCCACCCCCGTAGTGATTTTATAGTCCTCTATTATATCCTGCCTCTGCCTTCTCCTAGCCAAACTGAAGAGTCTTAGCCTTCCGATCTCTCCTTGTATGACAACTCTTTATGCCCATAATCATTTTAGTTGCCTTTGGTTTCTTGCCTTTCTAATTCTACTACATCTTTTTTGAGATTTTGGGACCAGAACTGCACACGGTTTTCAAGATGTGGGTGCACCATGGATTTGTATAATGGCATGATGATGTTCTCTGTTTTGTGTTGAATTCTCTTCTCAATGGGCACATCTACATGAGATGCTTTACTACGCGTAGCTCAGTTTGCACACTAGCTCTACATGTACACATAATTACTGCTCAGTAAATGATGCTACTCACAAGTAAATTTGCTACTTGCATGTGTGAGTAATTACTGCACAGCAATGCATGTGTAGACACCAGCTGGGAGGAAATTTGCTCCCGGTCAGCCTTGCCACTAGGAGGCTAGCCTGAGGCTAGCCCTAGGGCTCTGGGCTGGGAGCCTCTCCTGCCCCAGGGCTAGGCTGGCTCTATGCCTGCCCCAGCCTCAAGCCATTAAAAGCTTGCAGGCATTTTGAGCACATGCACTCAGCCTGAGGCCACTTCATCCCCCTGTGTCCCCCTGTGCAAGCTGCAAGCTAGCTGCACCAGCTTGCCTGTACCCTAGCCTCGCAGTGCTGTGTGGCTGCCAAGTCCATGCTGTCCACACCTGCAGGCTGCTCCAGGCTCTAGCCAGGCCTGCCAGCACCCAGGCCCAGGTGCAGGAAGCTTCTGGCTGCTGGTGCCAGCTCCAGTTGCCCACAGCCCACTGCCAGCAGCCTGCCCAAAGCCTGCAGGTGCTGTAGGAAATTACCTCACTACATGGCTGCCAGTTTCATGCTATGCCCCTGCACTGAGTGCTGCAGGCAGCTGCCCAGGCCACCAGCACAAGGACAGCCATGTGGAGGCCAGGAGATCCAGCATAGGAGCCCCGACAGATTTGTCATTGCCCATGCCAGTGCCCATCACCCAGGGTCCTAACTGGTCCACAGAGGAAACTGGTGACCTCATGGCACTATGGGACAAAGTGGGGGATGCAGTGGCAGTTTATGCAAAGCAGGCATTCCAACACCCACATGTATGAAGGGCTATCAGGCCAGATATAGGAGCATGGGCATGACCAGTCAGTGTGACAGTGCCACATAAAGGTCAAGGCCTTGTGGACACAGCAGGTTTCCATCTCCAACCACAATCATAATTGGGGAGTACCCAGAAGACTATACCCTTTATGCGGCTGCTAACAGAGATCCTGGTGCCCTGGGATCCAGGCCACAGTCATGCTGTGTATAGAAGCATGAGAGGTCTACCCAAGCCCCCACCCCTGTCTGTATCCATGGTGACGTGTCCTGGGGGAGGCCCCTCTGGGTGCCAGCAGCCCATCCTGCCAATCTCCCTGGATGCAGCCTCAACCAGCAGTTCAGGGAGCCCAGGCCAGTGCCTGCCCTGAAAGCTCCACGGCCTCAGGCCCAGCCACAGGCATGGCTGGCCATGTCACTGATGGCTGCCAGCAACACCAGTTCCTCCCCAAGGGTATCTACTCCCTCTTTAGAGCCCCACCATCCTCCTGGGTCTGCCAGCTGTCACTGACAGATGGGACCAAGTGGAGCCACCAGCCACACCAATTCCAGCCATATGATAAGCCCCACACTGGGGGCAGGGCCCTGCCCCAGCCCCTGCTCCTGGGCCCCTTCCCCTGCTCCTGGCTCCTGTTCCCAGCCCTGGCTCCTGCCCCCAGCCCTGGCCCCTGCCCTCCCTCCTTGCCCAGCCCTGCTGCACTTTCCTGGGCCCTGGGTCCCTCCCCCCCCAGCATGCAGAGGGGCAGGACATAGTGCAAAACTTTATTGAGCAGCCCATGCCCCCACAGGTAGGGGAGCATGGGCCTCTCACATGCCAAGGAATGCGTCAATGCCAGCTGCAATGTCCTCCTCAGCTGTGGGGCTCAGGGACATGTAGTGAAGCCACAGCTAGCCATCCAGGTGGTGTCAGAGGTTGCAGGGCAGCCTTGGCTTGCCCCTGCACCATCAAAGCTCAGGGTCCTGTGCTAGGTGTGGAGCTTCACCTAGGACACCATGGCAATCAGCATCAGCAGGGTGTAGTGGGTTGGGCACCCCTCGGTCTGTGCAAACACCTCCTTGTGCAGTGCCTGTGACATGCATAGCAGAGGCAAGCTCGGGGTGCAGCATCGGGGTGGGGGCTGGCCCCAGGGTGCCACCTTGGAGAGATACCCTGTGCAGAGGGTGAGAGCACAGGTAGATCCTCAACCCAGTCATTCAGGAACCCCACACCCCTTGAGCCCAGGTGCCTTGGGCTTGGTGGAAGTAGAAGAGAGATGCTGGCCTGCAGAAGAGGGGCCCAGCAGGGTCTGGAGCCATGGTAGCACATGCTGCCAGGAGCCTGGCCTGTTTTCCCATGGGTCTGCGGCCAGCACCCAGCAGCCTACCTGCCCCTGTGGAGTGAGAGGGAATGGGAGGCTTGGCCTGTGGCTGCCTGGGCCCAGGCCTTCCCAGTCAACTTACCATGTGCCCTAGGCACCTGTGCACATCCAACCCCTGATCTGAAGCCAGGACCTGCACGGCCCCAGTACAGAGCATCTTATCTAATAAATGTTGCAAACTCTCACAAACAATGTCTTTCTCATGGTTCTGCAATGGCAGCCGGTGATCCTCTGGTGCAGGCCCTACAGCTGCATGTGGGGGAAAGGCTGCAGTTGCCAGGCAGGATGCAGGCTTAGGGTCACCACCTCCCACAGCCAGGGCCCTGCAGATGCACCAGCTCTGCCGGAGGGGGACCCAGGACAGGAGTCTCCTCCTGGACTGGCTGGTGACAACGTCAGAACACTGTCTTGTGGCGACCAAAAAAGCCAATAAAATTCTGGGTATCATTGGGTCCATCTACACATGCATTTCATCTGAGATCAGTTTACTTGTGAGTTTACATCCTTACATGTGCAAGGATGTGGCAGCAGGTTTGCTGCTCTTAGCAGAAAACTCTTCCTACTTCCTGCAGCCCTGCAATGGGCCCCTTCTGCCACCAGGGAGATCTCAAGGCTCCTGATGCAGCTGCCAGAAGCTAGGAGCCATCTTGAAAAGCCAGCCCCATACTCTGCTCCCTGGCCAGCCACTTCCCTGGCCAGGAACAACATGCACAGCACAGGACAGCATGCAGCACCTCTCTCCTCACCACCTCTGCCTTCCTGTGCCATGGCTGCTACAGTCCCTGCCCCAGCAGTAACGACCAGTGCCCAGGGTTCCTGCTGGCCACAGCACTGGCCCTGCTGGGCCCCCCACACTGACTGCAGGCTGGCCCACGGCTGTCTGGGTTCTCTGGCTCCCCCGTGCAGGCAGCTCTCCCTCCAGCAGCCAGTGTCCAGGGCCAGCAGGGCCAGTGTGTGGTCCTGGCCCTGCTGTAGGCAGCTCTGGCTCTGTACCCACTCAGAGCCGAGACAAACAGCAGGCCTAGGCCCAGGAGGGGGGGCTGGGTGATGGGGTACCAGGCCAAGGGCTGGGGGAGGGGCTCCTGGCTGGTAGGGGATGTGCTGGACCTCTGCCTAGGCCCATGGAGGGGGCTGCTGCTGGGTGGTACGTGGCTGCCAGAAAACAGGTAGGGCTAGGTTCAGGGGCCAGGCAGCATGCAGCACAAAGGCAACTGGCAAGGTCAGAATCATGTCCAGCACCATCCCCTGTGATCATCCTCCATGGCCTGCATAGCCCTGCCCAGAACTATGCTCTGCTCCTGTCCACTCCAGGGACAGGAGCTGCACCCAGAACTCCCAGTTCACCCATTCCATGCCTCCTTGGTCCCAAACATCCTTGTGGGCCACATCCTCCATCCACCACCTGTTCTGGTCGCCAATGACTCTGGCTGCTGAATTCTGAAAATTTCAAATAGTTTCAGTCTAAATGGAGCGTAGCTAAGATGACTGGGCCAGAACCCCATCCAAAAGCCCACTGAAGTGAATGGGAAGATTATCATAGTGTTAAATGGGCTCTGGATCAGGCCCACAATGGAAATCAGAATAAATCCATTTACTTTCTGTGCAACGGTCAATGGAGCTACACCAAAGTACACCTTTTGAGCAGCCTCTGGCCCTTAACTGTTGAGTATTGTGTCAGTTCTTTTGAAACTTGCACTTTTAACTCTGAGTTCCCAGCATTTTGAATGCTGAGAGTCACCTTGCAATGTGTTGTGTTTTAAGTAATGTTTTTAAATGGCAGGAATCACTCAGAACACAAGCTTTTGCCTGCAACCCTAACCTCAGCATTGCAAAGCGTTTTTTTTTTTTTTTTTATCATTTAGCTGTTGCCAGAAGACTTACTATTTGGCTGAGGACTGAAATTTGAGGGTGGTAGTGGGGATTGGGGTAGATAGGCATTCTCAAAGGAGAGTACCAGGACTCTGGAATCCACTCCCTCTCTAGCGCACCAACAGAGGCCAACACTGGTATGTTTTTGACACAATGCAAGAGGCATTTGTCTGAGTGGTGTTTTCTTATTTTGAGCCTGTGGCAAGATGGTATTTTTCTCCATGGTGGATGAGGTGGTTGAGGCCAAGGGCAGTTTGATTTATGCCAGTTATTTGTTTTGTGACAACTGCTGTCAACAGTTGTTCATTTTATTTTCTATTAATGTTCTCTGACATCTCAATGATGAGTGCAATGACAAAGAAATACAATAAAAAAATATTAGCAACTCAGCAACCTTTTTAGGGGAACTGGCAAAGTGTTTGACTGTCTTTCCACCTAACATCTTTTTTTATCCCTATTTCACCAATATCATTGAAGGTGAGGAAACCATGGATGCATTATCCATAAGAAGGGAATGATCACCAATTTTTCCTTCTTGTTTATTTGTTTTTATTTAATAAACATAAAAATAGCACCTACTATAGGGTCAGATTTTGACCTGTTCAATAACCTATGCATTTTAGGCCTTTACTCGAAACTTACTATCCCTGTTGCAGGTTCAGGGATGGGAGAATACTCTCTGGGCATGTCTACATGTGTGCTTTCCTGCCGAGTTGACTAAATAGCTCTGCAGTAAAGCATCACTGTCTATACATGTGCTGGTATTAGGATACAATAGATTAATTAAATGCACCATAAAATAGGCCTGTGTGAGTTGGCAACAATCCGATCCGGTTTCAGATCCGGCTGCTTCAGATGGCTGTGATCTGATCCAGAGCTCTGGACCGGGTTTCTGCCTCAATCCAGCTGAAGTTTTGGAGCTGGCTCGGTGATCCGGCCATAGGGTATAATGGGGGAATCAATTAAATATCTATAACTTTGTTGTTTTTTGTATGATTTGGATGAAACATGTAGAGATGGTAGCCTCTGCTGAGAGCATGAAACATGCCAAGTTTCAAGAAGATTGGTGTGGGGGTTTGGGGGGAACTGTACCCCAAATTCTTGAAAGCCAAACTCATGTCACAGC
>NW_017728886.1:231279590-231339461 GCF_001723895.1 Crocodylus porosus
CGGTCAAAACTGCCGGGGTGGTAGCTCTTGCTGAGGCCACAAAGCCTGACAAGTTTCAAGGAGATCGGTGCAGGGATTTGAGGGGTACTGCACCTCAAACCATGGACAAGCAAAACTTGTGCCATGGATGTCACTGCATGTGTAAGACGCAGTGGGGTGACAGCTGCGGGGATGGTGGCCCCTGCTGTGATGCCTGACAGCTGTGGAGGAGATCAGTGAAGGGTGGTTCTGGGGCCCTGTGCCTCTAGCTGCTGACAGGCAAAACTCCTGCCAAGACTGCCTCTGTCTTGGGGAAGTTGATTGTCTGTATTGATTCTTTCCTTTCCTTAGCCTGGTTTTGTAGGTGCTAATTGATGCTCGTTAAGTCATTATGAGGTAGCTAGGTCCTGTGTCCCTGAGTCCCTGGTCCCTGAGTGAATCATGATTGATTGGTAACTGAGAACATAGCAGCTTAGCAGCCAGGCCTGCAGCAGTGTCTCCCCTCCCCGTCCCAAGACAGACAGAATCAGTCCCACAAGCACCCATGGCATGAGTTTTGCTTGTCCGAAGCTTGAGGGGCAGTTCCCCCCAAATCCCTGCACCAATCTTCTTGAAACTTGGCAGGCTTTGTGGTCTCAGTAAGAGCTACCACCCCTGCAGTTTTGACCCCTGTGTGTTCCAACACATAGACGTGACAGGAGTTTTGCTTTCAAAAATTTGGGGTACAGTTCCCCCCAAACCCCTGCACTGATCTCTTGAAACTTGGCAGGCTTTGTGGACTCAGCATAGGCTACCACTCCTGCAGTTTTCACCCCGCTATGTTGTAACGCCTAGACGTGACATATGAGTTTTGCTTTCAGGAATTTGGGGTGCTGTTCCCCCCAAGCCCCTATATCAATCTACTTGAAACTTGGCAGTCTTCATCCTCTCTGCAGAGTCTACGATCCCTAAAAATTTCATCAAAATTGGATATAAAACAACAAAGTTATAGGTATTTTATTGTTTCCCCATTATACCCTATGGCCAGATCTCGGAGGTGGCTCTGAGGCATCTCCGAACCGCTTCAGGAAGCCGAATGAGGCCGGCACTTCGACCCAGATGTGCTTCTTCAGACCCCAAAGTGTCGGAAGCTTCTCTGGACCCGAAGCTCTGTCCAAAGCCTCACACTGCCCTATAAAATAGTACTGTCGGGGACAGTACTGTCTTAGAGCGCAATTACTTACTGCATGGAACTGCATGTGTAGATGGTGATCGGGACTAGCTGGTGCTCATGCCCCCATGCCCTAGCCAGGTCCTCCACTGCCAGCACCCAGAGCTCAGGGATGACCCCCTAAACCGCCTAGGCACAGCATCTACACATGCACCTGGACCACAGCAGCTTGAACTTGCCATTAAGGTGCTGTGATAAACTCTGACACAAACTGCTCCAGAATTTATCACATTGCCTTAATGGCACATGTAGATGCACCCTCTGCATGGCTCCTACTCTGCCTCTTCTGCCAGTGGCTGGTCAGGCAGTGAGTGGCACCATGGCTATGCCCCAAAACATAACAGCCAGAAGAGCTGAGGGAAGGGTTATGATGTGTAGTGCCAGTGCACACTACTATTACCTTATGTACACCCAGAGCAAGGAGGAACAACAGACTAGATTATTACTCTTTAGTTCCTGGTCTGCTCACAAGAAATTCAACAAAGGGCTGTCCCTTGCTCAGAGCTTGTGGCAAAGGTGTCTTTGCTGTAATTGAGATATGAAATCTCTCAAGAAAACAAGAAAATAAAATGAGTCCGTAGCATTTCTTTCCCCATAACCAGAAATTATTAAAGCAAATATTAAATCACAGCCCAGATGATAGCCTGCTTACTACAAATATTAGCTCTCAACAGTCCCCTCATGCCCCCCAGATCTTGTATAAACATGCAGCTTACTAATCAAGTGATTCAGGCTACCTTAGACCAGGAGGAAGAGCAGGTTCCAAAGTGGGAGCCTTTCTTTAGAGGGAGGGCCCTGCCTGCCTCTCTTTCAAACCATGATGCAGTAATTACAACTTGAGTACCTCCATTGATCACTGCTGTGGCAGAATCAGTGAGCACAGACATGCTGAGTCATTGGGTGTTATATCTGAAATGTGCATGACCTTTTTTGCAGGAAGTCTTTTTAGTTGTACTATATAGTCCCTAACAAAAGAGTACAGGCTAAGAAATATCAAAAACCTTTAAACTGGTATTCCAATGTGGGACACAATTCAGTAAGAAACAGGCATCGCTGGGTAATCCTTGTTCTCATTATCTGTGTACCACATTACTGTCAGGTCAAAATGAAGCTATTCAAGAAAAATAAGCCATCTGTGCAATATTACAGATCCCTGCAAATAATAAACAAAGTTGTTTATCTTGTGAAAACCTGAAGAGTATTAGTGTGAGCTTGTGTTTGTTCCTTGATGCTTTTTTTAGTTTGCTTTTATAGACAGATTATAATGAATTTTCCAGTGTGATTGTAGAAACTACTTAGGGCGAATCTTGCTTCTTCTACAACTACCTACCCCATTTCCTCTCCTCTTGAGGGGGCCGTGGTCCTGAAAACAACAGCATTGTACTTTCCAAAATCCTGAATGTGAAGGGGGCAGGGAAGCAAGCAGCGGAGACCAGTAACGGGTATTCTGCGGCCCTCCATGCTTCCACATTGCCATCGGCTTTGGAATACTATACGGAAAAAGCTGGAATTTGAGGGTAAATGGAGGCATTATCCATAGGGTCTGTGCACATCCAAAGATCTAAGACCCTGCATGGGTGTTATAAAAGGCTGCATCTGTAATTCCTGAGTTCCTGAATTCTGTATTAGTAGCCACAAAAGGGCACTCTTAGACGTGTTTGCAGAGTAGGTGGGAAAGGATTCCATCCCACTAGCAAATTACTTATATTTGGGTCTTGTTCAAGAAATCTGATTTGGCATCTGGAGTGTAGTAATCAATATTCATATAGGTTAAAACCTGAACACTGCAGGGAAAGGCTGCATTACGTGCATTTGGTACAGATATTTAGCAGATAAAATATGGAATGTGACATGACAAAATGTGGGGTCAGTTGAAGTCAGGATGATATAGCTGCAAGTGCATTGTGACTATTCTAATCACAGTGGATACATACGGATATATTTAAGTGTTGGATGCTTGTTGGCTAACGAGACAGAGGCAAGACTGGACTTGATTAGACACATAATGACAAAAATGGACCAACTGTTGCTGAGTAAGCCTGTTCAACAATGTACTCAGTTTTCTGTTGTTGAGATATTACTGTCTGAGGCTTCACTGGGTTTCAGCAGACAGACACTTCACAGAGTTATCTGTAAATACTTCCACTGTACTTTAAAGAGGTTCCCAAGTTCTGTTTTATGCCCTTGGCCATAAATTTAACATACTAAATATTTTCATCTGCTGTAGAACACCCAAAGTCTATGAAATATGTAACTTTATGGAAAATAGATCTGGGTAGAAAATAAGGACACATTCTTTGCTAACATTATTGTGAAAAATGTGAAACTTTTTCATCCTCAGATTTTAAAATTTATTCTATTTGAACAGCTGAAATGGAAATGAAGAATGTAGGACAATAGTTATATTTCATAACTTGAATTTTTCACTGTTTTAACCACAACATACCTTTTAAAATCATACAGGGGTGTGTGTGTGTGTGTGTGTGTGTGTGTGTGAGAGAGAGAGAATTGCATGTCTAGATGTGCCCACTGAGTTTCAGGTAAAGCTCGTTATTTTGACTAAGGATCTTAAACTATAGTATGTTGTATTATGGTTTAAATTAGAGAAGCAGAAAATAATACAGATGAATGTGTGTGTGTACACAGACACAACATACTTTTTCATCTATTTAAATTAGCGTGCCAAAAAATGATAGATACGTGTGTATGTGTACACACACATCTGTATGATTTTTTGAGCTCTAAATCATAATACGTCATACTATAGTTTTAGATCCTTAGTCAAATAAATGGAGCTTTACCTGAAACTGTCAGTGGGAGCATCTACATATGCAGTTAATGCAACTGAATATAATCTGGCTCAAACTGAGCTAGAGTAAATTAATCCCAATATCACCATCTACACGTACATTTAAGCAACAGTAATTTACTGCACTGTCGGATACCACTTGTATATGACAGGACTATCCAGCGGCTCTATAAATTAGTCTTTTGAGCCCTAACTGCCACACATGTGTAGATGGACATTCTTTACCATGCAGCAAATCAGTCTGCTACACAGTAAAGCATCTTATATAGACACTCCCAGTGGCTCTGAGAATCTTTCATTTATTGATGAATACTGGACTTTTTAACTGGTACTTGCTACCTTGCTACCTTAAAAAACTGCACTGAAAGCTTTCTAAATTTATGGCTTAATTATCCTAGCAACCACTGTTATCCTTTAAACAAGTATGTAACTCGGAAAGAAACAGAAAGGAATTTGTATGAAGAGTTTATAGATCAGAACAGCAGTCTCATCACCTCTTCCTCCCAAATCAGAACTTCCATGGCTCAGAAAAAACTGCATAATGTCTCCAGATGTATGCTAGAAGTGAAGTCCTAGCTTCACTAAAGCCAATAGCAAAACTCCCAATGCTTCACTGAGCCAGGTTTTCACCCTGGAATATTCATTTAAAGAATATCTTTTACCCATGTCTAAGAAATAAAACATTGCAGAAAATGAGGCAAGATTTTTTTCATATAGTACAGTTATCTTTGACTAAAACATGTGCATTTAAATTCAACTTTGAAGGGCCACAATTATGGAATACATTGAGTATCTGCATGTGCATAGGGTATTTAAGGAGTCTAAGCACAGATTTGTTCATGAATACATACTCAAAGGATGTCTCAGCGCTAAAACATAGATGGCCTGAGAGATTTGGATTCCAGTCCTGGACAAGTCTCTAAGTCTTTTTCATGGGTCAGTTTCCACATCTGAAAATGGGAATATTCATAGATTTTATCATCCAGTCTGACCTCCTGCATCATACATGTCTTAGAATTTCTCCCCGTTCTCAGCTTTGTCATTATATGACATATATTGAGTCCCATAGCTGTGGTATAATTTGTGCTAGGATAAAGCATCTTCCAGAAAGGCATCTATTTTGCACCTGAAGACATCAAGAACTGGAGAATCCACCATGAAACTTCCCTTGGCAGTTTTTCTTTGCAGCACCTAATCACCCTGTCTCTTAGGAAAATAAGGGGGTTTTTTTATTTATTGAATGTTAAGATTAACCTACCTTCTAAATTTGTTAAAAGACCTTGAAGTCCCGGGGGGGGTGGAGAGGAAGGAGGGCACCAGAAAGTGCAAAATATAATTGTTATTCCCATCTGGCTTTATTTCATTCTCCTGCACTACCACAGCAGCATGCTACACTACTGAGAACTTATTCAGCACCTTTCTAAACCCCAAAAGCTGTGGCTTACACTTAATTCCATAAGCCTTGGGGTGGCAGTTCAGGCAGCTTGTTCCTTCATCTGTACATTTTCATCCACCCCTAGTTAGCTGCTGGCATTGAGATAACTAGCAGGTTGAGCCAGCCTTTTGGAACACCAGGCCCAGGGGCGTTTCTGAATTCCCATTGCACCTCACAGTTCAGCACCTGACCTAGAGCTGCAAAGGAGGTATTTCTGCCTCTTAGGCATCCAGACTAGCCAAAAAAAAGACATCTGCCTCAGAGCCAGTTTTTGGGGTGAGCAATGTGGGCAACCACCTAGGACGCCATGGTCAGGGGGGCACCCCACATACACACACACACACACACATTTTGATGCCACAAGCACCAGGTATCAGAGCAATTCTTGGGTCTTGCTCAAAACAGGGCCTTGGTGGGGGAAGGGTGGGCTGCCTGGGATTCTGTGTGAGGGAGCAGCAATGACAGGGCAGGTGGGATGGTGCCTGCAAGGATTCCCAGGCTGCCCACCCCTCCCACCCTGAGGGAGCAGGGAAGGGCTCTGGCCATCTCACCTGCACTTGGCTGATTGTGTCAGGCCCTGGAGCCCAATGGTGGCTTCAGGACACCAGAGCCCCCATGCCAGCTCTCACCAGCTGCTCATTGCAGATTCCTGCTCCCTCCACTTCGGCCCCATGGGCTGCAGCTGGCAGCCCCTGCCACAGTCAGATGCCCTGCCCAGCTCTCTAGCCCATTGGATGGAGCCCCTCTGAGGTAGGGCAGCAGCACCAGTGTCTTGACGGAGGGATGGGGGGAATTCACAGGTGGGCACCAGGGAGGGAGGCGCTGGGAGGAGTGCACTGTGGGTGCCACCAGGCAGTGTGTACCAGGGAGGTACCAAAATACAAGTTCACCCAAGACTCCATTTTTCCTAAGGTCGGCTCTGATCTGCCTAAACAAGGATACCTAGCTGACAGCAGCATTGGCTTCAGTATCAAACATAGTACCCATTCACTCTGAAATGCAGTGGTGACCTTTTGTCTATGATAGATTCATGGGACCACAAAGAGGGCTAGCAAAAGGAAGTGACCTGCTGGACATGTCTACACATGCAATTAATGCATCTGAATTTTATCCACAGAAAATTCAGGCTCATTAAAGCACTCCCAGGCATACATCTATACAAAAATCTGCATTGGGAGTAAATTGCACCCAGCAGCTCCTGTCCTTCTTTGTTCCCCTGGAAGAGCCAGGGGGAGCTCCAGACTCCCCCTGGGTGCCAGCCCCTATCTGTCCCAGTTCTAGGGGCAGCCATGATCTGCATGGAGCAGGGGAGGGGATAGGGGAAGTGGGGAGCTGTCCTGGCTCAACGGGCAGCTCCCTGCCAACTGTGGAGAGTTCAGGGCAGGCCCTGACCCCTGGCAGAGGTGGGGGCAGGGAGAGCTGTTATGGCTTAGCAGGCAGCTGTCTGCCAGCCCCCCACAGATTGGGACCTGTCCCGATCTCCACAGGGCTGGGAGAGCTCATGGCTATTGAGCAGCTGCCTTCCAGACACATGGACAACTCTCCCTGCCCCTTGGAGATCAAAATGGACCCCAATCTCCATGTGGCTAGGAGGAAGCTACCTAGCAGCTGGGACAGCTTTCCCAGCCGCATGGAGATCTGGATAGGTCCCAGTTTCCACAGGGCTGGGAGGCAGCTGCCTGGCAGCCAGGATAGCTCTCCCAGCCACATGGACATTGAGATGCATCCCAATGTCCATGTGCTGGGAGGCAGTGTCCTGCTAAGCTGAGACAGCTCTCCCTGCCCCCCTATGGCCCCCTGCTGCCTAGCCTGTGCAGGAGCAATTTGCTGTCAGTCAGCATCTACATGTGCACTTCAGTATCTACAGGTACTAGAAAACAGTGCGTTAGACTAATATACTGCATAGTAATTGCTGTGCATATGTAGATGGTGACACTTTACTGCATATTAGATTAGTCAAATGCTCAGTAAAGCATGTTGTGTAGATGCACCCACTGAGGAACCAGTTCAGATCACACTAGAATTCAGACAGGAGTGAGGTGCTAGTTCTGGATTGAATCTGAGGAATGGTAGCAGCCCAAGTCTAGGTGCCAGGGGATATTTTCAGGCCAAAAGGGACACAAATAATGAATCTAGGTAACTCTTCAGTTCCATGGCTGCTGAGTGGGATCAATTTAGATCACTCTTTGTGATTTAAAACCTTAAATTCTTCATAAGTCCTATTTGGGTGCTGTAGAGTTTGGTTAAGATCTGACCCAGAGGGCTTGATTCTTGAAGTGCTGAGAACACCCAAGAAGATACCTGAATCTCCTAAATTCCTATTGCCTTCACTATGAGTTAAAGATGCTGAGCACTTCACAGGAGGCACTTAAAATATCAAGCCCATATAACATTAATTAGATGTCTGTCATTCTAGATACTATAATGATTCTTTAAAAAGTCTGCTTCAAAATATGAATATATTACTTCTCTCTATTGAATGCCTTGATTTGCTTACTGTATTACTTTGGGAAGCAAAAAGAAAATAATAAGTTCACACAAAGAACCTCCAATCAGTTTGTGGAAAGATGTATCTGTTGCAATGGCGCTCTTAAAATGTCCATTAGTACATTTCACTTGTCACTTGGAATCTAGGGGTCAGGCTTTTGGTATGAATGTTGTTTGGAAATCTGTGGCTTTAACTGCTCACAGACTTAAAACAAAAATGAAAGTGTGTGGGTACAGTCACTCTCCAAACAGGCCTGCAAAGCGAGTCATTTAATGCACAGAAAACAAAATATTTATTAACAAAAGGAAGATAAAATAAACATTGGTTATGGCATCGCAAAATCCTGTCTGTCACCCAGGTCCCTGTGGCTGTGCTGAAGTGTTTGTCAGTCTGCCCTGACTTCTTGGAGGACCTTGCAGAAGTCAAGCCCAGGTCACTGATTTAGGTCTTTTATAGCCAAGAGCTAGCCACACTGACACATGTCCTTTAGGTTGTATTCTGCTGAAGCTCTTTTTGACATAGTCATTCCCCTATCATACAGCCACAAAAAGCAGAACAGAAGGGTCCCTTTATTCACCAACCTAATGACCCACTTGGCTGGTCTTGACCTGGTTGGGGAAAGCAACTCTAGTGCGGAAAAGCTGTAGGTGAGATTTTAGTTCCAACCCAGCATGGCAGCCAACTCAAAATAGTGCAACGTTTACTTTCCTGCTAGAACAGGAAGATAACAGAGGCTGCAATGGGACTTTCTGAGCTGAAGTTATGTCCCTAGTCCATTCCTGTAGCAGCAAAATTGTGTATGGCCTATTATTCAAGGCTTGTCTAGTTCTTAGAGGTTCTCTTCATAATATTCCCATGGGAGGGAATCATCCCTTTTAAAAATATATATTTTGCCTGGGAGGAATTCCCATTGATACTGGGGGGCTAGAAGGCAAAGGGCTTTCTGCCATGACAGAGAACAGGGGTTCTTTGCTTTCTATTTGCTGAGGGGCATCCCCCTTCCTTCCCTATCCCAGGCACAGAAAAATTCCTATTTACTTGTATGCCCCCTTTTGCCATTGAAACTGATTCTGCTGTGTCAGGAGGATATGCCTGGTTATATCCTTTATGTCATCATATCATTAATGTCATACCCTGACTGGAAAAAAAGCCCTACTAAATGTTGGCACCCTCCTTTCTTCTTAATTTTTCCCTGGTTTTGTATTAGTTGTTTTTACCCATCTTCTTTTGTCACCCCAGAACTGAACTAAACTCAGATGGACCTGAAATGCAGCTTGCTTATTCCCATGCTGAAAGAATTCATTCTTAATGAACCCTCAGATTTTTTTCTTTGTTTTTTCCCCTATATGCCATCCCTAGAGCCTTGGTACCAATCCTTCACTCATTTAGTATCGGTACAGATCTCCAGGGTCTAAGTGGCATAAGGAAATGAAGTCAGGTTCCCCTCTCAGTCCTACTTCACTGCCATGTACCAATATGTGCTTAGGTTATTCTTAACCTACATCCTACTTATCCAAGCTAGAATATAATGCCATTTGACAAACATATGTGTGATGTCTACCAGGTAATACCAGAGGCTGCTGGCAGACATTTAAAAAACCCAAAAAACAGTGCTTTACTTAAATTCAGCGCATTCCCACATGAAGCCTAGTACATACCCAAAAGAGGCAGTGTGCGAGGTGGATCTGGCTTGCCCAATGTCTGTATAGATCAGGCGCTTCAGTGCAGCTTCTTTGGTGAATTTTTCTGATAGCTGATTGAATCCGCTTTAGATAAAAGTGCCAAAAAGCCCTACTGAAGCATACGATCTATACAGACTCTGCGGAGCTGGAGAGAAGTAACACACTGCTTCTTCTGGTAAAGCACATTTTTTTAACATCTGCAAGCAGCCAGAGAGAGGCCTACTGTATGTCCAGATATTATTGACCCTCCTTAGCTAAACAACAGGGTCTTGCACTTCCAGTTCCTATTGTAGGAGAAACTGTTGAAATACAGTCTGGATGTTTTCCTGCTGTAGCTTGTTTTATTTACACAATAGACAAAAGTCCTTGAACACAGGGCCACAAATAGCATACGGGCCATCGTCTTTTTTATGACTTTCAGCCAAAACACCAATGCTCAGTTCCCACAGAACAACTCTGTGCCAGAAAAATAATGAAAAATTATGGCAGAGAGCAAACTCTCCTGATGTTTGCAACAGTCCTTCCAAAGAAAAATTACATCACCAACCTAACATGACAGTATTCTCCAAACACTGTACACAGATCACATGTTAAGAGAAAGAGCTTGAAGTCTGTGTAACAGTACCATTGTGACTCCCACCACAACATATTTCCATGGCACATTACCTCCTGTCCCTAGGGAATGATTTTTTACCTAGAGAACTGGCTCCTATTTTCCACTCTCCATTCCGTTCTGCACTTCCATGTGTCAGCTTGCACCAAAAAAGAGGAGCCAAAATAGTCTTTTGGAACAGTCCCTGAAGCTCCAAGGCCTTTTTTAGAATGTCTGGGGTATTATGACATTCCTCTGTCCAGGTGTCTTTTTTCTCTGAACTTTCTTTATTACTTTTTTTGAGTGTCTTGGAGCATAAGCCACCAGAAAGGCCTCCAAGATTTCACATCTCAGTTTATGAAACAGAGTCTTGCAAAGGCTACCACTCAAAACTTGGAGGTCTCTAACTTCATTCCCATTTCCTGCAGAAAATCTGTCTCTGAACTGCCTCACTTATACTCATTTATACTGCATGGCTCAATCTACTCTGTCTCCAGCTATTTCTTCTACTGATAGTTCTGTATTTCTTAAGTGACTTTTCTAATCAGATCTAAAAATTATTATGGCAGCCAAAGATGCTGCATTCTGCAGGTACCTGATCTCACATACACAAAGCTAGAAATCACCAGACAGAATCAAAAACACAGCTGAGGATTATCAAGGTGTCTCAAACATTTCTTCTTTCCTCTAGCTTAATTCTTCTTCCCTGGTTACAGCAGTATACAGGCAGGAGAAATAATGTGAGGGTCCCTTTCTTTTTAGCCTTGTAATTGCCTTCTTCCCCCCATTGCACGGGTTAAGTCAGCTTTAGGGAAAGACTATATTGGCAGTGAAGTGCAAAATCGCTACACTGCACTGGAAAACCTGACCTATCGCAAATACTTTAGTAACATCCAAAGAGCACTCAGGTTCCTGGCAAGATATAAGCTTTGGAAGGATCACAAATCCAATGCCATCCTTTGAAAATGCAGCCTCTCAAGGGTTTTGTGTGTGATCAAGGGAAGGAAAATTGGACTTTGTTTTAAATGGAGATTTGCACACATAATAACTGTATCAGTTTAGAGCTACAGCAGAAGTGTCTAGATTAAAAAGTGAAAACATGCAGCAACTAACTAATGGGTGGGAGTCAGGGGTCACCTACCTAGCCTGTGTGGTATATTAGGAGGCTGATTTCTCGTTTGATCTTTTAGCCTTGTAAGTCCTGTCAGGCAGCTAACAGAGAAACCAAGTAAGAGAGTTATGCAAGGAACCTGAGTAATTCTATTGAAGAACTCCAGAGTATGTTGTTTGCTCACAGCACTCTTCCATGACAGACTTCATCTTCCTAGCTCACTGGTCCTCTTCGGCCATGAAGTGCATCATCCTGGTAAAATAGCCTGTAACAAAGATGCCCCATGGTTTCATTTCACCCTGCCATGCAATCCTTTCTTTGCTTTTGTTTTTAAGCAGCTGACATGGTTGGAGAGCTACTCAATTCTTTAGGGAAAAGCACCTTTCACTTAGCAGGTCAAATGCAGGTCAATGCCTGGCAAATAATATTGTATGCAGCCTTGTAAAGTTCTGCTACACCTCTCTATACAGTTGGTCTGTTCCCAAGAAGCTCACTAATTGGCACAAGTAATAATGAGTGTGCACAAAACCCGGCACTCCAGCTACATTCCTCAGCAAAGATTTAATAGAGTCATGTAGTGAGGTCTAATATTACTAGGCAGAAATCATTTTTACCAAATGCACTCCTGAATATTTGCTAATACATTCTGAATTGCTAGCACACCTGGCTAAAACTAACTGTGCTTTCTCAATAGGTGGACAAAGGACATCTGAGATCCATCTTCTCTGCCTCGCTGAACATTTTCCACTTACCCCCTCATTCCCAAAGCAGAGCTATGTGCAATGAATTGTTCAGTCAGTCATGCACATCTACAAGGCTGTCTCCTCATATATACATATAGGTTGTACACAGAGCTTTCTTTTTAAAAAATGGAGGCATTTTTCAAGAAAATATTTCTTCCCATTGTGAGATGATATGCCACATAGATACATCCCTTGGATAGGCAGATTTGGAATATGTGCCACCCAGTTGTAGAGTGG
This sequence comes from Crocodylus porosus, assembly GCF_001723895.1. Lineage (NCBI taxonomy): Eukaryota > Metazoa > Chordata > Crocodylia > Crocodylidae > Crocodylus > Crocodylus porosus. The sequence continues at coordinate 231,291,877 of NW_017728886.1, forward strand.
TACTTGCCCCTAGTCCTTTGCTACATCTCCTCTCTGGCATAGGGGAACTTGTAGGGCATAGAGGAACTTGTAGGCTAGATTCAGACATTCAGAAAGCCTGAGGCAGAATCAATTTAAGTTATGTGGTTTTCTGTAAGCGTTGTAGTTTAGATCAGTAGCAAGCAGAACACACATTCACCCTTTGGTGGAGGGGCAAATCTTAGACCATGTTCTGCTATTTTTAAACCAGTCTGTGTGAGCCAAACTTCTGTTATGGGTATAGATCGGTTTCCAATCACTTAAAAGTGCAATGTCTGTTCCTGATTAGTGTCTAGTCACCATGGCAACTTTCCCCTCCCATGCACTTTATGCTGGCATGGAACAAGGGATGAATATTGCCCATAGTCAAAGGACAGGATAAGGTCCATATGTTCTCATGGTTTTAGGCCAAAGAGTTTTAACTCCCCTGCCCCATTTTCATAATGCAGTAGATGAGGTTAGTGCTCATAATATTAACAAAGGCACTTTTAAAAATGATGATAAATTTCTATACTTCATGAAGCTCCCATTAAATTTTTGTGCCATCTCAGATTTTTTGTAATGGGCATTGTAGCCAGGTCCCTCATAATCAGATATTTATTTCTCTATATCATTCTTTAGTCATGTTTTCCCTGTGTTAGATATAAAGAAGCTGAGCAATGTATCCCTTTATAGCATGCTGGTGAAGGAAGATCACTGGCTTTACCGCAGTGCAGACAGAATTTCTTGAATCTTTGCTTCTTTAGATTATTTTTCTGGCCACTTATGAGACAATCTTCCCAGGCATTCCCTCTCAAGTAAACAGGGAAAATTCTTTTATAGCCTGCAATGTTTTACCATGTTTATTTTCTTAGGTATATTACAATTTTTTTAATGGAATAATTAATTTCTTGTGTTTTCTCTATAAAGACAAGCTAATGGTTTGTAAAGTTAAGTGGAAGTGAGTGGAATGATAAATAGTGTTTCATTTGTGGTGTCTCTAATACAGAGCACCCGGACCAGATTGCACTCTCCAGGCATACAGTCCCCTGAAATGGATGTAATGGAACCGTTTTAGTACAGCGCTGGGCATGCACCCAGAAGCGCTCCCACAAGGGCAAGCTCATTGACGGATGCCCAGTGCTGCACTAAGGAAGCTATGTTACATCTGTTTTAGGTTGTAACACATACAGGCCTGTCAGGCTTCACTGCGGGACTCCACACTGAAGTCTACCATCAAAGGATGATGTTGATGAGCCTGTAGGCATGTCAGAAAGGGATTCATGACAATCAGTGTGCTTGTGTTCAATAGGAGACACTGGAGATAAAGGTATGTCTTAAAGTAGGCTTTCTCCAGGTCTTGGGCATCTTACCCTGGGCTTTGGGGAGGCCCCTTCATCCTTTCAGGAGTTGTAGTCCTGGTGGAGTTAGCCCTTTCTTTCAAAAACCAAGGAACATTTAGATCTTTCCTCCAAAGAACAAGTCAAGGAAGAGCAGATGACACTGCGGTATGCCTGTTTCTTCGTAAAGGCTGTGCATCAGTCTTTTACTGAAGCTGTTTTGAGGATAATGTGAAAGACTTACAGAAGTGAATGTGCTTATTAGGAAAAACACTTCAGCTGTCCACCAGGCACCCTGTACACCTCCTATTTCCCAAGGAAAATTTCTGAAGATTTCCAGGGGCCAGGTCTAGTTACTTTTCCTCTCCACTCTCCTATGGAAGCAATGATCAGACATTAGAAAACTCTGTAGAGCAGGTGCTCAACTCCTAGCCTCTGGGCCAGATCTGTGCCAATCTAGCATGTTATCCTGCCTATAGGGGTCCTCATGGGCCCAAAAATCTAATGGTGGGAAAGCGGTGGCAGCAATTGCGACTTGGACCTTGATCTGAGTATACAGGGCTGGCTAGAGGCAGTGTGGGGCCTGATCTGGCAGCCTGGGGCTGTGGAGGCAGCATGGTGCTCCAACCCAACAGCTCAGGATCTCAGTCCTGCAACCTGGAGCCCTAATTCAGCTGGCAGCACAGGACAAAGGGAGAAGCTCCTGTTGTAAGAGGCCCAATCTGACCCATGAAGTGGGCCCATGCCACTTTTCTGGCCTATGGCACCAAAAGGTTGAGCACCACTGCTGAAGAGCATGTTCTCCAGGGGCCTGTTGTGCCGTGTTTAAAATTCTGTGCTTGCAGTGAAAACACCCTCACTAATTGACAGCCCTATGGGGCATTTGTAGGAAAAGCCATGTTTTCAGTTTATCTGCTTTCACATTGCTGCAGTTTTATACATTTTGCATTTCTGCACATTTTGCAGACCTAAAGGTGAATTTAGTGGCTTACTGTCATGGGCCATGGTATTTGTGTTACAGAAATTATGCTGTTTCCTCAGGTATACAGTGGGCTTTGTAGAGTAGTTAAGTCAGAAGCATGACTATTGGCTTTGCTCAATGCAGGCATATTCATGCTGGTGCTTGAGCAAGTACTAACAACATCATTAAGTCTCTTCTGTTTGTTTGTTGATATCAGTTAAGTCCCTGTGTTATAATGACTCTCTTTTAAGCTGTTTATTCTGCTGCAGGAGAATAAATCTTTAGTTTAACCAGAACCAGATCAACCATAGTGACAATAAAAGCCTCTGTTACTTTATGTGTACCCTCTCTCCTATGTTTAACCCTTTCTTCCTGATATAGCACTTCAGGGAGGAGCTAAGATCAAAGGATTACAATGCTGCAACTGTATTTAAATCCTTTCTTTTCACTGCAGTACCTTTGCCAACTCTGAAGCACTTCCTTTTCCTTTTCAGTTTCTTTCCCACAAGCTACTCTTCTCTCTTGGGCTAGCCTGTGTGGCTATAGACTCTGCTCTCAGCTAGTCAACAGATCTTCAGCTGCACCCTCCCAGCCTGTACTTCTGTCTCTGCTTCTGCCCTACCTGCCTCCCAGATTGCCTCCTCTCTAACACGAACCAAAATTGTGGCCAAGGGCAAATCTTATTATTCACAATACATTTGCTACTTACAATTTGTTTCCTACACCCTGAAACTTGGTGGTGTAAATGCCTTTGAGGAAAGGGGGCAAATTTATCATGTCTTGCTGCGTGCTGTCTAGTCTGCCCTATGGCTTTGAGAAAAGGACTATCCCAAGGGGATAATGGAAACCAGATGCTAGTAGTAAAGGCAGACTCCAGCATCCAGCAATATGACATTCTGAGTAATGCTGGAGGGAAAAGGAAGATTAAGATATTGAGAAGGCAATTTTTTTGATGTAAGCAAGATGGTCCCCCTGTAGGATCAGAAATGGTCATTTATAAGCAAAAAGGATTCAGTGTGAGACAATCAGTTCTTGGAGGATATTCAACCAGTGACGACATCAGGGATGGCGGGGGGGGAGGTTGCGATGGTCAGCAGAGTTTGGGGGGCATCTAGTGCACTGAAAAAAACAGGTTTTCTTTCTTCTTTTCCTCACTCAAAGACAATCCACAGCCATTTTACCTCAGTTTAAGCTATCTTGGCATAGCAGTGCTATGAGCCTGCCATACTATAATTATCAAAACCTTTTAAGGCCTCCACTCAGTGACATTCAACTTATGAGGTGTGTCTTCATTTTTATGGGATTTTTCTTTGGGACCAACGGGTGTGACTCCTGCATGCGGTTCAGAAAGAGAACTCCAGACAAGCAGCTGCAGACTGGCATGAGGGTGAGGTTTCCCTGACTGTACATGAAGCAGGAAACATTTCCAATGTGACTGGAAAGGCTACTGTCTTTTTGCCATATTAGGCACAATAACTATGCACACTGATGCAAAATTAAAGGTCCCAATGGGGACGCCAGATCTGAATGTCACATTTTAGACCTACTTCTGTAATGGACAAAATAGCCCCAAACTTATGGAAAATTTACAAAGTACCAGAAGAGGGCCACATTTACATGACCTGGTCTACAATCTAGCCCTCAAGGGGAAAGAGGAGGAAGGAAATTAGTTCATAGTAGGGGAGATCAGTTGGGCCAAGGGGGACCTTTCTAAGCTAGGAGAGTCACAAGCATATCTGAAGAATGAAGGAGGAGAGCCAAAAAAGAGAGAGCGATTTCCAGGAGAGAAAAGGTATAACACTGCCTTCCTTAGTTTTTGTTCCTGCAGTACTATTTAGTGAGCAATAATGTTTTGCACTTAGTCCCCACTTTCACTCTAGCAAATGAAAACAGAAAACTAAAATGCAGTACATAGTTTCAACCAATCCATTGCATTCATTTTAACAATAGACTTTGTTAGGTTGTTTCTATGGAAAGAACATTTAATTTCACCAATGGCCTGGCTCCCTCTAAGTGGAATGTATGCATTTTGGAGCAGACAATGCATAGAAACTCACATGAATGCTAAGAAGAAATATGTGTTGTCGAAGTTGCTAAAGGGCACCTGATCTAAAGTGTATTCCCCATTTATTTATCCTCCTGTCTGTAAAAGACTGCAGGGAAACTTTCAGCTCCCATTTCAGCTCATCTGCAACTTCACCTGGCATGACAAAATGAGGTCCAACATAATAAGACAATAAACTACTGTATAGTGTAATAGGGAACAACAGGTAACATTTGGAGGAATTGAGTTATTTTTGGATCTGATACTGACAATCACTTTAGGCAAGGGGTATCCAGTGCAAATTTATCCAATGTTTTTAGCAGACTGGAAGCACTCAAAAAGCAGATAAGTTAAAGTGCAGTATCAATGAACCATTCATGAATTCAGATATTTCCTTGCCTGTATATAAAGTACATGGGAGCAGACCTTTCTGCCTGTCATCTTTGATTTTTTTTTAATTAACAGCCATGAGCCATTCTTATGCAGCATGTCAGAGGCTGGGAAGAGAGTTTTATGCATCTTGCAAAGGAACACAGAGGATATTAACTAAAAATTCCCAGAAATACACAAAAGCTCTGGATATCATTCCATCTCCAAATATCTGAATTTCATCCAAACGATAATGTGAAACCTTTGCATGATATTAATCTATTAAAAACCAAGGCATTGAAAGTCAAACTGATGTACAGCTATTTAAAACAGCTGCTACAGCAAGGCCTCTTTGAATACCTATATAATTAATCTAAGCTTTGTGACATGCTAGATGACTGCAGACTGGATCTTGTCCAAAGTTATGCCACTGTTCAAGAACAGCCATTTAAGTGATTCAAACAGATACAGACCTGAGCCTGCATTATTTGTTCTAAATACAAGTGCCAAAATATCAGCAACTGTTTTTAACTAGCTGCAGTTTTCTGTCAAACATATTTGTTTGGTAACAAGACTGCTCCGTGTCTTTAAGATAGTCATGTACGTTATGCTGGAGGACTGAAGGAAGTTCACATGGCCAAACGATACTCCTTGAACATAATGTATTACACCAGTTAGGAAGCTGAGCTTTTGTAGCACTGACTTAAGGAGAAGGCCCCCTTGAACTGCATGTCAGAGGATGCATCTTCTGTGCAAGCAGGTCTTGAAGTAAACATGCTCCAAACGGCTTTCCTAACTCTTGTCAAGTCTCCTCACTGGAATGTTCATCTCCCTTCTGAGCAGCTACACAGTGCATTAGCTCAACCCAGGTACCCACAAGGGAACTGTCATCAACTCTTTCCTTTCCAAAGGGAAGAGTTAATGAAAGGAAGCAGGCTACACAATTATCAGGAAGATCCAATCAAGCTCTTTCTCCAGCTGTCAGTACAAACCATGGGTATCTTTCAGACTCAGTTTTACCCTGTTTACTGTCCCAAAGCCAAACAGCTTAACATGAGAAAGTTGTTTTCTGATTGTGCATCAAAAAAGCTCTGAGATGGGACCCAAGTCTCCACAGATTTAAATGTGTCTAGAAAGTTGTTTTAGACTCCGTGACACCTTGCATGGCGGCAGGAGGAGACATTAATAACATACCACAAAGACTCATAGTCAGAGGGATAATTTGTGTTCTAAACTGCTATTCACCGCAGCCCATTTTCCCTCTTCTTCTATGCTGTTGTGTTGCATGTTTAGTCTGTTGTCTATGTGGAGCATTCTGCAGGATGTTCAAGGCTCTTCACTTGCCATCAAGGCAATGTTAATTCCCTAATCTAGAACTAGTTGACAAGAAGTTATCTGAACTATCTGGCTATTTATTACATAGCTCAAAGCAGATATTCCAAATAAGGAGAATAATTGTTGAGTGTCATTTTAAACCTTCAAAAATAGCCAATGTTTAAAGTGTTATCAGATTGTGTGTATGGTGGGGAGGGGGCAGGGGAGGCACATCCATTGAGTGTATGCATGTAGAACTTGTTCAGCCAGAGGAACCCAAAAATGTAAGGGGAAACAATGAATAATTTTCTCAAGGGGAGCATTAAAAAAATTAAAAATATGTTTTACTAAAGTACTTCATAGAAAATTAATTTATCCTTTAAAGACTTATTGTATTATATGTGGAGACGATGCTCAGTGCTTAAGCGTGAAACATGTCTGTTAGTCCTACTTAATTCCAAATCGTCAACTACCCACACAGCAGCCTCAACTATAGGGCGATTAGCAACACCTTCATACAGCAGCAGATCCAAAAAGGGTGCAGCAGTGTAGGTACACCTCCTCCTTCCATGGCTGCTGCTTCTGTCCCCAGTTGAACCAGGCACAGGGGGAACTTTAGAGCTGTTCCTGCCCCTGATCCTGCCCAGCCTGGCAGGGGAAAATAATGGTGGTGCACAAGTTCCTCCTTCCAGCATCTTCTCCCTGCCCACCCTTTCCCCACAGGTGTCCCCACTGGCAGGAAGCAGGTGCTAGGAGGAGGAACCTGAACCTGACTGCTGTTCCCAACTAATGCAGGCTTGCAGGGGGGAGCCCCAAAGCAGGGTTGCAAACTGTGTGTGCATTTAAGGGCAGACCAGGGTTATAAATGCTCATCTATGAAGTACATAAATAAAAAGTGAGCTGTCCATAAAAACTAAGAAGCCATGAGCTTGACTGAAGATCCGTCATTAGAATGAGACTGAAAGCAAGCAGTGATGGACAGGCAGCACCACCTGGTGTCTAAGTGAGATGGCAGCACCCTACAGAGAACAGTTTCTCAGGTCTTTGAAGCCCGTGGGAGCCTTCCTAAGCTCCTCATCCCCAGCTATGTGTTGCTGCTGTGTCTGCCTCTGCTGCCTATAATGAATGCTTGCCTCAAAGGTAGGCAGGACTGGGTGGTCAAAGACACCAAGCAGGACAGGAAGAGGGAAGTGCAGCTGGGATGGAGTTGTGGTGCTGGGAATGGGGAGAGGCAGCAGGTGTGGGAGTCTGTGCTGGGACAGGGGGAGCATGGCTGGCGGGTATAGGCTGGAGAGGGGTAAGCATAATGTGGAGTGCAAACAGAGATATCAGGGTGTGGGTTGAGTACAGGACTCCTGGGGTGGGGGCAGCACAGTGTAAAACCATTGCTGTTGTCAAGTAAGATTGTGTTAAATGTTGGTGTTTAACCCATAAGTTTGAAAATGGCTCTTGTTAATGCCATCCAGGGCCTGGCAGAAGGGTTACTTTCATTAGGGCTGTGTGAAGCTGATTCAATTTGGTGAAAATTCAGCCCAATTCAGTGGCCGAATCTCCAAATCCAAATCAAATCAGGAGACCCTTTAATCTCTCTGAATCAAATTGGAACCCTCTTAATAGATTCGGAGAGAATCAGAAAGATTTGATGATTTGGACATAGACATAGCTTTAAATGTTTTTTCTACGTACCTCAAAGTACCAGGCAGCTCATGAGTGCTGAGATGGTGGGGTAGATGGAGCATTCCACAGGAGTGCATGGGGGTCCCCAGCACACTTGGCAGCAGACCTGGAGGTGGACCAGAAGCACTTCTAGTCCACTTCTGGGTCCACTGGGGAGTGAGCAGGGGGGCCCCCAGCATCCCCCAGCTTGGCAAATGGTGCCTTCTGGGTCTGGGGGGGGGCACTCAGAGTCTCCCTGTGGCTGATCACTGAGTGGGAGGGTGTTGGGGGGCACTTGGCCGCTGACCCCCCCCGTGCTCCTGTCGGACGTTCCATCTGCCCCACCATCGTGGCATTCATGAGCCACGCCTGGTACCTTGAAGTATGTAGAAAAAGCATTTAAAGCTGTGTCTGTGTCTGAATTGCTGATTCAGGGCAGTGATTCAAATCAACGAATTGAACTGTTGCCCCCAATTCAGGCCAAATCTGAATCCAAATCGAATACAGCCCATTTTTCACACCCGTAACATTCATACTATGCAAAATATATGTCAGTAAAAAAGTGTTATTGTCAGTAAAAAAAAATTCTTGGGTTGGCAACCCTGACCCAGAGCCACTCCTGACCTGCACTTGCCTTTCACTTCATGGAGCAGCTGTTCAGGGAGCCAGGCTTGGACAGGAGCAGCAGCAGTAGTATGCAGGTTCCTTCCACTAGCACCTGCTCCCAGCCAGCAGGCAACACCTGGGGATAGGAAGGGGACAAGCAGGAAGCATGGTCTGGAAGGAGGAAACTGTGCTCTGTTGCCAATGTCTCTGGCTAAGCCAGCTTCCATTACAGCCACCCCCTTCAGTCCCCAACTGCAGCAGAGCAGGAGTGGCTCTGAGCTGTCCCCCATACTAGGTCAGCTGGGGACAGCAGCTCGGCAGTTCCCCCATTTCATGCACCTGCTCTCTGGTATCTGCCACAACCTGAGGACTCCAGCCACACTTTGCCCCCATCTCCCATCATCTGAGGCGTGATGGGCCACATCCCTCTTTAGTAAATCCTGGATCTGCCCATGCCTTCATTTTATTTTACATATAGGTAAATAGATATTTAAATAGCACACCTACAAGCACTGAACTATTAATTTTCATGCATGGAAACATTTGAAGTCACAGGACCAGCTGCTTAAATATGTCTATAATTATTCACGCATTAACACCTAGTGAATTAGCAGCATTAGCACCTACTGAATCATCTTGCACACATTTAAATAAACTCAGTCACAAATTTGGTTTTACTTGCTCAAGTGAATGTTGTTTCTGTGGTCGCTGAAGCAAAGCAATGTGCCTGTGCTGCCTGCCTCTGCTGCTACTGAGTGAGTTGCCATGTCTGTGAAAGCAGGTGAAAGGTATAACAAAGGCCTGGTTTAAAATGACATTCTAATATAGATATAAAGTGATGTGGCAACCTGTTATGTGACTGAGGCCGCTGCTTCTATGTATTCTCTCTGATTTCTTCTTTCTCTTCTAATTGAGGCTGATTACTGCTGCTTTTGTTCCCCCGCTCTTTCTAGTAGGGACCATTAGGAAATGCACATTTCTCAATCTGTCGCAAAGCTTATTTTATGTGGAAATATTTCAAAACTCATGCAGCTCTCGTTCAGGCCCATGCAATCGAAAGGAGAAGTTCAAAGTGAGAGATGGGGCACCAAGTCAGCGGACATTAATAATGCTACCTAACAACCATTAAAAACCTGTAATTTGTCAAGTCTGTCACTTTCTCACTCTGCTAGTTATAAATCATTTGTATTAATGAGATCCTATACACCAGGGAGATTTTATTTTAACTTCTGAGGCTATGTTGTCACCATGTAAAATTTTTCCTAGTTCTTATTTCTAAGTCCAAAGCATGAAGGAGGAGAGACATAAAAATGTTCTCTGGGAGTATTTGTGGAGAGAAGGGCAAAAAAAGTTGGAACTGCAATCTCTGTTCCTAGGTTTTTATGCATCCAGTTCTTCCCTACCTCTCCAGCATAAAAGCATCTCTCTAGTTCTGTCACATGGAAGGAGCCTTTGACTCTGATATAGACCCATGGGGCTCCCAACAAAGCTGCACAAAGTGGGACTTAAACAGAGAGACAGAACAGGACCAAAACTAAAAGACCACCCCCTACTTGGACCCTCCAGTCCTTCCTCCCACAGGAAGGGCAAGGCAATAGATCCAAAGGTTAATCCTGTTCTTAGGACAGAGGCATTGCCTCTTTGAACTGGTTAGTCTCTAAGGGCTCCTAGATATGTGCAGGGAGGCTGCTCTGACAGTGTAATTACAGCATGTCAGAGTGGACTCGATTAATCGAGCCTGCTGGAGCGTGGTAATTACCGCGCTCCAGCAGACTCCAGTATCACATGTATCAGTGTCACCATGCTGAAAAACGGTGATGGGGCACTTTAAACTAAAGCTCATTCAGCAGACTTTAGTTCAGAGTGCTCCCCTCCATTTTTCAACATGGGGACACTGATACACGTGATGCTTTGGGCACTGCGCTAAGGAAAGCGCCCCTTTCTCCCAGAGCATGTCTACAAATGCCCTAAGTTGCCACTGCCTTCTTCCAAATCTTATGCCTGTTGAAACCAATGGAAGTTTTGGCACTGAATGTACTGGTAATTCAGTGGACTCAGGATTTGCCCTGTTGGCTGGTGAAGTAACCATAGGACTCACTCCAGAACCCAGTGGGGTGTGAAGTGAGATTCCTGTTTGCTTGGAGTTTCCTGCTGCCCAGCTGAATTATTCAGACTTTTACTGCAGCAGTATTGCAGATACACAAATTCATGCTCTACTGTTCATACCTCACTTCTGAAAGCTGATCTGGCTAATGCAGTACTTCTAACACATTCTTCTGCACACACAAGTCCTGCTGATTCAGTGGAAAGAAAAGGTGCCTGCACTCCTCAGGTTTTAGCTCAGAAAGAAAAATAAGCCTGATGTTGATGCTCCTAGCCACTGAAAAACAGCAACAACAATCACATGCATGAACACAACATGAAGCACTTCTCTCTCTCTCTCTCTGTTTTTTACAAAACAAGTGTATAGTATCAGGAATTTAGATGAACTTTATCTGAGGTCCTCTACTTCTGGTGATTTTTCTGTTACTAGATAAAGACCACTTTTTAACAATATAGAATGCTGATAATGTTAATTGAGATTCTTAATTCATAGGCAATTACCATGAGGGCAGGAGTGCATGTTGCATTGTCAGGTAATATGTGGATTACAGATCTACTGTACCTGGCAGTAGCAGTCCAAAACTCTCCGTGTTCACCCCTCCACCTTCTGCCAACCAGAAGCAGCATAGCTATGTCTGCACAGCACCTGGGATAAACTCACCAACGCTATTATTCAGAAGTGCTATTTACCACACCCTCAGTGCCATACGGAGGTGGCTATACTGAGCAAGCTGCTATGGCTGTGGCTCCTGCAGTGCCCTGGGCAGTGCCATCCACTGGGGAGCCAGGAGTGGGAGGAGCGCCTGTGGCTCTCATACCATGTGCTCATGATGCTGCAGCTAAGGAGCAGGTTGAGGCTCAGCAGGAGCAACAGAATGCCCTTGCCCCCACACCCCACACTTTGCTATGGCAGGCATGGCCCAGACCCCCCAGCCATAGAAAGCAGGCAGCCCTGCAGTAGAGTACTGGAGAAGGGAGGGGAAAGAAGCAGGGCACTAGGGACAGCCCTTGGGGAGCCCATGTTGGTGCATGCCTGCATGTGGTGAGCCTGCCCCTCAGCTGCAACAGCCCCACTGCAGTCCCCTACGCTATGGGATGGAGAGGTGCTAGCAGGTGATTTTGTGGCTATAGCACTGCAGTTTTTCCAAGCACATGATAAGTTTCCCTCATAATTTCTGAATCTTGAGAGTTATTGCATGGGCTCTCTTGACCACAGATTTTCTGCCCTACAGAAGTACAAATAGTGGTGAAAAGGTTCTGTGGGAATCACTGACAAGAAGTTCCTCTTGGTTAGAGTAGTAATATCTCTCCAGAGAAATGAGACTTTATTTTATAAATATATTATTAATCTCTCAAGTTCTTTGTGTTCTTGTGTCAACACTGCCCCTGAACCATAAGCACCTGTGTAATGGGAAAGGGGTGTTGAAACACAGATAGGATAATACAGGGAGACCTTTTCAACTCTGGGAAGGTTACATCACCCTTGGTTGACCGCTGAAATTGTTTCCCTTTCTTACTCGGCCTATGCTGTGGTTTGCAATATTGCCAAACCCACAAATGAACATCCTATAAAAGCAGCAGCATTCTATAAAACCCGACACATCTATGAGGACCTTGGGAGTTGGCCAGTTTTTCAGTCTCAGTTTCCTTTCTGTCAGTGAAAAGCCTTCCCCCTCTGCCCCCCACCTCTCATTGATTGTGTGCACAGGATAAATTACTGCTTTTGGAAACGTGGCACATTCTTTGGGTTTTATCTCACAGATCAAACATAAATGTATCAGTTCCTATTAAAAAATTATCGCTTGCACCCACCATCGCTTGGGCATTACTAGGTGCAGAATCTTTGCCGTAAGTTTCTGTTTCAAAGAGTCTCATATGGTCAGTGCATTGTACAGATGGAAAACTTGTTCCCCAGACCTTGTCTGTCTATGAAAACAGTCTTTGCCTTGTCCTTTGGATCCAATTCCACCTACTATTAGCTACCTCTGAGATCAATAGTGAAGGCCCAATTGAACCTACCCATAATAATAGAGTGGAATTCTGTAGTTGACTCATTTAGATTCCTCTAGTCTACCCACAATTTTGTCATGCTATCCTAGTTTCTTAACCAGAACTCTGAATGAAGGCTTAGTTATGCTTTCCTCATATTTTTCCTTAATAATGTAAAATGCCTCTTCCTTCTTTGTTGCTAGTAAACAATGAGGCAGCTTTCCTAATCAGAAAATCTCATATCTAACTGCCATTGCTCATGTCAGTGTACAGCACTGCTCTGCGACAAGTCTACTAGGACAACAGGGAGAATCTTCTCTTCCCCCTCTCTTTCAGTTTTCTTCTCTACCGGCATTTATCGGCCCCACTGATTCATTTTGCATGCTATTGTTCCCTTTTTACTGTGTTGTTTGTCAGAAACATTACCCAAATCCACAGTGATCTGCTCTTTCGTCACTTAAAATTACTCCTGGGTCTCAATGCAGGTTTCAAGTGGTCCTCGTCTTTCATTTGCTGGAAAACTATCACAACACACTATTTAGCTTCCTGTCGCTGGAAGCAGGGCAGTTCATCCATTGCAAACTTACTGCCTATAAATCATTCCACAGGGAGAACTTGCAGGACCTTCTTCCTGGCATTTGTTACTCATTGTTAGCCATAATGAATTCCAAATTGGTAATTAGCTAATCCATTGTCACTGGCAGATCAAGTTCTCAAGACCAATATTGTCTGTTTTCATTGGATGCATGTTTCCAGTAACTGTCCACATTTGAGATGGTTCAGTTTTGGATCCCCCAAGCCCCTTAGCGCTACTAGCCTGTTTAATCTAATAATCATCATGTTTGAGCCAGTGTCCAATATCCCTGGGCATTCTCCTGGTATAAAGTCTCCAAACATGTTGTTGAACTGCCCAGACCTATAGGACTGATTTTTGCACCTCCAAGCCTTAGTGTCCTCTCATGTTGGTGTCTACCATGAGGGAGGGGCTTGCACTAGACACTTGAAACATTCTGTCTTTACCTACCTGATATTTTTCACAATCCAGCCACTCACTGAGTTGATAAGCTGATTCTATTAAAGACCCTAAGGATTTCTGATCTCCTGAGCTGGGACAATTTGAATTTTCCCATCTAAACCAGATGGTAAAATATAACAAATATCTGGTCTCGTACCAGTTGCCTGACTGGGCCAAAATCACACTTAGGTGGCACACTAAAATTATAGCTGAAACCCTTGGGGTATGTGTACACCACTTCCACAGCATTCTCATAGAGGCACTTCAAGCACAACCCACGCAACTGTTCCCACTTACAAGTGCCAAACTTGGGAATGCAGCAGTGAGCCAGTTCCAGGGGGCTCCCCAGCAGCCACTCTTGAACTGCCTATCACTGTCATGCTTGAGAGCAATTGTGAGGGAGGTCCTGGAGAAGCTTAAATGCTGCATCTCTGGATGTATCCATGCCCTTTGATTTCCTTCATAAGAGAATTCTTCAGTCTCTTGAGACTTGGCTTTTCTACTTTCTGTTAGCAAATGCCAAGCTGAGCAAAGATTTTTGGCCCCCTATGTCATGGAAAACCTTCTAGTCCATGGCAGGTGGGTTGCTAGTTCCCTCATCCATCCATGTTACCATTCCAGACTGGGAACGTTGCTGCTTGGCTTCCCTACCTACAGGTTATCTCTTAGTCTTTTCTGAAAACCTCCGGATGCCATTTTAATTCCAGCTTTGAAACTTCCAGCTCTTGCTGTATAGCCTGTTTTAGGTCTTGCTCTCATTCTTTTCTGTGAAGTCTCCAGTTGCTTTAGGGCTTTGTTTGAATTCCTTTTTCAAAGTTTGTAGCTCTTGGTGTAGACCCTTCTTGTCTTGTTTTAACTCCTTTGAGCCAGTTTTGATTTTTCTCTGATTTGTTCCATCTGGATTCCACAAGAATTTCAGTCACTGTTTCTCTCTTTGGAAAGTGTTTTCCATTATTGAAAGCAGTGTTGCTCTCTGAGCCAAGCAGTTAGCCAATATTTGTGTAATTAGTGTAGTTGGCCATTTATTTCAGAACTGAGGATGGAGATGTGATATCACCAGTCCATGTAATGCCGTTAGAGTCCATGCCAAGATTGAAGAAGACTCTAGGGACTAATCCTGGCCTTCAGTGGCTGGGTTTGGATAATCTGATGTCTAGAGAGCCACAGACAGCTACAATGCAACAGATGCATTCTAACCAAATTACATAAAGGGAAAATATGCTGATGTTAAGGAGATGATTTCCACAGACAAACCACAAGCCACAAACAAACCAGAAAATCTTCAGGTATATCCTGGTCTAAACTTGGACCCATTTCTCTCTTCCTCGTGACCCCCAGAAACAAAACACCACATGCAGTCATAAGCAACTTTGTAGAAATATATATTTTAAAATAGCAGCTATAGCTCAACCCCATGCTTAATTACAAGACAGTCACCCATGCAGCACTTATTTAGATGGAGCACTATTTTAAACATCTCACTTTGCACCTCAACTGAAAAATATAACACCAGCTGCTCCTATAAAATTAGAACAAATCAGCACACTGATCCCAAACATCAGGCGTCACCACTTCATATTGACATTGGCAACACTTGTACAAGTCCGTCAGAGGGAAGAAGGGAAACTGATGACATCATGCAGCCTCCATCCTTTCACAGTGACCCACATCAAAGGCATTTTAATCACTGCCCAGAGGAATGGCCATTCTGTAACACAAAATGAATCACATTTCAAAATCCTCAGAGGTCAGACACAGCTTCTGGCAAATCAAGAGGAGGAAGATGATGTGGATGACATCTCTTTACAAGTGACCCCAGAGAGACTGTAACTCTGATGACTCCTGTGAACTAGCACCCCCAAAGGGTTAAAATACTCCTCCATAATGACTGGTTAACGTGATGTGATCAATGACTCCTCAGGGACAAAGATGCAGACATTATGGTTATTATAACTGTTAAACATGCCTCAAGAAGGAAAAGCTGTCATAAATATTCCTAGTTAGAAATTATTAGGACAGTTAAATCTATTGAAGAGCCAAATTCTTGACCCAGCTGAACTAGGCTTGGCACCAGACCAGGTGAATGGGGGCAAAAGGAGCTGTAGGTCACCTTCGCAGCCCTAAAAACCATGCCTGTCTGCTACCTGTACTTACTGCCAATACCTGTGCTTACTCCCACTGCTCCCATTTTCTTCGGCTGCACCTTGTATACCGAGAGGGGAGCAAAGTCAGAGCCAGACTTCTTACATCAGACAGGTGTAGATGAGGCCTAGGATGCAGGGAGCTGCAAGCCACCAAACACGCATCCACACTCACCTGCCACTTGTGAATGGGGCAACAGTGGGAGCAACAGCAGCAGCCACCATGGTGGCAGGGGGATAAGTGACCACAGGCAAGGCAAGCACTTGCTGTGGCAGAGACACGCAAACTACAGTGGCCAGGTGGTCACAGGACAACCAAAGGCTTTATTGCACAGCTGCTTGTCCCCTTGCCACTGCCAGCCACATCCACCAGGGTCTCAGGGCCATGGATTCTGAGGCAGGCCATGCCCATTGTTAGCCATGCCCCAAATTTCTTGGACAAGTCACGAAAGGAGGCAAAGACCTCTTGCATTTTTTTATGAATGAACAAATTAACTACTTAAGTCATTCAGTGGTTGGGACAGTCTCCTGGTTTATGGGAGGCCAAGGTACAATTTCCTACTCTTGCTGCTTTGAATAAGGAGCTTCAGCCTGGGTCTTCACTGTCCTAGGTGAGTGTCCTAACCCCTTAGCTACTCTAGGGATGGTTGCAAATGCTCAATTTTTGACTAGGAACCCATTTGGAAACTTTCCTGCTAAAGTTCTGCTGAAGCCAATATGTTCCCACAACAATTTTCAGTTTTAATAATCTCATGGTTTCCAATAGAAAAAAAAATCATAGGAAAAAATCCTGACCAACTCATTGAAAAAAGCTTCCTTTATGCAGCTCTTTAAATCAGTTGTAAGCTTTTGTGAGTATGGTACAACCTCAGTTCCTAGCCTGCTCTGAGTATGTCTCTGAGAAAAATTAATAGTAAATGGGGAGGCGTGATTTTGTCTTATGTAGGTTAAGCCTATTAGGGTCTTATCAGAGCAGATCTGTTTTAAGTATCTGAGCAGTTCAGCAGCAGTCCATTGGTGAGACTTGTCAAAGGCTCAGTGTGCAGCCTACACTGCAGGTCTCCACTTTCTGCCAGACTGAATGAGAACTTGACTCTCTGCAAGGCTTGCCACTGTGGGACTTCACTCTCTGCAAGACTTAAGCCACTTCTGGAGTCTCAACAGCTGACAAAACATTACTTTCAGGTACTTTAACATATTAAACTCAAGCAAAGAGCAGGACCTTCGCAAGCAGCTGCTGGAGGAACAGAGGTGACTGGGGATCTTTTTTTTTTTTTTAAGCTGCTGGCAGGTCTCTGCAGTTGACCAAAGGGCTGAAGAAAGCAGGGGTTGTTGCTTACAAAAACCCAGGGGGAGGGGGCCTCTGTCTGCATCTGCACACAGATTGGAGGTCTAGAGCTCATTCTTTGCAGCTGCAGACTTCATCATGAGCAACTAAGGCAGAACATCTTTCCTATTGGCAGCAGATCCTCCAGAAGAACTATGATTCTGTCCTTAATGATACAAAGGAAGCAAGAAATGTTGAGATTTGCTTAATCCAAGTCAGAAAGAGTAACTGAACTATTCAAGGGTGTGTGTAGACTGATTTGAAACTGAGCACAGAGAAGATAAGGAAAAAGCTCAGTCAGATCTGAATTACCGTGCATTGATCCTCTCTGTTGGCAAGTGTCAGGAAGTAAACTGAATAGATTTTCTATAAGGTTCTGCCAAGTGACAGCTCTCCTGAGCCATGGGAGAGAATTACCATTTGTGTAAATCTCTTTGGAAGTCTTTTTATGTGTGAAAAGTCTTTCTGTGGCTTTGACACATTGTGATTACCTAACGGTTTCACACAATGTTGCGTGTTGCCAGTTCAAAAAGGGAACCATTGATTTTACAAGAATGGTTCGAGATTTCTTATTGATGTCCTTTTCCCTGTAGTAACAAGAAACCTAGTCTGTCTTTCTTATTATTGACTGCACTGTGCACTAAGAGCACTCAAAAATAAAAGCATAGTGACTGTGCATGGATCTTTATTTAAAATCCTATTGAAGTTCACATCCAAATCACATACTGCTCTGGCACAGTGAGTCCTTGGGCGTGTTACCAGTGAGTCCTTGGGTCCTGCCAGGGTTATACACCTATGCTGAAAAGTTTTGATTGGGAGAATATAAACCTCCCAAACAAATCCTCACCCTGTTCCCTGTGAACACTGGATGAAATGTCTGCCTTTGGGCAGCAGCCAGAAGATAAAAAATGAGAACAGAGGATAGTAGAATTGGGCCCCAGTGAAACTTTTTTAAATTCCTTCTGCTACAATGTAAAAGTGCAGAGGCATTCTCTGAAAATGGGGATTTCTCCTACTGACTTCAATGCAAATCCTAGGAATATAGAATTTTCATAGTCATGCTTCCCCTATGACAACATGGGCATGTCTACACAGAAACAGGCTTCTCCATAGGTGGAGGGAGAAAATATTATTTGAGGGGGCTGAGTGCATGCTTACTCAGCAGAAGAAAGGGCATGGTGGGGGAAGGAGATCAACACCCCCACAGTGATGGAGGGAGTGTGACAGAGCAGAGGTGGCGGGGCAGGTCGTGGGACATTCAGAGTCCAAGTGGCTCATCCAGGGGTGCAGGGGTGGGGCAGCTCCTGCTGCTGTGAGCACCCTGGCAGAGACCCAGGGAACACATGCTGACTGCATCACATCCTGTCCACCCAGCATCAGCAGGCACATGGCATTGTGTACTCCCGAGGCAGCAGCAGTGGGGCAGAGAACCCAGTCTGCAGTGGCAGCCACATCCACTCTGTGCACAGATCCAGGGGACCACGTAAGGCTCCTGAAGGGTTAACATCAGCCAGTATGGTAGCAAGGAAGTATGGCACCTGGGCAAGCCTGCAGCGGTAGCCTGCCTTCGCCCCACACACATATCCGGGGGCCACACACCCCGCCATGCTTGTCCAGGAATGCATGCCATGCAGTGGTGGGAGCCACCTTCTTCCCATCCCCCCCCAGTGAGCCACTTGTGTCTCTGTCCCGCACCCTACTCCAGCTGGGCAGCACCTGTTGGCACCCCTTTGCTTCAGCGCCTGGGGCAGTTGTCCCCTCTAATCCTGCCCTTGCTACGGTACTGGTATCAACCTATGGCCTACAACCTCCTGTCCAGCTGCCATTTTTCCACCCTCCCTACCCTGAGATGGTCGTTCCCAAGCGGCTGGAGGATGGCTGGATGGCCTGAGTTGTATGTTCAGCAAAGAGAGCCAGGCTGCCTGCACTGCACTGTGTGATGTGTGCTGCTGGAGGGAGTGAGATGGGGGGATATGATGGGGGTGAGGAGCTGAGCTGTCTGTGCTGCAGGGAAGGGGGCTGCTCAGATGGCATGTGTGGCCTGGAAAGAGGGGAGCCAGGTTGCCAACACTGCATACAGAAGGGCAGGGGTAGGGGCACTGGGCAACCCACACAGAGCTGGAGAGGACATCTGCCTGGTGTGTAGCCCCTGGGTCTACAGCCTCTGGCTGCCCAGGACATCCTTAGAGCTCTAGGGAAGATGCCCTACAGCATCTTTACCAGCATCTTTTGGACATGTGGGATATGAGTGGGAGCAGGTGGGGGGCATACCCTCATTCTCCCCTTCACCAGGTATGTTGTTGTCTACTCTCATTTCTTCCATGACACTTAATTGGGAATTGTCCTGACAACAAGCAATTCCCAAAAACCCAACTTCTCTGATGCATGTTTGCTTAGGCCAAGATAATAAAAACATTGATGCCTGAAGTTATCCTTTTGAGTCTACACACTGGTTGCTCATTGACTTCAACAGAAGGTCCCAGGTGCTCAGCTGTTCTGAAAATCAAGCATTTATGTAGCAGCCTAAACATAGATTTGGAGCTTAACTTGGAGGCTGCTCCTTTTAGGACATCTTAGTATTAGAATTGACTTTGGATGTTTGAAGGCAGGCCTTCATGGCTGAAGGAGTCCCTGAAGTGAATCAGAGACCACGGGGCTGGAAGAGTCCTCAAAGGTCACCTTATCCAGCTCCCTGTGCAGAATGGTACTGCTTACATGACACCCCCAAAATAGATGTAATTTAGCTTTGGGCTTTCTGACTGTTTGTACTTAGCCCTGGAGTGCAGCACTGGGCACCTACCAATAAGGTCTCTGTTTGATTGGTTATTTGTGCATGCCCAGAACTGCACTCAAGGGCTAAGTACAGCCAGTCAGAAAGCCCGAGGCTAAATTAATTCAGTCTTTGCATGTTAGTCTAAGCTGCAAAGACTGAACCAATAAAAAGACATTCACTTTTGATTTAGGAAATACAGCCACATGCCTGCAGTGGCTCAGGCCAGAAGCTGAGGGGTGCTACAGTATGGTTCTCTGGCATGTAGCCAGCATGGGCTGTATGTTAACTTCCTCTTCTTGCTGACCCAAAGTCTCTGGGATTTGCAGTCCAGAATTACAGCAGCAGGACTCTGCAGAGTTGTTCATCACTTCTTCTTCCTGCTCCCAGGTGCCTCTGGGATTTGTAGTCCACAGTCGCAGCCAGCAGTAAGTTTAGCAGGACAGGGTAGCTCTGTATTTCGGGGAGGGGACACCAGCCAGGGTTTGTCTGGGGGAGTGGGGGTGGGCAGTGAGCCAGCCAGTGAGGCCAGTAAGCCAGCCCTCTCTGCTCCAGCTATGGAGGAGAGGAGTGAGGCCAGCCCTGCTTTCTGGAGCAGACAGCATAATCCAGCCCAGGGCTGCAAAATGCTAGGATGCTGGGGGACTCTGATTTAACTTGAACCAAGAAGGGATCTGGGACAGAAGTTTAATAAGCCAGTTTGACCTAAATCAGTTAAGTCTGATGCTACATGCAACCAGGTTTATCTTAAACCAGTTTTAGCCATTTTGAAATTGGTTTATGTGCATATATATGTAACCCAGGCAGTACTCCAAGAGGTACCCTCTCTCCAGTTGAAGGGCTCAAAACAGGCACGCAAGCGCTGTGGGAGAAGTAGGGACTCTCCTCCCCCTATAGAGCAGAGCAAGACCACCAATGGGGACTTAACCATATACCTTTTAATGAGAGAACAGTAGTGGGAACATAACCATTATAAACCAGGGGGTATAGGGGACACTACAATGCCCCACAGGAGCAGGATTCAATAAAGGTTAGACACTTGCAATCAGAGACATATTCATCCAGTTGACAAAAGACAGGGTTAACAAAATATAAAACACAAACAGCAGAACAAACAATACTGGTTGGTGAAATATAACAGGCATAAAATACAAAATGTCAAATAATAAGGAATATAGGGCCTAGGTACGTGGAGGGGAAGAAAACACAATGACTCCTTTTCACTGCAACAAGAACTTCTCTCTGTTACTTCACTCACCCCAACTAGGATTTGAACACAGCTGCCCCACATGGTAGGCAGAAACACTACCACACAGTCACCAATGCTGGTGCTAAGGTCAGCCTCAGCCTCATGTTGAGCTGCCTGGCCCCTTATTGGAGGAGCTGGAAGCAGAACTGGGAACCTCTCAGGTCGCTGCTCAGATCCTTGCTGGGAAGCCTCTCCTGCTGGCTGCAGCCTCTTGTAGGGGATCCTGGAGCCCAGCAGGCCATGCTGCTGAGTGTCTAACTGCTGCCACTCCTTCAGGTGCAGGTCCCACTCCTTCAGGTGCTTCTGGGGTAACTGCTCCTATCCAGTGCTTGCCAGCTTTTTGAAACTCCTTCCTTGTGGTCCCTCGTTGGTTGTCCTTGAGTCAGATGCGCTGCCCTTTTTATCCCCCTCCAGGTGACCCAAGGGGTCAATCAGGGGACATGGAGGGTGAATCTCAGGGGCCTGATTGGTGAGGAAAGGGAATCCCAAGTCCTCCAATCATCTTTTACCCCTTCAAAACCCCTGGGCTAAGTCACTGCCAGGTAGCCCGTCACATATATATTATATTCTGTTACAGGTTTAAACCAGTTTTTGATCACTTGAAGCAGTCTATGTGTAACTCAGCATTGCCAACTCTCATGACTTTTTTATGTTGTTCGTAAAATCTATGCTTCAGCAATGTGAAAAATGTAGCTCTTTCATCTCTCTATATATAAAAGAGCTAAGCTATAATGTGTGTATATATATAATATAAAAGTTGGCAACACTGGTAACTTCTGTCACTAGCCAAAGGAGGGATCCAGAGGGGTGTGGCAGTGTGGTCACACCACCCTTTGATTGTCAGCCCTATGCCCAGTGAGCTCTCAGAGCTCACCAGCAAGTCAGCACAGCTCCTGCTGGGAGCTCTGCATGTGCTGTGAGCACTGTCAACTTACTGTGGTAGGATCTGTCTGGAGTCCCTGCTTTCAAGCTGCTTTGGAGTCTGCTGCTGCATCTCCCATCTCCCCCAATAAATTCAGCAGCAGAGGAAAGGAGAGAATGATGCCTTCATGGAACCCAGGGCCTGTGTGCTGCTGCCACTCATCCCCTCCTTTCCCCTGCTGCTGAATTTGGGTAGGGGGAGGGAGAAGGCAGGGGAAGAGTGAACAGTAGTAGTCTCTGGTGGAAAAATCAGGGACTCCAGACAGATCCTACCACAGTAAGTTGACAGTGCTCACAGCACATGCAGAGCTCTAGCAGGAGTTGTATTGACACGCCAGTGAGTCTGAGAGCCCATTGACATCCAAGATCACAGCGAGGGGTTGTGGCCATACCCCCTTTAACTGTGTGGCACAACTGCTGGGTGTAGAATGGATGTGATGTGCCTTGTTGTGATGCTGTCTAGTGCAGGAGTTGACAACAGAGCTGGGGGGCAGGAGGAAGGAACATCTGTAGCATTTTGGCTGCAGGGAGCTTCACTCACATAGTGGCCAGGCAGCAGGGAGGAATACCAGTGGCACCACTGCAGTGGGAAGGGAGGGAGCTGACTGTGGTTTCAGTCTCAGTGTCAGCAGTGTGGAAGGTTGGAAGTAGCCAATTTTCAGAGCTAAGCTCTGCTAAAGCAGCCCCTACTCCAAAATGCTGCTGCCACTTGGTCTAGTGGAGTCTTTTGTTTGGTGGAGATACACCCTTATTTTCACTCCATGGAAAGTGAGTATACCTGTAGGTATGTGTATGCTTGTATTTGTGTACCAGACCCAACACACTGACAGCATTCGACATATACTCTTTAGCTAATGCACGTGAACCTTTTGCTATACCTCACAATGGAGATACTAGATTTAATGTGCAGTACCTAAAGCACATTAAAGACCATGTAGACATGCCCAGGATCAGGTAGAGATAGCCCCTGGCAAGAAGCCTTGGGTCTTGGGCCTAGACTTCATCCAAATACTGTATGTGAGGAGGCTTTGGAGTAGGCATAAGTAGACAGCTCCATTTAGCCAACTGGCACATTTATTCCCTTGTCCTGTGTCCAACACTGGCATTGTGCTTTAAAAGAAAGTGAGAAACATAATATTAAAACTTTGCCAGTTAGGCAAAAATATACATAAGACAGAGAATTCCTTCCTGATCCCTGGAGAAAAGTAGCACATGCTCTGGAGTAAGAAATCTGAATACTTTGATCTTAGCTTGCCTAATTCCAAGTGTGATTAATTGAAATAAAATTATCCAGACATTTTTCAAATCCAGGCACTGCATTTGAATCAGTGACCTCCTGTAGTATAGAATTCTGTAGGTTGACTACACACTGTGTGTAGTAATATTTCTGTTCATTTACTGGTCATTAAATTTCTAGCCTTTGGGAAATCAGAAGTATGCCCATTCATGTGGAAGATCCCAAGTCACTTGTAGTTTTGCATTGAGTGAAACACATTTTCTTTGCTCATTTAAGTAACTCCCTGGCTTGTTTGGCTTTGACATGAGCAACAGGCAAGACAGAGGAATTCAGAAAGCAATAGGAGTAGGGAAATAATTCCCTTATACTTACCTCAGGAGAGGGAAGGTTTTCCACAGGAGTGAGGAGCAACATGCCATATTTTCAGAGCGAATGCTCCCTTAGGATTGGTGGCCAGCAGATACAGAAGGGTACTTCCAGCCCCAGAGAAGTTTAGCCTGTGAGAGACTACAGCATCCAGACAGCAGAGATGCCATGGGACTGTCCTGCCAGCATTGGCCTTCAACGTTCTGCAGCATAGAGGCATTTGGCAAGAGGTCTTGGTGTTCAGAGGACCACCGCTGAGGGAAGCACCGTTGCTGAGGCTCAGGGGTTGTTTGCCTGAAGCTGATAGAGCCACTTCCAAGTAGATGCTGGGAAAGGTGTTGGGACTTCAGAGGGCTGATCTCCAGAGGAGCCGAGGGAGGGTCTATAACCCTGAAGGGACTGTGTTTCATTTTTATCATTATTTTGTTTTCCTTCTTTTTCCTAGTCCTGATTGTGGAATTTAATTGGATTACCCAACTGAGGGTGGGGACAGTAAAGAATCCTGATTTAAAGGAGCAGATAGGGTAGAGTGCCCCAACAGAGCCCCAGTCCCTGGGACTGACTTAGGTTCCTGGTTTTTTGGTCTTTTGGAGCACAGACTCTTCCTTGCAGCCACTGCTGAAAGGGTGGTGTGACTAAAGGGAGGCCTGTCCCATGAAAACATTTGGATGAAGTAACATCAGGGATGTGGTAAGGCTGAGGTATATGGGAGGTGGAGCCCCACAAAGAAATTACCCCTCCTGGACTGAAACAATCTCCTACTGGAACTAACTCCCAGACAGAACAAAAATCAAAGTCGTGGCAGGTGAGACAACTAACAGTGGAGAGCAGTTGAGGAAAATGACATCAACGCCTCCTTAACCTAATTGTGCACACGGGAAGGTCATCAGCCAGATGGAGGCCAAGGTCTTATAGCACCTACATGCAACAAAGAGCAAGTAGTAAGATACCCAGTGGTAGCTGCTGAAGCAGAGAAATTGCAGTGAATCCCAGACCCACATTCTGTTTCCAGAGTTTCCCAGTGTAAGTCTAAAGCAGAAGCCAGCAATATTTTGAAGCTCCCTTAAAAGAGCTAATTTTGAAGTTGAGTTTAGTTGACATTGCACCCTGTTATTCCAAAAATTTTTTGAATGTTTCTTTAAAAAGAAAAATCAAACTCCCAGCAGTTTGGGGAAAATTCTGCAGAAGATCTTACAACGGAAAGGGATAGCACTAAGGTAGGTTTCAAACTCAAAATATTCAAAGCTAAGGCACCTGTCCACTGCCCTTTGTGATTAGTCATTCAAGTGTATTGTGTAAGCTCTTATCAGAATCATCAGATAATCCAGACAATGGAAATGATTATGATGGGTGGGAAACATGAAGGAAGAGCATAGGAAGAGCTGCCAGAACTGAAAGAGAAGGTGCTGCAAGTGCTTTCACCAGAAATGCAGGAGCCGCAAGTGCTTTCACTTAGTAGTTCTTAGCTTTTTCTTTCTTGCAATTGCTCAGGTATCATAAGGCTATAAGGCACTTATATTTCAAAAGAAATATGGACTGGGCTATTACTGTTGATTTATGTAATAATGTGTTGTTACAAACCATACAGTCCTGAAAAGGATATTACTACTTCCCTCTTTTCTAGTAAAGTCCCCAGCTTCGTTTTTGTAACATGTGCTATTTTATTGCTGGTGTATTTTATCCAAGACATATTTGATTTGCAAGAACTTTTCTGAAAACTTTTTTAAACAATTACCTTGCAAAACATTCTGTTATTCTGGGACATTTAATTGAAATGGCATCATCCTGTTTTAAAACATTGCAGTGTTAAATAAACTTGACCTGTAGCACCAAAGCACTCATTTTTCTCCAGCTACGTCATACCATTGAAATGCATATGCACATATATAACACTCTGGTTTCTCCAGTTGAAAGACAAAAGTAAATCCCAGTTAAAAATAATTAGGACACTCCTTTTCTTTGGTAAAATAGACTGATGAAGAGAAAACAAGGAGACTCTAATAAGAGGAATGTTTTGATCTTAACTGCCAAGGGAAAACGAGATTGAATGAGACTGACACAGAGTTTAAACTTTTAGTCATGTTTGCAAATTCAGCTCCCACTTCTGCAACTACAGAAATCCACTTGGCAATAGATCTAGTGTGATTCAGCTGTGGTGGTTTGATATGAAGAGGGTCTAGTAAGTGGGGGTATATCCACTGTATGGGACCCAGAACCCCGTTTTGTGGGCGCTTCTTACACAAGGGAGGGTTAAGATGGGACCACAGAATCTAATCACTGAACAGATCTTATGGTCCTGCCCTCCACTCCCTTCCATGGCTGGGAAAATTAGGATCACGGAGAGTTTGAGTAGCCTCCTCAGAGCAGCTTTACAGCTCCCTCAAGACTTGATGGGGAGGATTTTTTCTTCCTTTCTAAGCCCCCACTCCTCGCCTCTCTAGAGACACATAGTGGGTCCCTAGATCTGGCTTTTAGTCCACTGTTTTGTTCAAAATTGAAAAAAAGAGAGAGAGAGAGAGAAGCTGTAACTCTGCACAGTTACCAAAATTACACAGCAAAGCTATGAGGGCCCATAAAACTATTAGCTTCTGGCACAGAGCCAAGAATCCATTAATGACAGACTGGTATCTCTCCAGGAATGTAAAATGTTTTACTAAATAAACATTAAAGCAGGAAGCATTCAACTTCTGTCACTAGGTAAAACTCCAGTGTGATTCTATCCCAGAGAGGAATAGCTAGGAGGTGGGCAAGAAAATTTTGTTTCACTGATAAAAAGGCTATTTAGTACCAGGAGGAACCAGTGAGACCTATTTTACAATGTCTTACATAGTGTGATGAATGAGGTTTGATACTTTTATTGGATCAAGTCACAAATGATAGGGAAAGGGGAAAAGAATGATGGCAATCTGGTTAGCAGAAATGAGGCTTAGCCACACTGGAGAATACCAAGTGATTAAGCTACAGAATGTTGTGCCTTTTCTTGGATCTAAAAGAAGTTGAAAGTCAATGGAAATAGACAGTTAAATCAAGGAGTTTTTAAAGCATGGATCAGAACAGTTTGCTTACATCACTACACATGGGAAATGATCTAGAAAGAAAAATATAGTAAGTTAACAATCAATGCCCTCAGTGTATCAAATGTTCAATAATATAATGTTTCATACTGAAGGCCAACTAGTGACAGTGAGGCACCCCTTTTTGTCTTGATTCAGAAGACAAATTCCTCTCTCTGCCATCCAGTTATCCTGAATCCCAGAGAGGATGTATACCACAGGACAGCAGAGGCTTTGTGTCATCACCAGTGCCCTTTGGGGTTTTCTACTGAAAAACTAGAGCAAAAGACCCTAAAGTCTTTATTTTAAAATGTAAATGAGTGCAAAAGAAATTCAGGTCAAAAGTAAGGAAATGAAAATCCTCAGAGGAAGCATGGAGGCTACCTCATCCCAAGTACCAGAGCCACAAAAGCAATACCTCCCCCCAAACACACAAAAAAGCAATGAGCCATGAAAAGCATATGGTCAAATGGCAAGGTCCTAAACATTATTCAAATCAAGCAGGTTATCCTTCAATAAACAGAAATCCTAAGTTAGCATAGCCAATAGAAAAGAGCATCAGTTATGTTAAGCAAGAGGAATGATGTAAATTAGGAGCACTAAGGGGATTTTGAAGACCAACTAACTAAAGAAAAATTAAAGTAACAAGAAATTCTTAAGTCCACAGATGCAAAAAGCCTGAAAAAATATCAGTGGGTGTTTCAGACTACTAGGGAGTGGAAGTTACAGTTCAGGAGGAAACGATCACTGCAGAGAAGCAAACAGTGACAACCACATTGTACTGCAGAGATACCAGATTTGGGTTTAAACAAGCTAGCCTGAGTACAAGAAGAAACCTAGCCAAGACAGCACAATGTTCAGGATTGGCTAACTGGCCCTGCTGAGAATCAGGGTAAATTATCCTACATGGAGCCCTGTGATGCCACAATTAAATTGTTCCAGTACAAACTCATTCAAAGCCATGCCCAGTCTCCCTACATTATACTGCAAACATCAGTATAGTCATACCTTAAATGACTTCCATTCTATGGTCTTCACTACAGAAGATACTGGGGAGACAGCTATAAGATATACTCTTTTCAAGTCATAAAGATGAGGTATTGTTCAGAGGTTGAAGGGTCAAAAGTGGAGGTTCTGAAATAATTCATAAAATGCAGTGGCTTACCTGGTAAGACAAATAGGCCAGCTTTCCTACAAAGTAGCTAAGCTATATACAAACAGTTGCAGGGAAGCAAATGGGGTATCAATCTTTTAAAAAATTAATCCTCAGAATTATAGGCAGAGACTCAGTTCCCAGACCAGGTAGGAAGCTAAGTCCTGGGTGACATGGCAGGAATACATACAGAAAAGAGCCTTCCCTCAAGCTACAGAGCACCTGCACAGAGATTACTTCATTCTAGTGGGGAAAGTGATCTTCACTGGCTGGTAGACACCAGCATCACTAAGAGGAGACTAACCAATCTAGCAGAGATTAATTGTTCTGACTCCATGCTGGACACAGTTTGTCCAGACCTACATATCAAATTTAAAGGACTGAATTATAATAACAGTGCCTCTTGCACAAGAATGCAAGCTGATGGCTGGGACACTCAAAATACAACAATACAGTTAATCCCATCTCCCACTTTTGGTATCAAGTACACCACAGGTCTAAGTACTCTAAATCAATTATGAATAGTTTCCCCTTTCAGAGTGATTGCCTCTCCCTTTTTACCACATTCCTTCCCAATCTATGCACCTATGCCAGTTGAAAAATATTTGGGAGCTTCCCTGTTGCAACAAGGACCCATACAGTGCCTCACAATCCATAATGTAAGATGTTTGATTTAAGTAATCAAGCCCTATTGAAGTTAATTAAATGGTAAACCTCCAGAGCAATCAAGAGTTCTGTGTGTGTCGGTTTCACCAACAACACCCAGGGCTGGATCCGAACAGTTAACAATTACAGCACAACCAAAGGACAATGACCCTCCACCCTGTCAACTTTGTCTGGGCTCTGATCATCAGTCCATCAAGACAATATACTTTAAAGAAAGAGTATTCTGTTTATTATGCAAGAATGAAGATGCCAGCAAAGTGCATTCATTCCAGGTGAGAAGAACGAAGTTGACCCATCATGTTCTACACCCAGCTGACCAGCTATGATGGATCCACTCTGGCTGAAAGTTGTAAAGGTCAAGACCTCCTCCTTGCCAGTGTTGGCGAGAAAACAGTATCATGGCTAAAAATATACTGGACTTGATAATAGCTTGTTTATTTGTACATTGCAATAGCATACCTGTCAGTTTTCTATAAGCTCATTATTTAATTAATAAAGCCTTTCTGCTAATTATCAATGGAAGTGTCATGTCAATCCTCATAAGGCCAAGGTAAACTTCCCATTTTAATTGAAACACTCTGCCTCACCACATCAAACCCTCACAAGTCCCTGCTCTGGTAATGAGTTTTTCATCAAATAGAAAGCATCCACACCTGCACAAAACCCTCCTTCTAAAAATCTAGGCCTTGCATGTGGGTTACTTATGTGAATTAAATACTTGGAGCCCAAAACTGAATTCTCACCTCACCTCTGGTACTGGCTCCCTCTCTAGCTTTGGAATATCACCTCTCTGGGTGGTGTACCTTACACTGCTGTAGCGCCAGTGACCTGCTTATACTGGCTGAGGCCCTGGACCTCTGCTTGTCTTCCTGTCTACAGGTCTGGTATTACTGTACTGCTCTACCTCACATATGTGAGAGAATAAACTAGTTAATGAGGTAAAGCACAACCAAAATGGCAAACACTACAAGAGCCAGGTGTGTCCATGTTTACATTCATTACTTTAAATCTGACTTCCCAGCTTTCCCTTTGTTACCTGTGGCAGGGCACCGTTTGTGCCTGCCGCTTTCAGGGCCTGAAGACAGCAGCCAGCAGGTGCCTGATTAGGGCAGCCATTTTGGATTCAGAGCTGCCCATATAAACAGGGCACTTTGCTGCTGGAAGGCCAGGCAACAACATTGCCTGGCTGCAGGGCTGCTAGTATCATATGGAGGTAAAGGAGGAGCTGTAGGGGATGGTCAGGAGGCTCCTGGTCCTGGGCATGACCTAAAACTGCACGCTGCTGGGAGTGGGTGGCCTGATGGGGCTCTCAGTGGCGCGGGAGCCCCCAGGAAATGCCAGGCCAGTTATCACCCCAGTGAAAGGCGGGTCAGGGCACCTTAACCCCAGTTCCCACAACCGGGTGGGTTACCCCCTTGTAGGGTCTAGAAGGTGGACCCCAGTGAAAGAGTGGGGCCATACACTCAAACCTGTCTTGACATCCCCCAACTGGTTCATGCTGGGGCCAGGACCGGAAGGGTCGAAGGGCCAGCGGCCCACTGCAAGAGACATCCAGAGCTGAGGGCCTGGGTTCCCACTGGCCTGGAGGTGGGCCAGGGCCAGTACAGCTAAAGGTCCCAGGGGGACCACACCTGCAAGGGGGAGCAGCTCAGGGAGCTGTGCAGCCTGGAATGAAGGTGGGATAGGCCGCCTGAATGGGGGGATCCAGGTGGGGTTCAAAGAGCAGGATTCTAGGGCCCAGTGTAGGGCCGGATGTGGATAACAGTTGGATGCCATCTGCGAGGCTTAGGCTGCAGTGTAGGGGAGGAACAGAGCTGCAGACAGCGCCCCCTGGCATCAGGGTAAGAAATGGGCAGCCTCCCGCTTAATTGACACCAGGCAAGAAGGCAGGAGGTTAGTCTAGAAACAGGTGGGTGGGCCACAGGAAAATCGGCCCTGAGAAGGCCCCCTGTTACATATCCCTTGGGTGCATCTACACATGATGCTACATCACTAGAGTGATGTGCTATGACAACATAGCATCAGTAGGCACAAACCATGATGCTTACATTACATCACTGTAGCAACAAGCAACCTAACTATAGCATGTTGCTATGGCAATGTAGCTCTTAAAAATAACCATGCACTACTGAGATGGTACAGTAACAGCTGTTACTGTGCCATCATTTAGTACTTCCTAAAGCAAGTACTAAATGAGAATGCAGTAATAACTGTGCCATGGGGGGCACCTGTAAATGTGCCCCTTCTATTGAATCCCTGTCAGCAAAAGCACAAAGATGTACTGAAGCGTTTGATTACATAGCTACAGATATCCAAGAATGAGACAGTCTAAGACAGATCCATAACTGATATAAATCAGAAGGAAAATGAATTATGTTGTTTTATACAAAAACTAGCCAGTTGCCCATCAGGAATGATGGGCTGGGATGGAGTGCCACCACTTAACACTCCATGCTGTCGCTGTTCCGCCTCTTGCAGGGAATGGGGTGGGGGAACCAAGGACAGCACTGCTGCCCTCAGCTCTCCCACCCTCTGTCTGGTCCTCAGTCTGGCTTCAGAATCATGGCTGTACCACACACACACACACACACACACACACACACACACACACACACACACACACACACACACACACCACTCTGATTGGCTGTTTCCATCAGCCAATCAGAGTATGAATAAAGCATTAAGGACAGAAAGACAAACCGACTTAGGCTCTTATAATATTAGAATGATTGTCATATATGTCAATTTAAAGCTGATGGTCTGGCCCAATTGCTCCTCTAAAACAGTTGGATTAAGCTAAACACCAAGATCATTAATGCCTTATCTTTGCATCAATTTTGTATCTTTGTATTTTCCTATTATGGGACTTCTGGATCCACTTGTCCTTCCTCCTTTGAAAGTGATGGCAAAAATTTTAGAAAGATGATATGACAAGAACAATTTGCCAATGAGCAGCCTGTTCAGATCACTCTGTTTCTAAGATGAGACTGATTGCAGAGTGTAGTTTTTCATCTCTCTCTCTCTCTCCAGCATCTGAAAGCAAAGACATATTCCGTGTCAACTGAACAGAAATCCTTCATACAGGGAACATCATTCTAACTATAGGCAGTGAAAAAGAACCTCAATTTATTCATATGGTAGGTAAGTATCACAGAGTGTTTCCTTAAAAAGCAAGTTCTAGTCACTAACTTTGCTCTTGACTTGGTTACTACTCTGCTGTATTGCTCCTGGGCTCCTGGTAATTTTCTAATGACAGAGGACAATCAGTTATTTTGAATCATATTATGATTGGCTGGATGAAGATACCCTAGTGTGGGGAAAAGAACAGACATTCCTTTTCTCTCAGCACATCAAACAGGAGGTGACCAGCAGTGATGTGTCCAAAGAGAACCCCGGCCCACTTCTAGTGCTGGTACCAATCCAAAGGAAAAGTATCTGGAATGGTACAACTGGAGATAACTAGCCACATCTCTCCTGCAGAATTGCAAGTGCTTTAGGGAAGGCTGAAGGGAAGGGAAGGGTGCTGCATTCCTTGTAGTGCAGCAAGGCCTTGCTCTGTGAAGGAACATCACAGGAAGTTTAGCACAGAGGAAAAAAGGACTAAGATGTCTTTACACAACCTTTGAAGAATCTGGAACCTGATGACAGCTTATCAACCCCTCATTTTCCCCTCATACATCCTCATACTCCTCCCCAGACACCTGTATAGCAGAGGCGCCAGCACTGTGCCACATAGAGAGCCCTTTGGCACCAAGGAAATTGCCCTAGAGTGGTTAAACTGTCTCTGTAGCCCCTTGACACCAGCTATGCTGCTTTAAAGTGGCTAGCAGAGCCAGAACTCAAGAACTATGACATCAGCATACATGATGCCTCCCTTCCCAGTGCTTTACAATACCCCAAGCCACAGTTTAGTCTTTTATGTTACTTCAAAGAGGAAGGATTTAGAAATGAAAAGAAAAGGATCTCTTTTCAAAATATTTGCAAATGATATAGGAGCAAGTATTGGCCTGGGACCTGCTAGTTACACAGAGATAATTGCTACATGCAGCAAATCTAATATACCAGGGGTTGTCAATGGGGGGTATGTGTACCCCCAGGGGTACTTGAGAAGGCCCTAGGGGGTACGTGTGGGTGGGCAGGCAGGGACAGAGTGCCACCACGCACCATCATAGATTTCATGGATTTTAGCGTCGGAAGGGACCTATTAGATCATGAAGTCCAACCCCCTCCCCTGGGTAGGAATGAGCGCTGGGGTCAGATGACCCCAGCCAGTTGTTTGTTCAATCTCCTCTTAAATATCTCCAAGGAAGAGGACAGCACCACCTCCCTTGGAGGCGTATTCCGTATTTTGGCAACCCTAACTGTAAAGAATTTTTTTCCTGATGTCCAATCTAAATGTGCTCTCCTTCAGTTTGTGGCCATTGTTTCTAATTACCCTGATGGGCGTCCTGGTAAACATTGTATCCCCTATGTCCTACTGTCCCCCCGATGAGTTTGTAGATGGCCACAAGATCACCTCTCAGACTTCTCTTACAGAGGCTGAAGAGATTTGGGTCCCTCAATCGGTCCTCATAGGGTTTTTTCTATCGGCTTTTAACCAGATGGGTGGCCCTCCTCTGAACCCTTTCCAGGTTAACTACATCCCTCCTGAAGTGCGGCGCCCAAAACTGGACACAGTACTCCAGCTGCGGCCTGACCAGTGCTGCATAGAGGGGACGTATCACCTCCCTAGAACTCCCTAGCTGTCAGTCTGGCTGTACATGGGGGTGGGGGAAATTCATATGCAGCAACTGCCACTACTCCATGTCTGGCCATGTGCCACCCCTCTCCCCCCTACTCAGTGTCCAGTCGCGCCCTCCCCACAGCCCCCGCTCCACATCTGGCCACACATTCACCCCCCACACTGCTCTGCATCTGGCTGCCAGGCATACACTGACTCAAAAAGGTTTAAAACCCCTGTAAGACACTAATGAGTAATGATTTAAGAATCCAAAGGTAATGTAGTTGCTTTCTACTCCACAGTAATAGAATAGTCTCTTTGGACATGTGTAGACAAAACAGGAGTCCTAAACTGAAGTGGTAGGTTTTAAAAAACACCACTTCAATTTAGGGCTGATTAAACCCCCATATCATGCACACACCCCACTGACTTACCTGCCTCTCTGGAGGGGAGGGAAGGGCAAGCTGCTGGCAGGAAAAGTGGCCCCTGGGCTGCTGGGGGGGCTGGTGCTTCCCTCTGCTGCAGCAGTAGCCCCCCCCCACACGTGGGACCCGCTTGAAGGCACCCGGCCCAAGCAGTCCTGGGGGGCACCACAGCCGTGGAGGGAAGCACCCAGCCCCCACACAGCTCAGGCAGGCAGGCAGGCTCTGGGGGTGGAAAAAAAATCAGGCTCACCACTTTTCTTGGGTGAAGCCTGCTTTCCCAGGCTGCTGCCAGGCTGCTTGCAGGGCTTTCTGAAGAGCTGCAGAGCTGCACAGAGCCTGATGCTTTGCTCCGTGGCTTTAGGGACAGCAAACTAAAACTCCTCGAAGGAGTTTTACTTTATGGCGCTCCAGGTCACTTAAGGTGCATTACGCCACTGAATTTCCTACAGCAGTTGGAATTAATGTGCAATACACTGCCAAGGCATGCAAACACCAACACCATTAAAGTGGCGCAAAAGTGTTTAGCCTGCTTTAAAGTGCGCACACACACCTCTCATTTTGTCTACACACAGCCTTTGTTTTCAACATCTGGGCCAGCAGTTATGCTTGTGTGACTTCCCCAAATTAGTGGAATTTCTGTGAAATACACAGGCAGCACAATATGTAGGACTGTAGAGTTATTTAAGGCCAAAAAATATTATCTGCTTATCATAAACACATGATTCAAGACAGACTTTGCTGTCAGAAGTTTGGACTGCATTTAAGCTCTTCACAGTAATGTGCTGCATCTACTATTAAAAGGAACACTGTTGTATAGAGCATAGCCAGGGACCATTTTTAGTAGGTACAAAAAAATCTCTAGCTATCCAGTGTTTTGTGTGTTTCCTAGCACCAGTGGCAATCTTTCACTGAAGCCTGAAAGCAAAAGCTGGTAGTACACTCTACTGGCCAATGCCTTGAGAAAAAAGGGGTAAGATGTGACAGTGCAAACACTGATAGTTGGTGCAGTCAGCAAAAGGGCCTCCAGCAATGTGAGCTTCCTGAGAGGCTGCAGAATACCCCAGTACTACTCCAAGATGACAAGGCACCTCATGATATCATATGCCATCAAATTGGCATAGGACATTTTAGGAGAACACATCACCAGCCATAATCAGTACAAAGAGAGTCAGCCAGCAGCTCTTGCCAGAAGCAAGAATAAGGGGACATACTGAAAGGGACACTTCCTTCTTATGCTATAGACTCCAATATAAACTAAACACTGCCTGAGAATGCTCTACCATCCTCCACCTGGGTGCTAATGTGGCTACATGCACAGGATTCTGTATTTCTCCCAATTCTCCAGTGCCACATAAACATTTTAATTAACATTTCCTACATGGCCAAGGTCAAATTATTGCTTCACCTCAAATGATTTCCTCAATAAACAGTTCCTTCCCCTGTTTCACATCACCAATATGGTAGCAGTTCCCAAACATTTTGGACTCAAGGGGCCTTCCTTTAGACTCAAGGCACTGTTTGCTAGACTCAAGGTACCCCTTGGAAAATGCTGTCTCTCACTGCTTTTTTAATTATGGACAAATAACAAAGCAACTTTTCGCAGAAAACTCAAAAAGACCACAACAGGTCAGACTGTTTTTAACACTATTTGAAATCTCTGGGTTTATCTTGCAAATCATGTGTAGGTGTTTGCACACCTAATGGTGCTAATATTGTGCAGCACCACACAGCACCCTTTAACAGAACTCATGGCACCGTGGATGCTGAAGGTGTGTGGTACTAAGCTATGGATTCTTCCCATTTCTATCGGTGTCAGGAACAAGTAAATTGCATACCAAGACTACATGCCTCCTCCTGGTTGTCCCAAAAAAGAGAGTTGGGGACCCTAAGCTGAGGTGTCCAAAATCTTGGCTGAGCTCAGGTGTATGAAGTTGTGAGACTTGTTTTTTTTCCTGTGTGCTGCAACTTAAGAACCCCCTCTTTGTGCAGCAGTTAGTTGTCATTCTGTTCTCAGATTAATCGAGTCTGTTTTAATGCACTGGATTTACAGTGCATTGGAGAGCCTCCCTGCACATGTGTAAATGTGCCCAGAGGGGACAGGGACATAGCTCCACTGAATTTGTTACACATTTCAAATGACTACTCACAGAAAATGTGTTGCATTATTTACCCCACTCCACATTAGACAATGTCTCTCTTTGTATTAATGTTCTCATTGTTTACTGCAGCATGAAAGACCCTTTATAAATATTCATTGCTGTTATGACATGGCTTCTGTCAAGATATGTTGCATACTGTCAGCTATAGAGAAATACCAACAGTTACTTCAGAGATCTTGTAATATGGAGCCACCTGCCTCTGCCCTCAGGTCACACGCATATTTCTCCAGCCACTGCTTTCTACTGCCGTAACAGAAGAATCTCTTGGAATTTGTAGAGACAGTGAAGCAATTGACTATGCAAGTTATGTCAAGTCAGGTCAAGTAATAGCCATGATAGCATCCAGGAAAAGCCAAGAGAACCAATGCACTGTTGTTTTATTTATGAACTGATATGTACCAGGAATCCTGCAGCTGTTGCCATGTGAATGGATCCATTTGGCTACATAGGCCCCAAGGATGAGCTTGTGCAACTTTTAACATTCGCTTTGTGCAACACAGACTTCATTTTTTTTCAAGAAACAATTACCCCCCACAAAAAATCAGTTTTCATTTAATTTGTTTTTCAAAGCAAAACAATATTTTCTTTTGCTTAACATCATTTCAGACATTCTGATTTTTATCTTTTCCCTTACATTTTTAGCTGCCCCCCCCAGTGGAAAAAGTAGAGATTTTTTTTTTTCTCACGCACTATTTTAAATGCAACATTTTCTGATTTTTCCATCTGACATTTTGTCAGAAATGAAATGTTGCAACAATTATATTTTTAATAAGAATATTTACTCATATCAAAGCCCCATTTTTCAAGGAAAAGGAGTTCTAGTCATAAGAAGTGCAGATAGCCCTAAATCAAGACACTGAAAAGAGAAAATATAGTAGTGTATACCACCCGGAGGGTTGGCATGGTATATCCACTTTTCAGGACTTCTTCTAGCATCTTTGTCCTGCTGGCTCTCCCCTGTCTGTTCTTCCTCCTGCCATTACTGGATGGAACGACTAGACGAGGAAAGGGCTCTCACGGGTGGAGAGACCCTCAGGCGTCAGGTCCATGTCTGGGCCAGAACCCTCTTGGCCTCAGCCCAATTTTACTTTAGCTGTACCTATAGCCCATTAGTTAGGTCCTCGAACTTTAGGTGTAGGGGGTGCGTTGCAGGCTTGAGGGTCTGCCACCACATGTCCTGCCACTGCCTTTTATTCACAGCCAGCTTCTCGCTGCCAGGTTTGGAGCTAGCCTCCCACTCTCTGTTCTCTGCCTTCCCAATAGCCTTTGAGGTATTTCTTGAGCTCCCCCTTTCCATGGCCTCTGCCTCCCCTACAGGCATAGTCTGGACCACAGGGTCGAAGATCACCCACAAAACCTGGGCATCAACTCAACTCAAAACCAAAACAATCTGCCTCAGGTTCACCTCACCCTGGAGCAGCACTCTCCAAGCCACAGCCCAAAGAGCAAACAAATGCCAGAACTTATCTGGCTTCCAATGCAACGTTGCTGGTCTTCTCTACCTGGCTGCTGCCCAGAGCCACTTCTCTCTGGCTCTGAATTCAGTTCTGCCTCTCTGCAGGAAACTGCTTCCTCCCTTGGTCATAAGGGGCTGGCTGCACCTGGATCCTGTGGCCATCTTGTTTCAAACTCCTCAGCCTGCTAGTGGGCTGTGGTAGCACCCAGAAAACGTGAGCAACAATGACCAGAGAGAGTGGAAGCAAGAGGGCAAAAGCAGAGGATACGCAGGGCAGCTAGGAAGACACCCCAAAGGGAAGGGGTGACCTGGCAGACCCAAGAGAAGCCAAAGGAGGGAGTGAAAGGCAAGAGAAAAGCGGGCATGGGGGGGGGGGGAGAGCCCAAGAGCCCTTGTCCCTCTAGTAATGGGGTAGGGGCCCCATTACAAATGGGGAAGCAAAAACAAATTAACTTTCATTGTTACTAATTTCTACCATGAACATTATCATTTTCTTAACCTAATACTGTGAGGAAGAAATTTGAGGTGAGTTAATGTCCTCAGACTTCCTGAACAAAGTGTATATTTCACACCGATTTGAATAAGGAGAGATTTGGGGACTGAAGAATGGAAATGAGTGAGTATCATGAAAAAAAGACACAAAACTGGATGTGAGAGAGCAGACAGCAAAGTTGAGAAGATGGGCCTCGTTATCAGAGCCAGGGGGACAAAAAGAGGATCCAGAAAGAAACTATGCAACGTATCGGCAGAAAAGGAATCAGACAAAGCTTTGAAAGCAAGGATGAGACATTTATTAGTAATATAACATGCAAAAAGAGGCAAGAGGGATAGGAAGGGAAAAAAATATATGGTCTGAGGAATGGGCAAAAAAGAACATTTTGGCAGTGGTGTTTTGGCTTGAGTGGTGTGAAACTACATGGGGATTTCAGAGGGCACAAAGGAAGAGCTGGCAATCATCAGGCTGGAGATGGTAGGGCATGGAAAACTATGGATCATGTTATGTCAACAACTCACAATCGCTGCATTATTTAAAAGCAGTCCGAAGAAGGTAATTACTCATGAGTCTGACCATGAGGTATTTAGCAACTGAACCAGTAGAAGAAATACATGCACAGCCTACCCTTGACTGGCGGGAGACATAAGCTGATGATTAATACAGCTTAAGTCACGTAATAGCGTATGCCTAAAGGAGACCACTTTCCTGTTGAAATATTTTTTCTGTTGATGTATGGCTAGATTCTGGCTGCCTTGTAATCAGGCATACAGAGTGAGGGAGGAAGTATGGCACCCATACACAATGTTTGCGTTACCACATGCAAGAGGTGACCAGGACTGCAGCATTTTGTATTCAGTGGCTGAAGCCCAGGTGTCTACTGTAAACTCAGGTAAGATGGACAACAGATGGAGCTCTTTACCCACACCAGCCAGCAGAGCAGGGCAGCTGCATGGCAGTGGAGGTATCTGCTGCAAGGTTAAAAAAATGGAATAGCTTAGGGACTCTCATATACCCCAATCAGCCTTGAGGCTTTTTGTGGCTCTCCCAATAGAGGCATCTGCCTGCCAACCACAATCTAGCCTTTGGGCAATCAACTGTCTATTTCAGGTAATGGTAACAGATGGGAAGCCAACCTATAAGCACTTTAACTAACAGCTAATTCAATACAAAATGAAGTCTTTTTCTTCAACATTCATGTGTACTTTCATCCATTAACATGTATATTAAGGTACAGAGTTAGAACAAAGTTCTTCCAAGTTCTTTAGGTTATACTAAAAGGATGCTAGATTTTTGAACAGTGTAGTGAGATCACTTAGATGCTAACTCAGTGGTCCCCAACCTTTGTTAGCCTGCACAACAACACTGAGCCAATTACACCCTGCAGACAGCATCACACCTTGCACCTTTTCAAGCTGGGTTATAACTCTTTAATTTTCTGTGGTCATGAACAATGTTGGAGACTTTTGGAGCCAACACATCTGGTAGCCATGGGTTAGAGACTGCTGCAAAAACAGTAGCTAAATGCCAGATATGAATTGGCTTCCGTATGTTTTCATTCATAATGGGCACTTGCTTTCCAATTTGATAGCAGGTATCTAGCTGAAGAAATGCTTTCTTTCAAATTATGGTCATAGCCATAATTTCTAGCTTCAGCTGGTTTCAGAAGATCATATACTCATCTGCATACAACTTTACAGTGCTTTGAATTAGGAAGCATCCCCACACAAAATAAAAAATCTCCAGCTATGATGGATAAAAACATATCTGTCCAATTGCTTTTGGGAGATTTATTATGCTATATTCAGAGAGATTCAGAATCAGTGCCAAGGGAAACATTAAAAGGATATATTGTCATTAGACAGTCTAGAGCAGATTTCCAGGCTTACACTCATGGTTACATCCTAGTGAAGACAGAGAGTGAATACAGTTGAACTAAGGGCAGGACAAAGTAAAAATCATGAGGGCAACAGCGCATCATTCAAATCTTGTTCAGGTCACTATAGCTGTTGTAAGTCTGGTATGAGCCTGCTTATGACTGGATTGTGGAACACTTGACAATATTGTAATAGGTATCTTGACAGTTCTTGCTACAGAACCACCAAACCATATGGACAAAGTCGGCAACCTTTCATGTGCCATGAAGCTTGTTCTTTCAGACCCAGTTGTACAGCCTAGGACAGGCTAATGAGAGGGTAGAAGAAATTCCACAGAAAAGTTGTAGAAGTTTATAATTTTTCATGAAACTCTTCACATTTTTAAACAATCCTGAGAAGCTATGCAGGCCCCATTGTGATCAGACCTGGTTTTTTTCCTAACAGTATTAATCTTTTCCAAGGAGGCTCATTTTCCATTAGGAAGAATT
This sequence comes from Crocodylus porosus, assembly GCF_001723895.1. Lineage (NCBI taxonomy): Eukaryota > Metazoa > Chordata > Crocodylia > Crocodylidae > Crocodylus > Crocodylus porosus. The sequence goes on from NW_017728886.1 coordinate 231,331,775, forward strand.
GGAAGTCAAATGAAAGTCAAACACACCACCAAAGGCCTGTAACTATTAAATACTTACTCTTTCTCTTCCCTTTCTCTTCTCAAACATTTCTGCGATATTTGGCTTATGTTGGGTGGCTCTGCAGCCTGTTAGGTCAGGTCTTCTTTCATCTCTAGTCACAGGTTGATACTGATAATGTTGAGCCATCAGACTACTGGATCATTGACAGTGATAGGTGCATCCACCCTCCTAGCTAAACTTCTGTACACCAATGTGTGCCTGACCATCTGCATCATTGCCCCACAGTAACAACACAAAGACCATATCCAACCAAATTTCTACCTTGTAGCTCCCAGTGAGCCTGATCAGCCTGTTCTAGAATTTGTGACCCACGTTGCAAACCAGTAAATGTAAATTGAGAAGCAAAGAGGAAACTCTGTCAGCAATCACTTTGATTGTTTCACAGCAGACCATGCTCTTTGGCACAGTTCAGGTAAATCCCTGTTTAGAGAGCCTGCTGGGATTTCAGTAGCCTATAACAGATCATGTATGTGTGGCATTTAGGAAGGAGAGTAAAAAAGTCAGCCCTATTGATTTGTCAGCTCCTTTGTGCTAGATATTGCCCCCAAAATGGGAAGGTATTTAAAGAATTTCTGTTCTAATTGGTTATATTAACTTACCCTCCACTAGAATGCCAGAACAAGGCATATCCGTTGGCATACTGGAAACTAGAGCTGGTCCAGTAATGGCAGTGTATGTGTTCATTAGGCACCACAATTGGTTCATTAGGAAACCAATACTCAGCCACTAGGCTGTGAGTCAAAGGGGCAAGGACACCACCTTTTGTTCTGAGGGTCACATCTGGAACAAGGCCCATTTAGACGGCCTGATCTGATAATATGTACCACATGAAGTCCCACATGTGAAATAAGCAGAGGATAACTTTGTGCTATCTGACAAGACCTAAGCATGAAGTCTACCTTGTCAAGCTGCTCAGGAAGCTCAAGATTTTTGGTAGATACCGGCAGGCCCAGAAGCAGATATTTACTCATTGAGGGAAATTTACTAGTGGAAACAGGCACCTTCACAGTTAGGCAGCAGGATTTCAGGGATCTAAAGTTTGAGCTTAGGCACCTAGAGTAGCAGTTAAATGCCAAGTCCTTTTTTGGATCTGTCCCCTAGACACTTTGACATTTTTTTTTCCACATGCCATAAAAAATGATTGTGATTTATCTGAGGTCACACACAGCTTGAAAGTGAAATGAGATCTGAGAACAGAAGGAGTATTTCCCTAGTGCCACGTCAGAATCTGCAAGATCATCATCCATAGATTCACAGAGACTAGGGCTCAAAGGTACCTTAAGAAATCATTTAGTCTAAACCTCTGCACCGAAAAGCTTCAAGTATACCTAGGACATCCCTGATGGATGCTTGTCTGACTTGGTATTCTTAAATACTGTCAGTAACTGATTGTACAACTTCTCTGGGTAGCTTGCTCCAGTGCTTAACTTTCCTTATAGTTGGGAAGTTGTTCCCACTGTCTAACTTAAATCTACCTTGCTACAAATTAAGTCAATGATTTCTTGTCCTACCCTCAGTGAACAAAGGGAACCATTGATCACTGGCCTCTTTATAGCAACCTTGTACGTACTAGTACATATTTGAAGACTGTTATCATGTCGGTCCTTAATCTTCTCTTTTTCTAGACTAAACAAACCTAACTCTCAACCTTTACTCATAGATCATATTTTCTCTCATGTTACTCTTTTCTGGGCTTTCTAATTAGTCTACATCTTCCTAAAATTGCAGTGCCCCAAAGGGGACACAATCCTGCAGCCAAGGCTTCACAGAGCTGGCAGAGTGGAATACTTTCATTGCATGTTGTAGGGCTTAGACATATGTACGTTTACTCTCTGGTAAAGAAGGGTAGTGATCGGTAATATGTCAGTCGTTCTACTGTAATTGCCCACATGCGTGTTCTTACTTCCTGGTAAAAATAAGCTAACCACAATAACTTATCCCTCCTACATCCAGACAAAAGCAACCTAAACAAGCTTTCATTTACCTCCAGTAGCATAACAAAGGGAGGAGGGATGGAATGCAAAAATAGCAGCAACTGAGCTGCCAGTCTGGCACTGCTGCTGCCCAGTAGCTCGAGTGTCCAGTTATACCTGTTTACCACTTGACAAGAGCAGCGGTCAGCAAGGTTTTGTAGCAGGATCATGGAACAACACAGCTCAAATCTGAGGCAGGCCCATGCTTCTGACCTGGTGGTTGCTGCTGCAGCTTCTCCCAGCCCATTAGCATCCCCCCCATGCCCCAGGCCCCGAGTCATGGAGCATGGGTAGAGTTCCCTACCACTAGCCACCCAGCATGGGAGACCAGTGGCCAGGTTGGACAGGGGCTACCTGGCCTGGTGGCAGGGAGAAATAGCAGTTGCCATTACTAGGTCAGAAGATCCATGGGCCAATTTAATGCCCCTCCACAGGCTGAATGTGGCCCACAAGCCATAGGCTGCCAATCCCTGATAAGAGCAGTAGGTTTATTAAGTAAACCTACTCCCTCACATGCCACACACCTGCTAGCACAACCCAGAATGACATGTGCCTTTTTGCCACAGCACTATACTGTATGCTCACATTCAGCTTGCCATCCACTAGGACCCTCTGAAGCTTATTCTGCAGTCCTGCTGCCCAGACAATTTACATGTGTCCATTTGATTTATTTTCTTTTTAAAATATTGTTCTTTCTCCCTGTCCTTATTGAATTATATCTTGTTGATTTGGGACCATCTCTCTAATACATCAAGTTCTCTTTGAACTCTAATCCTGCCCTCCAGTGTGCTTGCAACTGCTCCGAGGCTGATGTTATCTGCTGATGTTATACATGTACTATTATTCCAGCATCCACGTCATGAATGAAATGCTGAGTTTTATCAGTGCTGTCCTCCCAGTTCAAGAGGTATTACTACTCCTCAGCATGCACTACAGTAGTGTTGCCACTTTAACTGCAGCAGCACTTCTAAGGTTGATTGGACCTCTGGTAGAGGTGTAGCTTGGTCAACAGAAGGTATTTCTCTACCACCAGGGTTGCCCAAGTTCTCCTGAACAGCAGAAGCCTTCTTCTTCCAACAGAGCTGCACACACAGGATTTAAAAAAAAATTTTTTTTGCTGGTAAAGTTATGTCAGCTTCATAGGGTGTGATCCTTTCAGTCCCCCAGCTGACATAGCTCTGCCAACAAAACTTTGTAATGCAGAAAAGGCCTCTGAGTACTGTTTTATTCAATCACTTGTGTACCCACCTTATAGCAACTTTATCTACATGGTATTTATCATTTACTTATAAAAACTTCATGAAGCCTGACTAAAGACTAAGAGCCAGATCCGATTCCACCTACTAGATGGTTATAAGACACTAAATAAGGGAGGCAAGACAAATAATTAAACAAGCTTCATGCTAGGGAATCAAGTCCATAGGCTACATGACATTAGTACTGGTTATGACCTCAGTTACCTCAGTGTAAAGGCCTGTTGTTACTCTGATTTCAAAAGAGACATTTACACCTCATTTATATAGGTGTAGTAAAGATGGGAATGGGCCTGTTGCCTCCAGTCTTAGTTTTCTAACTCAACATTTCTGTTGTAAACCATTTACAACACTGGAGGTCTGTATAGGAGGATATTGGGATATAAAATTAGAAACAACCTTTGTAATGCAAAAATGTGACCCTCTGTGTATATAAATCTTCACACGCTTTTCTTATACAAATGCCTCATATTTCAGTTCTCTAAAAATGAAAGGAATGCCCTTTTTTAAAAAATACTATCACGCAGTCTGGAGTGTGATGCGATGTCTGACAATTACTGGTATCTGTTCCCACAGGCTTATATCCTGCTCCCTCTTCTGGCCAGCAATGTAAAAAGAAATCACTTCCTCTCTCTGAACATGCTTTCACATATGGGGACTTGAATTTTGGAAAGAAAGATTAAATTAGTTTGGTAGAACAGAGAGTCCTGAAATACACTTCCACCGAATGGCTATATTTGGGTTCATTGCTCTGTACAAAAGTAATTTTAGTATTACCTTAAAGAGCCCAGAAAATACCCACTACTAATCCTGCAGCTTTTCTGTGTCTTTCCATCCCCCTTTTTAAGATTTAAACTGTTCCTTCTCAATTGCTCACAAAGGATAGGGATACTGCAGACCTAAAAAAGGAAATGAGCAGAGAATCCCATTGTCTGGAATAGTGGACATGCCAAAATGTGCTCAGATAATGTTATATTAACTATGACATCCACAACAGATGCTTAAAGAGTCCAGCTTTTTTAAAATAGCAAAACCCAAAAGACTTGTCTCCAAAAAGATGCTGCAGATTCTGAGCATTTTTGTCATTTTTCAGTCCCTCCCACTTCTTTTGCGGGCTAACAAACACATTTATTTCTCAGACAGGATTTTAAAACCCCATCCAACAAGAAAAGAGAGTTCAGAAAATGCAGCCTAAGTGGGAAAATATAATAAAGCAATAAATACAGCAGCTTACTGTACATTATTGCTCTTATGACCTTTTGAAGGCAAGTAAGCTCCTAAAGAATTACTCTATTACTTCCAACCATCCTCCACAATATTACTCCTGAGACAAATCAAGAAACATTATGTGCTGTTTACAGTTAAAATACATCTCTGTGAATGGTATAAGCGTTATTATCACAAGTAAGATTTTTTTTATAATAAAGGGATGATTAACATTGAGAATCTACTGTATTTTTGATTGGAACAATAATTGACTATACATCTGAAACTTTGTTTGGTTGCCAAACAATGAAAACAGAAATTCTTCAGTCCTTGAAGAACTGCTGAAATCTATTTGTTCTGTAAAATCTCAGAGTTATATATTATTACTGTTTCCAGTTCCTCATGTCTTCTTATTTCTCTCCCTGTACTTAAAGCCAGTATCATAATCATTTAAGATTTTTCTCCCGGTGTTTTCCTTTCAAACTTCAGTGGAACATTGAGTCTAGTCAGTTAGCCCAGAGCAGCAATCAAGGGAAGTGACATTACTTGCCATGTATTAACTTTGACCTGTGTTTTGAAACTAAAGTTTTAGATTAAAACTGGTGTTTCTGAACCCACAAGTAGTGATAAACATGAAACGTAGTTTAAATACTAAACACTAAAAAGCCAGTTTGAGGTCAAACCATCATTAAAGCAGAACTCCTCTCCCAGGCTCCCCCACAGTGTTGGTATCAAAAAATGATGGGCTCGATCCTGACATTCTTGATTCAAGCAAATTCCCAAGTGATTAGAAGTTTGTCTATAGAAAATCTTTCAGTGATTGGGTAGAGATTTTCTCTCCCAGGAAAAGAGCTTTGTTTTCAGATACATTACACAGTTTCTACAAGGCAAATAGTTCTTTCAACTCTTGTGCATAATGATGAAGCTTTTTCAAAAGAATCAAGCTAACTGCACATTCAGCATGTTGTTTGCTGCGTACCTTGTTGTAAGAGGAAACTGGAATTCTCCTCTTACTGAACCAGTTACTCATTGAATAGCTAAGAGATAACAGGAAGCATTTAATAAATATATTACCCATTGCATCAAAAATAAATATCATTTATAAAACATTCATTATCCTTTTCTTTTCATCAGAATACAGTGTATATAAATGTGCCCAGTACAGATGATATTTACAAATGTTTGTCTGAATGTTTCCATTTAATGCATTCTCCCAGTTACATTACAGTTATATCAAGTTAGGATGTAGCTTCTCTCATAATTATGCCATCAATGTATATTAACGATGAAACTAAAGTGTTTCTGAGCATACAAAAGGATTTCAAGTAGGAAGAATGGCTTTCAATATTTAGTCTTGAAGTGGTTCCAACTTAACCTGCAGCATTTTAGAATTGCAGCCAATATTTACTTGAGAGAAATTTGTTGTTATTTAACCAAATAACAGAACATATAAAAGCAAGATTACTCTGGGGGGTGGGAGGAGGAAGTTTAATAATACAGTAATAATTGTGGTATCGTCCAGTAAAAGTGTACTTTTAAAAGGTTCTGAACATAATTTACCTCAGATAACTTTAGAGTTGTAAATACTTGCATTATAGTGAGGTAGACAGTAAAAAAAATCTCCGTTATTAGCACAGAATTTAAATCTTGCAATAATATTTTAAGGAAATGATAATGTTAGGTAAGAATGAAATATTTGATTAATGCTTAACTCTGTACAACTCAATATAAACTTTAAAAATATTAGAAATTATAACATTTCGAGTGCATATAATGTTTTGTACATTTTTAAAAAAAGAAATGCATGTTGTTCACTTCCATTTTGCACTTTTCAGTCTGTTTAAATAAACAAATATTTACAACTTTAATATGAACAACAGTGCATCCAAAGAAAATGTGCATTTTAAATTATTGCTCCTGGTTGAGTCTTTTTATAAGCATTTTATATTATTATTCTCCTCTTTTTTTTTCTTTTTCACCAGTTTGTAGCTCTGTGAAACCAGATAAGCCGACAAGCTTAGAATTCAGCAGAGGGAAAAGTCAGAAATCACAGACAAAGTAGTTAAAATTTTAAAAAGAGGTTCTAGGCAGGCTTAGAAGTGCACTTTCCTTAGGCAAAGCCATGTTGCAGACTAAAGGTGGAAAGGAAACCAATCTCTGATAAAATGCCTTTTCCAGCACAATATTTGCCTATAATACTGTTGCAGGTTGACAGAGCTACCTCGAGAGAGCTACCTGTGGAATTTGTTCCTTGCATTGTTACACTTGGCTTGAAATGAAAAGGAGCTTCTGTTCCCCATCACCCCTGTTTGTGCTTTCTGTAACACTTTGCTCTTTTCACAGTTTTTTTTCAGTTCTAAGTCTTAAAATATAACCTAACTGGTAACTACAATCTGGAACGATTCTTTTTTTTTTCTTTTTCGGGGGTAAGGGTGGGGCAGGGGAGTAGAAAGAGGGGGCCCTAGGCTATTTCTGCCTGGTAATCTTGCAGGAATGTGAAAGGGAGAGAGGGCAGAAACGAAATAACCCTGACCAGAGAAACTTCAGAGGCAGGAATCATTCTGCTTGCTGTCTCTGATCTGGGTTTTTTTGTTTTGTTTGGGGTTTGTTTTTTGTTTGGTGGTTTGTTTGTTTTTTGTTTTGTTTTTTTTGGATTTGGTTAAACGCCTTTCCAGGGGTCTAGATCATCAGATAATTCTAGGGTGGGGGGAAGGCCTTGGGAGTCAAGATTTTTCTGGAGGACTTTTATTTATGATTTTGCCTTCTCTGCTTGCCACTTCCATGCCAGCCCCTGAAAAGAGTCATGCCCATTGCCACCCCTTCGCCTCAGAAGGGGCTGAGTTTGAACAGGTGCCTGGCACGGCGTCTCCTGCACGCTCCGAGGCGAGGAGAGCAGCGGTGTCATCCTCCGCCCCCACCGGGGCTGCCGCCGCCTCCTCCGGGCGGCGCTGGTCGCCCCGGAGCTGAAGGAGGCTTTGGCCGAAGCGGCCCCTTCCCTCTTCCAGCCAGTCCTTCACAAGGCGGGAGCGGGGTGCAGAGCAGGCCCGGGCGGGGCCAAGGCGGGCGGCTCGGTCCGCGGAGGGAAACCCCGCCTTCGCCTCCAGAGCGGGGATCCGGGCGGAGCTGCCTCCCGGCGACAGGGCGGCGCGTGTGGCCGTGACGAGCGGGAAGCCGGCGGCTGGCGTCGGCCCCGCA
>NW_017728886.1:231340221-231347210 GCF_001723895.1 Crocodylus porosus
CCCCCCCGAGCCTGCGGCCGCGGGCTCGGCCTCTGCCCCCCGCACGCGCAGGCTGGAGCCCGCGAGCGGGGGAGGGCTCCCTGCTCCGACCGGCTCGCTCTCCTTCAAGCCCTGCGGGGAGCCACAAGGACCAGGGGCTGCGCCGCCGGCCGGGGGAGGCCGAGATCCCCTTCCCAGGGGAAGAAAAAGCCCTGGACTTCTTTTTTGACACGTCCGCGCAGGGGGGGAGGGGGGGGCAGCGGGCAAAGCAAACCAGAGTCCCCTGAGCGGCTCTCCAATAAAACGTTTACAGCCCAGCAAACACAGAAATTCCCCGAGCCGCTGGGTTTCCCCAGGAGCCAGTAAAGGCCGCGTATACTCCGCCAGTAAAAGTGTCATTGGAGCCGGTGCCAGCAGCCCCTCGCCGCCGCCTCTCTCCCGAGGCGGAGACCGCGAGAAGCCCCCGGTGCCGGGGATCGCTGGTTGCAAAGGTCACTGCTATCCCTAAGCAGCGCCTGTCACAAGCCCGGGGTAGCCAAGAGGTCTCGGGGAGCCCCGGGCCCGGGGGAGCCGGCGGCTGATTTATGGCAGCCTTGCCCCGGCAATGTAGAGATCAGCGCGGATTACCCGAGCGGCGCTCCCCGTGGCTCCTTTCCCCAAGGCCCCGGGTGAGGTCCGGGGAGGAGGGCCCGGGGTCCCTGGACCTGAGCGCATGGACCGGGGCTCATCCCGCCTTAGGTTCCCGGCGGGGGGAGGGGGGAGGCCCCTTTCCCAGGACGCGTGTGCGCGGCTGCTGGACGGCAGCCCCACGTCTGCACGCAGCTCAGGCGCGGGATGCCCGAGGGCCCACTACACGAGGGGACCCGCGGGCCTTTTTCTCTTCAGAACCAGCTGGGACAGACCAGCCACCCGCAAGTGACAGGGCCAGGCCGTGCGGGTCGGAGGGCCGAGCCAGGATCGGGCCCCGGAGGTCGGTGATACAAGCGTCCCCCGGGCTCCGGGGAGCAAAGGACCGGGGCCGTTTGCAAGTGCAAACAGCGCAAAGGGCTTCAGATCAGATTCCTCTGTAGACCCGAGGGAGCCGGCCTGAGGGCTGCGGGGTGCCCAGGACCCCCTTCCCCCTGCTCTTCCCCCGGGGAAAGCCGCGTCCCCGGGGCGCAGGAAGACGAGCCGGGACAGCCGAGCTGCGCCTGACACAGGGCACGGCAGCGCGGGACAGACCCGTTCACTTTCACCCTCCAGGGCGCGGAGGTCCCGCTGTCCCTGGGGCCAGGGCTTGGCCAGGCCCGCCCTCCGCGCGCGCAGAGCGACCCAGCCGCGCAGCCGGGGCGGCGGGAGGCAGGAGGGGCAGAGCCGTGCAGAGCCCCGCCAGGCTCCGAGCTCGGGAAGCCCCGCTCCCGCACGCCCCGCGGCGGCGGCTCGGCTCGGAGGGGTTGCACACCTCCTTCCCCGGTCTGTCTGGCTGAAGCCTCGCCCGGCCCCAGGAGGGGGCTGACCCCCCACCGCCACCTGCGGCGTGCGGGCAAAGCCGGGCTCCCGCGCTCTCGCCGGGCTTCTGCTGCTGCTTCTTGCTTCTCAGCGCTTTGATTTGAAGGGGGGGGCGGGCCAGGGGGGTAGCGGCGGGCCGGGCCCCCGTCTCCCGCCCCCGGATCCCAGCTCGCTTGGCCCAACCCAGCCCGCAGGGAATCCACTTCTAGGGGATCCACTGGGCCAGACCCAGCGCGGAGATTTCTCGGGATCAGTGACTCCCCCACGGGTGGCCAGCACCTGCTCCACCGAGCAGCCCGCTCGGCTCGGCTCGGGCCGGGGGCTTCGGAGCTGCAGGCGCCACCAGGAGCAGTGTGTTGGCGGTCCCCGCACATCCCCGCAGCTGCCATCCACGAGCTCGTTCCCCGCCGGCCCTGGGCACTCGCTGGCCCGCGTGGGTCCGCCACAGGCAGCGCCGGCCAAGCAGTCGGCGACCGCGTGGGCTCCGCCGTCTGGCCCGAGGCCGGTTCACGCCAGCGGCTCCGAGGGCGATCCGACGGTCGCGGGTTGCTCCGTCCCGTAGGCTCAGCCTTGCGGACAGGGGCGCAGCCCGACGGGCGGCGGGGGCCGAAGATGGGGAAAGCACGTGGGAGGCGGCCGCGGGGGCCCACAGCCTCCGAGCCGGCGCGGCGCTTTCCCGCTCCCGGCCTCGCCTTCCCCTCCTTCCCTCCGAGCGGCTGGGGCGCGCGTCGGGCGGGGAGGCGCCCGAGGCCGCCGGCTGGGCCGACCCCCGGCACCGGGCTCGGCGCCCGCACGGCTCGAGCTCTGCCGCCGTCCCGTCCCCCCCCCAGGGAGCCCCTGGGCCCAGAGCGGGGGCGCGGGGAGCGAGCAGCCCTCGACGGCCTCTGCGCTTGTCTCCGCCGGGGGTCGGGGCCGCTCCTCTGCTCCGGGCCGTCTCCTCCGGCTGCCGAGTGAAGGCGGCTCCTGCCGCCGGGGGCTGGGAGCGGGGCGGGGGTTGGGCTGAGCAGGACCGGGCCGGCGGGGCTCGCGGGCGAACTGCAGCCTCCGCGGCCGGCCTGGAGCCCGCGTCAAGCCCCTGCGGCGGGCCAGGAGCCACGGCGCCGAGGTCTCGTGCCGCCGTCCAGCCCCGGGCGATAGGGGCGCAGGCAGGGGGCCCGGCCCTCGGTCCTGCAAACCCGACCGGGAGGCAAAGGCCAGCCTCTTTCCCTGATCGGTCCGGCCCTCGCCCAGCCCCGCAAGAAGCCAACACCAGCCCACTAGCCAAGAAAGAGGATCGCCCTTGCCTTAACGCCCGCTTGCTCCCGCCTGGCCCCGGCCAGCGGTGCAGAGCATGCGGGACCTTGCCCGGGAGCAAGAAATAATCGCTGGCTGCCTTCGTCCGGGAGACGCAGCCCCGGCCCCGATCCGGGATTTGGTCTGCGCTCCGCCGCACAGCCCGTCGGGGAGCCGCGAGGCGGGAGCGAGCCCCAAGGAAGAGCCTGCGAGCGGGAGTCCGGCTGCCCGCGGGGCAGGACGGCGGGATCGGGTCCCAGTTAAGCAGGGGGAGGGGATTTCCCCAAGTTGCGGGTGCGATCAGAGCTGCCCAGTTGCCCGCTCCGTGCCCAGCGCCCGGCTCTTCCCCGTCCGACCCGAACCGCAGAGGGCGAGAGGAGGGGATGCTGCTTGGGGCGGAGGCCGGGATCTCTCCCTGTCCTAGCCCGGCCTCAGCCTTGGGATGCCTTGCCTGCAGATGCGCGTCAAGCCCGCCCTCCGCCTCCGCTGGGGCCCTTCCTTTGCCTGTAGCAAAGGGCAGCACTGGCTCCCAAACGACGGCCTTGGCCCCGCACCCCGGCTCCTGGCCCTTCCTAATCCGCAGTGATGAGCCGGCGGGATGGGCTGCCCAGCACTAGCGCTCGGCTACCTCCCCCGGAGACAACCTCCATCCGCTTCCAGCTCCTGTGTTCAAGCGCTCAGCAGGGCTCCCAGGGGTCAGGGGCAGCCGCCTGGCACCGCTTCCCTGCACCAGGGGTGAACCCTGGGGACCTGCCATAGCCCAAAGCGGGGATCTGACATTAAATCTGATACGAATCGGAGACCAATGGGGAATAAAAGAAAGCAGCAGCAGCAGGACGGTGCCTTGTTTATTTCTCCCTGTCCCAGCTCCCTCCCTCTCCTGCGCGGAGAATCCTCTCCTGGCCCTTCCCAAGTGTCCCGCCTGGCTGCGGAGCTCCGATGCTGGGGGTCCGGGGCCGGCCAGCACCATCTGCGTTTTAATGAGTTACTCCATGTGCCAGCAGTCATTTTCCGACATTCAGCAAGGTCCTTGTCTGATCTCGCGACCGCAGCGAGGGGGCCGGGCCGGGCCGGGGGAGAGGGGGGGAAAAGGAAATCGCAAAACATTTCCCCCTTTCGAAACGAATAAAAAAAAGAAAGAAAGAAAAACCGCAGTAGCTTGGCTTTCCTCGCCCGCGAGCCTGCCCCAAAAGCTATCTGACCAGCCCAGGAGGAAACAAGATGAGGAATAATATATTATAATCCCATTCCATTCATAATAGTCTATTCTTTTTCCAAAAGAAGTCGTGGACTTGCAGACAAGGAGCTCAGCCTGTGACCACATGGCACGTCCAGACCCAGCATCTCGGGCACGATTTTAGGGGAGATCTATGAAGCCCATATACACATACAAACATGTAATGTGTGCATTATCCCTTATAGAACATATTTCTATGTACTTCTATATATAATTATATTCGACACACACAGGTGAAGAAAACCAAGCTACTGCGGTTTTTCTTTCTTTTTCTCTAATACATATGTATCAATTAGATCTTAATAGATCTCCCTTAAAACCGTGCCCGAGAGGTGTGTGTATGTGTGTACGTATGTATATGAATATGTATACATGCACACACTACACACACGCTATACACATATACACACATCTAGTGTGTGCGTGTGTGTGTGTGTGTCCACACATACTAAATATACACAAGCACGCACACATACAGTGCGTGTGTGCGGGAGGCTTAATGGGTCTCCCTTAAAAGCGTGCCCGAGATGCCATGTGCAACTCAGAGGTTCTGGCTCCTTGTCTGCAAGTCCACGGCTCATCCAACGCCCCCCCAGCAATTGTTGATCATTAGAAACACATAACGACCCCGCTTGCTCCTGTTAAAGCTTCTTGAAATCCTCCCGCCCCACCGTAGAAGCCCCGTTGGCACCGGATTCCCTTTCCCAGGCCCCCTCGCACCGCACACCTCCCCCAGGTAAGCCCGGGAGCGATGCCATGCGGGGAGGCAGGGCTCCCACAGTCTCTTCCCCATTCCCCAGTCGGGAAAGAGAAGCGTATCTAATTGGGTCAATTTGGGAGCTATATTGTCTGCAAATGAACCGCCAGAAACTTTTTCCCCCTCCTCCTCCTCCCGAGCAGGGCTGTTCTGCAGGGAGCACCGCTCCAGCGCGGCAATTAAGCGGGCGAGCAGCCCGCAGGGAGGTGGGCAGTTTAAAAGCTACCACTTCAGAGGAACGGAAGTTCTCTTGAAGTTCTTGGGGATGTGCCATTGGCTGGTCCACTTCATTATGGGAGACTAGACAATATTTGATATGTTATGACATGAACACTCAATTAGATCACTGAGTTGAAATACTCCAATCAGTGGCTTGATGCTAAGCAACCTTCAGAAGGTCCAGCACAAGGTCACAGCCTGTGACACATCAAATCAAAATCAATGGAGGGAAAAAAAAGTGAGGCTTTTCCTCCACCAAACCAGGACTCCTGTTCGCAAATCACTTCCCCCAGCCTGGAATCTGCCATGCGGCAAGATGAGCTAAATTTGTTAAATGAACTGTCTTTTTGGTGGTGATCAAGAATAAGATGATCTTGAATGTGGCTTTTTTGCGGCTTGCGAAATTAGCAGCCCCTCGCCTTTTCCCAAGCAACCCAATTGCGGCGTTTGGTGGCGGAGAGGGTTGGAAACCGATGTAAAATTAATGTGAAACCCGAACAATAAACTGCCCCCGCCCCTTGTATTTCTAGAGAAGCGATCGGTGACCGGCGGGTCCTCCCGACACACGCAGCCATTACAGACCCCGCACCACACAGACACTCTGCTTTCCCAGCCTGCTTCCTCCGCTCCTGAAATCGTTAAAAACTCATCTCCGCTCCAGCGACCTGGCGAGCCGATGCCTTCCAGCAAGCGGAGCTTCCCCCACGGACTCCCAGTCCAGCGGGTTGCAAACGGGGGGCGAGAAGCCAGGCACACAAGGCAGTGCCTTTAGCCCCGCTCAGACTCCCCTTCCCAGCGGAGAATCAGGGAGAGCCCCGTCCCTGCACCCCGCTAGATCACGAGCCCCCAGTGGGTCGTGGTAACAAGCCTGCTTGCAACAACCCCTGGAAAACCCAAGTCTCAGCCCACTGCCCTCGGACTTCTCTGCTCGGGACTGGAGGGAGTAGGGAAGGGGGAAGAACCGGGGACGTCCTCTGCTCGAGAAAAGGGCTGTGTCCCAGCACATCACAGGAGGGAGGGGAAAAAACCAAAAAGAGAGAGAAAGAAAAAGTGCTTTGGGAGAAAACAGGTCTCAGCTGTGGGGTTTGGGGTTTTTTAAACTGAAGCTGGGGACTAAATAACCAGCTCATATAACTACAAAGGAGCCATGTGGCCGAGCTGTGTCCTAAAATCCACATAAAAATAGTGAGTTAATTTGCTTTTCAGGGCTTTCAGCAGCTAATGAACCCCCGTGACCCAGCTGGAATAGCAGCTCGCTGTACCTAGAGAGACAGAGCTGCAGGCAGGTTGTGATGGGCAGGTGGGGGGGGGGATGGGAAACAATTTACAACCCTCATTAAGGAGTAATTAATTAGTCTGTCATTAATGGCTGCAAGCTGAGATAATGTCAACGGGGTTTTCAGAGTCTCCGGAGCCAAAAAATAAATTTAAAAAGCTTCCCTTGTTCCCGGGCGCGCGTGTGCGGGCGGCCGCGGGGCAGAGCGCAGCGCGGAGCCGCACTGGGGACCTGCGCGGAGCCGAGGAGCCGACCCCGCTGCCCCTGCGCCGGCCGGCGTCGCCACTGGATCCAAGGAAACGGGGTCTGGGCCCCAAGGGACGCGGGCGCGGGAAGGAGGCGCCGCACTCCCGACCCGGCCCCGCGCGGGGAGCGGCGCGACCGGACTCCGCCCCGGGGTGACCTGCGCCTACAAGCGGCCCCGGGCCCGGGCACAGCGACCGCACTCCCCGGTGCCCGCGATCCCGGCCTGCCCGCTGCGCCGGCGACCCTTTGCGGGGATGGGAGAAGGAGCCAGAAAGCCGAGGCGGCCCGGGGTGAAGCTCCCCCCAGTATCATTTGCAATTTCCAAGCCTCCCTGGCGGGCTCAGGAGCGATCGTGCCCGTCTCACGCCTGCAAAAGCACGGGCCCGGCTCATCCCCGCTCCGGTCACTCGCGGCCGCTGCCGGGATCCGCGTCCCCGAGCTCGTGGTCCAAAGCGGCGCGGCGCCCCCCACCACAGCCCGCGCCGGGCCCGAGCGGAGCGAGCCCCGCCGCGGCG
>NW_017728886.1:231347572-231375939 GCF_001723895.1 Crocodylus porosus
GGCCCCGGCGGAGGGGCGTGCGGGCACCCGTGCCCCACCCCTGGGACGGGCGCCCCCGGCGCGGTGGCTTGGCCCAGCTCCGCGCCCTTCTGCTGGGGCTCAGGTGAGGAGGGAGGAACAGACGTGGCAGTCCCCTCACAGGCAGTGTCCCTCACAGCAGGTCCTGGCGCACACAGCACCCTACCTAGACTCCTGGTGGCCTCAGGCGAACTTTTGGTGGCAGCCCCCCCTCCGCCAGAGATACTGATACTATCATAATAATTTTAAATTACCATTTCGGGGCCCCCTTTCTGTCCCAGCCCCAGGCAGCTACCCGGTTTGCCGGTGACTGCCGTGTCCAGCCCTCCCTGGCACTCCCTTTCTTCGTGACATCTTTTGCTTAGCAGTTGAGGGCAGTAGCTGCTTGGCTTTGTGGCTGCACTTCCCAGCACCACCGTCTTAGGTTGCCTGCAAACTCAGGTAGCTGGGAGAGCAGGGCATAGAGGCCACAGCTGCTTCCTCATGCTTCCCAGGTTTCCTCTGCAGCCAGAAGTGGTGTGTACACACACATGCACATTGCGCACATGTCCCCCCCATGAAAGCAAGCACACTGCACACTGTCTCCCCACCCATGAAAACAAACACAAAATGGCAGTATCCAAAACAAAGCAGAGCAGGAGCAGCTGGCCAGGGCACTGGAGCCATTTGGGTTTGACACCTGAGCCACAGGAGCAGAAACTAGCGCCCTCTAGCCCCTTTCTTGTTCTTCCTGTCCCTGGGCTGGCCTTACCCTTTTCTTGTGAAAGGATAAGGCCCTCCCTGAGGCCAGCCCAGGGGCAGGAGAGAGCACAGGCCCTGACCTGGCAGGGAGCAAGAAGGCAGATGGGGAGGGCAGGCAGAAGCAGCCAGGGAAGTCTATGGCACAGAACTCCCACCCTGCTCTCTTTGCGCTAGACACTTCAGGGTTAAAGGAGAGAGGAGGAGGACTTGTCCTGTCCTTTTCATTCAAGAGCCTCTTAGAAACATGCCCCCTCCCCAGGCTTGTGGTGAGTGGCTGGACCGGGATGTACAGTGATCCAGAGGAGAACACTGGTGTAGCGTCTTAAACAGAGGAGCAACAACTTCTCGCTCTGCACTGTACTCTCGCTCATTAAAATCCTTGCTATCCATCCTTACTTTCTTACTGAATTTGCTGCACTGCTCTTGAATGCTGTGCTAGCCTAATGTTCCTGCTTTACCGAGCAGGAGGCACCCTGCATTTCTTCCCTTCCCACTATATGCTGTCTGCCTCCCGTTATTCTCCCATCACACACATACTTCTGTTTCATCTTTCTGCCCCCTTTTATCCCTCCATTCATTCACCTCTGTGCTTCTCTCTAACCTTTTGCTACTTCTCTCTCACCAATACCCATGCTCACTCTATAGCTTCTGTTGTTTCTGCTTCCCCTTCTCTCTGCTGATCTTTCTTTCTCCCCACCCCCTTTCCTCCCCACCAATTGTTTTCCTCTGCTCCTTCCATTGCTCCCCCATCAGCCCTTCTCTTGCTACTCCCACCACTGTCCCTTCACTTGCTTTGAGCTGCAAGCAAATTATTGCCTCCAGGAGCCTGAAATGAATTCTTGTCCTTGTGCTTCATGGCATAGCTGATTATTATGGGACGGTCTCCAAAGCAAAATGAAGATGCCGTGGCAGTATGGGTAGGCATACCCATAGCTACATTAATATAGCCAGCCTGAATGACAACAGTCATGCAAAATGGTACAGATTAGTAATCCAAATGCAAGCTAAGGATTCTGGTTGCTGTGCTGGTATATATGCCTTCTGTGTTACAATGACAACTTCAAATGCAGTGGGGTCTTCTTGCAATCCATTTGCATCCTTCTTTCAAGTTTGTGATGGTGGCTGCTGCTGAAGGTGAGGAATTGAATTTAACAAATCCAACAAGGAATGTTAAAATGTTAATCTTGAGTACTGACTATATCATTCTTGATGCTTTTCAGGAATGGAATGGGAAGGAAGTGATGCCTCTGGGAAATGCTGTGGGAAAGAAGTGGTAGAGAAAAGAAAGAAAAGGCAGATGCAGAAAAGAGGAAGCATGAGAGAATAGGGAAAAAACCCAAAAGGACAGGACTCCTGGCTGTCTACAAGGGTAATGCTGAGTAACTGAATACTGCTGAATGTGACAGCAAGGCACTAAAATAATTAATTATGATAATTATTTCTTTGTTTATCTGTGTGCAAGTTTTTTCTTGACAGGAGCAGAGAGCTGCTTAAGTCTAGAATTCAAATAATAGATCTTAATTAAAAAGGTAATTTACATCTTTACAGAACAAATTTGACACTTTTAACCTGTGATATCTCTGCAATTATATGCTGCTGTTCTTTGATCCATACACCTGGTGGACTCTTGCAAGCCTGAGCCTCTTGTCTCTCCCGACAGCTTCCTACTCTAGAACTTCTTTTTGTTCCCCTTTCTTATAGGGGAACAAACACCTTTGATAGGGATGGCAGTAGTGTCAGCACCATTTCAGAAGAGATGGAACTCATACCTAATCGCTTTGTGCTCCTGGCATTACTCCCAACACCTGGGGCACATTGATTAAATGAAGCAGGCTTAGGCACAGCATCTGGAGCAGTGGTGTGTCCTGATGGGTGCCACTGTGTCCACGTTAAAGTTAGATAAACTTGCATATCTGCAGTTAGCCCTGCATTTCTGAAAAAGATGCTCAATTGAGAGGTGTTAGAACTTTCAGGAAATTTTATTAATTCCTGCCCTCCTTGTTTCTTAAAAGAAACAAAAATAAGGCTTGTTGCCATCTCCCACTTGCAGCCTGGGTAAGTCTGGCAGCTCTTGTCACTTGTTCTTTGTCCATCTCATGTTATCTCTGTGCTGATTCAATTCTTTCATCAGCCTTCTGTTCTAGTTTCTTGATTTAACTTGGGCTTATTTGTTTGAGGAATATTTTGAGTGATTTTTGTAGCACTGCATGAAAGTACCCCAGACATAGCTTTGGTCTAGCACAGTGGTTTTCAGCCTGTGGACTGTGGATCCCTGGGAGTCTGTAGACTACAACTAAGGGGTCTGCAAAAGATGACTATGATCAATCAAAAGTATATAAATACCCACACTTACAATTCAAAGGGCTCCACACCTCCATTTGAAATGTTTTAGGTCCACAAATGAAAAAAAAAGTGGAAAACCACTGGTCTAGCAAATCTATTTCCTTCCTACTACCTTTTTCCCTCTAGGTGCCTGCTAATAACATTCACAACTGGAGTCACAGGAGCCACATAACTTTGCACAAAAGAAGAAAGTCATCTAACCCCAGCACTCTTTCCTGCCCAGGGCAGGGGGATCGGACTTGATGATCTGTTGAAGTCCCTTCCGACCCTACATCTATGAATAAGAGATGTGTTGATTTGGCTGTAAGGGTACAAATGTGGTGCTGGATGAATTGCAGAGAAGCAAGGTTATGAGGTTATGAAAGAAGTTGGGGGTTGGAGGCAAATGCCATCACTTTGCTGTTATTCCTACTCACTCCTTTGGTATTAATATACACTCTCTAAAACAGATGAGTGTGGCTTCCATTTGGGCCCAATCCAAAGTCCAGTGAATAAAATAGGACTCTTTCCATTTAATTTACAAAAGTCATATGCATGAATCCATGAACTTTCTTCACTCTGATTCACCCATTTCAGAGAGTGCATAAATATAAATGCATACTATATGTTACCAGTAGGAGGAGGAAAAGGAGGAGGGTGGAGGATTATTAACAATAACAACTCCTCCTCAAGGGTCCAAATAGATTCAAGGTCCTGTTGTGCAAGGTGCTGTAGAAATATATTAAGACACTGCCACTGTTCAGGAGAACACATAGTTCAATTGCCACAACAGAGGTAAGTATACAATAAAACAAAAGGGATAGAGAAAACAAAGCAGCAATAACCAGATTATGTAATTATGCTATAAATCAGTGTGCATCACTGGAAGGTTTCCAGCCATATCAAAATGTTTGTTTAAACTGCTGTTAGAGAATCAGTCTGGAATATGATTCACAAACCGGTTATTATATTTTACATCTACCAAAGCCTGGTTCAGGTCACACTGAAGTCACCACTTCAGTGAGTGCTGGATTAGGCTCTTCATAACCCATTTTTAGCCATGGCCTCTACTTCCAAGTATGTGCATTTTTTGCTGCCCCACTTGAGACACCTGGGGCCTAACTTTCAGAACTGCTGACCCCTCACAGTTCAACCTGAAGCCAAAGACTGCAATGGTACCCAGTAGAGCTGTGCAAAGCTTTGGGTGGTGATTCAGTTCGGAGGAAATTCGGCCTGATCGGCTAAATCTCCAAATCAAAATCGCATCAGGGGACTAACTTAAAGGTCTGAATTGATCCAAAGCTCTCCAAATCTGACTCAGAGCTGGTAAGTAGGGGCAGGAGTTAGGGGGGAGGACCATGGGGGGGACCCCTGCCAGCCCCCCTGACACCTGCCCACTCCCCAGGGCCCCCCACAGCTGCCCGCACCAGCCCCAGCTCCTGGTACTTAAAAGAAAAGCCCTGGTGCTCACTGGGTACTGCCGAGTGGGGAGTGTGATCCCTGCTATGCCCCACTGCCCCATGCTGCATGGGGGGCTCTGCCACGAATCCCCCTGACCCCCTCTCCCCCCGGTCTCCCAGCCCCAGATCACCAAATGGAATCACTGTCCCCCAAATTGGCCAAATCCAAATCCAAAACAAATACTAGCCACTTCACGCAGGCCTAGTACCCAGCACCCACAGAAACTGTGGCAACTAAAATAAGTGGGCATTTGTTAAAAGTTAGACCTCAATCTTTGCGCTGCAATAACTTTAAAATGGAGGTAGAACAAACCATCTCTCAGGAACATATGAGAATGTATTAATATTTATAAAGTGTTTGACTGCCTTGGATTCAGAACTGTGCAAAAAGGGGGGGAAAAATTAAAAGAAAAAGTATTTGGTCAGGCTTACCCATAGCTGCATTAGAAATGTTTTGCTATAGTTTTCCTATTGCATTTGAATTGCAAAAAAATGCTATATTTTGAGGAAAGGGAAATGAAATTTCATTAGGTTCTCCTTTAATATTAGGCTGTCTTTTCCCCTTCTCCCTAAAATTGGCTTTTTTGGAAGAAAAATCTTTTTTATATCAAAGTTTAATACAGGTTTCCCTCACTTTATGCAGGTTCTGTATGTGCGAATTCACTCTTATGTGATGCCCCCTTTTATACCAAAAATTTGTTATATGCAAGGTAAATTCACTCTTAAGCAATCAGTGTCATGGAAGCCTGCAGTTAGCTGTTTTGTGCAGTGCACTGTGGGAGTAATACACACCAAAATATAGTCTCCTGTGTGGATCTGTGCTCCTCACTCACTGTCTGCAACACGTGCTTTTGTAGTTGCTATACCCCTTATAATAGCGCCCTGTGCTTGTGCGTATTGTCTGCTATTGGCAAGTACCAAAATTGTCTTTTAAAAGTGGTAGAAATGGGTCTGGAGGTCAGTACAGTTGAGGTCTTAGAATGTATACCTATTTGTTAGACTATAAAGTGAGTTCCCTTTATGCGAATTTGTTGTGCGCTGTTTTCTGGGAATGCATGTACTGCAAAAAGCGAGGGAAACCTGTAAATAGGAATTAATAGCTTAGTTTCAAAACATACAACCTGTGCATATCTCATTCTATGAGGAAGTATCATTCAGGAAGAATTTCACAAAAAGGAAAAATTTAGGAACTAGAAAATGGCTTGAAACAAGTTTTGGAATTGGGATTTTTTTCATGAAACTGTGGAGGAATTTTTGTGATCTGTAGTACTTAGAGCTAAGTGTCAAAGGGTGAAATTCATCTCTGCACCTAAGGTCCAAGCAACATTGAACTCTCATCTCAGCTTTCTTTGGTGAATTTGTTTGAAACTTCATAGCATATACATTTCAGTGATTGCTGTAGACCAGTGGTTCTCAACCTTTTTGACCAAAGGAACCTTTTGGAAAATACACTTTTTAACTACAGAAAAATAATACAGCAATTCTTCTATTGTGAGAAGCACAGCAAGTCAGAATGTTTCCGACACTATGGATCCCTATTAAAAATCTCTGTTTATCTTATGAATTGTGTAGGTGTTTTCATACTTAACCATGCTAATATTGTGCAGCTGCTTTAAAAGTATCTCAAGGTACCCCAGAATGCCACGACTCCCTGCCTGAGAATCACTGTTATAGATGCACCTTGAAAAACCTTCACCAGATTTCTCATCACTTTTTTTGTTATGGCCTACTTATGCTTATTTTACCATGAGTGATTCACAGTAAAGTTTCACATCAGTGATCACTCATTGGCTTCCTTTAGAGAGATGACTAAAGCAATGCATTCAGTCTAAATATGGGAGCATAAGCACCAAAAGTATTTAATTTACTTTTGAAAAGGTGATTTGCTGATAAGTTCCAAAGGCCAAGATGCTTATAGATGCTTTGGAATCTAACTTGCATGAACTTAAGTAGGACTCTGGCCCCTAAATAATTTTAAGGATCTGGGATTTTCAGCTGCTTCTGGAAATTCTAGTCTAAGTACTTAGCAGTGAGCTGGGGTGCGGTGGGAAAGCGGTGAGTCCATTGAGTTTTTTGACATAGTTAAAATAATCTGGAAAATTAATGTTCTTTCCAGAACTGCTAAATGGCTCCTCGTTACTAACATCCATCTTTTCTTTTTAGGTGATGAACTAGCACCCCTCCCTCCTCCTTTGCCAGAGGTAACTGAGTGCATGTGACTATGGCCAGGTAGGGTTCTGGGAGGCATAGCGCTTGTAGGCATGGGGAGGGTATGTGCTGCTCTGTCCAGAGGATGGCATGCGGAGTACCCCTCTCCACAGCTCTACACTTTCACATAAGTCAAATATTATTTTTTCTTAATATGGTAAACTGTGCGCTCCTTCTCAGCATATTTGTCTGTCTGCCCCTCTCAGGCTTGTAATGTAAACCTCTGAAGTTAGTGTAACTGGACCAAGAATTTAAGCTGGCAAAGCTATGCCATGTGAACTAGCAGAAGGTTGGAGAACTCTGAGTATACCCAAATAAAGAGGGCTGCTTTAGGAAACTCTGAATCAGCTTGCAGATGTTCAGTTAATCTTATTTGGGACCTACAAGAAAATTTTTATTGGCTTTTGTAACCATACTGACATAGGTGCTGACTTTGTTTTTTGCCAGTGTGTGCTTGCAGACATAATCCCCCTTCCCCGCCCCAAAAAAACCCAACTCACAACAACCCCAAACAAACAAAAACCCCAGTGCTTTACTTTAAATTTGGCACATTTCCACACTAAGTCCTGAACTTGCCCAGAGAGGCAGTGCGTTACTTCAATCCAATTTGCCCAATGTTTGTATGTAAAAATTGGGAGCTTTAGTGAGGATTTTCTGACACTTTTATGTAATAACTGATTAAATCAGCTTTAGTTAAAAGTGCCAAAAAGCCCCACTGAAGCACCCAATCTTTACAGACACTGCAGAGTTGGGTTAAAGTAACACGCTGCTGCTTCCGGTAAAGTACGGAGTTTTTTTGTTTGTTCATTTGTTTTTACATCTGCAAGCAGCCACGGAGATCTAACATGTAAAACCCAAATGGCCATGGCTCATGGTTGCTGAGCACCTGCTAATTTTTTGGGGGTAGGGGTGCTTGAGCCCCAGAACACCCATGGTGTTGGTGCCTATGCAAACTGTCATTAATTTGTGTTCCCCCAAGTATATAATAATGTAATGATCTGAGTAGATATTGAAGGGTGATCCCATACAATTCGTCTCTATGGGCTTTCTCACAATCCCAGAATGCAAAGTTTTATTTTTATTTTTTGTTTCTTTTTCTCTAGGTTTTTCTTTGATAGTCATTTCATAAGAGAAGCTGGCAAAAATAATGGAGTTAATGCTATTCAACGATGTTGCTTTTTATGGCATTTTGCTTTACCATGAATCAGTGACAGCATTGCTTTTCTTCAAGTATTCAATCTTTTTTGGGCACTTTGTTAGATTAGAACCATATTGTATCTTGCTCACAGTTATGAACTTAATATATGGGTACGAAGTGTGCATTCTTCGTGCATCCAAAACACACCCTGACATCAGGGAAACAAACTATGGCAGGCTGAGTATGAGAGAGAGAAGATGTTTATGATACAGGAATGGCTTTTATTTTGCTCAATCTGCTACAGAAAATGAAAATGAAATAGGAAATTGACTTTCCTGTTTGGGATCAGTTTTGTTTTTGAAAAATTACTACCAACTTTGTAAACATTAAAATAGAAGCAATAAAGATGTGAAATTTCACACAGGGGATCTACAATGTTTGGATAATTATAAGCATATGGTTGCTTTACATGAGGTCTCTGTTATACTTTTATTTACAAGTGCTGTGGGAAAACAGAGGTTCTCAAATTCAGTGTTTATTTACATGTATAGAGAATGTCACATTTCCCATTAACCTGTCATAATCTGTATTTCTGTTTTAGAACTCCAGCTATATAAACTAAACCACCATTTGTACTATCATTAATAATTTGTTCAGCTATACTGCTAATTCAGACAGTTTCTATTGTTTCCACATAATGCACATCCTGCTGCCAGTATCAAAATGGGGAATGAGTCATAATGTTGGTGCATGAACAGCTCTACTGAACTAATTGCAACAACCAAGGGCCTGATGTTGAAAGGCTGCTTCTTGGATTCAGCTTCAGCCATTTTAAAGTGTCTCATGGTAGTCTAACGTACCATGTTTAGGCTGCCTTTTCATTAAGCTGCAAACACTTCCCAGAGTGAGACTGAGCACTGCTTGTGAGGTACTGAGTAATCTCAGTTACCATTCCTGTAGGATGCAGAAAGAACTCAGGCAGGGACTAAATCAAACTCTATATTTGTGGGCTGGCTTAGAAAGCGCAATCCCCAGCACTCAGTAAGCATGTTTCTGAGATTGTTGTTAGCTTAATCACAATGCACTCAATAAATAATTTTTGCTATGCAATCTTTTACATTTTTTTAAAATAATACATTCGATTATTTTCTTAAATGTTTGCCATTTTTAATACCAATATTTGCCTGCCTGCTTGGGCAACATTTTTTTGCTAAATATTCCAAGACTTCCAATATTGGCTTCCTATGGGCTAATGTTGTGAAATGCTGTGCACTATTACAAATTACTATAAGTCTACCTACCACCTCAAGTATAACAGAAACAATGAAAAACAGTTTCCTTTTTACAAGGACTCTTAACCTTTTTTAAGAATTGCATACACACTACTTGAACCAAAGGTATAAGGGATTGGCCTGTCTACTGTCTTTCATCTTCCTGAGTTTTAACAAACTTTCTTTGTTTGGTACTCTTATTACTTTGACATTACCTAGGTGCTTCTAAAACCCAATATTGTTCTCACAGACTCTGTCTACAGTAGGAATGCTATGGAACTCGTACGCTGCTGCTCTAGCATCAGTGCAACCCCCCAAAGGACAGCGAGGAACACTGAGGGCAGAGGTACACAACACCACTCACACTGGTGTAACTTATATTGGTGTAAATCACTCCTGGATTTGGAGCAGATAGATGTGCAGCTATTCTGGAGTAAGTGCACACAATAGTGGCTGATAAAGCACATCATTGCTACATGGCAGGAAGCAAATAAAAAAAAACTGGGATATATCATAGAGGTGCAACATGTACACTGATATACCTTATAGTAGTCTAGTTTTATCCCTACAAGTGTAAGTCTACATCAGAATCAAGTAAGTTACGCTGGTCTTGCATTTTCACATCAGGTGTCTGCTCCTTTTTAACACCAGTATAAAAACCATGACAAAACTATAAACCTGTCATGCATCCATGCCCTGCTGGTCCATGTGCTACCACAGCCCAAGGCAAAGAATTGCCCAGTTACACCTCTGCATTTTGTTCAAGAAAAGTGTTACATCACAAAAGCTGATACAGTGCTTGATGTTCTAGTTAATGCAACAAACTTTTGAAGATCAAAATCTGGGACACAATCCCACATGCTCTACAGGCCTCTGGAACTAGATATAATCTCCAGCGTTTCTAGTTACTGTTTCTTGATTAGAGTAGTGCTATGGGCCACCTAATTACTAGTAGTTCTGTTCAGGCACAAAGCTAATTAGTCTGGGCACAGTGCTGTGTGAATGAGGTACCAGGCAGGCAGCATCAAGTTGCACCAATTTAGGGCTGATTTTTCAAATTCAAGACAAAAGTCCTATTTCATGGAGTCCTCAGGGACACCGGAACACAACCCTGAAATCTGGGACTGTCCTGGAGAATTTAGAATGGCTGGTGACTGGAATTCAAGATACTATTGTTTGTTTGTCGAGGAACTAGACTGAACTATTTTGCACCATTATAGATGGATAAAGGATGCTAAAATGTTGCTATTAGAGGCTTCATATTAGAACCATTGCCATAAGTACTGCCACAGTTAGAGTACAGCTTACTTAAATGAGCATATTAAGAAGTTAATATTTCCTTAAACACTGTCTGAAAAATGCATGGGCTGATCAGACATGTTCTGGTTAGTTCTTTCCCCCTGTTTTTCCCTTTGAATTAAATATAAGGCTACATCAGGATCTCACCAAAATCTTTGATATTCCTGACACATGAATGCTAAGGTGAAGCATTCTTTTCTATTAAGACTGCTGTTGTAATGCTGAAAAAATATAGGTAATGTTAGAAATCATTTTGGGGAATCCATTTTATGTAACAACTCTCACTACACAAATGGGAATGAGGGTTGTAGTTTAACTTCTTCATATGCTAATGGGTCCTACAGACAGTGGCCTGTCAGTTGCATGCCTGCAAGCCTGTCACCACTGCTGCACTGAGCACCCATGACACTCCTCTACCACTCCACTTTGCAACCACATGGGTGCCACCCTGTTGCACCATGTACCTGAGAATCCCCCTAACCTCCAGCTGCACTGTGCAACCCAGGCTCACCTTCAGGTTCTTGTACTGCTGTACTATCCTACCCATGGGATGGAGGCAGGAAGCAGTGGTCTGTCTGCATTCATAAGTATTAATTCTTAACACTTTGATAGTTTCTCTTTATCAACAACCAACCACTCACTAACAACTAAGACCAAGCAGTCTTGAGGTGTTTTATTCACTAAAGATTGGAAAGAAAATGAAACTGAAAAGAATGCCACTATATATTAAACTACATGAAGTAGTCAGCATAATTGGGGATCTCTGTATCACAACATTTTAACAGATGTATGAAATCAATGGGGATTTTACATTTTATTTTGAAAGAGCCAAAGATTAACTAATAAAAAATGGATCTCAATTTAATCCATCCAGTTCTTTTTATCCAGTTCATCTTCTCTTGCTTAATATCATCAAGCCATCTTTTGGTCCCCGTAAATCTAAGTACTGCTTGTCTTGGAACCAGAGATTTACCAAAAGGAGAAATTCTTCATATCAGCATTAGGAGAAATGAAACATAGGCAAATCTATATTACTTGGGACCTTCCCAAAAAGTCTTAGAATTTTTAGTTCTTGTCTTTTGATTAATGATGTAGATGAGGGCTGTCCAACTTCCAAGATGCCGGAGCCCACACATTCCAGAGACTACAGCAGCAAGGGCTCCACCAGGGCAAGCTGTGATCTCGCTCCCCTCCCCCTGGGCTGCACATCCTACAGATGCCTCCCTACCACTACATTGCATGCCTGCAAGCCTGTCACCACTGCTGCACTGAGCACCCATGACACTCCTCTACCACCCTGTTGCACCATGTACCTGAGAATCCCCCTAACCTCTAGCTGCACTGTGCAACCCAGGCTCACCTTCAGGTTCTTGTACTTCTGTACTATCCTACCCATGGGATGGAGGCAGGAAGCAGTGGCGAGAGGAGAGACAGGGAACCTGGAGACTGTGGCTGCTGTTGTAGCTGGAGCGATAAGAAACTCTGGTGGCGGGGGGTAATTGAACCCCTCAAGGCAGCATGTGGCTTTTGAGGGTAGGTTTTGCCTAACCTTTTTTTGAGGTTAAATCTAAGTCCCATAATATTCTTCAACAATGATTATAAAGTTAATATTTATTCATTAATCCCAAGGTAAATCATTTAAAACACCATAAGTGTTTGGAAACACAGGGCATATCTCGACAAGTGTGCATGTGTAGGGGCATGTGTTTCCCACAGGACAAATAGCAGTGGCACATATTTGTGCCACTGCTATTTGTCCCTGGGCTTGCATGACCCTACATGTGCAATCCAGCACACAGCAAATTGACTGGGGTGGGATAAGGGAGGCTGGGGCCAGAACCTGGGCTGGCCCCAGCAGCCTTATCTGGGGTCCTGGGGTCCTCCCGGGGCAGCAGGGGCACTGAGCGGGCTGCTTAGAGCCTAGCCAGAAGCCAGAGCATGGCTTTGGCTGACAAGACTCCCTTTCTGGCAGCACATGCTGCTGCTGTGTGCACTGCACCGCTTTTTTCAGTCATGGGTTTTTTTGACACCAGGATCTCCCTGTGTCAAAAACAACCACTGTGCTGCTAATTAGCAGTGTGGCATACACTTGCACATGTGCCATGCATGCCTTGTGGCACCTCAGACTGCTCAGCGGCACCTCAAACCACATTTGTGCGCTGGTCAGGACATGCCCTTTGGCTGTCCTATGAAAGCCCAAGAGCGGCTACATTAGAAGGGCCCAAAGACAAGGGGTAAGTTGGAAACTGAAAAAAAACATTAACACCTGGCCATTGAAAAGTGAGGGATCTTTCCTGTGGTCCATGGCTTGATTGCCTTGGAAGCATGACTTTAGACCTCATCACCTGTGGTAATTCTACAAAGGGGCAGAACCTAGTCTGTCTGTGGATCATTGACTAGGTTTAAGGCTAAGATTTTGGCTCTGGATTTTTGGGAGTCTCTGAACTGAGACAAACCTCTGAAACTTTTGAGCTTACCCTTCATTAAACTTAAAATGCAGAAGAATGAAGCATACTGAGCTTTTTTTATTTGTTTCTATGAAATGTGCCTGGTGACATTTGTACCTTCTCTCAAAGCAGTATAATATTTTAATAACGTTTAGATTATGCCAGCAGTGTCGTGGAATGAGTCTTCACTGGGAGCCCAGAACTAGCTCAATACAAAATAAAAGTAATACATTTGGGTCAAAAGCAAAGGGTTGAGTGCAAATAATGTGATCTATGGCTTAGCCTAGGTACTTGGAGGAATTATTTTATTCCAAGCTGAGTTACTAAGTCTCAGTGAAATCTTGGGCAAATTGCTTTGCTTTTTGTGCATCAGTCAGAGGTTTTGCAAAAGCAACTAAAAGGACATGAGTGAAAAAATCTTTCCAGCCTGTAAATAAACTGCCCTGAGGAAACACATTCCTTTAAAAATCTGGGATGAGATCCTCATTCAGTTGGAAGCCAACAGGCTAATTGACTTCACTGGAGCTATGTTGAATATACTACTTCTGGTAATGAAGTTTAGTGACCACTGCAGTAGGGTGCACACAAAGTTAACTTAATCTTACAGGAGTAGGTGTGGTCTGGGTCCTTGGATGGCTCTGTTAACTCCCTAACTCCTGACCATGCTGACACCTCCTCCCTGAAACAGCAGCAGCAGCAGTAGCAGTAGCAGCAACATCTTTCTCAGCAGTGTCATGATGCTGCCTTGAGCCCTGCTGCCTTTGGCCTTGACCCCACACCAGCTCTTTAGGAAGGATCAAAGGCATGAGGCTGAGTCCCACTCCCACTGTATGGTAGCAATGCTGCCAGCTCCCCCCACAGCAGAGTTGTCTCAGAGTACAAACCTTGCTAGCTATGCCTCTGCCAGAGTGGGTTTGTCAAGCAAGATAAAGGACCTGGGTAACTCAAGGCAACACAGTCCCTCTCTGAGCAGCTCCTATGGCAGTTTAGATCCACACCACGAGCCACAAAGGACAATGCCTTCAAAGGATGAACAGTTATTTGGAGTCAGGCTGTAAATATGCCAACACTAATGGCTAGATGCCTAATACTAAGCATCCTTTCAATCAAGCCCGCCCACCAGCTTGGTCATTGAAATTTAAAATATTTGTGTCTTAATGGTACCCAGACATCTGTTCTTCATTTTACCACTGTCACCTTAAATGGCTGACTTTTTAAACTACAACTCAAGCTGGTATAGGAACACGTGTTGTTCTTGAGATTGCTGGGCAGTGAGTCTGTTTTATTACTTGGGCAATAAGTTCAAAAGAAGGTGCAAAGTACTTAGCACCTGGATATAATATTCCTTTTTATTTTATTATCCAGCACCTGTCAGGCTACATTGCTGGTTGGAACAGCAGCCAGGCGGGACGATGTGAGGCAGGTAGGCTCACAGCACCATCTTGTGGAAAAAAGAAAATCAAAAACTCTGCCTGCTTCAGAGACAGGACTAGTGAGTAAGTGGTGAATAAAACTAACCCTGATTAGCAGTTGTTAGGCCCTTGCTCAGAAACCACCTCCTGAAGTTGAGCATTTCACTACCAATTGCCCTGTTTTCACTGTTGTACCAATGGGAGCAAGGTTCTTGAAAAGAGAATCAGAGTTAACTTTGATGACTCCTTTGTTCCTATGGGTTTCCTGCTTGTTCGTTCATCTCTGCAAACACTGGCCCTGTCCTCCCACACCTTCCCCCCTTGTTTTTTGTATTCTAATTTCTCTCTCCTTCTTATGCTCTGCTTTCTGAATGTCCTTTTACACCATTTGATGAAGTGAGCTTCAGCACACAAAAGCATACCTACTTTGGTTAGTTTACAAGGTACACTTCATTCTCTCTGGAGACCCTGGAGTAATTGATTGCTACCAGTCAGGTTTCAGGTCAGGAGAATGTACTTGCTTCAGTGAGTAGTGATCTTCTCCTAGTAATGGACCATATGATTCTTCTAGATTAGATTTTGATGGTAGTCACCACCAGGTTTGGTTGACTTAATTATGGGAGGTGTGATTGAAATTGTTGCTGAAGGGCTTCATACTGGTCTGGCATAATTGCCTATCACTTGATAGTTCTCTCGTTTACCTTATGGGCTCAGAATGCCAGTGTCTGGTGAAACTGCTCTTTTTAATGTTTATGTGAGACTTTTTTTGACGATAATGAGGTGTTTTGGACCCATGATGTCATCAGAACTTGGATGACATGGAACACTGTCCCTCTTTCACTCAACCTGGATCACATGGTACCTTTGAGCTGTCTGTGGCTAAAGACAAATAAGACAGAGGTGATGCTGGCTTATTGGAATAACTATCGAGGGACTATGTTGGAAACGGCTCTTGCCCCCATGCCTAATGAGATCTGCTCATTCTTTATCAATGTGGCTTTCTATTCACAAGTATTTCTGCACCCACATGGGTACTTTGGTCCCAGACAGTGCCCAGAAATGATCTCACCTGGTATGATGACTGAAATCATCTATCTCAAATATTGACCTTTGCACAACCTACTGTGGTCCCAGCACCTTCATGACCACATAGCATTACTGAAATGAATGCTACATGAAGGTACTTGTTTTCTGGAAACTGAGGCAGTACCCCATTCACCGGTTCTGGTAAGACAGGGGAGTACGCTGTCTAAGTGCTATACAGTTCTCACCATCTTAGTGTTCACAATGCAACCTGTTTCTAAAAGCCTTATTAAATTTGGGTCACAACTGCCTGAGAGACCTCTTTTCTTCTTGTATAGCACCTGGTATTAACCAAAGGGCTTGTGCTAACAGTCCCCTAGATTGAAACATGTGGCAAATGGAAGCAAGGTATTAGCAGTTTGGTACCCTCAGTTCTGAAAAAACTTGCTTCACTGATCTGACAGAGCCACCTAGATACTACCTATAGAAATGAGGGCTTTGGGTAAGCTGACCATATAGAAATCTTGGAAATCTGAGACACTGCTCCCCACCTCCCTGTACTCTCACAAGTCAACAGGGGCAGGGCTTCATGCTAGGCAGGAAACAGTTGCTGTTTGCCCACCTGCAAGGTGCTCTGCACCACTCTAACTCTTAGTCAGGCTGCAACCCTGCACCCCTGCTTTTCTAGGATGAAATCTGGGACATATGGTCACCCTACCTTTGGGTAAAATAAAACATTAACATCAACAAAGGATAACAATTTTGATAATGATCCCAATAACATTTAAAACATGACAGATTTCAAACCTGACAATTGTCTGCATGTTTTTGCCAAATATTTTTTTCCACCATCTTGACTAGTCTTGTAGGTAACGTTGTGACTAGTTTTCCTTCATGAGCTCCCTTCTGATACCTCTCTGGTCCCTTCCAAAACACATATACTAAATTAATCTACCTGAAATACTTCTCTGCCAAGGAGAATTTCTTAAAAGTTTTGAGGTATTCATAGAAGACTTTTTAAAGGGGCATTTAATTTTACAGTTACTCTGTCTTTTCCAGAGGACAGGATTTGTTGATAAAATGCCATGGGCATATTGTATTTTATTTGAGGAATGATTTCAGTGTCTAAAAGAACAGATTGTAATAATTTCTTTAAGGAGTGATGCATACCTTGTGCAGTTATGGAAGGCACTGAGCTGGTAATGTAGATATAGTCCAGATGCAAGGACACCTCTGCAGTATAGGCAGGAGAGGATGAGATATCACCAACAGTGGATTGCCCAGTACAGACATTGCAAAAGCTGGCCTGTAATGAAGCAGGGGTGAAGAAATGGAAAATTCTATTTCTTTATTCACGTGACTTGAATTAACACCATTACTACACAAGAGATTGACATACATAGAATCACTTTGCTATTGTTACGATGATGGGAATGATAAATTATAACAAGGACTCTTGCAGAGATTGTAAATACTGCAGAGACTCCTCTGGAATTTTTAATCCCTCTGAGATTCCTGTTATTCTTGCAGTTTAACATAAACTACTGCACAGTTTATCAATTCTGCAGGACCCCTGCAAGAATTTCTTCTGAGATAATAGAGACTCAGTGGATTCTTGGAGCGTTTATAAAGCCAACTTTGGTTTCTTCCAAGATTACATAATCCTATAACATCACCATTGAAAAGATGAACCATGTACCCATGCTAGACCATACTGAATTCAAAACACTATGATTATAACATTACATGCATAGCCCAGCAATTACAGATTCACCACCCACAGTTCTCTATTCTATCCTCCATCCCACTTGTTATTTACAAGGCAGCAATATCAACTCTTAGCTGTTATGGTTCACATCCACACACAAAGGACTTAACCAGCTTCCATTCAACTTCCCATTATTGTTCTATCATGCCAAGTGTTCATCTTTCTACAACATTTTACTCCTTAATCAGTCATGCAAGTCAGACATCATAAACAATAGATTCACTTATAGTTTGGCTGGGTGAACTGCACTTATATACCCCTGGCTTTAGGTCAACTGCCAGTTCCTATGGGGAAATGTTTATGGGAAAGAACTGATTTCAACAATTCCTTTTACAGGTTCAGGCTTGCATTTTTTAAAAAGGAGAAAGACAACAAGTATAGCCCAGGGATTAGGGCATTTACCTGGGGGTTCGGTTGGCCATCATAGAGGACATTTCAGTTTTCTGCTATTCTGTCCTCTGTCTTCTATTGATAAGAAACCCGATGCCTTTATGTCCTCTATTTTTTTCTTCAAGAGAAAAATAGAGGACATAAAGGTGTCTGGTTTCGTATCAATAGAGAACGGAGGACAGCCGGACTGTCCACTATGATGGCCACCCTACTCTGCCTTATTTGAAGCAGAGACTTCAGCCTGAGTACTGCATGTTTCTGATGAATAGCTTAACTACAAAACTATAGAGGTTCTCTGTTGCCGGTCTAGTGAATTTCCAAATGAGTGATTAAGAGGGAGACAGACTTTATAGCCTAGTATTTGGGACCATCATCTGGGAAGTAAAAGACCCAGATACAAGTCCCTGTTCAAAACTCAGGTGAGTTAACCACTGGCTTACTGGCTGTTCTGAAACAGGACTCTCTCAGAAGGTTATTCCCTGAAATTTTGAAGGGCCTCACTTTTGTTTTTGTTTTGCATTGGAAAAATATTCAAAAACTTGAGAATTTCTTTTGAAATTCAGACTTCTGGGCAATGCAGCATGGGGATTAAGAAGCTTTTGCTACAGCCAGGACTGGTGTCCAAACCACTGTAGTTTGGAGGCTTTAAAGCTATAATGAATGAGATGCGATATTTCAGGTATCTACTTGCCTTGCAAATAGGCATGTAGCATGATGAAAATATGGGTACAGGGGTGACTTTTTAGAGGTCCCTGAATTCTGCAGTCCCATACTTTCCAACACTTTTTAAATTTGTTTTTAAATGTACAATTTCCTGGCTGTCCAATAGTTCCCCCCTCCCCCTCCCCAACATCCATGTAAAGTTTGTCCTTTTAACTTACTGCTAATTTCGGGGGTGGAACAGTGTGGGGGGGCGTTAAATAAAAAATGAAGTGCCCAATGAAATGCTTTGTCCATGAGCCTAATATGTTAATCAGCTTTTCTGATTAAAGCTCGTATCATACTTGCACTACAGCAGACCACTCCTTTTCCTTGAGGAATTCTTGGTCTTTTAACTTGAGGCTCTGATTTCGGTAAATCCTCATCAGTGATATTTGAATGTTTGTAATGTTTCTCATTGTTCAGGGCTTAGCAATGGCCAAGTGTACATGGCAGCTTGCCATCCACAAGCCTTCCTTCAATAGATTGTCCTCATCTCTCAGGGCACAATTCTGCCTCTTCCTGCTCATGGAGTTTCACCTACCCAGTCGTCTACAGGTGATGATTATGGAGCTGAAAAACTGGGTCCATTGAAATCAATTAAATATTTGCAGTTGAAAGTCACTTTTATAACTGAAAGTGCCTGTGTTTACCCAAGGATTGTGAGCTGCCTCATACATATGCCCCCAAAGGTGGCCTCTGCCTTCCTTGTATTCTAATCTATAAACATGTACCCAGGGTTCTCATTCCTAGCACTGCTATACCCCAGACATATACAGTAAAACACTTGGTTGGGCCCTATAGTATGGAATCCTGCAATATACTCTCCAGGTAGCTTTGCTAAGAAGGAGCTGTTCTTGTTTGGATGTGGAAGGAATTGTTTTTTGCCCACTTATTTGGCAGGATAAAGCACTTCTATTAAAAGAATTCTGCTTTGAGGGCACAAAGTTTGGGTGGGGGAGAGACTTAAAAACTGTCTTGACCATTCTTTGTGTCTCAAGCTGTACTGCAAGAAAACAAGACCCTAAACTCAAATGAAGTGTTTTCCGCTGAAAGAAGAAAAGCTGTGCTTCCTAAGTAAGATTTAAGACAAATGTTGCTCTAAGTATAGTAATTGCAAAGCTACATACTGGTAAATTTTTATCTCACAATAATACATGTGGAACCAAAAGTCTCTAATTTCTTTTTTAGCATATAAAGTGCTACACATTTATAACAGCACCATTCATGTTCTGTTATGCTATTCAGCATGTTTTTGAAAAACATTAAAGTGTGGGGAAGTGTCCAAAAAGATTGGGTTGGCCTCTTTTATGACTGACAGGAAAGGTCAAGCAATTATCTGAACTCCTGATGGGACAATTTTATTCAGATGTATTTTAGGGTCAAAAGGCAAGGATTTCATCAGAAAGAAGACTGTAGATTATGAAATGTACAGTGTGTGCAAACCAAGGTCTGAAATCGATTAGCCTTACATATTCAAAAGGAAATGATTTACATGACAGGCTTTAAATGTATTGTCCACAGACCAAGGTCTAGCCCAGCAACAATGCAATAACTTATTTATGATAACAGGAGTTTGTGGATCTTGCGAGAAGTCTTTTTTTGTATCAGTGATATGCAGGGGATTAATATGCAAATCTCCGTGCATCAAGTGAAAAAAATGAGACCAGATCTTTAGCTGCTGTGAATTGGCATAGGGCTGTTAACATTAGCTGTAGATCTGGCCCACAGCTTCTAGATTTGTTGAAAAGGTTCATTCAATCTAGAAGGCTACTGTTGTGTGGAAAGTAGGGAAGATTTGAGTTTATAAGATTTTCTCCTCTCTCTTCTTTTTTGGTGCGGGAGGTAAGATTTTCTATGTTTTTTCTTCATTTTTATCTCATTTCATATTGCCATTAATGGTCAGATAATCCAGTTCATTGATTTAAAAGGAGTTACTGCAAAATTTTACTGCAGTCAAAACCTAGCTGAGTGCCAAATTGCCAACACAGTCCTGTTGGCTGACGGTACTTATTCTGCTCTGTGCCTAGTAAGAAAATTGTAACGTTTTCTCTTCAGGTCAGACCTTGCCACAAAGATCCCAACCTTTGTAAACCACAGCTAATGTGGGGTTTCTAACTATAGTGTGCATTCTTATGTGCTCTCTATAGGATTCCTGTTGAATCCCCTAAAACTTACATTAATGCAGAATGTACATGTCTACCTATTCAGCAGAGGTCCATTTCAGAAATCCACTAACCTACAAAGAGGTAAATGATTTAGAACCTGTGACATCACCTTCATGTGCCATGTTGCAACACCTACAGTTACCAAAGATATTTGAGCTACAATACTCTGGGGTTTGTTGTTTTTTGTTTGTTTTGTTTTGTTTGGGGGGGGAAGTGTTGAGCTTTGATTCACCAGAGCCCGGATATACTAACAACCAGAAAAGACTAGAGGATCCATGTCTTATCCCATGTGCTTGAGGATTAAAGAAGTTTTCAGGTGTCTGCTCTGTGGGGCCTCTACCCTGAACTGTTTAACACTGTTCAATACGGAGCCTGGAGGGACAGCTGATTGTATTTGAGACAGCATTGTGATACTAACTGTTACAATGTTAAGCCCAAGCTTGGGAGAGACATCTTTTTATATTTTCATTCACTGAAAATTGTCACAGGGCACTATTTGAACTGGCACCTCCTTGCTTTCATGTCCTGAGTTTTTTGCCACCACTGTGTGTCTCTCCTGCCATGCCTTGATGATTCTACAGAAGGCTGGAGAAAAACTGTGCTCCAGAATGACTTCTCAGGTGTGTTGTGTATGGAGCTGACTTTGCCCAGGGCTCCTCCACCGTTACACCCTGGTCTGTCTCTCACGTGTTGATCTCAATGATATTGGTGGTCATATGGAAAGCATCAGTCTGCCACTCTCTTCCATATATCTGATGCATCACAATCGGAATTAGATCACGGTTATAGTCAGTCCATTTGCGTGCCACCCAAATTATATAAATGGAGAAAATAAACAGAACAACCTTGGGTGTGCAGGCCCATACACTTAGTCACTTCTTTTAAGGGACCTCTTAACCTGTGGATGCTCATTAGTCCATCCACAGGATCACTGGGATGCTCTTCACCCATTTGCTGCTCTGAATGGGGTCTTGTCCCCTCCTTTTCTCTCCCTGAGGCACAAACTGTGGGCTCGGCATGGGATATTTTCCGTGTTTATTTGGCCACCTACCCCAAAGTCAGGCTGCAGGCCACCCAGGCCTCTCTAGCCTGGCAGATTCCCAGGCCTCTCTCCCTGAATGGCACCTGACCTAAGGTGCCTGAGTTGTCTTGCAGCATCTCTACGAAACATGGTTTGTGCTTCCCATAGGACCCTGACAGTTCTCTTTGCCCTACCCTACTGCCAAGCAGGGCTATAAATCCCTGTCACAGGGCATTTTTTGGATCTGGTACTGGTGTCAGATTCTCAGTACTACTCACAACCTCTCTTCTTTTTATCTGTTGTCTCCCACAGAACCCTGGATGCTCAGGATCTCCATGCAGTGCAGTGAGAGTCTCACATCCTCTCTCAGCCTGCAGCAGGAACTCCAGAGCCAGTCTTGTGTTGGATTTGCCCATGCCTCCATGCAGACACCCAGTAAGTACCTTGCTCCCAGCTCCTCTCCCTTTCCAAGGGATGCTATAATACCTTGCTTCTAGGCAGTTTGGGGCTTTATCAGCCCTTTTAAGCTTCTGTTTCCACCCCTCCATTCACTGAGAATGCCATTCACTGAGAATGCCAGGGACTGCACCTGTGGCTGGGAGATCTCACCATGGTGTTTCTGGCTCTGGGATGATGAGAGGGTTGAGTTCTGACTCCCTGCTACAAAAATAAATATTGTGCACAGATAGAAATTGTATTTCCAATTATCATTTAATCTAATATGCTTGGAACTAAAGTAGAGGTCACCAATCTGTAATTTCCAGAATAGCCTTAGCACCATTTTTGCTATCTTCCAGTCCCCAGAGAAAGTAGCTGATATCAGTATTTTTGAAAGCAATGCCTCAGCCTCCTAATTTTTAAATCCCTGCAGCACTCTTTCATGTAGACCAATGGTGCTTAGCTTACTGACCCCATGGGTCAGTAGAGTGGTGTAAGGCTGGGCTGTGGACTGGATCCTAGGTGTGGGGTTGATACTCCTGTACTGGCCTGACACCATGTACCAGATCCAGCCACAGATAGACCCCACACACCAGCCCCACCATGGACTGTCAAGATCTAGTGTGCAGGGCCATGTCATTTGGGCTGCAGGGCTCCTCATGGGTCTGGAAATTTGGCAGCAGGGGAGCAACAATTAATGCTGCCACTCCAACACCAAATTTCCAGACCTGTGAAGAGCCCCATAGTCCAGATGACATGCTTCACAGGTCATATGTGTCCTACAGGCCAGAGGTTGAATGCCACTGATGTAGGCCATCTAGGGCTTTTAATCTATCAGCTGTTTCCAGCACCTCCTCTTTTAACACTTATAAAGCAGGCCTCTTCTGTGGCTAGAGGGCCTGAGTTATGAGCTGCTAATAGAAAATCTGGCAGTTCAAGTCTGGGTGTGGACTTGAAGTAAGTGTAAGTCTCAATTTATGGCCATCACTGGGTTAAATTTTTCAGTGTCGAACTGGCGATGGAGCACTTAGTGCAACTGAATGTCTTAAAATCTGCAGGACCAAATGAACTACACCTGAGAGTGCTGAGGGAATTGGCTGGTGTCATTGTGGGACTGTTGGTGAAGGTGTCTGAAGACTCCTGGTGCTCAGGAGAGGTCCTAGAGGACTGGAAAAGGTTCAATGTGGTTCCAATTTTTAAGAATGAGAGGAAGGAGGATCCGGGAAACTATAAGTTGGTGGTTTGACCTCAATACTGGGTAAAATTTTGGAAAAAATTATTAAGAAGTCCATTTGTGAGGGACTGTCTGTATGGGGTAGCAACCAATCAGAACAGTGAGCTGATGTGGGGGGAGGGAGGTGCTGTGATGTGATGTGTGGGGCCGGAAGTGCCCACTGCATCCTTGTCCTTCCCCTGGGCAAGTGGTGAAGTGTGGGAATGCACTGGGGAGATACTGCTGCTGCACCCAGGGGCGTGCTCCATCTCTGCCTGCCAGCCCACCTCTGTGTACCCCCTATGACCTTTCTAAATTCCTTTGGGAGTATGTATACCCCCGGTTGACAACCCTTGCATTAGCCAAAGTGCCATAAGCAGGGCTAAGGAAGTGATACTTCCTCTGTACTCGGCACTGGTGAGACCCCAGTTGGAGTACCGTGTCCAGTTCTGGGCATTGCACTTCAAATGAGACACAAAGAATCTTGAAAGTGTTCAGAGAAGGGCCACAAGGATGATTAAGGGCCTGTATGACAAACCTTATAAGGAAAGACTAAGGGATTATTCAGCCTAAGAAAGGGAATACTGAGGGGGGACTTGTTGGCCATCTATAAGTATGTAAGAGGTGAATATTAGGAGCTGTTCACTATGGTGCCCCAGGGGAGGACAAGGAGCAATGGCCATAAACTATTAAGGGTTTGTTTCAGGTTGGATGTAAGGAAGCAATTCTTTACAGTAAGGGTGACCAGAATCTGGAATAGACTTCCCAAGGAGGTGGTGCAGTCTGCAACCTTGGAAGTCTTCAAGACAAGACTGGACAGATGCCTTGCCAGGATCATTTGATCTCAGCAGTATTCCTGCCCAGACCAGGGGGATTAGTTAGACTTGGTGATCTCTCAAGGTCCCTTCTGGCCCCTAATTTCTGTGATTATATGATTCTATGATTACCTTGCTAATGCTGCATTATTCTTATTATCTGGAATAAGTATAGTCTCAGCTTCCTCTCCAATAATGATGCAAAAAAAGCCTTTAGTTTTCCTGCAACATTCTTATCCTTCTCCATATTTGCCTTAATTCCCTGGTAATCCAAGAAACTGTTCACATCTTTCACAGGCATTCGGGTTCTGGTAGATTTAACACTTTCTCATTTGTTTTGATGTCTTTTGCTATTTTCTCTTCAAACTCTGTGATGAAACCATTTTTAAATGGCAACCATAATCATGATGTTTTAAAATGAAGGTAGACAAGTTTTTACAAACTCTAGTTTTATCAGCTGTAAAGCATAAGGTAAGATGTTGTTCCATTACCTTTTCAGAGAAGAATCTCAAAGGGTCCAGAAGTCACATCACGCATTTAGTAAGACTCCCTTGACTGCTCTGGAAGATTTATTATGATTTAAAACTTAATCAAGAAACCAAGAAAAACTCATTTTTCAAGCAACATTTGTGACATCATCACCTGAGAGATTCTACTTCATTAAATCTTTTTGGTGTGCCACTTAAGGCAAACCCAGATTTTCACAAATATTTTGCATAAAGTGGATCACAAACCTAAGGGATGTATTCCTTTGCTTATCTTTCCATGGTGAAAGGAAATATGTTTTAGAAATAAACCCTTTCTATAATAATTTAATATGTGGCAGATGTGCCCAAAAACTATGATATTACCCCAAGGCAGGTCTTCTCCCCTCTTCCTTTACAGAAAAGATATGTAACATGAAGGGATCTGTCAGGTGTTTCATCACTGATGTTCTTTGTCTTCTGAAGTGCTCATGGACTGATGTGCATAGGTAAAAACAGCTGTTAACTCACCATTGTGGCAAGTAAATATTAAAAAATTTGGGAAAAGGAAATAATCTTATCTTATTCATCTTGTAGAGATACTGATGCACCATGACACAAAATCAGAAGTATTCCAGCATCCCATTTTGCTTTGTGTATATCATATTTACTACCAGAACTCCCTGCATTTTGGAGTGAATCCACCCCTGGGTCCACAATCAAGTAGAGAACTGAGAACGATGATACAAGCTTCTTGCTCTAATACATCTCTGACCTGACCTGAAAAGACCACCTACGGAAGGCAATTTAAGACCTCTCTGCTGAGAAGATTTACACAGAAGCTCTTTCATTATGTAGTGGTATATTTTGCTATATGAACACTCAGCCACTGAAAACTACTTTGAGACCCCACACTGATTTCATGTAAGGGCCTTGTTACATCTTACACTGTAAGCTGCTCAAATGTTGATCAGTGTTAGTGCCAGCTCAAGTTTGGAGTAGACATACATTCAGGCCAGCAGGGACCTAGAGGATTGACAAGTAAGAATTCCCCTCTCCCATTCTGGGCTTCCACCCTGACCCTCCCCTGGGGCTCTCCCTGTTCCTCCCCTCCCCTGGAGCTCCCCTCCATCCTCCTCTCACTTACTTGTGGCTGTCCACACTGTCTGTTCCAGTGTACCAGGCAGGGAAGGGTTAACCTGCCTGATCAGCCCCCAGTGCCACCACTGCTGGGCTGCTGCTCTTCTCTGGGCTAAGCCTGCCCCAGAGAGCAGCAGTGGTGGTGGTGGCAGCTGGGCAGGCAAGTTAACTCTTCCCTGCCTGCTCCCCTGGGACAGACAGTGTGGACAGCCACAAGTAAGGTGGGGGGAGGGGCAGTGAGCAGGGATCTGGAGTGCTGGGGTAAGGATGCAATAGACCAGATCCAGACCACCAGGAGCATGTGTGTGTGTGTATGTGTGGGTGGGGTGTTTACACTAATGAGTGACCTAGAGTGGCTACACATTAATGAAACATGAGCTGGGTAACATGGATCAGAGACAAACCTGCCCTAGAGTAGCATAACGTTAAGTTGCCTAATGTGTACTTAAAACTAGTTTCAAGTTTAATGTGTGGATAATCCAGAGGTGAAGAGCTCCAGGAGCTGCCTAAAATTAATGTGTAAGAAGGCCATAAGCCACAAAACAGTCCACATTTTCAATCATTCCTGACTGAGACTAGATTTAAGGCTGGAAGTGGAAGGCTCTTCAGTAGGGGTGTGTGAAATGGGCTGTATTTGATTCGGATTCAGATTTGGCCTGAATTGGGGACCGTGATTTGACTCATTGATTCAGATCACCATCCCCAATTCGATTCGACTGAATCTGAAGAGTCGATGCTGATTCAGAGAATCAGTGATTTAGCCACAGACACAGCTTTAAATGTTTTTTCTAGATACCTTGAGGTACCAGGCATGGCTTGTGAACGCTGCAATGCTGAGGTGGATGGAGTGTCCCACAAAAGCGTGGGTGGGCCCTGTGTGCTTGGTGGTGAAGTACTTCCGGTCCACTTCTTGGTCTGTCACTGAGTGCACAGGGGCCCCCTCATGCCCACTCCAGCTCAGCGATTGACCATGGGGGACCCGGGGTGCCTCCCAGACTCAGGAGGCACTAGTTGCTGAGCCAGGGGGCACAGGGGCAGCCCCCAATGTGCTCCCAGAGGACCCAGAAGTGGACCAGAACTGCTTCTGGTCCACTTCTGGGTCTGCTGCTGAACGTGTTGGGGAGCCCCCTGTGCTCCTGTGGGACACTCCATCTGCCCCAGCATTGCAGCATTCACAAGCTGGCTGGTAATTTGAGGTATGTGGAAAAAACATTTAAAGCTGTGTCTATATCTGAATCACCAAATCTTTCTGAATCTCTCCAAATCAATTTGGAGTGTTCCAATTCGATTCAGAGATTAAAGGGTCTACTGATTTGATTTGGATTCAGAGATTTGGCCAGCAAATTGGGCTGAATCTCCACCATCAGTGGCTGAAACTCTGCTGAATCGAATCGGGGACTGAAGCTTCACTCAGCCCTACTCTTCAGCCCTTAGCATCAGGGCCCACATATTGGTCACATACTTTCTTCATAACATCAAGGCCTTAGAAGCTGGGCAGGGGAGATGAGATCTATGAAACAGAAAGGGAAGCAGTGTAGTGCTTTCCCTCAAAGTCCAACATCCAAAGAATTTTCCCATTCACCATTCTAGATACATATAATATCCAGTCTTTCAGCACCACTTGGTCATAGTTGAGTACAGTGGGTACCCATACTGTAGTCCCCTTGATGTAAAGTCCCCTTGATTTCAAGATTCACAAATCCCCTTCATCTGAAATAGCCTAAATCTGCCAACCTTCCAGATGGTAAGAACTGTTTCTTAGAACAGAGATCTGGGGAAGAATGATGGGGCTGTAGCAATTTTGTGGTTCTTCTATGTAGAATGTAGTACAGTAGATGGCAACTTGGCCAGCAGCAATCACGATATGATGGAGTTCAGGATCCTGAGGAAAGGAAGGATGGAGAACAGAAAAGTACAAACCTGCACTACACGACAGAAAGCTCAGAAAAGCAGACTTCGACCACTCAGGGAAATCATGGCCGGAATCCCCTGGGAAGCCAGTCTGAGGGGGAGAAGAGTCTAGGAGAGCTGACTCTACTTCAACGAAGCCTTACTGAGAGTGCAGGAACAAACCATTCTGATGTGCAGGAAGACTAAGAAGTATGGCAGAAGACCAGCTTAACTTAGCAGGGAACTCTTCAGTAAACTAAATCACAACAAGGAAGCTTATAAGAAGTGGAAACTTGGACAAATAACTAGGGAAGAATATAAGAGCATTGCTCAGGCATGCAGGGATGAAGTCAGGAAGGCCAAGATGTAATTGGAATTGCAGCTAGCAAAGGATGTGAAGGGTAACAAGAAGGGTTTCTACAAGTGTGTCAGCAGCAAGAGGAGGATCAAGGAAAGTATGGGTCCCTTACAGAATCAGGGAGGTAACCTAGTGACAGAGGATGCAGAAAAAAGCAGAAGTACTCAATGCCTTTTTTGCCTCAGTCTTCACAGGCAAGGTCAGCTCCCAGACTACTGCACTGGGCAGCAGTCTGGGGAGGAGGTGAGCAGCTCTCAGTGGTGAAAGAACAGGTTAGGGACTACTTAGAAAAGCTGGATGTGTTCAAGTCCATGGACCCGGATGGGATGCACCCGAGAGTGATGAGGCAGTTGTCTGATGTGATTACAGAGCCATTGGCCATCATCTTTGAAAACTCATGGTGGTCAGGAGAGGTCCCAGATGGTTGGAAAAGGGCAAACATAATGCCCACATTTAAGAAAGTGGCTTGACCATTAGTATTGACCATTAATGGTGGGGGTCTATTACAGACCTCCCAACCAGGGGGAAGAGCTTGACCAGGAATTCTTAGGTCAGCTCACAGAGGTAGTGAAGTCTAAGGATGTGGCAGTCATGGGGGACCTGAACTTCCCGGACATCTGGGAAGAGCAGTCAGCCAGATCTGACTGTTCACGTAGGTTCTTAG
>NW_017728886.1:231377198-231393833 GCF_001723895.1 Crocodylus porosus
AAGTGGTGCAGGCTCCTACCCTGGGGGTTTTTAAGAAGAGGTTAGATGAACACCTTGCTGGGGTCGTTTGACCCCAGTACTCTTTCCTGCTGTGGCAGGGGTCGGACTAGATGATCTACTCAGGTCCCTTCTGACCCTAGAAACTATGAAACTATGAATTAAGAAGAATTTTCTTACTAGGAGGGTGCTGAAGCACTGGAGCAGGTTACCCAGAGCAGTGGTGGAAGCTCCATTCTTGGAGATTTTCAAAACCTGGCCAGACAAAGCTTTGCCTGGGATGATCTAGTTGGAGATGGCATGCTTTGAGCAGGGGGTTGGACTAGATAACCCCCTGAGGTCCCTTCCAGCCCTAACTTTCTATGATTCTGAGTTAAAGCCAGACTATTGTCTAGCTTTGCAATTATTGCTCTATTGTGTTGGGGGTGTATTTTGACTTCAGAAGGGCCAACTTCAATGAGCTTTGGAGATTTGTGGGGGAGGCACTGAGGGCCTAGAAGGTAGAGAAGATGGGAGTCCATGAAGCATGGTGTACCTTAAGGGGATGATCCCCCAGGGCCAAAGGGTAACAGTCCCTGAGAGAAGCAAGGGGTAAGAGTGCTCAGAAACCCCTTTGGCTCAGCAAGGGCATACAGCAATGCCTGAGGACTAAAAGGGGGGCATACAACCAGTGGAAGGGAGGGGCTATCACCAAGGAGGAGACTCCTCCTCAGCTCATGAGTGTAGGAGGGCTATTAGGAAGGCCAAGGTAGAGATGGAACTCAGGCTAGCGTCCAGGATTAAGAACAACAATAAGTTATTTTTCAAGTACGTTGGGAGCAAGAAGAGGGCACCAGGCAATGTAAGGCCCCTGGAAGACTCAAATGACAACCTTGTGGCTATGTCAGATGAAAAAGCTGATATTTTTAACTGTTTCTTTGCCTCTGTTTTCTTGAACATCCCTCCTACTGGAGGTAGCGACTATCTCAGGGATAGCTCTGTCAGGCCTTGGGTCAGTGCAGATGTAGTTAGGGATCTTTTGGAAGGGCTGGACATTTTTATATCTGCAGGTCCAAATGCCCTCCACCCAAGGGTGTTGAGGGAGCTGGCAGGGGTCATCACAGAGCCCTTGGCCTGGCTGTATGATCATTCGTGGTCATCTGGCCAGGTGCTAGGGGATTGGAAACTAACTAATGTGGTCCACATTTTTAAGAAAGGGAGGAGGGAGGACCTAAATAACTATAGGCCCATAAGCCTCACCTCGGTGCTCGGGAAGATCTTGGAGAGAATCATCAAGGAGCACATCTGTGGGGGCCAGCAGGGGAGATCATGCTCAGGGGCAATCAGCATGGGTTCATCAAAGGCAGGTCCTGCCTTACCAACCTGATTGCCTTTTATGACCAGGTAACTAAGTCTTTGGATGATGGTGTTGACATGGACATAGTCTTTCTAGACTCTAAGAAAGCCTTTGACATTTTCTCTCACCCCATTCTCATTAATACATTAGGCGACTGTGGCATTGATGCCTACACAGTTGGATGGGTAAAAAATTG
This sequence comes from Crocodylus porosus, assembly GCF_001723895.1. Taxonomy (NCBI): domain Eukaryota; kingdom Metazoa; phylum Chordata; order Crocodylia; family Crocodylidae; genus Crocodylus; species Crocodylus porosus. Next base: position 231,378,728 of record NW_017728886.1, read on the forward strand.
GCTGATGGGGTGCACTCATAGAGTAGTGGTGGACAGGTTGTACTCAACCTGGTGAGATGTAAGCAGTGGGGTTCCCTAGGGCTTGGTCCTTGGGGCCGCACTGTTTAACATCTTCATCAGCGACTTGGATGAGGGGGTTAAAAGCACATTGTCCAAGTTTGGTGATGACACTAAGATGTAGGGCAAGGTGGGCACACTTGAAGGGAAAGAGGGGCTGCAACTAGATTTAGACAGACTACAAAAGTGGGCAGATGGGAATAGGATGAGGTTCAACATAGATAAATGCAGGGTGCTGCACCTTGGGAGAAGGAATCCACAGCATACATACAGGCTGGGGAGTTCCCCTCTTGAAAGCACAGAGGTGGAAAGGGATCTTGGAGTCATTATTGACTCCAAGATGAACATGAGCCGCCAATGCCAGACCACAGCCAGCAAGGCCAACCATACCTTGTCATGCATCCAAACATGCATCTCAAGGCGGTCCAAGGAGGTGATCCTCCCCCTGTATGCAGCACTGGTCAGGCCGCAGCTGGAGCACTGAGTCCAGTACTGGGCGTTGCACTTCAAGAGGGATGTGGACAACATGGAGAGAGTTCAGAGGAGGGCACCCGCTTGGTGAGGGGGCAGCAGGACAGGTCCTTTGAGGAGAGACTGATGGACCTGAACCTGTTCAGCCTCAGCAATAGGAGGCTGAGGTGGGACCTGGTGGCTTCAGGGGAAGCCATCAACAAACAGGAAGAGCCCTTTTCTCCCCAGCACCACCTGGGGTGACAAGGAATAATAGTAATAAGCTGATAGAGAATAGGTTTAGGTTAGAGATTAGAAGGCAATATTTTACAGTTAGGGTGGCCAAAATCTGGAACCAGCTTCCTAGGGAAGTGGTCCTCGCCCCTACCTTGGGTAAATTCAAAAAGAGGTTGGATGATCACCTGTCTGGGGTCTTGTGAACCCAGCATTCATTCCTGCCTGTGGCAGGGGGTCAGGCTAGATGATCTGTTCAGGTCCCTCCTGACCCTAGCTACTATGAAAGTAGGAAACTAGGAAACATAATATAACTCTTCATGCAAACTTAAAAGGAAGCAGGAGAAAGAGCACTTTGAAAAAAAGGATTAGGATAAAATTAAATTTTGATTGAGCCCTGTAGGTCTTGGCTTTAGGAAAACTTTCATATTGTTGCCTTCCCTTAGGCAGGTCAATGGGCCAAATCCAATGACAAATACAAAACTCTGAGATCATTATTCGTTTCTTGGATTTTGACTGATGGAAAGTGCAATTCTGTTTGGATGGGATACAGGCCAAAATCAAGTGACCACCCTGCTTTTGCAAAATGCTGAACTAGGATGTTCTTAACCTAAAACCTCACTTCACTTTTCCTGATATAACACAGATAAAGTTTGATGAGTTTCTTTCTTTAAACATTTTTTGCCTTAGCGGTTATTTTCCTGCACACTTGAAAAGTCTCTTGCTGTTAAACAATGCAACAATCTGGGGTGCTAAGTAACACAGTACATTTTTGTACTAGTATTTCACTTCTGGAAGCCAGGGTTGAAATCTGGCTTAGTGCCAAGTTGAGTACAGGCGAAGCTCTGCAAACTGCTTCACACCCTTCTGTCAATACATATCAGTCCAGAGTAGCATCAAATCTAGTGTTTCAGTTCTGCCTCGTTCTGCAGTCTAAGCTGTCAGCTAGGCCAGACATTTCTGTGCTCTTTAGAAGTGGCCAAATGTCCACTGGAACCTATGTTGAGAACATCATTATAGTTCAGACTTCTAGAGCTAAGAAGTTTATTCTTCTACCTGTACCCCTTCTTGTACAATTGCAGTCCTTGTATAACTGACAGTGTAGTTTTACAACACAGGATTCATGTTGTACCTAAATTGTCTATACAATGGGCACATTTACACATTCTTTAATGTTCCTTAGATACTGCGCATTTAGTTTAGTACTTCCTTAATAAAGTACTAACTAAATACACAGTATCTAAAGTTACTGTGCAGTAGCACTGGCACACGGTTATCTAGTGACGCTCACTGTGCATTAGCCTAATAACACTGCACAGCAGGCTATTAGCAAAGCTTTTGCCATGACACGCTACTGCGCAGGGTTATTAGGCTAATGAGCAGAAAGCCTCTCATGTAGATGCGTCCACTATTTTTCCCTGATCAATAGGTATTTCCTATAACACTGTATTTTGCTAAAATGAACTTTTTTTTACTTTAAACATTATCAGACTGAGATGGGCACCATAGGTTGAAAAGAACCATAGGTCCATGAAATGTATCCTTGTCTATATTAAATGAAACTTGCTTTCTACATGAGTAACCAATACATTATGGCAGAAGTCCCCAACATTTCTGCAGCTGCACTGGCAATTTGCCAGGACCCTACAGGCTGTATCGAATTTAATACAAAGGTGCAACGTACATAGCCCAGACCTACCAGAGTGAAGCATTCTGTCTTGATTCAAGTGGCTGCTCAGATCAAGATGGTGCACAGCATGTGGCTAGTCCCTCCAAGACACCTGCAACATGCCTGATGTTCACACACAAAAGCATTCTTGGTGACACATAAGTCATCTAATCAATGTTGGACTTTGACCAAGACCAACTCCATGTGGCCTCTGGCCAAGTCACTTTCCCATTCATCTAGGACCAAAGCAGATTAAAACAAGTGGCTTAGTAGACCAAATGGTGAAATGCCCTCTCCGCTGTCCCATAATCTAGCACTAGACACTATATGGCCTGTTTGGTTTAGGTCCTACACTCTACTGGCCAGGTGCACCAAGAAACACTTATCTGTACAAGTAATGTGACACACAATGTGGAGCACATAGTGTATTTTTGACAGCAATCAACTTCTTCATTTTGACTGTCTTCTGCCATAAGTCAAGCATAATATAAGCTTCTGCCAGCTGCAGGTACATGTAAGGGGGAGATGAAAGATCCAGAGCCTGTTGAACTCAGTCATTCTCAGAAACTTAGTGAGGGATTGGTATATGAGCCACTGCCTGAGCAAGGCATCACTCAGAGCAGCAAGCAGAGCTATGAGAAAGTGAATAGCCTGAAAATCCTACATAACAGGCCTAGGACAATAACAGTAGTTCTGTGTCGTGAGAGCTGAAAGCTGGAGCGGGGAAGGGGGTGCTGGGGCACAGAGGGAGAGATTATTGTACTGCTTAGCTTAGCTGCTCTGTGACACCAAACACATTCCTAGAAATCTAGCAGAAATACCAGTTAAACTTAGCCCTTAATTTCCCCCAATCTCAGGAGTCACATAAAAAATTCCAATAAAGCAAGTGCTCCAGCCTTGCAATCAAATTTTGGTCAAGATGTTTCCCTCTTCCCCCACCGGGACTCCCATTCCCAGAACTGGTCCTTTAAGATCATCTGTGCAAACAGTTCAGTTGCTTTTCTTTCCCTCCTTGGGATTCTCCATTTTTAAGGTCTCACTGTTCACAGTAAGTAATCTTTGTTATTTCAGTCACATGCCTCTCCATTCTCAAAATAATCTAGCGTTCCTGCTCACTTTCCTTGTTATAAGTATCATGTGTAAATTCTAGTATGTCCTTCATGTCTCTGATCCAGGCATGGCAAGGCAGCAGACTGTTTATGGCCTCTTAATATAGCTCTAGAGGCGTGAACTTGAAACACACTCCAGCTCATGCTAGAAGCTGTTCCCAGCTGTAAACTGGTACCTGGTAATTCAGCTAGAGAGTCAAAGAGGACTAGAAGCCATGTAGCTTCCTTCAATAGCTGGTGGCTATAACAGCCAACATGCTGTGCCCATAATAAGCTGTTTGGCCTAGAGTTCAACTTTTCATTTCTGATCCAGGGAGAAGGTAACTTACCTTCAAATAGAACTGATAATGTTCCCTTTATCTCATTACTTATCATTTCAAGGGTTACTGATATGGTTATTGATGATTTTTTAGTTCTGTTCTTCACTTCAGCAGTATTGATAATCCTAAATGCTGGTATAGAATCAGTAGAGTGCAGTGCAGTGGTCTAACTGAAATTCTCCTATGACTGAATAACCACAGTCAAAAAGTATGTATCAAGTATGTATGTGGTTCACTGTCCACCTAGGAGGACATGAACAGTGGGATCACACAAGGTTCTGGCCTGAGTCTGGTTCTATTCCATATTTTCATTAACATGAAAACCTATATTCCAGGGATGATGAGATACAGACTACACTTATAATATTTGCAGATGACACCAGGTTGGGAGGGCTTGAAAGTACTTTGGAGGACAGATGAAAACTGACTATGATCTTGATTGTCTGTGAGCTTGATTGTCTAAAGTGAACAAGATGAAGGCTTGACAATCACCTTGCTGGGGGTCATTTGACCCCAGTCCTCTTTCCTGCCATGGCAGGGGGTTGGACTTGATGATCTGCTCAGGTCCCTTCCGACCCTACCAACTATGAAACTATGAAACTATGAAATTCATTAAAAATAAGTGAAAAATATTGCACATCGGAAGCAAACAGGCTAATTCAAAATGGGGAATTACTGGTTAGGAAGCAGAACTATAAAAGGATCTGGGGATTGTACATAACCAAACTTGAATATGAGCCAACAGTAGGATGGTGTAGCAAAATGACAAATGTCTGCAATATTAGCAGGAATGCTGCGTATAATTGACAGAAGCAAATGTTCTGCTCTCATCAGCACTGATGAGGCCTCCTTTGGAGTACTTTGTTCAGTTTTAGGAATTTAACTTTAAGAAAGATGTAGACAGATTAGAAAGAGTAAAGAGGAGAGACACAAAAATTATTTGGTGTTTAGAAAACATGGAGGAGGAAGAAATGTTGAAAAATCTGGATTTGCTCAGTCCAGAAAAGAGGAGGAGGATATGATATTAGTCATGTGAAAAGCTGTTAAAAAGAAAATGATGAATGGTTTTTCTCCATGTCTACCAATGAAAGGAAAATAAAACATCTGTTTAATTTTCAATAACAAAGATTTAGGTTAGATATCAGGAAAATCCTTTCTAACTGTAATGATAATTAAGCACTGGAAAAGGTTGTTGGTCAAGAGATGTTGTGGACTCCCCGTTATTCGCGTTTTTAAGAACAGCTTAACCAAACATCAGTCAGGGATCATCCAGGTATGCTTAATCCTGCCTCAGAGCAGGAGGATGGACAAGATGACCTCTTGAATTCTCTTCTAAATTTACATTTCTATAATTCCTCTTTCTGAAGTCATTTCTGTTATATTTCTCTCAAGCTCCTGCTTAAAGGAACCATATATGAACTCAGGGGCAGTACAACTACAACAGAGGAGTAGATTACAAAGATAAAACTGCAATGAAAGCAGGACTAGGGTGGGCAGGCTGTACTTTTGGTACCTCCATGAGTATTATCTCACAGTTCTGGTACCGATACTTCCACTCATTAGCGTAGATAGAGCACCAGTTAGTTTCTCCGCTTATCAGGATCCTATATAAATGTCCCTCCTTTCTTGCACAATCTTCTGAGATATCTAAACATGGTCCAAGGCCCCCCACGCACACCTCCACATTCTTTTCTGAGGTTTAAGCAAGTTCAGTTCATGGAGCCTTCTCTCATAGGGACTATTTAACTGTGGTATATTGCGGTTATAAATTCAGTCAATCCACACAACACTGTTCCCAATTAAAGTGGTAACAACTGAAATATCAAAACAGCAAATGTAAAGTTAACCATGCCACATCATAACTTAAACTGACAATCAAGTTATTTGTTTTTACCTTTGGTTTTTCAATGAAATACAGCCTGCATTAAGTAGCTGATAAAAACATGGCCAAACAAGTTATGCAGTATTTAGTATGATACATGCAGTAGTAAGCTGTGAGTTTTCCAAGCCATTTTACTATGACAATCCTGAGTTATTTAACCAGATAAGATTGTGTTCAAGGCAGAAAAGGAAGCAGTAAAAACGGCCTACTTAGTGATAAATAACTGCTTCTTATTTGGCTTGCTTGTTATTACCCCTTAGGACTTTTAGCAACATAAGGCAGTAACTATGTATTCTCTCTTCAGCTCCCTTGAGTGACTTTTACTACATTTGGTTGACTTGCCTATGCCTAGTCAGCCTATTTCCAGAAAGGAGTTCTCCATAGATCTAAGGACCTGTAATGATTTCCAAGTCTTTTAATCTCCAAACACTACAGTGGTTACTGATTTACATATTTAAGTTTAACAAGTTTTATATCCTTGTGGGTTTGTTTTACTACCTCTCGCCTGCAAAACTTGGTGTTCAATTTTGCCCTATTTCGTCTTCCAGCAACATGGTTCTTATAAGCTATCTAACCAAGGTTATCTACCAGGAATGTTTTGTAGATCATTCTTTAAGCAACACAGGTTCTGACACTAAACTGTTTAATGAATTTTCACTATATAGCACAAAGCAACTTCTGCTCTCGCTGACATCAAAGATAAAATTGCCCTCAACTTCCATGGATGTAGTAGGTCTTAATTATGTCTAATATCTACAATGTCTGGCTCCAAATATTTTATATAGTTAAATAATGCACTCACCACATTCATAAATGAATGGGAGACATACGAAAGCAATCTTAGCTGTTGAAGAGTCAGTGTGATACAGCAAATAGTTCCAGACAGCAAGGACTTCAGAAGAGAAGCTTCTTGTACCAACACTTGTACAACAGGACAATGGGGTTAGCTGAAGGGGAGAGAGAAAAAGCCTGGAGCAAGTTTGGCCAAAACAAAGATTAAGAAAGATAGTTTTGAATCACATGCATATTTACTTATTTACAGTGTCATTTTGCTATATATTTTCAAGAATAGCCAAGAACTGGTGGTAAAGGGACCATTGTACCTTGTTAATACTTATTGTGGTTCTGCTGACATCAGACTATAAGCCCATCATCTCAAACCCACCTCCTTGAAACAGTTACAAAAGAGAGAAACAAAAAAACTGGATGTGTAGCATCCCATTTTTACCCATCATGTTGTGTTATGGTGGTTACTTTATGCCAGTATCTTAGCTTTCCTCCATGTGAAGAAGAGTCACTTTGTAACACAAGGGCTGAAAAAAACAACACGTTTTCTAAATTTGTTTGGATGTCAGTATTTATAAAATAATCACTCTTCCCACTTATATATGTATTATACCTTATATATGTCTACATACACATATGTATGTGTGCACCTATACCTGTGAACTTATGTACACCACAAAATCACCTTACCCTACAAAACAGAAGCATAAACAAATGTATGCTTATGTGCTTATGTATACCTCTCTACTGGAACAACCAGCTTAATGTTGTATAGTTGAAGTTGTTACAGTAAAGAGACACAAGACATGTCCAGCTAATTCATTTAGTTGAACAAACTATTACTTTTTAGCATGGTACAGGAGTTCCAAGACACCCAATGGAATATTATCTGGCCAATTCCTTTCTCCCAAGCCGGTATCAAAATTAAAATTTTTGGGATCACTTGGAACATTAATCTTGTAAATCAAAGGAAGGAAAGGGGGTAGTCACTTCCCACACCTCCCCTAGAGGTTGCTATGTTTAGGCTGTAGTTTACAAGATAAGAACAAGGCCCAAAGTTCATTAAGCAACTGCCTGATTTGTCAATTTTTTTTTATTGGGGGTGGATACAACTCCATGACACCCAACTATACTGTGGTGTACCAATGCATAATTTCTTAAATTACATAGTTAAATAATTATTTCTTCCTATGGAAAATTAAGCTAACATTGTAGGGTATGGTTACTGACAGCTATAGCCTGGCCTGAAATAATATGTACTATATGGTTTCTACATAATAGTTTCTTGTCAGCCTGGAAGTGGAGTAAAAGAATTCAAATTTTTTTCTGCAACTGAATGTCACTGGGATCTCTTGCTAATTTACTTCAAACAAGAAGGTTATGGAAAAACCAAAAGCAAACTTAATTAGAACTAACAAAGGTAGAGGGTAAATGCTGGGAGAAAAAGGACCTTTGACTTAAAGTTTTAAGATATTAAGCCAGCAAATACAAGGTTTTTGTCTGCTAAAGACAAAACGTATGGAACGCAGAGTTTGTTTCCTGCCTCTGCTTGCTAATTAAAAATAAACACAAGTACTAGTTCAATCAGCTTTCAAGAATCTGAATTTTATGGAGATGGAAAAGAATTACAGCAAACTAAATATACAATGTATTTGCCAAAACTTGTTCTTGGTTAGGGTCTGCCAACAACACACAGCACTGAAAACATTTTTAACAGCTAAGTAATGTTGGACATATTTATTATATTATTAAGGACCACTTTCAACTTTTCTTCCACACTGGGTTTTAGTAGGAGAGTCCAATGACATATTCCCAAATGCAAATATATTGCAAGAATTTTCTTAATGGAATTATATTGTGCCCTTTAACTATTCAAAGGCATATTGTAAGTATTCTGGTCACTCTTTTTAAGTCTCTCTGGACACGTCTACATGTTTATTAATGTGCAATGTCTACTGCACATTAAATTTAGTACTTGTATATTCAAGTACTAAATAAATGCACAGGAGGGTGCCATACTATGTAATCACATGCTTTTTGCATTATGCTTAATGTGCAGAAGACTAATACTACTGCACATTAGTATATTAATACAGTGTTGCCATGCATGCTTATGCGCAATAGAATTAGTCTACTGCACATTAAGCATTTCATGTAGATTCACCCTCTATCTGAATTATTATCCCAAACTTGTGTAATATTAAGGTCTTTATTTCATATCCACTTGACATTCTGAGAATTTGTAAAATAATTAATAGAGTTGTTAACAGCAGCGAGAAAGAAGATGGGCCTTTCACAAAACATTTTTGTTCCTAAACTAAACATCTTAGATTAAAAAATGAAAAACTGTTTTGTACTAGAACTATTTTGAGAGAGAGAATTCGACCTCCAACTATGCTAGACATGTCTATACTGTTTCTGACTGTGCTAGGAAGCACCACCATGAAAACAGAATGCATTCCTTCATGCCCACTCTTAATACACGAAATGATGTAAAAAGATGTTATATAGCCACTGTTGGAGTGACACTGGACATGTTCCAATAAGCCCATCCAAGGCCAGGAGCTTGAGAACGGTGTTGAGTATGCTCTGGGCATGTGCCAAGAAGCAGCTCATTACATTTTGTGGGGCTGCATTATGGAGTGGGTAGGCTATACTTCCCTACAGTGCTCCTAAGCATGACTTGAGGTGGCACCAACGTGTCCTAGAAGTTGATGTTGTTTAGAAGTAGCAACTTTGGTAAACAAATCTTAAATAAGCGATGGAGTCCCCAGAGCATGGGATAATGAAAAGCAAGCAAAACTCAATAGTTTTGGAAGGCCAAAAGGAGGAGCCTTTTGTCATATTAGCCTATTGATATTTTTCTTTAGTTAAGCATTGGAGTTGCAGAGACAGGCTTTACAGTGACAGGGTGTAATACCTATAATCCTTACAAAATAAAAGGTATCTACACTTAGCATGATAGAACATTAGGATTAGAAGGGACCTCAAGAGGTTGCCTAGTCAGTCCATCTCCCTGCTCAAGGCAGGTTGAGCATCCTAGGCAAACATTTGTCTAACCTGTGCTTAAAAACTTCAAGTAATGGAAACTCCATAACCTCTCTAGATAATCTGCTCCAGTGCTTATTGCCTGACCACCATCAGTTGCTCACCATCCTCTTTATATAATAATCATTTCTGTAGTTAAAGATTATTTTCAAATCCCCTGTCTTTCCTGTAGACAAAATAACCCCAGTTCTTCTATTGTTTTCTTCTATGTCATGCTTTCTAGACTTCTAATAATTTTTGCTGCTCTCTGCTGGGCTCTTTCCAACTTGCCCCCTTCTTTCTTGAAATGCAGTGCCCTGAACTGGACATGGTGGGTCTGGGGGATTTGGGGTAGTGGGGGAGGGGTCTGGCTGCTGCATGGTGAGAGAGGGTTTTTATCTGCACAGCCCTTGCTCACTCCCCTGCCACTGATGGACACGTCCATGGTTGCTCAGGAACTCTGAATTCTGTAGCAAGCCATACTGCCAACCCCTGCCCCCAACTTCTAGTAGCCTACTGGTAACTTGGTGGGCTGGACTGAATGGCACTACAGGCTGTATCCAGCCCATGGACCATATACTTGACAGTGATCTAGATCATATTTTCTTAGCTTACATAATACTGAAGGAGACAATATCAAGAACTTTTTTAAAGTTAAGGTTTATCACATCTACTCTCTCTCCCATCCACAAAGTCCACATTGTGTCATAGAAGGAAATCAGATTGGTTAACCATGGCTTGCTTTTAACATATCCATACTGGACTGTTTCTCAGCAGGGTCTTCATGATCTGCTCCAGTATCTTTCAGTGACCAGTCTGTAATTCCCTGGGTCCTCCATTTTACTTCTTCAAAGATGCGTGTGAGATTTGCCTTTTCCAGTCATTTAGGACCTCTTCTAACCTCCACAAATTGTCCAGGATCATGGCCAATAGTTTTGCAATTACTTCAGCCAATTCCTGGAATTCTTCTTGAGTGCTGACTTATATAACAGGGGACCAGTTCTATTAAAATGCTGAAAGTTATTTGCTATTTTACTGCATAGAGGACATTAATGCTTACAAAATCAATTTCAGAATATCTTCATTGAAAATTCAACACTTGTCATAACCATGTTAATAAGGAAACTTCAATCCATTGTTATTACACAGTAATTTGTGCGACCTAAGGACAGATATACACTGATTTACTAAGGCACTGATTCTGAACTCATGCCTGTTTTATAGCTATGTAACTCTGCTTCAGTGGAGTTACCTCAGATTACATTTACATAAAGCTCTAGATGTCAAATGATGAGAAGCTTTTAAATGTAAAACAAGAAATGGTTTGTGGCACAAATTAGAAGTAAATTCAGAGAGACCAGGATAACAATTTTCATATATTTGATTTTACCGTAGCCTATAAATGTAGAGTAATTCATCTCTGTGACAGTGCTATAAATATGCAGGAAGTTCACTGAAGGAATTAAAAGAGCCTCCATCATGAATGGCAAGTTTACAGTGTCTCTAGTGTTGTATTAAACTCCCTCCACAAACATACACATGTATGTAAATGCACACACTTTTCATTCCCAACTACTGTCCCCCTAGTTGCTACCATGCCCAAATAATAATGTTTCTTGATAGCCATAACTAGATAGTGTCATCCATTTATTCCCTATCAGAAATTAGTGGTAATAGCAACAAGATATGTTCTGTTTTCTATGTGAAAGCTAGTATTGCTAGAATTAAAACAAATTTATGGCAAAAAAATTATAACATTTATATTTTAACATCTCCAGACTTTATTAGGTGTTCTTCATACAGTCATCTGGTATGTTTAAAGAGTGAGCAATCATATAAAAGGAAATATGGTCATAACTGATTGAAGTAATAAAACCCTGAAACTAAATAACATCTCATAATTCATTACACAGCATATATTAGATTTCATTACATCAGTATATGACTTAGTAGTAAATTCTCCTGATGGTCATAAACATCTAAGGTGGTGTCATTCTGGGAAAAAAAAGAAGAAAAGATAAAGCCAAGATATTTCTAGGTGCCTTAGAAACCTATGGTATAGCCCCACCTAGCGTCAGGGTGAAGATTTGGCATGCAACAGGACACTGCAATGTTAAGTTAAACAGCATATTTACATTTTTTCTTCATAATCACATTTAACATGAAGATTAAATTCTTTTAGAAATTCACAGTGCTGTTGCTAGGCTGACCCATTAGCTATCCAGAGCTGTCAATTATTAACTGGTTAATTTATGTATAATTCACTTCTCCTCTGTGATCCCTGTGAATGAAAGCACCTACGGCACACCGTGAACTTTTAACTCCTATATTTCTGAAGTTTAAAAAGACCTCAGGGTGCATGATGAGAACAGGGTGTGTGCCACCTGGTCCTTCTAAGATTTAATATTACCACTGCCATCAACTTGCTATTTAGATTTAAGCAACTCACTTCAGGCTAGATCCAAGAAAAGACTTACGTGCCTGGGGTAGAAGCTAGATTTCCTTGAGGCTCTTGGGTACCCTGTACAAAGCAGAGGGAAAGTCCAGCACCCCACAATGGGTGTTGAGGCAGCTTTTCTGCTGAGCTGCATCAACTGCACTGAGGCTTTTGTAGGCAGAGCTACACCACCCAGTTTAGTGTGTGATCTTTTCACACCCCTACCTCCCTGAGCTCTATCAGCAAAACCTTGGTAGGTATCCTGAGCAGGGTTTAAATAAAACTTGGGCATCTAAATTGAAAACCAACCCCTCCCTCTCTCCCCGATTTTGTTAAGCACCTTACTTTTTGCCTTTAAAGTTACCTAGACACCTGTAGTTGCATGCCTGTCCATGCCCAGGGCTGCCCCAGTCTTAACCATCTTGAATGTCTATGTTATGCCTAAGCCTGTTTAGGATCCAGAACTAGGAGCCTCCTTACTGAAGTCCCCTGAGGGGCTTGACCTAATGTGTGTTCCCAGAGAGGTCACACTGCTAATGGCATTTAGTACTGCAGCTAGGCTTGTAGGCTTAGTACTGAATCTGGCACTGGCACAGTAATACCTGAAAACTTGGGCTCAGTCCTGTATCAATGAAATTAAAAGCAAGTTGCTCCCTTCACTGGCTTCCAACAGTGGTGCTTGCTGAAAATGGAATAGCAGGTCAAAAAACATGTAGGATGTGGAGGTCTTCCTTTCACCAAAGAAAATGAATTGGTTCTCTATAGCCACTTTAGCTGCCTCATGCCAGTCTTTGGTATCAAGTTAGGGATGCTTTTAAAGCTGCCTTCAGAATAGGAGGGAGAATTTGTAAACAGAAAGCCTCCACAATGTCCTGAAGAGAGCTGAGTTTGGGATCCTGAACACTTGAGTTTTCCCCTTGTGTGTGAGCTGTGATTGGTTTGTCTGCTACAGCTGTGTACCTGAGAGGGGTGATGGAGCAGAAACTGAGTGGACCTTTGGAAAGAGGGCGTGCAAAATTAGCTGCCATTGCCAGCAACACAGCAGCTGGCACTGCCGCATGCAGCGCTGCTGTTGTGGGTATAGAGCTGCCTTGTTACCTCCAACCTGTAAAACACCAAGGGTTAGTCACAAAAGGATGCAGGGGTACAGAACTGCTGAACATTTTAGCAGCTGACTTTCATTCACATCTCACCAGCAAGTGAAATCTGTAGCCCTGATGTACACACCTTTACAATACACAGGTGGAGTTAGGTGCCTAAAAATGGGATTCATGGAATGGGAAGTTGCCTAACCCAGCTAGCAAGAAGCACTAAGGAGAGGGGGCATGGCTTCAGCCTCACTCTTCTTACAGTTCCAGATACTACCTGTGATCAGGACTTGCAACTCTGAACCATCAGTCAAAGGTAGGGGCATAAGGTAGAGCACTTCCTCGTAAAATACAGCAGTAGTTACAGAGACAGTTTCAGTTCTTGCACTGAAGGGACTTGAACACCTATCGCTACCTCCTAGGTGAATGTTCCAGCCCCTGCTCTATAAGACATCCTACTAAGGTGTCCTGGTTGCATAGAAAAAATATCAATTAGGCAAGAGAAAATGGGTGCACACAACCCTATGTTAAGGCACCCGTCTGGGAGAATATTTTCTAGCTTAGAACTTAAGCCTAGGAGGGGGATGGCATGGCTTCAAATCCCCAAGCAAGTACTCTGCTGAGCTTTTTCCTAGAAGAGGTAAGGGCTGCTCCTTTTCCATATGTTCTTAGTGCAAGACTTAATCTGACAGGCACCCCCCCAAGCATACCCACCACATTGAGAAAGATAGATGGAAGGTCTTCTTTGTGGACCCAAACAGGCTTTTTTATACATGAGCTAAGTGCCTAGGCCTAGCAGCCATACATGCTGACTCCATGGGTGCTCCAGGTCCCAACCACCTACCCAAAAAGATTAGCAGGTGCTTAGCACCCACAAGCCATTTTGGGCAAGCTGGGATGAAATTATGCGCTGCCTCTTCTGAGCATTCCCAGGGCTCAGTGTGGGAACACATGTAAAAAAGCACCCACCGGCAAAAAGCAACGTCAGTACCTATACTAGCAGCTGCCAAATTAGGGCCTGGGACACTTAACAAGTGGAGCCATGAGCCCCATATAAATGTATTTATAGAAGTGAACTCAGACCAGAAGTAGAGCTGTCATAGAAAAAGATAAGAAATCACTGACCTAGTCACTTTATGACTAAGCAGTTCTGGGCATGCGCAGAAATAGGTGGTTAAACAATTCTATGGAAAGAAACGTAAGTGCTTAAGGAGCGAACCAGGAATTTAAGGATCTAAATCTCTGCTGTGGTCAGCTGCAATTGCAACTATATAGTACTTAGGAGCTCCGGTCTTCTTGTGCATTACAGTGCTGGGCCTATACTAACTGGGAGAACAGTCGAGAAGCTCCTCAAAGAAAGCAGTTAGGACAGCTGTATGCTATTTGGGATGGAGAGAAAGAAGATGAAGGTTTCTATGTAAAATTCCAATGATAATGGTTTCAAGGTGGACCTATGTGGGATTTATGTTACTTGAGGCTCCTATGGTGTCAGGGGAATCTTTAACTCTTTCTTTTGGGCTGTTTTGTGCTGCTAGGCAGCCATTCTGGGGGCCAATGACTCAGTCCATTTCAACTGCTGTTAAGAGTGCCTAATACCTGAGTGGTGAAACCTCCAGAGAGCAAAAATCGGTGTACATATACAGATAGATTGCTTGAACTAGGAATGTGTTTATCATATTAATATTTAGCAGCTCCATCGTAATAACCACCACAAATATTTTATTAAAACTCTTCAGGGGTTTATCTCTGCTTCAGTTTTCATTAGGGTGGAAGTTGGATGTAAAACAAACATATGTTTCTTGTTACCAAGCAGCAAAAAATCCATTGTTTCTGATTTTGCTGGTTCAAAATTTAGTTTAAGAAATCAGGCTGCTATAGCAAGCAATCTAAAACAATTTAAGCATTGCATTTCAACATGCGTTTAAAACACAAGAAACACGTCCTGACAAGCACTGCAAAGCTGTCTGAGGTGCTGCAAACTGAACGTGGTGCATGTGCACCCATTCACTGCACTGGTAATTTGCACCATAGCAGGGTTTTTTTTTGG
>NW_017728886.1:231393933-231413413 GCF_001723895.1 Crocodylus porosus
TGGGAGATCCCACTGCCAATAAATAAATAAATAAAACACGAAGAAAAGCAGTATGGTGCATGTGGCAACAGTGTGTGCCACCAGAAAAAAGGCCCAGAGCCATGCTGTGGCTGCTAGCCAGGCTCTGGGCAGTAGTAGGATCAGGGCCACTGCTGACCCAGGAGGTCCCCAAGACCCCAGTATGGCTGCTAGGGCAAGAACAGCCTCTCCTAGCTCACTGGAGACAATTTGCTTCTCACCAACCCCACATGCAGGGATGCACTCAGCAGCAAAAAGCAGTGGCACAAATTTGTGCTGCTGCTATTTTTGCTGTAGCAACCATGTGCCCAAAATAGCAGCAGCACAAATTACATTCCCAAGGGGTTCAAGTAGAGGGCGAGCGCAAGGTGAGTTCAAGTTATAACAACCATTGAACTGGAGAAAGCTTAGCTCTGGCTCTCGTCTTAAACTGACACATACAAACAATTTAGCTGCATCAGAAAAGTACTACATTTTCTAGCTACAGAAGCATCCCAGTAGTTTCTGTACAAATTGTGTAGATTACTATCTATTTATCTAAATAAAAGATTAAAGCTGTAGTTGTTGTTAGGAAACACCAGATTTATTGTTTCATGGGCACATAGTTCAGCCCTTTGATGGTCTTTAGTTACATGCTCCTATACTATTTTTTTCATAGAACTCCTCCCCTCTTTCAATGAATGAATGTTGAAATCAATGATCTTGTCATTCAGCGCTTGGTCTCCAACCAAGTATTTACCATGCAGCATTCAAACTTAGCACAAGATACATTATGTATTTCTTTCTCTTTGCTCTCACTGCAGCAGCTGAGTGCTTCAGGTTTATTATTGATTTCATCTTCACAAAATCTCTTTGAGATTCCATGACACCATTTTACTTAGCTCTGTACACAGGTAAACACAGATGGATTACACCTAGCCTGTTCTCTAGTTTGGGATGTACAATTTAGGACACCCAGAGCTTGACTTTTCAAGCTGTTTAGCTTTTATATAGGACTTTGTATGTTCAAGGAAGAGCTCCGTTTACTTCTATTGAAGCTGCTATTATTCTGCAGGATATATTGCATTGAGCATCCAGGAAACGAACAAGTGTGGTGTGTATGTACTGACATTTAGGGTCACCTTTTCTCTATACAGCTTGTCTTGCAGTTGAGTCCAGGTGGTACCCATTTCTTGAGTGGCACCCTTCAAAGAATCAGGTTTACCAACTACTTTGCTGCCTGCAATTTGAGGGATGATGAGACAAGAATGGGTTACAAAAAGGGCTGGAAATCAGGAACAGGAAGTCATGGGATTCCTGCATGAACAACACATGCTCCCAGCGGCTGGGGAAGCATGGCAGCAGAAGGGGCATGGCAGCAGCGGTGGGAGCACAGTGGTCATAAGCAGGAGCTCCTATTGCTGGTGCTGTCGGGGGGGGAGGGGGGCGAGTGCTGACCAGGGGTTAGTGACCACCCGCAGATGCCGCTGGCAGTGTCAGCGGAGGGGTGGTGAATGATGGTGTCAGTGGCAACTTTTTGTAGATGTACCACCACGGTCAGGGGGTGCATATACACCCATGTGCACCCCTTACACATCACCCTTGGATTCCTGCTTCCAGACTACAGCATCCAAACAAGCTCCATATGCAATGCAAGGACAGGTGGATTAAGAGGCTTAATGACACAGCCTGAAGTTTAGCATTGCTGCTGGGGTAGGCCTCAGTACCAAGGTTTTTCAGTGTTAATGGCTGGCATTTATGGGGTTGATGCTGAAGAACAGTATAGATGTACCTTTAGTGACCAGCTGGGAACATACCAGATTTCAGACAGTCATAACTTAACCTAATTTATAAAATTTTGGGAACATTATGGTTCAGTTTCACACAGAAACTCTGTATAGAGAAAGAGATAAAAATGCTTTTCTCCTTGGTGGCATCCAACTTCACTACAAGACCATCTTTTCCACTCTTCCACTACATAATTTGCAATTTCTGCTACAATTAAGGTAAAGAGTCTACAAACAAGACTGAATCATTCCCAAAGATCTACCCATCTTGTGCATGGAAGAAAGAATGGACCCACCAGAAAAGAAGTGCATGCACAAAGGGAGTCAAGGCTACATTGGTAACCTTGTATCTAGCATTTTATAACTTGTGAATGTTTGACTGCAGTCTTACTCCCTCACATTCTTGAAACATCTCTCCCACTCACCTCCCCCCACCTTTTTTTTTTTAAAGAATGACCAGGGAAAAGTTTTAGAAAAAATCTGTCATGAGGAACCATTTTGACCTTCAATTTCAAGCTCTGCATACCTGGCCCCCTGAAGAACCCCATCTGAATTCAGCAAAAGGCAAGTGACATCACAGGTCTAGCAGAACCGTCTACACTTGAGAAAGAGTAACTTCTAGCACCAACAGGTTGTGTGCACAGGCTAAGCAGAGGGGATAAGATGGACACCTTGGCAGCTATTTGCTGACAGCAGAAGAATGCAGAGGCTAATTTTGGACAGGTTTCCAATACTTTAAGGAACAAGCCTCTACATGAGTTATCATGCTCTCCTGGCCCCTTGTTCCATATCCTAGCTCCTCCCTTCATCCCAAATTTCAGAAGCTCATAATAGTCCAATTTATAAAATTCTGTGGGTCAGCAAAAAGCACATGCCAAACAGCTCCAAGACACAGACGTTACCAAGGGTTCTCAACTAAATGGACGCAAAAATTATTTTTAACATAGCAATATTTTCTCTCAATCCTTGTTCTAAGGCACAGCTGAAACTTTCCAAAACACATCAGTCTGAGGCAGACATGTTCAGACCAAGTTATAGGCAACTGAAGATACGACTTCATGGACAATGTCAGAAAATCCTATAGACAAGGCTGCTTTTAGAGACAGATCTTCCCCTGCAGATAATTTAAATTCTAAATTTAAAGGAACACAATATTTTATTGTAAGAGTTAACGCAGTTCAAAAGGCTGGTAAATTTGTCTTTTGACATTTAAATAGTGTCCTTATCTACTGCACACCAGGTTTTCAAGCACAACTACTAACTAGCAGTACCTTTCAAAAGGCGACTCCCCAGCACTTTCCAGAAGGTCAGGACCCTTTAAAGGTGTCTCGTTTTTGTTTTATAAAGAATTTCAGTAATTAACATCAGTCAGACTAATACACTGCAATACCAAAGAGAAGCCAAGAGATTTTAGCTTAAAACCTAAATATCTGAACATCTATTTAAATTAATCATCCTACACTTTAAATTTTTAATTGGGCACCTTGTCTCCAGTGTGCTGAAGGAATTTAAATTCTACTTCTAAAATTCCTAAAACAGACAAATATAGACAAGACATTCTCATACTTCTGTTTTAGGAGTTTGATTATATCAGAGAATAATAAATAATGAACTTACTTGCCATGTAAAGACTACTTTAATGATCAAGAGTGATTTCCTTGTGGAAGATAACCAACAATAACAACAACAAATCACTGAATACTTTCACTAAAGAAACAACTGAAATTGTACGAATGCAATGGTAAGGAGTTTCAGAACAGTATAATAATTTTTTTTCCCCCCCAAGCTTTTAGTCTGAGGCTTATACAAAAGTTTGCAGATGGATCTTGGCAACTTATATTTATTTATTAAAATGTTTTACCATAAAATGTGAAGTTCTGAATTACTCATCTCTTAATCCAAGGGTCATTATATAAAGCGGGTAACTGAAGTCTCTCTCTGCCCAGTCACCCAACAGGGCAGGGCCACTTCTCATAAGACCAGTCCAATATGCAGTTTATCAGGTCACACTAAATATTAACATCAGACTTTGCTCATCCCAAATCTCCTGTATTTTTTTTAAATTAATAATAATAATATCCTTGCCCTGCATCTTGTTACAAGGCAGGAAGTAAGCTTCTGATTATTGTACATTCCTCATGCATTTCAGGTAGCTGGCTTTACGAAGCAAGGCAAGTTTTGGCACAAAACTGACAGAAGGTTTTTGATCCATTGTCAGCTTTGAGATTGCATTTGTAAGCTCTGCTTTTTTTGGAAATACTTTAACTTCATTGATCTCAAGATCTTTGATACTTAAGCTGTTAGTGTAAACAATCTTTGTGATCAACCAATTTCTAAAGGCCTAATTTTGAACAAAGAAAGGGAGAGGAAGATCTGTATCATTAGTTAGTTTCAGAAAGGGTATCAGAGTATACAACTTTAAATTCTCAAGACGTTCTAGTCCATGTTACTAGGTTAGACGTACCCTTTCTAATCGCTACAAAAGATTAAATTGAGGCAGTTCTTTATTTTGTAATTAACAAAGTACTGAAATTCCATTATTGGAGAACTCCATCTACACAAATTTTGTGATATTGTTGAATAAGCAATCGAGCATGTGTCATAATACTTCTATCTCCAAGGGAGAGAGGCAAATAAGATTATAGGATTCTTCTTCAGAAGTTAACCAAAAAAGTAGGGATAAACACCCAAGATTCATTTACCTACCCTTCCAGCTGCAGGAAACAGCTGTACTATGACAAGGGTATGAATCAAGAGGCTGGAATGAAGATTACATATCACCACACTAATGTGTAATACATCCAATCATAGGAAAGGTCTGTAAATTTTAATAAACCAATGTTCAAAGAAATCTTGCAAGTAGATTTTGTACTCTGAACTGTTTATTTTGGTTGGATGAACAAATTCAGTGAACAAGCTGAATCAATTGCTTCTCTAGCCTCACATTTTCTTCCCAATAGATTTCTTCAATAACCATATCTTTTAAAAGATTTATTAGAAAGAAAACCAGCAGTTTGCATGAAGGATTTCAAGAGCAGTTAGTTCTTCTTCCACGCTTTTCTTTCAAGCCGTTCACAGATGACCTCTTCCAGGTAGGGCTGAAGATAAGGCTGATCCTGAAAAAAAAAAAAAGAATAAATTATAAGAAATTTCACTACACGCATATATGCATACACATCTCCTTTTTAGTCATACTTCCAGAGTCCTAAGGGTGCTTTTTTTTTATATTATATAAATGAACAGGGTTTGATAGGTACCTGGTATTATTTTATATTTATTATATATATAATAAATAAAAAATAATACCAGGTACCTATCAAACCCTGTTCATTTTTTTAAAAAGTAAAGAAGAGAATTTTCTAGCTACATCTACAGCTTTATATCCAATGGTTAAGCTGCATCCTTAACTTCTTTCTGTTCCTCCATTATTACCAGAGCAAATGCTTTCAGCTACGTCTCTGCAACCCAACAAACATGGGCTCTGCCCCCTTACAGGATTTCTGATAACTGAAGCTGCCGTATTACTTGGTTGCTCAATTCAAAATATGCCCAAGTGACAACCAGGCTCAGAATACCAATACTACATTTGGGAAACTTCTTCCTTGTTCAGATAGGTTCAGTTATTTCATTGGCAGGTTCAAAATCTACAAATTAAAGGCCCATTAAAATGCCTGCACTGAAACATGTTTTTATATTGCTGAAATGGATTTTGTGTGCTAAAGTATTAGATGTCTCTGAGTTTTACCCTCGCCCAACAATACATTCCAATAATACATAATACAGCAGCAGCATCCAGCATAAATCCAAATATGCTCAACAGTTGTGAATCTGTCAAACAAGTGTTCAATTACTTTAGCAATCTATTGGATCCAATGGATGTTGAGCTCTGTACCTTGGGCTAGATTCAATAAAGAACTTCCTTGGACATGGGTGCCTCAATTCCATCTGTATGATTTCAAAAGCTCCACCTAAGCTGCCACCCACTCCTAGGGGCACCCAAGCTCATTAAGTGGCTCCCTCTTTAACTTCTTTTTTTTTTTCCCCCCTAGGAATCTAGAATTATGTTCTTAAGCATGCAACTCAGGACCTACCTCCCACCTGATCCTGATCAGGATTCATAAACTAAATGGAGAAGTGCCTAAGTTCCCTGCAGGATCCAATCTAGTAGGCATTAAAACATGCCATGTGATCCTTAGCAACTAGCCACATTCATGTTCTTACCCTGTGGAAAATGGAAATTTGATCTATAGCAGAGTACCACTCAGTGAAAGACAGCCAGCTACCAGTGTCCAGATTTCATCTACTGGGAGGCAAGAAGCAGTTACTATTGGATCAGCTGATTTAATATGCAGTCCCAACCTCCTTAATATCAGTTACGTGTTCATATGCTCATGCTCTCAAAGCAGGCCAAACACAATGAAAGGCTCAGGTTCTCCCTAAGACACACTGGTAGCTGTGCTTAAGATAGAGGGAAAGAGAAGGGGGGGATGTGGTAACACCACCTCCTTTATTGATGCCCAGTGGTTGAGTGGGTATAAACCAGACATCATCTTTATGCCACTATAAAAAAAAAAAAAAAAAAAAAAAATTGTGGAGGCACAAACACCAAGCAAGCTGATACAGTTCATGCCCCTTGTTCCATCACATATGACCAAAGTTTGTGGCTGCAATACTGGTAGCATGATTTTGCCACTATTTTCTGTCTGACATCTATTTGCTTTAAGGCAGGAAAGCACAGGCAGCCTGGAGTTGCCCATATTCTCAAGCCACCCTGGACAGGAACTCCTGGGGCTTCAGAGGCCCAATCCTCCATATCTCAGGAATCCCCCTTCCTGGGGCATGCTGGAATGGGCCCCTGAGACCCTGCGGGTGCCTACTTTTGTTCCCACCTGGCATTCTCCAAGTGCCCACTAATACTCTGGTGTGGACCCAGGGCAGAGACTACCAATCAGCTAATTGGCAGTTCCAGCCCCAGGACCGCACCAGAGCTAGCTTTCCCCACTTAGAAATGTGCATCAGAGATTCCCTTGGGCACATCTCTGAAAGCAAAGAATACACTGCTTGTTGTCCTGCAGCATGAATGGGTGACATGCATTTCACCCAATGAAATGTATCAGCTGTGCCAGGACACATCCCAGCACAGATAATCAATGTCTATTTATATTCAGAAAGTAGAAATCCAGCTTCAATTCAATTTGATTCAATTTATGGAGGATTCTGGCTGAAAGCCATGCTCCTGAAAACATAAATTTATATTATGGTTGTATGTCTGTTAAGCAAAAATAACAGAACAACTTCAATTCTGGAAAAGGGCCAACGTGGTCCCTATTTTCAAGAAGGGGAGGAAGGAGGACCTGGGTAATTATAGGCCAGTTAGCCTCACCTCTATTCTCAGCAAGACCTTAGAAGAAATCATAAAGGATCACATTTGCAGGGAGCCACTGAGTCACACTAGGGTAAGGGGCAACCAGCATGGGTTTATAGCAGGCAGATCCTGCCCAACTAATCTGGTCTCTTTTTATGACCAGGTCACAAAGTGCTTAGATGCAAGAGTGGAAGTATATATTATTTACCTGGATTTTAAAAAGGCTTTTGACAGTGTCGCACCCAATTCTTATGAGCCAACTGAGTAGCTGTGATGTGGATTTTTTCCACAGTAAGGTGGGTGAAAGGCTGGCTCACGGGATGCACCCAGACAGTGGCGGTAGATGGGTTGGTTTCCCCCTGGAGGGATGTGAGCAGTGGTGTCCCCCAAGGCTCTGTCTTTGGACCAGTGCTGTTTAATATCTTCATCAGTGATTTGGATGAAGGTGTTGAAAGCACCTTGTCCAAACTGGCAGACGGCACTAAACTATAGGGTACAGTTAACACACTGGAGGGCAGGGAGTGAATTCAGGCAGATGTGGACAGACTGGGGAACTGGGCTGATCAGAATAGGATGCAATTTAACAAGGATAAATGCAATGTACTGCAACTGGGGAGAAAGAATTTCCAACACACCTATAGACTGCGAGGTACCGTTCGGAGTACCGCAACAGTAGAAACAAATCTTGGAGTCCTGGTTGATGCAAAAATGAACATGAGCTGCCACTGTGACAAGGCAATAAGCAAGGCTAACCACACTTTTTCTTTCATGAGCAAGTGCATCATAAGCAGGTCTAGGGAAGTGCTAATTCCCCTCTATGCGGCATTGGTGAGGCTGCAGATGGAGTACTGCATCCAGTTTTGTGGGCACCGCACTTCGAGAGGGATGTGGATAACCTTGAGAGGAGGGCTACTCCTACGGTTGAGGGCCTGCAGGCAAGACCCTATGAAAACAGACTGAGGGACTTGAATCTCTTCAGCCCCTGCAAGAGATGGCTGAGAGGTGATATTGTGGCTGTCTATAAACACATTGGAGGGAGGAGGAGCAGCAGGGAATAGGGGGCAATCTGTTTACCTGGGTGCCCCTTGGGGTTACCACAAATAATGGCCACAAACTGAAGGAGAATAGATTTAGATTGGACATAAGAAAGAAATTCTTTATGGTGAGGGTTGCCAAAATATGGAATGGACTTCTAAGGGAGGTGGTGTTTTCCCCTACCTTGGAGGTGTTCAAGAAGAGATTGGATAAGCATCTGGCTGGGGTTACTTAACCCCAGCGCTCTTTCCTCCCTGGAGCAGGGGGTCAGGCCTGATGAACTGCCTTCTGACCCTAGAAATCTATGAAATTCTCTCTTCAGCCTGAAAACATTCAAATCCCTTGCATGCCCTAGCCGTCAGGCTAGAGTCGTGCTCCTGCTTCGGTCCAGAGAGCTACTCTTTCTGCACTGGGACATCTCCAATATAAGGAGTGAAAAATGCTTCTACCCCAGAAAAGCTACAAGGATTCCCACTGGCCAGCTACAGACAGCCCCCTGGCTCAGTATGTTGACTAACTCTCCCCATGCACTTTACTGGGACCCTGTTACTTTAGAAGGAGTCTGGGTTATGCACTACCCCTGACCTCAGAGTGCAAGTCCTTAACTGAATCAAGCACCTAATTCATACGCAATTCTAGTCTTCCTTCCCAAACTGTGCATTCCCCACCAGGATAACAGGAGGGCACCACAGCTACTTTGTGTGATGCATTGTGGGAGTGACATGCAATAAAATAGAGTCTCCTTTATGGATCTGTGCTCTTTGCTCATTGTCTGCGACCCATGTTTCTGTACTTGCCATCCCCATTATGATAGTATCCTGTGCTTGTGTGTACTGTCTGCTGCTGGGGAGTACCAAAGTTGTCTTATAAGAGTGGTAGAAACAGGTCTGGGGGTCAGTACAGTCGAGGTCTGTGAAGCATAGGTGTGGCTGTAGGAGTGGAAGGAGGCCATGAACAGCCCTTAAGGCAACTGGTGCTGGGGGGCAGGAACAGAGCCAGGAGGAATAGGACTGGAATCAGCTACATCTGGGAGCCTGAAGAATAGACAAGGGATCACTCCAGGACCCTGGAACAGCCTCCCTTCTTACAATCAAATAATTTCATCAAGGCATGGCAGGTGAGCAGAAAAGGAACGTACCTGAGGAACTGGAGTGGGGCAGGAGCCACGTGACCACCATGGGCATCACTACTGCCCCTGGGGACCGATCCTGTCATACTTGCATTAGCTTGCAGGATCATAGCATAGGTGGGATTAATACAGATAGCACAGTAGAATAGCTGTCAATAGCGTGTGTGTGTGTGTGTGTGTGTGTGTGTGTGTGTGTGTGTGTGTGTGTGTGTGTGTGTGTGTGTGTGTGTGTGTGTGTGTGTCCTTATTGGCAACTGTGCATTATTTAAAATGACCTTCAAATAGTTACATGTACCCAGCATAGGCTAGAGCAGAGGGGCATTCTAGACCATGGTGCGCACACCAGATAAAGCTGCCCTTTGGTATGCAGCAAGGTTGGCATGGTGCAGTGGCCAGACTCTACTTTCCAATAGCCTTGGTATCTCTTCCAGCTGCTGCCAGGCCCAGTCCTGCTCCCCAGGCACCCCAGTCCATCTGCTTTGCACCCACTGCCAGGGTTGGGACCCATGCGAGCTAGGAACAGCGTCTAAGAGTATTATGGGCAGGGGTAGCCGAGATCACAGGGTGAAATGGTGACAGCATGGGGCCTAGGCCTGGGGCAGAGCCGCAATCTGCTGCCCGTGTGTCCCTATGACTGGCACCAGTTACAAGGCCAGGGGAGTATGGGGAGCAGGTCACGTCTCTGCCCCGGGCCACAGCATTGCCCCAAAATCCTGGACCCAGCCCTGCCCATCTGTCCTGCTCTAGGTTCCCTGCTTCCCTGTGGCCCCATCCCATCTACCCAGTCATGCACCTTGCCTGGGCTCCATGGAGGCCCTGGGATCATGGCCAGGGCAGTGACAGGGCCAGGGCCCAGGGGAAAGCTACAATCCATTCCCCACATGCCCCTGCCTGCAGAATTGGTGCCCATCACAGGGATATGTAGGGAGCAGATTGTGACTCAGCCCCAGGCCCTGCAATGCCTGCTCTACCCCACTCAACTCTGGCACTACCAGATGCCTCTTCCCACCTGCCCACAGCCCCAACCCAGCTGCCTGATCGAGCATAGGACATCCACTTACGGAGTTTTGGTGAGCTGTCTGGGATGTGGGGTCCTCACCAAGTAGCCCCCCAGGCCCAAATAATTGCCTACCCCAAGCTAGTCAGATACCATATCACTGCTCTAACCTCGAATCATATAACATGTATACAATTTTTGGACTTTGTAACTGGTTTCACTTAGATTACAAACAACTTTGGATAAGATTTCATAACAGATGTCTAAAGTAATTTACACTCCTTGGAAGTTAAGATACACTGAACTGCAATTTTGTGTTGATATATTTTTTTTTTTTAAAACTGAAAGGAAAGATCTTTGGAAAATTCCAAATTGTGTTTTTATTGTGCCAAATATGAAATACTATACTCAGAGCAATTAAAAATACCCATCAGTGGACAGTACATTTAGTGGTCTGAAAGCAGCTATAAGGACTGATTAAACTAAACTGTGTCAAGAGGGGGGATGCAGTCTCTCTGCCACTTTACCTGTCGGCTAGTCATTTAAAAACAACAGAACATAAGGAAAGAGGTGGAGGGGATATTCTGCTAGCTTACAAACTTTTTCTGACATACCATTTCTGATGCGAACTGGTATAGCAGAATAGTTAAAATACAGTGTGCATAGCAGTGTGAAAATTAAATCCTATCTTGGCAGCTTCCTCTACAAGTTACTCTTTCAGGGGTTTTTTTTCAACTTACACTACATATTCTATTTTTTATTTCAAATCATTTTCTTGAATTTTCCCCCCCCCAAGCCTTGAAATTAATTCATCACTTTTGCTTCAAATAGAGAAATCCATTCCTACTCACTATCCAAAAAAAGAAAAGCAGCCTTCTGCTAATTCCTTAATAAAGTATAACAGTAGAAGGTGATAGAAACACTTATAAAACAGGAGCTTCTTAAAGTAAAAGGAATATTTTGAGTATTTGAAAGCAAATAGAAGATTCTCAGATGACAAGTATACAGCATTATATTCAAATTCAGGAGAGTTATGCTTTTTTTCTTCTTGAGCTCCTCAGGAAAAGTTCATAAAGCAGAAATTACCAGGCATTAGTGTTGTAAAGATAAGGAATAGACTGATAGCACCAAAACATCAAACAAAACTGCACTGGAATGCAGAGGTAGCCACAGCAGCTATAGATGAAAAATAGCAAGCTAAACTCATTTCTACCCACTGGCTACCACAAACAGTACCCAGCAAATGTTCCCAAAAACCCACTTCTCACAATTTGACCTCTGTGAAGCACTCCAATAGGAAGAGACTAGGCTGGGTTTAAGAAAAGTCTGTTTCACCTTTCCCTGTGACATTAAGTCTTCAAAGTCTAGTAATAGATGGTTGCGACAGACTTAGCCCCCTGGCTAAGTGGTTTGCAGTACGCCTGTGAGAGACAGCGTTGTTTCATTTCAACTTCCATTTCGCTGTTTTGAAAGGACAGCGTTTTGTTTCTTTGTTTCAAAGCACTGTTCCATTTCATTTCGTCTAAACTGTTTCTCTGTTTTGACATATTTTGACATTTCACCCACGGCTTATAACGGGGAATCACGAAAGTGCCTATAACTTTGTCAATTCTTTCCAGATTCAAATGAAAACAGCAGGGACAGTATACCCTGTTGGGGCCACAAAGCTTGTCAAGTTTCAAGGAGATAGGTGCAGGGATTTCTGGGAAAATGCACCTCGAAGTCTTGGAAGCAAAACTTGTGTCACTTGTAAGTGTGAAGGTACAGAGAAAGCTCAGTTCAAACAATGCTTTTTATGCCGTTCTCCCATCCCTCCCCCAGAGCACTGGGATTGGAAGGGACCCCAGGGAAGGATCACAGTCACTGGCCAGCTACACAGTCAATATGAGAGTAGTCCTTCCCCACTCTTCTCCTCCTGCTCTTTAGTTTCTGTTTAGCTGTAAGCAAGCTGGGCTTTGAAACTCAAAATATTTTGAAACATTTCAAGTGCCCTCGTTTTGATTTCACTGTTTTGAGCTTGAAACAAGTCGAAACAGCTTTGAAACAAAACACCCATCTAATTTTTGCACATCCCTAGTTTGCAGTGCTAAGTGGGTACTGAATTGACAATCTCCTATATTATGGTTGTAGTTACATAAAACCTAGATTTAAGGAAAGGTGGAAACAAAGTTACATAGAGTAATTAATAGGACTGAGCAAAACAGCACCCTTTCATTTTGATGTCCATTTCGCCAGGACACTATTTTGTTTCAAGTTTCGTTCCGTTTTGAAAGCACTATTCTGGTTTGTTTTCTCGAAACTGTTTCGACGTTTCCCCATAGGTTATAATGGGGAAGCACAAAACTGCCTATAACTTTGTCATTTCTTGCCTGACTCAGATGAAAGTTACTAGGATGGTAGCTCCTTCTGAGGCCAGGAAGCCTGCCAAATTTCAAGGAGATAGGTGCAGGCATTTCTGGGAAACTGCACCTCAGGCTGCTGAAAAGCAAAACTTGTGGACATGTGACTTTGTGTTAAGGCGCACCCTCACTGGCGCTGGGGCTTCTACACAACAGTCACTGGCCAGCTGCACGGTTACCGTCAGAGCAGTCCTTCCCCACTCTCTGCTTATTTAGTTTCCCTGCACGTAAGCCCAGCTTCAGCTTCAAAACTCAAAACGTTTCAAGACTTTCAAAACATTCTGACTGCTCTCGTTTCATTTTGAGGCCGTTTCAAAGCCCTTCATTTTGATTTTGCCGTTTCAAGTTCGAATCGAGTCGAAACAGCATCAAAATGAAACAGCCAACATTTTGCACAGCCCTAGTAATTAATACTAGGGCTGTGCAAAGCTTTGCCGGCTGTTTTGTTTCAAAGCTGTTTCAACTCATTTCGAGCTCAAAACGGCTAAATTGAAACAAAATGAAGGGTTCAAAACAGCCTTGAAACAAAACAAGGCCAGCTGAAATATTTCAAAAGTTTCAAAATTTTTCCAGTTTTGAAGCAGCAGTCAGGTGGTGGGAGGCAGGGGAGAGCCAGGGCTGTGCTCTGAACGGCTCTGCAGCCCAAGTGGCTCAGCCCAAGGGGAACACAGCCCTGGCTCTCTCTGCCCCCCACCACTCGGCTATGCTCCACGGGGCTGGCAGAGTGTTTTGGAGTGCAGCTGGCTCTGCCTACCTCCCAATGCCAGGCTGCACTTCAATCAGCTTCGCCACGACCATGGAGCTCAGCCCGGTGGCAGAAGGCGGGCAGAGCCAGCACTGCACTCTGGCTCCCGCCACTGAGCTGAGTTCCACTGGGCTGCAGGCTGCTGGGAGCTGAGCCTGGCAGGGGGAGGCACCTCCCCCAGCCAGGCTCCATCCCCAGTGCTGGCAAACTCAGTCCAGCTGGGCAAGGAGTCTTCCCCAGCTGGGTTGAGTTTCCCAGCACTGGGAACTGAGCCTGGAGGCAGAAGCAGCCTCCTGTGATCTGACAGGCAGTTCGGGGCCTTCCTGCACCCCTGGGAGGGCTGCAGGGGCTCTGCTAGATTCCTCCCAGGGATGCGGGACCCCAATCTGCTTACCGGATCACAGGACGCTGCTCCTGCTCCCCGGCTCCCGTTTGTCAGCATTTTGAGGTACAGCTTCCCAAAAAACCCTGCACCTATGTCCTTGAAACCTGGCAAGCTTCACGCCCTCAGAAGGGGTTACCATCCTGGCAAGTGTCATCGGAATCAGGCACGAAATGACAAAGTTATAGGCTGTTTTGTGCTTCCCCATTACAGCCTATAGGCAAAATGTTGAAACAGCAAAACCATTTTGATGTAATGGAACATAACAGTACTTTTATAACAAAATACTGTTCTGTCAAAACAGAAGTTGAAGTGGAATGCTGATGTTTTGCACAGCCCTCATTAATACCACATATTCAGTGAATAGGATATGTACCTGCAAAGAGAGTAACGCATAAATTCACAAGGAAGAATAACTGAAAGTCAAACAGCAACTCTGGATGCACTTCCAAACTTTAAAATGCATAGAATTTGCAATAAAGCATTTACTTTAAAGTAGTTGGATGTGTCATATTAATAGTCAGCAATTATATTTAGATGGATAATAATTTCAATGTAGTTACCCATAAGTAAAATTTTTGATACTTGTAAATGCCATAAATCATAATAAGGAAGTTTACTACAAGACTGAAAGTTCAATGAAGCTACACAAGTAACTGCCTTATTTGAGCGTTTAAAAAGCTTCAAGTTGTTATTAGGAAGTGATCCCCAACTGGGGTACACAAAAAAAGTTACTACAAGGTAAACCAAGGTATGAACTTCTAGCATATCAGCTATTCAACAATAACTGTCCCTATGCATGTTGCTACCCCTCAACAAGTGCAAGGTGGCTTCTCTCAATGTAAGAGAGGTAAACTCCATCCTACCTATAGTCAGTTACTGAAGAGTAGGGACATACTAAGGTCAAACCCTACCTTACTTTTCTGCAGCTGGTTCACACACACCCTTTCTATTAATGAGATACAGGATTAGTTTTGCTCAGTGTTCTAAAGACATGCATTCTTTATTAAATACACTGTAAATCTGAAAGACATTCCAAGTTCCTGCTATGTTCCACTCTCTCTAACAGTTCGTAGATGTTCAATTTTACTTCAAGTGATCCACAGATTTCAATGGAAGAGTGCATATTGGTACATTAACTCAATCTGTTCTCTTTTCTCCCCCCAACAAAAACTCAACCCATAAAAAAGGGAAAAAGATCAAATCAAGTCACAGCTGTCACACTTGATTTACACAGGGTCAATCTTTAACTTAAAGAAACATGGCACTGCTGTACAAAACACATACAACTGTGCTGCACTAAAAGCTACATTAGTTGGTCTTAAGGGTGACGCAAATGAAAGTATTGCATACATCACCTGCTCTACCATCATTATGCTGAAACAGACAAAGTTACAACTGCGCGATTTTTGCAGAAACTGATTTCTGCTGGACTCTGCACTTACTGCGGGCTCACTGCAAAACAAACCAAACAATGCGCAAGGGCTTCCCATGTGCTTTTCTCCTTGCCTGTAAGTGTGTTTGTTTATTTGCAACAAACTCATAAAAAGCATGGAGCTTACTGCTTAGGAACGGCCTGAAACAGTGGCTTAGTGACCCCAATTTAGCCCAGGGAAGTCATTAATCCATACTTAATACCTGGATTAATGACTTCCACCGGCTTAATCAGGGTAATTAAGATGTGGTTTCAGGCCATCTGGCAATCTGCAGGATTGCAGGATGTTGCAAGGGCAATGGTAGTTGAAAAAAAAAGTCTCTGTGACTACCCACTTGTACTTGGGGGAAATAGATGGTTTTCCTAATTGTGAAACTGAAAATGTCGGAGTGACTTGTATGCAGGATCAACTTATATTACGAACAATATAGTTTAAGGTAAGCACATATGTAGAGAATGTCCCCTCTTCCCCAAGAACTGCAGATTTAATTGTCCATGTCCCATTTGCTGATACTAGTAAATGAGAGTGACAGTGTAAGTACGTAGCAGTAAGCAAGTTAAATGACAAACACTTTCATGATGACAACAAATGAGTGGCCAATATAAAACATACTTAAGATATTGGCAGTAACTTGTCTCTAATATCACATACCTCTTCATATTTCGTCCACTGTTCTCGAGGAAGGATTCGATGTTTCACACTCAAGTCAATGGCTCTCTTGATGCGAAACATTCGTTCATGGTATAGCTCTGGTGGAAGCCTCTGGACGGCTAATTTCACATCTTCATCTTCATATAATGTGTCATCCCGCATTAATCCTGTAACAGTAAAATTTTACAATAACATCACTGTATTGGAGTAAACTTTGTATGATACTTTGTATTTTCATGACACTGTTCAAACACCAATACTTATTCAATATAATTCGGTTTCTCTGTAACTATTCCAGGACAAAGGCCGATTATTTGTTTACAGAACAGCTTATAAACACTGATCTCAAATCTACGTATGAACTGCACAGTTCAGTTTCCAGAAAAACAAACACAACCAGGGATTGGGGAGTGAGGGTGAAGGTGAAGGGGAACAAGGAAATGTCCCAATAAGGAAAGACTTTAAAATCCATTAGGAAATAAAATCCCAAAATCCTTCCTCATGTAACATTACACTACTTAAGAACATAAGAGTTGCCAATTAATGGGTCAGACCATAGGTCCATCTTGCTCAGCATCCCATGAGAGTGGATGCCAAAAGGGAAAATGAGCTGGGTATGACTAGGGCTCTTTACAGAGTTTCTCTCTCACTTGCAACCTCCAGCATTTATGGTCTAGGAAGTTCTGATTCAGAGTTCTAATTCCCATACTCAATAGCTACTGATGCCTTTTTCCTCCAAGAATGTGTCCAATTCCTCTTTGAATGTAGTTAAACTGTCAGCTTCCATATCTGGTGGCAATGAGTTCCACACTTGAAATACATACTGTATGAAAAAGAACTTCCTTATGTTAGTTTAAAACTTACAACCAACTAGTTTCATTTTGTGACCCCCTAGTTCTTATGAGAGATGGTAAGAAAATTCTTATTTACTTTGCCTTTGCCATTTTCCAAATCCTTATCATGTCCCAGCTCACATATTTCTTTTCTAAATAGAATAGATCTAGCTTCTTTAGCCCCCCCTCATATGGAAGCCCCTCCATATCACTGACCATCCTTGGTGCCCTTCCCTGTATTTTTTCTGGTTCTTCAATATCCTTTTTCAATCCAGGGGGGCGGGGGGCAGGAGACCAGAACGGGGCACGGTATTCAAGGTGTGGATGGATTTACAAGGGGACTTCAGAGATCAAAATATTAAAAAGACATTTTTCTCTTGCTATGTAATTATTTTAGTTCTATTGAAAACTGCATTCATTCATTTTTCATCAGTTGGAACCGTTACCCAGTATCTATGGTATGCTGTATTATAGAAAATCAAAATAAAGAATGCTTAAGCCAGAACAAAGGGAAATTCATCTGCTTCAACAAGGAAAGTCTGAAAAAAAAAATCTAATTTTATTCATCTCAATTTACAAGTAAGGTCTGGTTAAATCTACCATTATTGCTTTATTTTCCATTTTTTCTATTTTCCTATCAGCATTCCTGCTCCCAGGATCAGCACTTGTGCTCCTGATAACTGGTCCCTAGTAGACGAGCTCACATTATTTGCATTCCCTTTGCAGTGCAAAGTTAACCTGAGTTTACTGTAGGTACAGAAAAACAACTATCCTATTTCCCAGGTGCCTCTGCCAAAAGAAAGTATACAAATCAAATAATACAATCTGATCAAATGGAGCAAGGATCATTTGACACAACATGGAACCAATGTAGGAAAATGCTCCTATTACTACTCTTGTAGACAGATCTAGAAATTTGTTTTTTAAGTTTTATTACTATAACTAGGCACTGAGCAAAAAAGTGAAAAGAATGGACCTGGTGAGGAGCATATTGACTTTGTTTTAATCACTGGCTTCAGATTTTATTTCCAAGAATGTTTCCAGATTCTGCTGATTGGTCTTCTAGGAAGTCATATTGTAACCTGATCCAAACCACCAGGATCCAAACCACTGGGACCTGTAACACCCTCTCTAACTTGAAATCACAGTCAGATCAAACTGAAAAGTAGATTTTTACAGTGACATCTGAGAGTGTGAAGATTAAATGCTTGTTCCATGCTCAGAACTCGTTTTGTGAAGCTCCAGTTCCCATCAGTTTATACTTGGGCTCTCTGGTTCTACAGAAAGAACTTTTACTAGCTATCATAACAGCTTAGAGAAAATGCACCCGATTAATCACTAGATTAACAATTATCAGCACTCTACCCATTGTGAATATTATTTTTACAACAAGAGAGGCATGGCTAACTTTTATAAGAAAGCTCTACCTTGATTTCAATACACCTGGACATGCAAAAAATCTTTTAGCTGTTTAGTTGCATCTGCTAGGCTGTTTAACTGGCAATGCATAACCCATAATATACCTACCCATTTTATTGAATCCACATAAATTGTAATACCACTTGTGAAAGGATTCCATCAGCCGACCAACTGAAGCTGAAAAAGATCACTGTTAGTCTAAAGATAAACTAAAGCATAACACTGGTACATACTGACACAAAATTAGTATTAGATAATATTATATTTGCTATGTATTATACTATAAATTTGAATTGCATCATATCCAACTTGGCTTCTCCCTGTTCTTGATGTTTTTTTAACATTATGCTAAGCACAATATTATAGCATTTCATCATTTTGACATATGCATTACCAAACAGGATCTTCAAGTACTAGACGTAGGGTAGTGGGACAACTTACAGCCTGTGAGGCAAGTCTGGCTCACGGTGCCATCTGATTTGGTCCATGGATATATGTAGGATTTTGGCAGCTGTTGGTCTCCCCAAGCCACCACCAGGAAAAGCAGTAGTGGCAGTGGACTGGAAGAGGGCCAACGTGGTTCCCATCTTCAAAAAGGGGAAGGAGGAAGACCTGGGAAACTATAGGCCAGTTAGTCTTACCTCGATCCTGGGCAAGCTTTTTGAGAAAATTATTCTGGCGCATATCCACGAGAGGCCAGCAGGGGAGATCATGCTCACAGGCAACCAACATGGGTTCATTAGCGGCAGGTCCTGTCAGACCAACCTGGCCTTCTATGATCAGATCACTAAATCATTAGATGCAGGGGTAGCAGTGGACATAGTCTTCCTGAACTTTTGGAAGGCCTTTGACACTGTCTCTCACCCTGTTCTCATTAAGAAACTGGGGGACTGTGGTGTTGACACCCACACAGTCAATTGGGTCACCAACTGGCTCGAGGGCCACACCCAGAGAGTGGTGGTGGACGGGTCATCTTCAGCCTGGAGGGATGTGGGCAGTAGGGTCCCGCAGGGCTCAGTCTTCAGGCCCACACTGTTCTACATCTTCATCAGTGACTTGGACGAGGGGGTAAAAAGCTCCCTGTTCAAATTTGCTGATGACACTAAGATGTGGGGGGATGTGGGCACACTAGAAGGGAGGAATAGGCTACAAATCGGACCTAGACAGGTTATAGGGGTGAGCGGAAAAGAATAGGATGGGATTCAACACCAACAAGTACAAAGTGATGTGCCTGGGGAGGAACAACCGGCACCATACCTACAGGCTGGGGAACTCCCTTCTCATCAGGGCAGAGGCAGAAAAGGA
>NW_017728886.1:231413557-231441653 GCF_001723895.1 Crocodylus porosus
CTAGTGGCCTGTTACAAACTAGTCAGAGGGGACCAGCAGGCACTGGGGAAGTCGCTGTTCCCCTGAGCACTGCCAGGAGTGACTAGTAATAATGAACTGCTGGCAGAGGGTAGATTTAGGCTAGATATCAGGAGGTGCTACTTCACCGTCAGGGCGGCTAGGATCTGGAACCAGCTTCCAAGAGGAGTGGTGCAGGCTCCTACCCTGGGGGTCTTTAAGAGGAGGTTAGATGTACACCTTGCTGGGGTCGTTTGACCCCAATACTCTTTCCTGCTGTGGCAGGGGATCAGACTACATGATCTGCTCAGGTCCCTTCCGACCCTAGAAACTACGAAGTATTCTCCTAACAGCATGGTTTTCTAGAACAGGAATACTCAACCTCCATCCTATGGGCCAAATGCAACCCATGAAGCCATCCCAGATGGCCACAGGGCTCTCCATGGGACAGGAAGTTTGGCAGCTAGGTAGCAGTGGCCATTACTACAGCAACCCTCCCCCTGCCAAATTCCCAAACCTTATGCCCTGTACAGTTAGGCAGGACAGGCTGGAACCCCTTCCCCTGCTGACTCAGCCAAACCCCACTCTTCCTCCTGCAGGGCCAGGCTCTCCAGCTCCCCCTTCCAAGCTGCTGGATGGAGACTGTTGTGCCTACCCTGCTGCACTGGACTGGAACCTCCCAAGGTGTTGACATTACAGAAAGCGGTGGCACTTGATAGAGCAACTGTCTCAAGTTGCAGCAAGAGAAGTTTAGGTTAGATATTAGGAAAAAACTCTCACTAGGAGAGTAGTAAAACACTGGAACACATTATCCAGAGGTGGTAACCACCATTAGAAGTTTTTAAACCTTAGGTAGACAAAGCCCTGGCTGGGATGATGCCCAAAGCAGGCCCAGCCCCAACTACAAGGGGCTGGACCAGATGACCTCCTGAGGTCCCTTCCAACCTGCATCTTTTACAACTCTGTGTCACCTTCACCTCACTAGCACAATCCCTAAGCCACCTAGCACTTGGAGCAGAGTGGACAGTGCCCACTGGCCCTTCATGCCCTCCCTTGGCACTCTTATTTTGAACTGTTGACCATCACTCCCATCCCCTCCCCACCCCCCCATCTCAAGGAATCAATTGGCATCCTTTTCTGTAGGCTCCCCACTTGAGGCAGCCTAAAAGGTTACGTGGATGCACGTGAAGGATGGCAAACAGGCCTGGCGCTTAAACAAATATAACTCAGGGCTAAGCCAGGCAGCCACATGACAGGAGTTAAAGGAGTGAAAGACGCACAGTCACGTGCAGCTCCACCTCTACCCTGGGAGCCGCTTCTCCCGCCCTCCAGCGCAGCACCAGGTCCCCGCTCCCGGCCCGTAGCTCCCGAGACCAGCAGCCAATAAGGAGCCGGCGTGAAAACGAGGCCAGGCGTTCTTCCCCAGACCCAGCTGAGAGGTCCCACACTACCCCGGCTCCCAGAGCCGCTCCCACCCGGCCCCGGGCCGGCGCCCCGCGCGCCAGTCCAACAGCGGGGAAGCGTACGGCGCCACATCCCCCGCTTCGCCTCACCCGGTGCCCTTGCCGCCATCTTGACTTAAGTGAGACGCGGTGCCTACTGGGTACCCTGAAAACGTCCGCACTGATATGTGGACGGCGCGATCAGGTGGCTGGCGTTTGCGCATGCGCCGTGGGCAGGGTTTGCCACCTCAGGGGGCGGAGCGGGACGTCCAGCCCACAGGGGTTGGGACGGGAAGGGGGGCGTGACATGCGCAGTGCAGGGGCCGGGGGGCCACAGGTGCTGTCTCCGTGCAGGCCGTGGCCGGACGTTTGGCCCCATTTTGCCAGGTGTGCGATAACTCTTGTATTTGTCCCATAATTTCAACACTTGTAGCATGTACCATCAATAATAGTGTTCAAAAGTGCGATATTTTTTTGAAGCAGCTCGTATGCAAAGCCCAAGTCATTCTCAGTCTTAACTGACTTACGGGTTTGCTGTCAGCGCTTTCAGATGACTGCTTGCTTGCCTCCCAAATAAAGAAATGCTCCAGCACGATACCAAAAGGTATCATCTCTGAACCAAGAGTTTTAGATTTTTGCATTTCTTGTCTCAGACCAACGCAGCTACTAAATACATCCCTAAGACTTATTTGCATAATTTTTCAGTGTATGATAGCTTTTCAGTAGATACGATAATTTTGAGCTTCCAATATGATTTCATATTTAAGACCAGGCAATGCTGCTGGGGTCTGCTCCGCATGCCCTGGGGCTCCTGCCCTGCCACACAAGCATGGAGCAAGCATGGAGATTTTCAGTGACATTCTGCAATGGGGTGCTTAACCTCTAGCCTATTAGCCAGGTCCAGCCCATGGGGCTTCCCATAGAAATATGGCAGCAGGGGGGCAATGGTATAAGCCAGCTTCCAAGATACTGGTACCCCTCCACTATCCTTTACTTAGATTACCTTACTGCAGGAATCACCACATTTTTTCTCTTTGCAGGTAGAGAAAAGGTGTTCTTGAAACGCACAGCCTTTTCAAGTCCGTACAGTGGCTTGAATGCACCCTTGAAACTCCACACCAGCCAGGTGCAGGATTTCTAAAGCATGTGTCCATGACACTAAGCATGTACATTGCTAAAGTCCCTATTGTTATAGTCCCTAGTTCTAAAGTGCCTATTTATAACATCTCTTTTCCCTCCCTGCCCCAGTTCTCCAGTATTTCCGAAATAACCCTCACCAAGACCGACAGATAAAAGGAGGCTTGTCTAACCTCAGCCAAACCATTTCTAAGATTTTAGATTTGAAGTCAAGAAGAGACTACCTGAAGATTTCACAGAAGCAAAATTCATTTGCTGAGTACCACTCACCGATCCTTTGTATAGCTTGCTTCAGAATATTTCTGGGATATTTCTGGGATGCCTTGGCATAAGATTACATATTCCAAATTTTAAGTAAATTGGTTTAATTTGGACACGGACTGTCATTGGGGTTTCATAGTTTCATAGTTTGTAGGGTCAGAAGGGACCTGAGCAGATCATCAAGTCCGACCCCTTGCCTTGGCAGGAAAAAGTACTGGTTAAACACATGAAGTGAAAATGAAGTGGAAGAAAATAAAATGTTTTTAATCAATGTAACAAGACAAACTTTAAACTTAAAATGACTGGATTAGCATATATACACAATGTAAACAAACATAAACAACTGTCTCACAATGACAGTAGTTACAATTATCAAAGGACAGGGCTTTAAATCCAGAAAACCACGAAAATTCACTCTTTGCTTAAGCGTAGAACCCCAGAAAAGCATCAGTGTTAATCAGATAAAACATTTTAGATTTTGGTGGCCATCCCAAGCTTTTAAATCCTAATTTCAAATTTCTTTGCTTTATAGGGTTAAAGCCCAGGATAAGCCCCTTAACCTGAGTTGTACTGAATTAACACTGGTCAAGACTGATGCTTTGTATATAACAGTTAACAAGAGGGGCAACACCACACCCAATCAAAGCCATTTAAAAGTGTCAGTAGCCCAGAAAGCTTGTTGACTATGCTATTTTAGGTCCTTCTGTCAGGCAGTCCAATTTTAAAAAATATTTCATATTCCTTCTGCCAAGTGGCCAAAGGGGATGGAAGGAAGATGGGTGTTTCTAGTGGGAGGTGGGGGATCCCTCCTAGCCACTGCCTTTTCACCATTATCAGGTAGAAATATTTGTTAACTGGTAGCCATGTAAGAGCACACCAACAGTCAAAACAGCATGGAAATACTTACGTTTATGATGACCTCCCATTTCATTAACACTGTCTTAGTAACATGGCATTCTGCCCTACCTTCTGTCTCATTTAAAAATAATTTTTATTCAAGATGAATTTCACAAATATCATGATCATAGTCTACAGATAGACCACTACAATTTACATTCATTTGACAAATTTCATTCAACTTGTCTTTGTAGCAGATAATGAGTGTTCATAATTCTGAATTAACTGAGTGCCGCCAATTTAACTATCTGAATTTTGCCTATTGGTATTATCATATCCAACATCACTATAATTGAAGATTAGGAAAACATGCTACTCTTCTTTTCAATTAACTTTGTGCACTTAACAGCATTTGGTATCTGGCCGGCTGATTTTATAAGATGTTGAAAAACCCTTTAGTGGGAGGGACATCATGTCTGTTCAATGATTGGTTCTCCAGATCTTGCAGTCCGAGTTTTCAGTCTTGTTCCAAAAGGTACAGCTGTGTTTTTCCAGACAAATCAAGTTTTTAATCTCACAGTCTATTGAAATATGTTGTTGTGAGGAAAAAGTAGAAGAGACTCCATTTTATCATGCTTTACAAAACAATTCCCACCTTTCTGGCCTATCAGTCCTCAACATTTCTTGTACGTGACTATGCTTTCTCATCAAACTTCAAATTGACAAGGTTGGAGGTGCCCGGGGCAGCCCATGAACAACAGTATGGTGCAGTCCATAAATAACATCATGGTAACTACTGCTTTATAAGTTTCTATGTTCCCAGTTGACTGCTTCATCCATCATAGATATGTTATGATTTCATTACAAGATTTACATTAATAACTTGCTGAATGTGCTTACGCCCTTTTCCACTTTAGTCTGATGTTAAGTCTTTTTTCTTATGCACTGTAGTTATTTGATAAGCAGTAACTTTTAAAACAGGAAGTGAACAGCCAAGAGACTGAAAAAGGAAGCAATTTTTTTTTCCAAAACAAATTTATTTCACAACATGATTCTATTCATTTTTACATGTGTTACTAATTAAAGTGTTTTTAAGAATTTCATGAAATCCTGTACTGAGGCTCTGGCAATCTCTGTACAAAACACCTCACTGGGCACAGATACTAGTTTATCTACAGAGATGTAGCTGGGCTGTCTTGGGTCATACTGGGCTCTTCCCAAGAATGTCAGAAACATGTGTCTCTCTTTGATTTTTAAGAGACTTGAATTGAAAACCTATGAAAAGAAAAAAGAGAGATGCTGAATTTTATAGGCACAAAACTAGAAAATACATGTAACACTGAAGAGTTTTTTGTACATAGACAAGACAAAGTTAGGAATGGTGAGTTTTGTATCGTTTACCTCCCCCACATATACTAGCACTCTTTACAAATTAATCCTATAACATTTAAGCTGAAATAGTCTAGAAAATAAAATGGGATACAGCAAAAATAAAAGGGAGTTCAGAGCTAGTGGCAAGAATGATTAGTAGCAAGGCAAAACTGTGGAAAGGAGACAAATAGGGTGAGGACATGACAGTACAAAATAATGAATGCTGGAAGGACAGGCACACTTTCATAATATATAAATCAATATGACATGCAATGAACCTGACAAGTAAAGATAATGTAACTAATAAAAGAAAACATTCTTTATATAATACATATGTCTGTGGAACTCATACAAGATACCATCAAGGGAAAGAGCTCTGTAGGATTCAAAAACAGGGTGGGACTTTATACAAAAAACAAGATTCACAGTTAAAACAGCCAGGGTTAAAACCACAGAATTCTGACAGGATTAAAACTTCTCTGCTTCACTGCGCAATGTGGCTTCTAAGACAAATTACAGTGTTTACTCAAATCCAAAGAGGTGTATTCCCCAATCAACAAGGGGAAAAACCCCCTTATCTTAGATTTGAGTACCAACCCAGTTCCGGCTTTGGCTCCAGCTCTGTGCTGAAGCCAGAGCTGGTGCCTTCCCCAGGCCAGAATGGCTCATTTGGCGGGGGGGGGGTGGGTAACACAGGCGGGAGACGCTATTTTACTATCATGAGGCACTACTTCACAGTCAGGGCGGCTAGGATCTGGAACCAACTTCCAAGAGAAGTGCTGGCTCCTACCCTGGAGGTCTTTAAAGAGGCTGGATGAACACGTTGTCGGGGTCGTTTGACCCCAGTACTCTTTCCTGCCATGGCAGGGAGTTGGACTTGATGATCTGCTCAGGTCCCTTCTGACCCTACAAACTATGAAACTACAAAACCACAGAGCATGGAGGCAGCCTGTCCCCCGCCTTCCTATTCCTTGCTCCCCTCCATGGGCAACTGGTGCCTCCTGAGTCTCGGGGGCATCAGTGGGGGGGAGGGCTTGCTGAGCATGCCGGCAGCATGGCGACGGCAGAAGTGCCAGCACTTCCGCATGCAGCACAGTAGAGCTCTCCGTACCCCACTACCAGTCGGAGTGCTCGCTATGGGGGGGGGGCTCGTCCATGATGGATGAAGCTTTGTCTCCCTGGTAGAATGGTGAATTTGCATCATACAACACAAGCTGTAAAAATAACAACACTTGGCTAGTCAAACTGTTGGAGCAAATTAAGTAAAACACAACATCATTAAGATTGACAGTCTCCAGGTCTGAAAGGATGCACATACTCTCCTCTCCTAGTCTTAATTAGTTGAGGAAAAATTACTGATTTGGCAAACATGAACTTGCAGGGTGGGGAGAGGGCAGGAAATGGGACATGAAGGTATATAGATAATGCTGGCCCCACAAGAATCCAAGAGCTGACACTTGTGAGTAGCCAGACAAGTAACCGTAGCTAACTTGCCTCGAGAGCATGATCTTATCTTCAGTTTCCCTGGGACAGAAGGGAAACTTTGCAGGAGGGTCTGATGGGAATCACAGGCAGAAACTGCTTTTTAACCTGTTGAATCTGGCTAGAAATTACATCCTTCAATTTAAGGTGCAGGGTAAGAATAAGTTATTCTGATATTTTCATTTGCTTATTCTTATGTTTCAGTCTGTATCTCAACATATAGTTACTTATTTCTTAGGATTGTTGTTTGTTTTTTTTATAATAGATCCTTTTTGCTGTCTTTTTACTGCTTATTGTCAGTGTTAACTGCAATTCCAGAGCATTTGACCACATGGGCTTGCCTACTCCATGGAAAAGGAAATCCATCTTTTCCGAGTGCATAACCAGACAAAGGTGTGATTCTTCTTGCTGGCAAAATTACTTCTGCTAAGAATTGGCAGAGACCAGTGAGACTGAGTCACCATAAACCAAAGAGCTGGCCCCTGACACATCTTAGCTGGTTTACAGTGGTAAGAAGCAGAAGGCAGGGAGGAAGTTGGAGCTGACAGGTGCCCCTGAAAGTATGAACGCACCTTGAAAGTGATTTCAGAGATGCGCCTAGGCCACTACTGGGGTCCTATAATACAGATCCTATTGCAGATCTTATAGTAAGAATTCCAAAGGGGGAACATTTGTCAGGAGCAGAATACCATACTAAATTAACCACTGGCCCACTCCAGTATACCAATACTTGTCTTCCCTGATTGAAAAATGTGGTCTAAATATCACATGATACTAAGTAAGCACAAAGACAGTAAGAGACTAAAATAAGGATAAGCGTACTAAGATCATGTGGTTATATAAGGAACACACACAATTTGATGGTT
Source organism: Crocodylus porosus (assembly GCF_001723895.1). NCBI lineage: Eukaryota > Metazoa > Chordata > Crocodylia > Crocodylidae > Crocodylus > Crocodylus porosus. Next base: position 231,420,951 of record NW_017728886.1, read on the forward strand.
CTCTTAAAAGTTATCTTTTCTCCCCTTGACTTCCCATAAGCCAGAACTGAGGTTTAAAAGGATGAGATTCTGCCTGCCTCTCCCACTGCTCAGTCTTGAGGCAGTAGGAGATGATGGAGCCAAGAGCAGAAAGTTCTGGGAGCTTAAGGACAAGGAACCATGGAGAGAGATGCAATAAAATGCTAAAAATGCACTTTGAAGAAAAACAAGAGACGATGCCATCATGAAGAATGCATGAGGTCAAGAAAAAGGAAGTGAACAGTACCTAAGGCAGCAGAGTTCAAGGAAGATAGGCAGTGAGGCCATAGGCCTTAGTGTTACAGAATGTGAACAGAGAAGGATGAAGAGGTGACCTTTGGAGAAAGATCACACCAGATTTTGGCACTGGAGGGGAAAGGGGGAAATCACAAGCAGAGCTAAAGGAGGGCCACCTCCCCAGTTTTTACTTAACATTCCCCGTGCTTAGTCCTGATTTCTTGGTAATTATCCCATATTATCCCACAACTTTTTACTCAAGAATAGAGATATTAAATTAAGTGGCATGACTACAGTCCCTTCCTTCCTGCACTACTTCCCTTGTAGTTAATAAACTACACATTACTTTTCTTTTAAAAAGTTTCTCTTTTCCAGTCAACAGTGATCACATTTCAGCATTTCAGCAGTGCATGAGATTATTCAAACATATTGTTTACTTTTATTAAAGGGCAATACATGTAAGTTTTATGAACATATTTAAACTAGACAGCATAGGAAAAAATATTACATTGAGGGTCTTAACTATTCATGCAATGCTTCAGTGAAATTTTTTTTGTAGATTTCTGCTCCAACAATCAGCTGATAGCACATTGTGAGTACTTCACTTTGAGAAGGAGCTAAACGCTAAATAAAAGGGGATACTTTTCTGTTTTTTCAATTATTTAGAAAGAACACTCTACTGTTCCTCATATTTACGCATCAGGTTTTAAGTCAGTGTAGAGGGAAAACAACAAGGGGTCCATAACAGATATTGATTTATGTTGTGGATCAAGCCAGTAGAGATCAATGTGAAGACTTGTTTTCTACAGCAAAAGAACTTATTCACTGGATTGAGTGAGGAGAAAAAAAAAAGCATTAAATGAACCCACGAATGACTTGTGCCCCCAGCAGCTGGGGGGGGCACGGTGGGGGCGGGAGTGTGGTGGCGGCAGCAAGAGCCCAGTAGCTGTAAGCAAGGGAGCTCCTGCAGTCGCAGCCAGTGCTGTTGGCAGGGGGATGGGAGGGAGTGAGCACGGACCAAGGGCGGCAGCCAGCAGGGATTGCAGACTGCCTGGAGACCGGCAGCAGGCTAGTAAGCAGCGGCGCCTTTTTGTAGGAGGTACACCACCACACTCAGGGGGTGCATGTGCACCTGTGTGCACCCCCCTACATGTTGCCCCTGAATTAACCCCCAAACTGGAATTTTTAGTCCTGTTGCTGCACCGAACTGGACATGGATGCATGATTGCTAATAAAAATTGTTCTAGCTTAAGCAAAAACACAAAGCTGCCACACAACACTTGAAAAAGCGTATACATAACTGTATAATTCTGATCTTACTGTTGACCCAGTGAAGACTATTACCTTGCCTGTGCCAACAGCATTTTCATTTGAACTAATATTTAAAAAGTATCTCACCTGAGGGAAGTTGGTAAGGATGTGATGGGGAATGCCCATCACATTATGGACATAGTCAAATGTTTCTGTTAATTTCTTTTTGTTTGCAGTTAAAATCTTGGGTATTTTAAGGGCAATATGTTGAATTTCATTAGGTCGAAAACCTAATTCAATCCGACACACCTGGGGAGGAAAAAAAATAGTTTTATCTTCACAATGGAGGTAGAAACATCTGTTTGTTATTCTTATCAAAGTGTATGATTTAGATCCTTTAACAATAAGTAGCACAAGTAACTTATACTTTCCAATCCCTGGGCATCCAATTATCTACATCTAAACTAGGGTGCTTGCCCATTTTAATCTATCAGCTCCCGGAGGGCAGAGACTAAGTTTCTTCATATTAGAGAACATGGATGAACCCCAACAACGCTCACCAAATAAGGATATAAACATTTGTTGTCTAGTATCAACAAAGTTCTGCACTTGAATGCCCCAGTGTAATCAAACAGAGATTCTCATGGTCAAATTAATGTTTGATCTTGCTACTCGTGTTATGTAGGAGAATTATTATTCCAATTTCACACATGAAGAAGAAACTTGATGAGAAGAAGTCTGCAGAAGAGCCAGGTATACATCCCAACTGATTTGAGTATCTCCAGCCTGTTCTCAACTTTAATTGTCCTTATTATGTCCACCATCTCAGACTCTGTCTCCTTTCTATGCCTTTAACTCCATCCACATTAGTTTTTTTTCACATAAAAGGTGGAAATAAGAAACACAGAGACATGGCATTTCTTCCAGTAGTCCAAAGTTTGTGTGTCAGGTGATAAGAGGTGAATCAGATATTGAGAGAAGTTGTCAGATTTGCTCACAGGAATGCAACCTTTTGCACAATATAACCACTTCTACTGTGATACACACTCATGACTCCCAAGGTGACTGCAACACTCTTTGATCTGCACACACTTCCAGAACAGATTCCTTTGAGTCCATGGCAGGTCAGAACTGATAAATTCCTAAACCAGATAAACAAAACATAATATCCTGCTGCCAAATGAACAAGCATCTGACCTGAATTTAACCTCTGGGTACACTGAAGGATGAGCATATCCGTTTTGCAGCTAAAAACAATTACTTCCTTGTAAATATTACTGAAATCTATAAGAAATGGATGACTTGCCAGGCAGGCATTGTAATATGCTGAATTCTTCCTCTGGCTGCATATTACACATGGCTCTGGAAAAAATGCTTATATACATGTAAAAAAACCCCCAAAAACCCAGCTCCCCGCCCCCCCCCCCACACACACAAACACAAACCTACGTACCATGACTCTCATTTTCCTGGTAGGAAAACAATTTTAAGGTCAACTTGTGGACCAGTTACCTTAATTCTGACTTTAACCTACTAATAAATGTACTAGGGTTACAGCAAGTATTTTACATGTCTTATCCATTTAAATGTAGCTATACCTCAACCTTATAGCAGGCAGACATAAAATGACACTTCCTAACAGGATAAGAATTATGACTCTTATAGTAAATAAAAATATCATGGCCATGTGAGATGTCGATACAGAAATATCCAGTCACCGGCTGCCTGTTACTGTAATCAGGTAAACACTGACAACAGCATTGTTAAAAACAAAAGCTTCATAATCACAAAAAAATGTTGGTACTAACATATTAATAGTATTTAAACAGAAACACCCAATTCTGTAATAACTAGTTAATTATCCTTTAGATTAGCAATTACCATATTTATTCTCCTACCACATGCAGAATTCCTGCCCAAATTAGCTATCTAATCTAATGGAAGCTGATTTCTGTGCCAGAATGAAGGAATAGGGATGCTGTAGTGAAAGATAGAGATTGTGCTGCCTTTCCAAGTCCCATGCAGGAGAGGCAGAGTGTAGTCCAGGTCACTCACCCTCTACTTCCAGCTCCAAAGCTCAAGCTTTAACCCCATCAAAACCACCACTGAACTGGCAGCAGCTTTTAGCTGAGCAGCAGCTGTTACTGTGTTGAAGCTTGATTTTGGGAAAAGGTATCGCATGTGCATGGGGTTGGGAACAACACAGCCAGCGTAAGCATTTGCTGTGGCTAGGAAGACCCTGGAAAAATGTCTTTTTATTTCCAAAACAAGACAAGTCACTTATTTGGGGGCAAGTGGTACCATACCATATTAGTCATTTTTTTCAGGCCCCACTAAATTGTATTAATACTAGAAAACAGCTAATGTACAGAGCAGTCCTGCCTACCTAATTTCAGATAAGACATTCTAAAATTAAAGTTTTTATAAGGTTACAGACCTGAAGATTTCAGGCCTTTATTTATCTAAACTGCTACAAGCACAGCAGAGGCAGTGAAAGCTTTCAAACACTATCTAGCACACGCTATCTACGTGCTATCATAGCTCAGTAAGTTTATTTCTAGGGAAGGATAGTTATGCCTCAAAGCCCATTTAATCCATGTTTTGTATGTTTTGCAACACTACAGAAAACTGCCAAATGACAGCTGTTTTAGAACAATGACAATGGACTTGCAGTAATTGGAAAGACCACTATTTCTCTTCCATAGCTATCTACTAATAGCTGTCTAATAGGTAAGCAGTTTTTTGTCCCATACTGGATTTGAAGTTCTGATCTAGAAAGGAAAAATGTAATCCTTTTAGCAATCCCTGTACCACCCAATCTGGACAGTACTGTTGTCTACAAAGTATCACTAGATTTCTTTAGTGGGGATCTAATATGAACTGCTTTTTTCCCTATAACACTCCTAAGAAGCAAGGGCGGCACACTAAAGTTTAGTATTCTGACAGAGATGCATATAAAGTCATTCAGGGTTTTCAAACATTCCTTGTGACACATTACTTCCACAAGCCAGGGACCCAATGTTTATAAGAGGGAAAAAACACTATTAATTTAAACAATATGCTCCTTTGCAAACCTTCTCCCTAACCACATCCCTTTTAGATTGTAACATTCCCAGTGGTTAATGGTTTAAGAACAGACATTCTGTCTGAAAGGTATACTTTTATTCACATTATGAATTATATGGCAATAGGATTTTTCAAACCGAGTTGCCCTGCAACAGAATGTTGGTCTACCTGGTTTGACAACACAAGGATTAAAGCAATAATACATGGTAATATTTTCAAAGGAATAAGAAGTACTACTACAGGACTGAACATTATTTATCCAATAGGTGTTAACAACAAACATCTGCTATCAGACAATAAGTGTCAAAACTACATTTGGCAGACCAACAACCTGCCATGAGAAGATAATCAGCTGCACATTTCTTGCTCCTAAATCATCAGAGACAACCCAAGCTGGCAAAAATATGACAGCAAACCCCAGCAGAATTTAACCTGGGTAGTGAGAACAGGAAGAAGCCCAGAGAATCCCCTTTGGGGCTAAAATTTTAAAAGACAAAACAAGGTGCAATTACATGTTTGCTGTGAAACTTGAATGCTAACCAGCAACATAATGTTTTTTTAATGTATGAAGCTATTTAATGCATTTCCTTCTACCCCTTTCTAAGGGATTTAAAATTTAGTCTGTTTTTAAACGGGATGGGTATACAATAGTGGCACTCAACCTTTTGGTCGTGTGGGTCAGATGAGATTGGCCCTGTACCATTATGTTCAGGGTCCTGTGTTGCCCTCATACTCCAGGGTCTGACTTTGCTCCACTCTGCACACCCCCATGCCCTGGAATCAGGCCCTCACGTATTCTGCCTACCTCATTTAGCATGCAGGGCCACGGCCCAAAAGGCTCCCCACAGACCCATGGGTTGGATTACATGGTGCTTGGGGTCAGATCTGACCTGCAGACCAGAGGTGAGCACCCCTGGTATATAACGATCAACTTACCGCTAGGTTCTCTTTTACCGGCTCCAAACTTCCAGTTAGTAGCCTTGGAAGACGACTTACTAGATCCCTAGTCTACAATTTAAAAATGGAAATAATTATTGTTCATAAAAAAACAGCTTAGAAATCCACTCATGGAACTCAATTACATGCCTTTTGTTCACATTTTTACTTCTGTACTCTCTCACATTTCAAACAGAAGAACATAGGATAGACAGAAGTACAACAGCTGGAGTCAAATTTCACCATTCCCCATGTGAAACAGGCTAGGTTCTAGACACATGAAGAAACTGCAGGGGCACCTAAAGACTAATAGCAGGTTGAACCACCAACCCTCTCTCAGTTCTTAGTATTTGTTCTTTTGTAGCCAATCAGTTTTGAAATCTTCAGGTACTGAACTTATCAACTAAGACACTTTACCCCTCCACATCAGCCTAAAGGCATGGAACAGTGATCCAACTTCAGAGAGTTAGCAGTGGACAGGGAATTTCTACAGAACACTTGCTAGATTGTAACTGGGAATCTACCTGGCTCCTAGCCCAATGTAAGGGCAACTTTGCCTTGAATAAATATGGCTAAAGTGTTTTGGTTTAGCTTTTGCTCACTGTGGGGGGCAAGAAAGGGCTGATGGACAGTTACTATACCTCAGCTGCTTTGGAGAAAGTCCCCACCCCACATTTACTCATCACAATTTGATTCTTTGCCCATACCTTGAGAAAAAGAGCATTGGCAGTACATCCTCATTCCATTCTGTTATTAGGCTGACATAAGGATTTACCATCAGTCTGAAAAACGTGTGGTTTTGTACTGTTTGAATATTTCTCCTTTCTTCTCTCCAATGTCAAAGCCCAATTGCCAAATGTTATCTTTTTGGCTAAAGAACACAGGACTTTCTGGAACATGATAATTAAGGAATGATGTTTGAATGAAACAACTAACCCATCTTTCAGGAGACTGAATCAATTGCTAATGCCTTGAAGACCACAAAACCAGACACCTGATCTCCTATGTGATCATATACTGTACTGCCAATAGATTACTGGACTCAGCAGACAGCCAGGAGCATATGCTGTTATGACACTTAACACCATGATATACCTATCATTGGGCACATCTACACATTCATTAATGCACTTTTGCTACTGCGCATTAAGTCAAGTACCTCTAATATGAGGTACTACATAAAAGCGCATTAGGCTGCCCTAATGCACAAGGAGGAAAAGTGAATGCCTTTTTAGTGACAGTTAATGCACAATAGACTAATTCTACTGTCCATTAGCATATTAGCACTGTTTTGGACATGACACTTTGATGTGCAGTACAATAGGCTACTGTGCATAAAAGCTCATTTGTAGACTTGCCAACCGACGATGTAATTACATTGCAACATTTTGAAAAGATGGGAAACCTACAACATCAGAGGTCCTTGCTAGCCTTCTGTAGTAGGTTACTGGATGCCAATCTGTAACCTTTGTAATACCGCATGAGCATTTTTAGGTTAGAGAGAGGTAGTCAGCTGCGTTAGTCTGATGTCAGTCAGAAGGCAGCATAAATATGCACCTTTATAGACTAACAAAATAAGATATATTAGGTTAGTCAAATGTGTTTCAGGATCATCCTACTTTCACTAACAAAATACTTCAACATGTTGACATATCTTACTTACCTTCTGCACACTTAATCCAAGTTCTTTTTGGAAGAAACCCAATCTGTTATCTAATCTTTCCACAGAAAACATCAGCAAAAATGGAGCTCTTGAGACCATTCGTGCAATTGCTTCCTTACCAAATTTTTTTGATTTTAAGTAAGCCACTCTAAGAAAGAGAAAAAATAATTGCAGCGATGAAAATTTTATTGCTTCCATCTAGATGCTCAAATTCCTCAGTGATATCTTGCAAATAGACAGATGTTTTAATATTTAACATGAACCCAGCCGAAAAGAATTAGAGGAAAAAAATCTACAGTTATCATAAAAGCTAAATACCATCCCATCCCATCCAATTAATTAAAAACAAAATAAACATCAGAACAAAACATTAATACTGAAGACAGACTTTTAATTCTTTCCAGCTGTATTTAAGCAGATAGCTATTTTAACCTGAGTTGAAGTACCAGCCTGTTTTATGGATTAAGTATAAACCAATCAGTGAGGCTATGCCTTCTGTTGTTTTAATGAAACCTGCTTCTTTTGCTTTGGTCAAACTCAAAGAGCTCAGTGCCATCCTCCCTTTCACATTCCTCTTCTGCCAATATCGAAGAATAGAAGCATACAACAATGTAACCTATGGAGAAGCCTTCCAAGCATGTGCGTCAGAAGTCAGCTGAAATTACTTCTGTAACAAAAGATCCATACTTTTCGTTTTCAAAACCAAGACTTGGTTATAAAACATCTGGTTGTCAGAATACTGAAGGAGAAGGTCAACATTTCTGTTTAACAGAGGTTTTTTCCTTTCCAGCTTCTTCTCCCCTCACCTCTCCTGAATCTGCTTGCTTCAGCAAAAGTAGTCCTACTTAAAATACTATCTGCAGTAGATTATCATCATGGCTCCCAGAGAGAAATTACTTTAATTTGAAAAGATTTTCTTTGTTCATAGTTAAACAGAACTACAGAAGTACCTGGTTGTTAGGCCTGTGCGAAGCAGCTAGTATTCACTTCAGATTTGGACTCGGCCAATTCAGGGGACAGTGATTCCATTCAGTGATTCAAATCACTGTCCCAAATTGATTCAGCTGAATCACACACGCCCCTGCTCGCTCTCCCAGCCCTGACAGCCCCAGCTCCCGGCTCTTTAAAAAAATAAAACCCCCATTAACTGGCTGCTGCCAGGAGGGGGGGCATGATCCCCGCTGCCCCTTACTGCTCCACGCTGCATGCGGGCTCTGCCACAAGCCCCACAACCCCTGCTCACTCCCCCAGCCTCCGCGATGGCTGCCCTACCTGCCCCTACTCAAGCCCTTAAAAAAAAGCCCAGACTCACTAGCTGCTGCCGAGCAAGGAAGGGGGGGGAGGAATCCCCACTGCCCCATGCTGCATGGGGGGCTCTACATGAGCCCCCTGACCACTGCTGCAGCTGGTAAGTGTGGGGTTTTTTGTTTTGGTATTTTTTTTCCTTAAAGGGCTGGAGCTGGGGTAGGCAGGGTAGCCATGGGGGGGCTGGGAGAGTGGGCAGGGGTCAAGAAGCTTGTGGAAGAGCCCCCCATGCAGCATGGAGTAGTGGGGGGCAGCAGGAATCGCTCCCTGCCTGGCAGCACCCAGTGAGTGGGGGCTTTTTGTTTAAAGGGCTGGGGCAGCCATGGTGGGGGTTGGGGGAGCAGACAGGGATCAGAGGGCACTTGGGGGGGGGGGGCAGCAGGCAAGGGATGGGGCCTGGCAGAGGTCCTCCTGAAGTCCCTACTTCCACCTCCTACTTACCAGCTCAGAGTCTGGGTCCAGCCCCCCTGCCAGAGCAAGCGGTGACTGCCCAAATCACCAAAACTCTCTGAATCTTTTCCAAATCAATTTGGAGAGCTTCAAATCAATTTGGACCTTTTAACTGGTCCTGATTCAATTTGGATTTGGAGATTCAGCCATTGAATCAGGCCGAATCTCCGAATTGAATCAGCACCCGAAGCTTCGCACAGCCCTACTGACTGTCATCTCAATTTAGTACCTATAAGAATAGATCTTATCTGAAAATACTTATATGGAGTAGATTGAAGAATGCTTCAGGAAGCAAAGATCCTGAAAACTAAGCCTGCTTTGTCACTTCACAAAAAGAACACCTCCCACCCAACTGAAAAATAAGGTCCCTTGGGCAACCCCAGTGAGAAAAATAGTCCTATGCTGTATTTGCTGGATGCAGAAACAAGACTGGGATTTCTCTTGGGTCCTGACCTGGGACCAAGCGTGTGTGGTTCATCTTCCATATCAGTTTCTAGACAGTAAGGATCCAAAATGAAAATGCAGCAAGATGTGCATCATGGAGTTGAGAGTAGAGAGAGAACCAGGAGTTTCCCTTGTGCAACTCCCTGGCTATAAGACTTGGGCTTTTGTTATTCCACCTCACAGCCAGCCTCTATTTCCCACATGTCATTAAACACAACCTGCAAAGTATTCCTAACATGAAATGGGCCTCATAATGAAATAAAAAAAACATGCAACTCTGGGGGTCTTTTTCTTTCCTTTTGGTTTGGCAAGTCATCAGTCTTCATATTTTCAAGCTTTCCTCTACAACCGCAAGGGCTACAAACTTTACAAAAATAAATTTAAAAAGTAAAAGACTGATTCTTTTGTGTTCATGTAACTCAAAGAACTTGCACTTTAAAAACAAATACCAAGTATGACAAGGTTTACGATAATCTTGTAAGACCTGGCAACCCCGTGAATTTTCAACTTAACAAAGGGACCAGCAATTTTATAAAGTAAGTTAATAGTTTATTTTGAAATTTTGTTAATGGTGATTTGAATCTATCTGGTGCAGCTGCGTTACAAATACTGATTTGCAACAGTCACAATTGTTATGAATTATGGAATGTTTTGACTTTTACAGTGTTTATCTCAAGTCATAAATGCCAAATGTATTGAAACTTGTGTTTTGTTCCTTGGAAACATGGAATCCATAACAATATAACATTCCAAAGAGTGATGTAACCAATATTGGGTCCATCTGTATGGAAGTGTTTAGGCACAGGTGATACACCTCCTTTCATCTAAAAGATATTCATTCAAATATACAACTTTGCAACATACATACTTTGCATATACAGCTTTGCAACACATGGATCTTCAATATTAATTTAACTTAAAAGCTGCACATAAACATTCATGAATGCCAAATAAAGTGTCAACTCACTAAAATCAAACTAGCATATTCACAAAGAATTGGAATGTTAACCTTGCCGCCAGATGGTATTTCAGAACATTCACCAAAATAAATGCCTGACTTTATAGCACCAGCAGAGTAACATTTACCCTAAACAGTGTCTCTCAAGAATGCTCTAAACAGCTGTGCACCTAACACTGACCCAACAAGCCCATTTTAAAGATTCAACTGAAAAACGTTTTTACTAAGACATAGACCCCTGAAAGATGTTACACTTAAGATGTGATTAACCAGTTAATCATGTCTTAAGTAGCAACTCAGCCACATGTTCATGGAATTAATGGCATGATAAAGCAGGGAAAAATCCACAAAGTTATTAGACAAAAAATGATGTGTAATAAAGTTGTGGCTGGTTCCCATCATGCCTTAAATTGAACATGTGGCCAGTGCCTATCAGCCAACTGAAACTCTCAACACAGGAGTGTACCAGAGCCTTGAAGAGCCTCTGGCATGCTCCTGAGGCTGGGAGTGCCTATCAGCTGACTGGCACTATGAGCCGCAGGCACCTAGCCTGCTACTTGCTGATGCAAGAGGAGCCTGGGATGATAATCCTTAGACTATCACAGTACTTGAGATGCATATAGAATCAGTAGGGGATGCTTGGGATGCACGTAGAATCATAATTGTAATCCCAGCCTCCCCCCTACACTGGAAATAGAGCATGAGTGGGATCTGATCCTCCATCTCAGAGTCACACCTCCTGCCATGCACATATGGCATGGCAGGAGGTGTGACTGTTGAATCATTAGTCAGATCCCATCACACCTTTAAATGAATTCCTGTCAGTGGCCATATATTTTCTAAGGGGCCATTTTGCTGCTCTAGGGATGGAAAGAAAGAAGTACTGATCTTAAAACTGCTAACAAGAATGCTGTTGTTTCAGGTCTGCTAACATTTCTACTCTAAAATTCCATTTCCAAGAATTTCTCTCTTAGATGGACAGCTTTGCTGTGTGCAGAATCCAAGAAATAGAGCCAATCCTCTAGCAAACTGTATTTTAAAACATTATTCATAAAAAGAAAAGCTGGGAAAAGGGGGGCAGGGACAGTGGGTTGTAAAATAAATTCAGGTTTATAAAAACTGATTACTTTACCAAAATATATTTGTCTCAGGTACTTTTTTCCAAGTAAAAAAAAAGCCCTTTCCCCTGATTCTATGTGCATCCCAAACACTCTGCTAGTCTGAGACAGAAAGTTAAACTGACAAGTCTATTTCAGTCCTCAAGTGGACCTGGGTTACAAGAGCAAACAAACTTCATAAACAGGAAACAACATTAAGGTGCATATTTTCAACACTGCTCAGGAGCCACACAGATTAGTAATGGAAATGCAAAAATAGCCTTTGTGCTTCCTCAGTCCAGGGTTGGCAGTGTACCTGTCTCCCACTGTAATTTATACTGACTGTCACAAACTGCAAGGTTCCAAAAACAAGCAGTGTAAACTGGAAGCCCTGGTGTCCCAGCATCTGCTTTCAAGCACAATAATAGGTCAACCTCAACTAGCCTGACCCATGCAAGGGGTCTTTTCCTGACAATATCATATGCTGTATCATACAATACAAGCCATTCAGCACATTGTACTTTTTGAGTGTGGGTATAAAATCCCTCAGTTTCACAGCCAATCCTTTTTTTAAATCTATCTTCACCCTGCAAGCTACTTGTTTCTCCTTGCAGGCTTGTCTCTGCAGATAGAGTAGCAGGCAGGAACAGGGTGCTGCAGGACTGATCATGGTGGATCCTTTGCACCAGAGGCCTGCAGCACAGTGGTAAGTTTTGGACACACTACAGAAACTGAAGGGCTAGGAAGCAAGTGGTAATGCGGTCAATCTCATACTCAGAAATTTAGCAGAGCTTTCAGGCTCAGGGTGGAACACTTTCTGAGGCAGACTTAATGGTTAACCATACATTTGGTCACAAGAATGACTTTAAAGATAATCATAATTAGCAGTGTAGGCCTAAATATACATGCCTATCAGATCATGGCATGTAATGTATCAGCTCCCAATAAACTGAAAAAAACCCAGGGAAATTGAAGTGCTATCACACACCAACATAACGTCCCACCGATGAAGAGATGTGGCAACATGGGATGCAGCTCTAAGATGCAACTGTCAGAACAATCAGGTTCAATTTTAATGGATGTCTATGTATGTTATCCAGCTTACTTTGTAGTTATGGGATTTGTACTACTGAACAGAATAAGTCTAAAACGTGGCCTTTTCAAATTAAGCAGCTCTGTATGGCTCAAGATCTAAAGGTCTTTTGAAATTAAATCATTACTTAGCTGCTATTAAACAATGAATTCACCACTTGAAATTTCAACTCCTGGAGTTACTGGGGACACCCCAAGAACTCCGTGAATTAAAAGCATGCACATGCTCAGCTTACTTGAGCCAGATATTCAGAAGCAAGGTTACTGTCCCCATTGAAGAGCTGTTCTGTCATTTCTAGTATTCCCTCCTCCAGATAAAGGCAGATCTGTTCCACTTCTATTTTGCTTCTCTATTATGTAGCCAAGTATTTAAGCTACAAGAGATTTTAGTTTGCCTGAGCAAATGGAAATACAAGGCAATATGCTATTTTTATGTTTGGCACAAGGATTATCTCAGGGGCAAGCAATTATTTTGGATGGAGGGCTGATTAATAAGTTTTGGTGAGCTGTTGAGAGCCGTATGGGTAGTCCCACCCCTTGATAGTTGCCCCATCCCCTAACCCCTGCCACCAGAAATACTCTTTTGGGAGGGGGGGGGGTTGTCATCTTAGAATAATGCCCCCCCCAAATTATACACTAGAAATCAAACACCTACTACAACATATTTTAATTTTATTACAAAAAATTGTCACAATTTATGTTTCTGTACTGTACATAGAGGGGACTGCATAACTCAAAAATAAAGTCTCACTTTTATATTGTATATGGGGGTGTGGGGAGTATATGGTGAGGTGTGGAGAGGTGTGGGGGGGGCTTGTGAGGTGGTGTGGCTGTGTGTGGGGGGTTGCGGGGAGCAGGGTGTGCACAGCCTGGCTGGCCACCTCCATTTCAGAGACTTCAAGCAGTTCCCACACTTGCACCAGGAGAAGCACCGTGCTGGACTCCATGGGGAAGCAGGGGGTGGGGCTCTGAGTCCACGGGTCTGCGCAGCACGGGGCAGGGAAGGCAACCAGGGTCTAGTGAGGGGCTTTCCCCAGCGAGTGCAGGAGCTGCAGGCACATGGCCCTCGTGATGGGGGCAACAGCAGGAGCCAGCTGGGGACTCCTGATGTGTTCTGCGGTTCCGGCATTGCAGCTGGGAACCGCGCAGAACAGCTGGCTGTGCACCTCCTGGCAGCACATGGGTCTCAGCTGAAATGCCAGGACCACAGAACGCAGCAGGAGCCAGCCTGACCCCTGTGGTTACCAGCCAGATCCTGCTACTGCCAGCCCCGACCCCCCAGGGCACTGCACTCCTGTTGCTGCCTTTCCCCTGCTGCTTCCCTTCCTTCTATGCTCCGGCAGCATGTGGTCCCCAGCTGCAATGCCGGGACTGCACAGCATGGCACAGCAGGAGCCAGCTGGGAACTGCATAGTGCCAGGTGGGCCAGGCTGGCTCCTGATGCGCCAGTGATCCTCCCCCTACCTCCACCTGTTCTTTGTCTAAGAGTGGAGAATCAGATGAGGGAGAGCAAAGAAACAGCCCCCGGGGTCACCAGTCTGAAGCCTCTGCTAGACAGAACTTTCTGGCTTGGGGTGGAATGGGGCCGGGTGGGCCTTGCTGCCGCTGCCATTGGTACCTTGTCATCTTTGACAGGCAGCCACGGGAAGATAACCATTAATTTTCTAATTTTTTGTGGGGGGGCGCCACAGGCTGGATAGAATGCCTTGGTGGGCTGGATCCAGCTTGTGGGCCATAATTGGCCTGCTTCTGGATTATCTAGTTCTGTTCTATTTCAATCCATTATAATTCCCAGTTTGATAATTACTGTATCATTCCTTAAACTTCAGGCAAAAAGGCAATGTAGCTATACCATTATTTATTCAATTTGGTTTAAACTTTTATCATGGTAACAGACAGCACCAGGATATTATGTCAAAACTTCCCTTTACCAGCAAATTAAGCTTTTGCAAGCTCTAGCTATATCAGTCCAGAGAATCAGCCAAGACCTCTTCCCTTGGGGCAGGACACAATCAGGTTCCTGGAAAAGGATGCAAGGAGTTCACTATTTCCAACTGTTTTCTCTGCTCTTAGATAGTCAGGTTCACTTCTACAGTGAACCCATCAGAATTTGGTTGCAATTTAATTGGAGCTTCTCATTTTGAGAGTAACAATGTAACAAAATTATACCTACAAGCACCATTTTAGAGCTTTCTGTCTTATAAATTTGCTTGAATTTTTATGGTCTTCTTGAGCAGTGGCAGCCTTAGATGCATGTGAAGTGAGATTCCTAAGCTATTCAACCCTAACTAGGGGTGCACCGATTTATCGGATGGCTATTGGATCAGCACCAACAAAAAGGAGAAACTGATGTTATCGGCCATCAGCTTTTTTTAGTTATTGTAGCTGATAATTATGGCCATGTACCCCGAGCACCCTGGTGAGTGTAGTCCGGTCTCAACGTGCCACTGCTGGCCTGAGGTCCCAGTGAGCAGTGGAAGAGGAAGGGGATGCCAGGGAGTGGTCACAGCAACGAAGAGTTCCAGCAAATTACTGATTCCTGCTGCTGCTGCCATGACAATGCTGTGCATGCATTAGGGGCCTGAGTGCCAGGGCTGCTACAGAGATGCTGGTCTGCGCGTGGGCAGGGTAAGGTGCTGCTGCACAAGGGACATTCCACTCTGCTGGGCATAGTTTCATAGATGTAAGGTTGGAAGGGACCTAAGTAGATCACCAAGTCCGATCCCCTGCCATGGGCAGGAAAGAATGCTGGGGTCAAGCAACCCCGGCTAGGTGATTATCCAGCCTCCTTTTTGAAGACACCCAGGGTAGAAGCGAGCACCACTTCCCTTGGAAGTTGGTTCCAGATCCCAGCCGCCCTGACTGTGAAGTAGCGCCTCCTGATGTCTAGGCTGAACCTACTCTCAGTCAACTTGTGGCTGTTATTCCTAGTTACTCCCGGTAGTGCTTGGGGGAACAGGGACTCCCCCATTGCCTGCTGGTCCCCCTTGGGCAGTTTATAGATGGCCACCAGATCCCCTCTCCGCCTTCTCTTGTGGAAGCTGAATAGGTTCAGGTCTCGTAGCCTCTCTTCATAGGGCCTACCCTTCTGCCCCGTGATCATGCGAGTGGCCCTCCTCTGGACCCTCTCGATGGTAGCCACATCCCTCCTGAAGTGCGGCGCCCAGAACTGGATGCAGTACTCCAACTGTGGCCTAACCAGTGTCATATAGGAGGGGAGGATCACCTCTTTGGACCTGCTCGTGATGCATCTGTGGATGCATGACAAGGTGCGGTTAGCCTTCCTGACCGCGTCCCCACATTGGCAGTCCATGTTCATTTTGGCATCAATAATGACTCCAAGATCCTTTTCTGCCTCTATGTTGACAAGAAAGGAGTTCCTCAGCCTGTAGGTATGCTGCTGGTTCTTCCTCCCCAGGTACAATACCTCACACTTGTCCGTACTGAAATCTATCCTGTTCTCATCCACCCACCCCTGTAACCTGTCCAGATCAAGTTGCAGCCTGTCCCTCTCCTCCAGTGTGCCCACTTCTCCCCACATCTTAGTGTCATCTGCAAATTTGAACAAGGTGCTTTTTACTCCCTCATCCAAGTCGCTGATAAAGATGTTGAACAGTGCGGGCCCAAGGACTGAGCCCTGGGGGACCCCACTGCCCACATCCCTCCAGGTCAAAAAAGACCCATCCTCCACCACTGTCTGGGTGCAGCCCTCCAGCCAATTTGCAACCCATCTGACTATGTAGGCATCGACGCCACAGTCACCTAATTTCTTAATGAGGATAGGGTGAGAGACAGTGTCAAAGGCCTTCCTAAAGTCCAGAAAGACTATGTCCACCGCAACACCTCCATCCAAGGATTTTGTGACCTGGTCGTAGAAGGCCATCAAATTGGTCTGACAGGACCTGCCTCAAATGAGCCCATGGATCATGCTTAGGGGCACCCACCTGCTGGTCCCTCGCAGATGTGCTCCTGGATAATTTTCTCAAAGAGCTTCCCTAGGACCGAAGGAACTGGGCACCTTTGCAAAATCGGCTTCATCCCAGCCGCTGCTGGAGCTTGGCTGCATGGAGCCCACCAGTGCTGAAGCAGCAGTATAGTCTGGGGCTCCAAACACACCTGGCACTGCTGTCTGCACAAGGGTCTGCCCTGCCACCCAAGACAACAGCATGGGATGCACAGGGAGCAGGGATGCAGGTAGGAGCCATAAGTGAGGGGATGATGTGAATGAGAAAAAGGTGGTCACCACCTTCTTCATTGAGGGCTGAAGCAGGTGTGTGCACAGGTGTGTTTACAAATTCAGAACAAACAAACAAACAAACAGATGTATGTAAGTTGTTTAAAATGCCTTGTAGTATCGGTTATCGGATCAGCGTCGGCTGATACGGTTGATTAATCATTGGCTGTTGGTATCGGCCAAGAAAATCTTTATCAGTGCACACAACAAATCACCTTGTATTAATAGATCTAACTCTAGCAACAACAAGTTAAAGTATAAGTGCATTGCTGCTCCCTGTTTAGAAAGTAGCACTTCTCTGCATTCTTGTTAGGTAGGAGGCAAGGAGGGGCAGGGCCTTCTGTCTGACTTCAGTCCAACATGGTTAGTCTTTATTTGTGCTAGGTAATTCCAGTAAAGGTGTTAAGGTACCCAAAAGTGCAGACCACCAGAAACAGGAGGGCATGAAAAGAAGTGGAACAAGATGACAGGGGCTCAGAGAAAGGCAAAAGGCAACCAATAATTTATGGCAGGGGTGTGCAATTATTTTGGGTGGAGAGCTGCTTAACGAGGTTTGGTGAGTTTGAGGGCTGCATGGGTAGCCCCACCCCTTGACAGTTGCCTCACCCCCTGGTCACCATCTTGGAACTGGAAGTCCCACCCCTAACTGTTGACCCCTGGAAGTCCCTCCCCTGCCTGCTAGGGTTGCACGCCATAAGGAGAATGTGGCGGAGGGGTCCCCATACTCCCCCATCTTCCCCCACATGCACACACTACCCACCTAAGGTCCACACTGCTGCCACCCCCAAGTGTAGGCTCTGTGCTGCCGCCAGCCACAGCCTCACACTCCTGCTTATCTGCAGCTCTACCCCTGCTGGTTCCCTACCTGCTTCCTGGGGGTAGCAGGATGCCAGAGAAGATAAGAAGGTCTCAAACAGCTGCAGCAGTCCCATCTGGAAGCTGCCTGTTGGCTACCCAGGCTGATTCCTTCCACCCACGAGGGGAAGGGAGCAAGGTACAGTAAGGGTATGTTGGGGGGAGAGGGTATATACATACTCCCACCCTCATAAGCAGAAGAGCTGGGTGCCGTACAATTCATTGGTGGGTGCTGTGGGCCAGATGAAAGTGCCTAGTGGGCCAGATCCGGCTCATGGGCTGTATTTTGCCCGCCCCTGACTTATGGCCAATGAGCAGGATCGAGGCCACAGGGCAAATGGATCCAACCTGGAGTAGAGGGCACTCTAGCATTTGGCAACAGCAGGAGCAAGGGCTTTGGTGGTGGGTGGCTTTGCCTGTACCATGCCACAGCTAGTGAGTTTTGACCGTGCTGTGCCACAGCTGGAGTGAGAGGAAAAGCAACAGTTGCAACATTGGCTGCATGCTAGTGCCAGCATACCTGAGACCAGAGCTGGGTCATTCTAGCCCACCACTGGAAAAAACACTGCTGACCACTGGTTTATGGTATAAGTACTTGGAAATGGGAGGCCACATTAAGCATGCTTCCTTAGGACCCTGCCAACACAGCATCAGCTCCACAGTTAAACTGTAAAAGTATTAAATATTAGACTTAACAAAATACTAGTAATGTTATACCTGTTTCTAGATGGGTAAATTTAGATGTGCAATTATAGTTAGTTGGCACTGCATAAAGGAGTCTGGAGCTTGTTGATTCATAAAACAAATACCTTGTCTCTAGAGCTTCCAAGTCTTCAGTGAAAATGTAAGGGTTTTTTGTCAGGAAGGGCCCCAGCTGATTGTCTTCGACACCCACATCCTTAAGAAATAATAGGATCTTTTTAATGTCATTTTCAAAATCCAGCCTCAGTAGGAGCTGGCCTGCATTCCGAAGCTTTTCCACTTTGGACAAATCAACTCCTATAGAAAATAAGTTGGATAGCCCATTAGTAGAACACTGAGCAAATACAAACATCTGCTTTGCAAGTACATGCTAGAGGTTGTGTGTCTTGGATATTACTTTTGTGCAAAGACCCAGATTCCTGTTTAAGATGCAGTCAAAATACCTTTTATATTTACAAGAAAATCTGCTAATACAGTAGGTCTCAACCTTTTTAGCCTCAAGGTCTTCCTTCATAATTTATTTTAAATTTAGGGGGCAGCTTGACTGAGAACTAATGAGCTAGAATCTAGCTAATGCTAGGTGAGGGTTGGAGGGCAGGCACTTGCCCCACTGTGCCCTACTTCTCTCACCATGTGCCCCCTCCCAGTCCCAGTACCTAAGGAGAAAAGCACTGCTCTTCCAGGGACTTAAACACCTGCAACCGGAGCTAGATCTACCTGCGGTTCCTCCTGCCCTTCCAGGAGGGAGCGGGGTGGGGAGGGACAGAGGTTGAGCCAGGCTGAAAAGTGCAGCTTCACAGCCGCATGGCTGCTTATATGCACAGCACAGCACGTTGCTGGGAGCATGGGGACTGGCATGGGAGCTGCTGGAGCAGAGAACAACTGCAGGCCTCACTTCTCTATGGGATGCTGGATGCCCAGCCCTGAGAAGGAAGAGCAGCAATTGCTTACCTCCTGGCACAAGAACAAGGCATCATGTCACCCTCGGAAGGATCTTGGACCACCCCAGCTGAGAATCATTGCTAAAACAAGCCCCAAATTATGGTATTTTTAATACAAATTCTGGTTGCAAAATTCAACTGATCATTCATTTTTGAACAAAAATCTTTCTGGTTTCTATATTGCAATGCAGAAAGATAAACACAGTAAGACATACCTTATTCAGAGTTCAAAACCAAACGTTCATTTTGTTTGCTCAGGCCTGTGCATGTAAAGGAGCCTCCCACATTTATTACATATGGACAATGCATAAAAAGGTGACAGCTTCACTGTAAAGGACCTTTGGTTCCCAATCCAAATAGCTATCATTACTGGACTATAATGGATTTTATTTTATGAGAGGGTTTTTTGTTTTTTTTTTTTTAGCTAACAACCCCTTTCCTCCCCAATTATGCAGTATTTTATTCCCTTTCTCTACCCTTGTTTGCAGATACCCTTCCTTTTCAGTCTATGCTCTTTTTTGACAGAGGCAGAATCTTTCCCACTTCTTCATCCCCATGCTTTCATTTATCCTCTCTTCTAAGGCCACCGAGAAGAGACATGCACAGGTTTGCTCATACCCAGTGAAAAATTCCTCTCAGCCAGAGACAAAAAGGCTGCTAGAGCAGGAGTGGGCAATTATTTTAGGCAGAGGGCCGCTTACCGAGTTGAGGCAAACTGCATCAGTAGCCCTGCCCTGCTATTTTGCCATTCTTTACATGTTCTTTAGGTAGTTTATATATCCAATAGTAGAAGGTGCCAAACAAGAGGATAAAGGTAACAGCATAGAAAATTACACCCCAGTACATCCATTTGGGAAAGGGACAGTCAATATAAATAGACCAGGATGTATGGCCAAGAGTCATGTGGAACTGAACCAGTTGTCGTATGGTCAATTATCATTTCCACCAGAGGTACTTCTGAACTTTAGGGCCACAGGCAGCTAATCCATAGCACACATACATAACAAAACATGAATAAATGCATTTATATGAGCCCTGCTCCTTAGATGCCCCACCCCCTGGTTGCTCCCTAACCCCTGAATTTTGCCACCAGAAGTCCCTCCCCTTGCCCCCAAGAATACTCTTTTCAGCAAGGGGTTTTGCCATCTCAGGACCAGAAAAATACCAAATTATATTCTAAAAAAAATTGGACCTCTACATTCATTAATTTGATTTCAAAAAATATTTTTGTCCTGATTTACATACATTTGTGTAGTGTACACAGAGGCAATCGCACAATAGCTTAAAATGAAGTCTTACTCTTGTATATTGTTGGGAGATGGGGGGCATGGAGAGGTGGGTATAGGTTTGTGGAGGGCTGTTGGTGTGCGTGTCTGTGGGGTATGGAGAAGGGTGTGGGAGTGTGTGGGTGTGTGGATATGTGGGGTGTGGGTAGATATGGGGTTTGTGGGGGA
>NW_017728886.1:231441753-231446147 GCF_001723895.1 Crocodylus porosus
GGGTGTGGGACTTGCCCTATGAACACGCACACACAGTCTCTCCCTCCCTCATTGCAGGGATGTGCATGCATAGTTACGGGCTACGTGGTGCTGGAGTGGCCATGCAGGGAAGCAGTGAAAGCAGCAGCAGGCAGAGCCTTCCAGCTGGGGAGGAAGGGATAGGAGGCGGGTTGGGGGCAGGCTGGCCTTGTTACTGAGCCCTGCCAGCTTCCCCTGGGTCCTACTGCCCCTGTCTCCTGTCATCTTTGGCAGGTAGCCAGAAGCAGATAAATATAAATTTTCTAATCTTTTTTAGGGGCCTCATGAGCCAGATAGAATGGCCTGGCAGGCTGGATCTGGCCCATGGGCCATATTTTGCTCACCCCTGTGCTAGGGGGAGGAAATATTTCCTGTTCCTGTAGAACAGTGGTCTCTCCAACCTTTTTGGACTTGGCATCCCTTCATAACTTTTGTGAATTGAGTGACACTCAATTTTAAGAGCTGATATATACAGTTCTCACTCTCTTGCAGAAGGGCTGAGCAGTGGGATGGGATACTAGCCAGGCAAGCCTCAGCCTATGCTTGTCTGATTACCTCCTCATACCTCAAGGCACCGTCAAAAGATCTAGCAGCACCCCAGCTGCCATGGCACTCCTGTTGAGAATCACTCCTCTAGAAGCTGTAGGTTATGCCTTTTTAGTACTCCTAGCTTTTACAATGGTAAGCTCCAAGAGACGCAACTTTATCCTATACTACTATGGTATTCCAGTAAACCACAGATGCAGCTTCCACTCTTCTCCTTAGATGCGTTTGTCCTGCATCTTTCCCATATATTATGGACTGTATTGCTGCTCCAGTAAAATTACAATTTGAAAGCTTCCTGCTGAATCAGTAAGACTGAGATACTCAGATCTTTAGAATTCCCAGCACACCAAGTACAAGTAACCTGCTCAAATATCATTATGCTTACCCAGATGCACTAATTTGGTCAGAGTTTCTGAACGATCAACATAATCTCGAAGCGTGAAGGACTCAAAGGGAAGAAGTGGCTCGGCCACGATCTGTACAGCTTCTTCCTCGGAAATCTCCTCCAAAGCAGATAAAGGCAATACGCTGTCCCAATCTGGAAGACACCATGACCAAATTATTGGATGCTTACAGTAAAGAAATAAATAAAATATCCCTCCAGGCCTGTCTCAAGTACCAGAATAATTAAAACCACAGGGTTTTAATCTTATTGGAGCTTTTGCTTACTATGTGCAATTCTTCTGTGAAGGAACTATGAAGACTAACAGCAGCATAGGTAACTAGGTATAAAGTAATGAAATGAACAGCAAAAATGTTTAAGGAAGGACTGCCTTTTCATAAATTATGCAAGTGTTTATACAAGTGTGTAACTTTGAGGACTACGCAAATTAGTTTAATGACTGCAAATTAAAATAGTTCACACACATTTGTAGAACCATAGCTGTAACATACAAGTATAGGTCACTCAAATCTCTCAAATGGAGGTAATTTCTCTTTCCTATATCATAGTGCTGGGCAACAGGAAATTAATGCTTGGAAAATTCTTGAAGCTCCTCAACTGATGCAACTGGAGTAACCTAATAGCTGCCTTTAATACTTCTGACTATACTTTTCTTGTTATCGAAGCTGAGAAAATCCATATCCCTCTATCCTCTCCTGAGTTTTCTTCTATGTCTCATCTCTCAAACATAATCTTAGTGTAGATCTTCTTTATCTCCTTGACTGTACTTAATCCCTAGACCTTTTCTTCCCCTACACCACTTTTCACCTGCAAACACATCTTCAGCTGCCACTTCTCCATTTGAGACCCCTTTCTTTCTTTGGTTTTAATAGTCCAAAGTAAAACCCAAAGTTCAGCCTCTCTAACATCTTCTCACTAATCTCTAGCAGTAAACTCATGTTCAGTATAACCAAAACAGTCTTAACCTTCAGGCACAAGCCCTTCCCACAAGCTTGTTTCATAATCACCAGGGATCCTGATTTTCTCTGATTAAAAAACTGCAAATTCTCCAATTAAAAACCCCAAATCCGTTATAAAAATTAAAGGCCCCCCACCAGCCCTGCTGGTGCCCTACACTCTCCCACACAGCCTCAACAGTGCCTCCTGATGCCCCTCACAACACCCCCCCCAGATCCACACATGCAGGCACAGAGACACACACAGACACTGACACCCACCCCAGCAGGTTAAGTGTGTGTGGGGGGAAGGGAAGGTGCTAGGAGGTAGATCAAGGAGGGGAGCATGTCCCTGTGCCCACTACCAGGAGCAGGGCCAGGGGGTGAGTACAGGGTTGCCACTCTGTGGGCCACACACACATCAGCCAGCCTGACAGAGGGTTCGCACACGGAGGCTGCCACCACAACTCTGCCACTGCACCCTGTGCTACCATCCCATGGCCACCTGCATGGCTTCGGGGGCAAGTGGTGCAGGGTGCAGCAGCAGCAGTGCAGTGGCAACAATCGTGTGTGGGCCACATACATGCAGCCCGGCCAGGGGGTGGAAAGGGGAGCTTGCATGCAGCAGCCACCAGTGCACTGCTACTTATGCCCCGCAACCAGCTGCATAGGTACACGGTGGTGTGGGGTGGTGGTGGCTGCATGCTGGCTGGGGGGAGGGAGCTTTGCAGACAAGCACTGCCACTGAAGAGCCATGCCCTTCGCCTCTGTATCCTAGAGGTAGGTGGGGCGTGGGGGCTGTGGGGCACGGCTGGGGAAGGTGGCCGGGGGCTGAGGGAGTGGGAGGTGCTGCTGGCCCCAGGTGGCACACTGCAGCCAGGTGCAGGGCCGGGGGGTGAGGGCAGGGGTGGCCCTCTGCAAGGGGCTTTGTGGGTAAGCAATGTGGGATGCACATGCCACCTGGCTGGCTGCCCAGTGGAGAAGGAGGCTGGCATGTGGCTGCTGCACAGCTCCGTGGCCGGCTCTGCAGCAGTGGCAAGGGATGGTGGCTGGGGGCAGGGAGGGCTCGTATACAGCAGCCGCTGCCGCTTACCTGCGATGTCTGCTGCGTACAAAACCTCCCTGCGCTGCCGCTGTGGAGCCGTGCCCAGAGCTGTGCAGCTAGCCACATGGTGGCAATGTGGTGGCAGCCATGGCCACCGCATGGTGTGGAATGGTAGCAGGGATGGCTGTGTGCCACCCAACCGCCACCACACTGCCGCTGCCACCCTGCAGCTGGCTGCACAGCTTTAGGCATAGTTCCGTGGTGGCACGGGGAGGTTTTGCATGCAGCAGCCATCACCACTGGCACAGGCAGCCCTACAGCAGCTGCCACGTGCAAAGCCCCTCCCCCCCGCCACCATCCCTCACTGCCACTGCAGAGCTGGCCACAGAGCTGTGCAGCCAGCCACATGCCAGCCTCCTCCTCCCCCCAGCAGCCGGCCAGGTGGCACGTGCACTCCTCATCACTTACCCACAAAGCCCCCTGCAGAGGGACACCCCTGCCCTCACCCCCGACCCTGCTCCTGGTTGCGGTGTGCCATCTGGGGCAGGCAGCACCCCCCGCTCCCTCAGCCACCTTCCCCAGCCCTGCCCCACAGCCCCCAGGCCCCACTTCCCTATAGGCTCCAGAAGCAAAGGGCGAGCCTGAGCCTGAGCCCGAGCCCAGCCTTGGCTGACTCAGGCTCAGGCCGCACCCCTCCCCATCTCCCTCTGGGTGGGACTGGGGATTTCCCACTGTTTCTGCAATCAGCTCTTGCAGGCTTGTTCCAGCCTGCAAGAGCTCTTTGCAAAAGCAGAGAATCTGCAGATTTCTCTGCTAAAAAGGGAAATCCACATTTTCTCCAATAAAAACAGGGAATCTGTGGTTTTCTCTGTTTTTCTGTGGGAAATGGAAAACCCGGATCCCTGATAATCACAGTGAACACTACTATCCTGCCGATCATTCAGGCCCTTAATACAGGCACCATCTTTGACTCCGATTCTTCTCAGTCATTACCTTCAGAACATTTTTAAAGCCTTCCAATTCTTTCTCCAAGATACAAACAGCCTTTCCCATCCATCCAGAGAGCTAAAACTCTTACAGTCTTTTATTCTGTTTACAGAAACCACCTTCTCTGCAGCCCCAGCATAACTGATCTTGCCCTACTTGCATCCGTTCAGAATGGTGCTGCAAAAGACTGAATATGTTCTTAATATGTCACTTTGGCCATGTCACCCCATTCCACATACCTCCAGACCCTCCACTTCTATTTCTTAGCTGCCTTTACTTTCAATGTACTTTAGATGCACTCTCTCTCATTCTCTATCATGATTTCATAAATTTCATAGACATCAGGGCTGGAAGGGACCTCGGGAGATCGAGCCCAGCCCCCTGCCCAAAGGGCTGGAAGTCAGCTGGGGTCATAGGATCCCAGCAAGATAAGCATCCAATTTACTCTTGAAGGTGTTCA
>NW_017728886.1:231446930-231475387 GCF_001723895.1 Crocodylus porosus
TAGAAGGAAATGAGATTGGTCAAACAAGACCTACCCGCAACAAACCCGTGCTGGCTACCCCTTAGGATGTTAGCCTGGGCCAGTCCCTCAAGGATGGCCTCCTTAATAAACTTTTCTAAGATCTTCCCCACGATAGAAGTCAGGCTAATGGGCCTGTAGTGAGCCAGATCCACTCTCCCTCCTGACTTGTTAGCCAGTGAAGCAAGCCTTCAACACCTACTTATTATTAATTAACAAAATAAAAATATAACAATAGAAATATTACCAAAAACTTCCAAAGAGAAAGATCTGCCAGGTTATGGAATAGTTACAAAAGGGAAGGAGTTGTCAAAACCATATAATCTGAGATATTTACATCTGAACTGGGGAAAATCCTGGAGGGTATTAGCATTTCTCTTTGCAACACTCCAGTAAGGTAAAGAAGTATAGTTACATGTGTTTATCACACCGGGAATTTAGATGCAGAAATTTAATGACTTGCCCAAGATGACATTAGAAGTTTGAAGCACAGCTGGGAACTGAACTCCCCACCCCCTGCCCCCTGATTCTTAGTCTAGTGCCTTAACTGCAGTACTCACAGTACTATCCTGCTGCTCATTTCCGTTTGATTTAGACATACTTTTGTTGCAAGATCTCAAATTAGGAAATGTTTCTGTGTTCTTAATTTGTGCATTTAGCAGCATTTTCTACATATTAATTTTCAAGGATTCCATTACTGAGTCAGCTGTGTGAGCCTCACAGAGCAAAACACGAAACTTCTCATTTTATTTTTCTTCTTTAAATGTAAACAAACCGGAACAAAACAAACCCCTATAAAAACTGACAGGGTAGTAGAGCTAGACTACCTAAAACTATTTGTAACTTTTATTTTCCAAATAGACTAGATGTAAAGCTAGTGGTTTCTAATGGCCAAACTTTAAATAACAATGAATGCTTCACTGCTGGCAACTTCAGCAGAAACAGGCAGCAGAGATTCACATCCAGTATGGCTGGACAGAACATAAGTGAGTACTATTTAGCTAAATTATCCATTTCCCACTGCAATTGCAGAATTATTTCTTCTTCATCGCCTGCTTTGGGGAGTCTAGTTTTAGATGCCCCTAACTGTAACATCAACTCCAGCACTTCTGTAACTGTCTAAAGTGAGCCATTATAAATTTGTTCTTAATTTTCCAACCATAGTTTGTTTTTCTGCCCCTGAAGGATCAAATTCAGCCTTGGGATAAGCAGACAAAATTCCAGGGAAGTCAAGGTATCTCTGCAGGGGTTTCAGAATGTAATTAATGTTTCCATTAAAATTCTGGTCCAGTAGCAGATCCAGGAGGAGTGCTGTGGTACCACTACACCCTCCTTTTGGATTGAAGCATACCCTGGGAGCCTCTGGGGACTTTTTTAAAGCCCTAAAGCAGATGAGAACCCACTCTCTTTCACTTGGTGCAATCCTTCTCTCACCCTGGCTGCCACTGTTGCTTTCCTCAGACCCAGTTCTGTGTGCCCTTGCTGGGCTGCCACGATGTGGTGGGGAGGGAGCTCTAGATTCAGCCAGGAATTGGGATGGGGGCAACAACAAGGTAGGAGTAATTTCCCCCTCTCAGCCTTGTCCCCCAGGAGCAGGCTGGAGAAAGGTAACCTCTGCCCATCCACACTGCCCTTGTCCCTCCCTCCCTTCCTCAGCACAATCCAGCTGGAGGAGGCAGAAGCTGCTCTGGAGTTTCCCTCTGACAGCATGGAAAGTAGCAGCAGCAGCAGGTGGGGAAAGGGCAGGAAGGGAGGGGTAGGGAAGGGGACTGCTGAAGGGGAAGGGAGGGGGACCTGTTTTAGGGATTTACCAGGCCCTCACTTCCTTTAGGGACTTAACATCTCAGGAGACCCCCCACAGACATCTGCTGGCAGAGGCAGAAGGCTGAAAGCAGGGGGGTAGTGCTCCCACACCCCCCTTTTGGAAATCCTGGATTTGCCCTTGTTCTGGTCCATGCTAGAAAATATACGTGTTGCTGGTATGCATCAGACATGCATACATCAACAGCTGTTTGTGGGTTAGCTGCAAATGAACACCAGGCAAGTTATGAACAATGTTTAGGAAAATCATTGTTTAAATTATTTTATAGCATGTTCTACATACAAAAAGGTGAAAGCACATTGCGTGGCTAAATTTGCCAAAGGATACAGGAAGAATTTTTGCCAGAATCAAAGTAACTACACAAGAAGTTCCTGGCTCCTGACACTATACACAGACAACCTTCCCCTCTGCTGAGTGGAAGAGAGGACAGCCTGGCTAGCATCAGCTAAAGTAACTTTAATTAGTGTGTTACTATGCTTAAACAAAGATAGCACTTAATCTCTAATACTTTATTCTGAGATATAAATAAACTATTATAAAATATAATTCTAATACATGGCACGTTCTTATAGAATTTTCTTCCATACCTATCAAAATTATTTTTCAGGGTCCGATAATTTTATCATTTAGCTGCCAAATCACAAAAAAGGTTAGTGAACTTGCTCAAAACCACGTAGTGACTTTGGGTTCATCAGGCGTGTTAAACTCACCTTGTGTCTCAGGCTGGATCTGGACCACTGGGCTCCTCTGGGCCCAAGGAAGTGATGGTGATGGCAGCTCTGGCTCTAGCTCCCACCACATGCCCTCTGCTGGAGCTGGAATTAGGCTTCTGTGTGCCTTGTACCATGGGGGCAGCTCCAACACTGGGCATGTGGCAGGGGCCAGGGATGTAGGGCCGTGGCAGTGGTGATAAGTAAAACAGCTGGAGGGCCATTAGGGCTGTCAGCCCATGCGTGCCCTGTGGTCATGTCCACAAGAGCCCAAGGGCCCTAAATTCTGCAGCAGGTCACACCCAGTCTGGCAGGCCAGGTCCAGTGGCTCTACAAGCCGTGTGTGATACTACTGGTTTTACGTGTACAGTGTAATACAGATGCGTTACTGCAGCCCAGCTTACAACTAAGCAGCTCAGCTACATAAATGGCCGGCTAGAACCACTCCCGGCCTTTCGTTCAGAGCAGACTGCAAAACTTACCTGGTAAAAGAGGCTAGGCAGCAGTTCCCAAACTGTGGACTACCCAAATGGGGTTGCAACATCAGTGGATGGGGTCACAGGCTGTGGGTTGGGAGTGAGCAGCCATGCTGAGAAAATGGGGCCACAAATGGGATCACGCTCAGGAAAAGTTTGGGAAGCACTGGGCTAGACAGAGGCTGCCATGGCTATACTGCAATGGGGACTGGTCAGCTCCTTTACACCTAGTTCAGGTGGATCTGCCCAAGCAGGGCTCACTCTCTAGGACTGCAGCACAGATGCACTGTGTGCAGCAAAATACAAAGGGAATCCGGCTCTCCTCATCTCAAGCGCAGCCCTCTGCCCCCGTGCACGACACCGCTACCTGCATTTCACAAGCCATCCACAGAGACGCCAGTCACTAGATCCCTGTCAAATATGACAGCAGACGTGTCGGAGACATGTCCTGCGGCTGCACCCAGCCTGTGGGGCATCCTCAGAGCTGCGCCTGGGTCTCAGCTAACTCTCACAGAGCATGTCAGAAAAGTCCCACACGCAGGGCCCAGGACGTCAGCCACACAACGTCAGCACGGCCCAGCCGGGCTAGGACATGCCGTGCACGCGGCACCCGGCGCTGCGCAGCGCCCGTTCCAGCCGGCCCATGGTCCCCGGCCTGGCCATGGCAGGCGCCAGCCCTGACGCGTGGGGTCGGAGGGGGCCCGGGGCGGCCTCACCTTCGGGCGGCGCGGCCGAGTCAGGAGAGGGCAGCGCGGGGGCGGGCAGCGCGGGGGTGGAGCCGGGGCCGGAGCGCCAGCGGGCGAGCGTGGGCCCCACAACCCTCAGCCAAGCGCAGCTGCGGAGCAGCCACCTAGCGCGCGCAGCCATAGCTGCGCACAGGCTGACTACGCAGGCACTGCCCCCACCAGCACCACGTGGGCCGTCCCCTCCCGCCCGACCGAAACCATCCCCGCGAGGGAGGTGGACACTTCTCGTACCTCCCCCCCAGCACGGAGCGCGTGGTATGGCCCGGGCCCGCCCCCTCGGCCCGGCCTCCCAGCGCGCCGCTCTGGAGCAGCCTCCGCTCCGCGCGCAGCCGCCTCCGAGCTCCGCAACGAGCGGCCGGGCGGGCCGGGCTAGGCCCGCGGGGTCATGGCGTCGTGCGTGGGGAGCCGGACCCTGAGCAAGGACGACGTGAACTACCGGCTGCACTTCCGCATGATCAACGAGCAGCAGGTGGAGGACATCACGCTGGAGTTCTTCTACCGCCCGCACACCATCACGCTGCTTAGCTTCACCATCCTTAGCCTTATGGCCTTCGCCTTCACCAGGTACCGCCCCGCCCCGGCGCCGGCAGCGCCCAGGGCCCCCCCGCCGGGCAGGGCTGGGAAGCGCCGCCCTGGGGCACGCCCGCCCCTGCCTTCCCTGCCCGGGGTAGTCCTGGGGTCGGGCATCCGCACTAACCCGCACCCGCCTCTGCCTGCCTTCATCTCCAAGGCACCAGCCGCGGGGCGGCCCGTCGAGGCGGTCAGGATGGCCGCGCAAAACCGCGTGTAGAAGGTGCTCAACCTCCGGCCCGCGGGCTCCCTGCAGCTCCAGGCTTTGGTAGCGGGGGAGCAGTGGCCATTAATACGGCCGCCCTCCCCCGCTGCCCTGTTCCCATGTGCTGTTGCCTGGTGGGGCAGGGCTTCTTCCTCCCTTACCTTGGTGGATCTGGGCCTGGCCACGTTCCTCCCATGTGCCTGTTGCAGAGCAGACCACGCCCCCTGCTCCCATGGAGCTGGGTTGGGGCCGTGCCACACCTGCTTCCCCCCCATGGGGGTGGGTTGGGGTCCTGCTGCGACTGCCCCGGGTGCTGGTTTGGGACCAGTGGTTGGATTCGGCCCGTGGATGGACTGGGCACTACTTGTCTGGCCCAGCAGCCAAAAAGGTTGAGCGACACTGATCTATATGTTCCTCGTGGTAGCCCAGCATCTCCAGTGCTGATGGGGGTAGTCCAGCCTTTCACTATCACATTCTCATTTGTCATGCTGGGCCTTCCCTTTCCCCTGGGATAGAGGTCGGGCTGATGGGCCTGTAGTTTGCTAGTTCCCTGCACCCCCCGTGATAAATAACCTGTCCAAGAGCATGACTCCTGTGTTTAGCTTCCACAGGGGTGCTGCTCTCCTCCCCTTGCCTCCAGGGGCTCCTCTTCCCACTCCTGCCCCTGCAGCGATGCCTTGAGCGGGTAGGCAGGAGGGAAGGTCCAGCCATGAGGCTCACACTGGAGGCAAAGGGAGCAGAACAGCACCGGCTGGCTGCAGCCACACTGGTAATAGGAGTCTAAGATCCTGGGGCTTGGCCCCATACAGTGTGCCGTGGGGTCAGCTCTGGCCTGGGCAAGCTCTGCCATGCAGGCCCCCCACCTCCCAGTCCACAACAACTCATCAAAACGTCCTATGTGGCCCTCGGGACCAAATAATTGCCCAACCCTGTTCTACAGTATATAAAACCATATATATCTGGCTTTAGCTATATATATCAGTCTGTGCTGAGATATATAATATAAACATTGCAGAGACACTACTGGGAAAGTAATGCACAAGCTTCTGCCTTGATCCTGCAAATCCCCATTTAAATTCACCTTTGTGTGTAATCCCAGTGAAGGCAGTGGAGAAGCTCATTGTAATAATGCTCAGGACATGAGCAGGTGTTTGTGGGACTGCAGCCGTATTTGTTTCATTGGGCACAGCACAGCACTGGCACAGGGGGCCAGTCTATGCTGATCTTGCAAAAGTAGGACTGTTGGCGGAAGAGTGCTCCACAGCAGACTTCTGAATTATTGTATATACTTAAATATTTGTAATGCACCGTTTGCCTAAGGATCAAACTTCACATTTGCTGAACAGCTGCTTGTGAATCCCTTTGTGTAGACCCAGTCCTGTAGTCCTTTATCAAAATATATTGATATCGGTAGATATCAACTAAGCAAGCACCGTAAGAATTTGGATTTGCTAGCAGCAAAGCTGCAAATATCACAGTGTGTATGTGTGCATAGTCATAGTTACAACTATATTCAACTCAAACAGCAATAGTGTATAGACAGAAGTACTACTGGTCTTTTCCCCTGGAGTAAATAACATGAAAAAAGTACTTTTTGATTATGGGAGTACAATTCAAAGTTAATTCAGGTCCCAATGTATAGTATGCTTATATTACAAAGATAATGAAATTAATCCTGTAGAACTGAAAAGAGGTGGGACCGAACGTAAGGAGAAGTTGAGTCCAGTTAGAACAGAACCCATATAAACATGCACCACCTTCTGGTTATTGAGCTTGGCCTTGAAGAAGGTACATTTGATAAATGTGGCTCTTGATACAGTAGACTTTGTTGTAACATGTATCCTGGTTACCCTATCTCCAAGACCACAATTTAAATCAGGGTTACTAGTCTCCATATAATGTCCAATAAATGTCTCAGCCTTGGTGGTAGCAATCCTCAGAACTGTCTGTCTTTCTGCAGTCCAGTTAGCATGACAGTACTGAGTCCTAAGAACCTCCCATTGGTGAGAATTGAGGACCCAGGATCTTGGAGGATTGGGCTTCTTAGACTGATGATTCACTCAGCAGGGGTGGGGTGGGGGGGAAGGCCAGATAGCTTTTATTTTTTCCCAAATAAAGAATGGGTCAAGCAGCAATTCACACACATTTGTATTCTCAAGGCACAGAATGTTAAATAAACACTTGAGTAACTTCTAGGTGGATATAGTTTCCTCAGCCTTTGCTTTCTTTGGAGCTTTCCAGCTTTTCCTCTGTTTCTCCACCCCTTCTCAGCTCCCATTGTTATTTCCATAGCTCCCTTTCACTTCTGTACTTAGCTGCTCATTGGTTGCTCATTTCCTATACCTCAACCTGTCTGCCTCTCCCGGAAGTATGGGCGCTGACAGTTGTCCTCACTGGTCATTCCCCACCTGCCACAGAAACATCAGAGCAATACCAGCATGTCATTGTCTCTTCATTTTTCAGAACAGTGTCCAAGACATGTGGGTTGCCTTCTGAATAGCAGTGGCATGGGTCAGTGTGGAGCTCAGCACGGAGGGCTTGTGTCTTGTTGGGTCCTGATATGGAGGCACAGGGCACTGAGGATTTTCCCAGGTCTAAGTAGAAAAAGATAGGTAAGTGCCCAGGGGCTTGAGGGCTCCAATTCTATTTGGGATGTGCAGGATTAGGCACCTCAAGCCTCTGAAGCACCTGCCTGGGTTGACAGTGTGGGCAGCTCTGGGCTGTCTGTACTCTACTGCCACAGAGCAAGTAGATGTCTGCCACAATAAATGGGCATAATATATTAGTGTCTTTTGTGCCACTGTTGTGGCCTAACAAAAGGTAGGGATGTCGATTTCTTCACTGGTTGTGCCATCATAAAATTGTTACGGTGGCACAACTGGGATGTCAGGCAATGTCTGTTCCACCCTCAGTTTCCTCCCTCAGTTCCCCTTTGCTTTCACAGAGGAGTCAGCGGCAAGAGGCAACTGAGAGAGAGGACTATTGGAGGAACTGTTTTGTGAAACGCACCCTGCAGCACTACTGTTAGCTGGTACCTCCTGGAGTAACATCAATAAAATGGTGTTGTAATGGGTAGAAGTGCACCCATACATTAGTCTGATATCAGATTGGCACCGATATATAAAGAACATTGACTATATGGGAAATTAGCTTTTTTTGCCTGATGTGGCTGATAAATGCCCTGGGCATGTGCACAGGTGCAGTATGCACAGCACTGGGAGCACAGCCCAGCACCTTGGAGAGCTGCGTCCAGTTGATAAGTTCTGGTGTGGTGGAAGGGGAGGGGTAAGGAAGGGGGCATGGGGGCAGGGGCAGATCAAGGCCCCTGTGGTGAGGAAGGGAATGGGGCTGGGGCTGGGATAGGTGCTGCCCACCCAGGGCAGGATGTGGAACAGAGCCGCGGCTCATCCAAGGGGCAAAGGGAGGGGTGGCTCCTGGCAATGCCCACATCCCAGGAGGGCCTCAGGAGCATGTGCCTCCAGATCTGTGTGGGGTGGGGTGGCTGCCACTGGGCTGGTGTCGGGGCTGTGCTGGGCTTTTCCTGGCAGAGGCTGGGCCAGGCTGCACTCAGGATGCCATGCCCCCCCAGCCTTTCTCCCAGCACCACTGCTGCCCACCCTGAGTGCAGCCTGGCCCAGCCCCCACTGGGAAGAAGCCAGGCGCAGCCCCGGCCCCAGCCCACAGCAGCAGCCCACCCTGCTCTTGCCCTGCACATATCCAGGGGCACAGGCTCCCCCCATGCCCTCCCAGAGTGTGCATAGCAGCGTGAGCCACTCCTTCCCCAACACCCTCTGGACGAGCCATGACTCCGTCCCATTCCTCACTTCACCCTGGCTGGGCAGTGCTTGCTTCAGCCTCTACCCTGCTCCCTCCTTTTCTCCCTCTCCACAGGGGCCTCCATATGCCCCCCCCTTCCCTTCCCCTTCCACCACATCAAAGTTACCAGCCAGACACTGCTCTTCAAGTTGCCGGGCTGCATATCGGAAATCAGATTGGTATCGGCTGATATGCCTCCTTAAAAATTGGCTAGCGGTATTGGCCCAAAAAATCTCTATCAGTGCACCCCTAGTAATGGAAACAAATCACACAAGGTCATGGAACTGTTTCCAATGCTGGTTAACCAACCATACTAGAGTACCCTACATCTGAGTTCAGTTTTGGGTACGTGTAGGATTACAGCTGCTTTTTTGAGGTCAAAGTCGAAACTGACCTCATTTTTCCTCATTTCAGTTTTAATTAGGGATCTGAATTTGTCATCAGGTTGTTCTACTGTCATTTTGTGCTAATCCCCCTTTCCCTCCAATTAGGTTGCAGACTTGAGAAAATATCAGTGGGATGTATTTAAATGAAATGTATCTTTTCTCCCACACAAGCATTAGAGGTTTCACTTTGCATTGTGAAAACTGAAATTTCAGACTCAGCAGTGAAGTCCCTAGAGCTGAGGATTTCAACTAACTTAATGTTTAGGTGCATTTGCCTCATCGTAGCTTATTGTGAAGTTACCTTGTCTCTAATAGTCATTTTGTTACCCTTAGGGTGCCTTAGGGTTCTTAGTGAAACCTATTTTTGACTCCCTGGACTTTCTTCTAGCTTGCAAAAAGTAAGTAGGCCATCTCTCACATCTCATTTTATCTGCTTCTAGACAGAAGATAGGATAAACATAGTCATTAAAACAATCATCATATTAATCCCCAGATTAATTTATAGCATTCCCTTTTATTTTAATCAAGTTTTTGCTATCTAGTAGACTGTAGTCAGAGAAAGTATGCCAAATCAAGGTGTTAAAGATGAATCATTCTTGTGATTTTAGAAATGTCAGAAAAAACTGTTCTGTTCCTGTAGTGACCAAAAAGTAAGTATAGTGCTTCATAGGTAATTCAGGAGTCTTGACTTGTACAAAGGTACTTTCAGTTGCATTAATCCTGACTTACTCTTAGCAGTCCTGATAATTTTCTCCCAACCCACTTATGCACTCAGTTGTGCTGTATTTTTTTTTCACCAGTGTTCATGTTGGAAGAGTTCTGCTACATGACAGCATCAACAAAATGAAAGCAAAGACTACATATTATTCATGATGTGGAAAACGAATACTTCCTTCAGTATGTGAGCCTGTACATTTAGCCAGGGAGCCTTCTCTGGTAAAGGTGAACCTTCAAGAGGTGTCCAGGATGCCTGATGCCAGTCCCTGGAATTCTTGCTCCAGTACCGCTGCTAACATGACTTGATGTGTTATCCTACAACCAGAGAATGGGCACTAGTGTATTTGGGTGGTATAAAAAGTTCTTTGGCTTTACAGGGGAGGAGTTCCACTTCAGTGCAGCTTAGTTTCCCCTTCTAGGCAGCAGAGCCTCCTTTTTAAAGCTTGAAGCTTCACCATTAGGAAAAGCAGCCATGGGTTGTGTTGTAGTTCTGGGAGATGGGAAATAATATCTGTGTGCCAGGTAATAGCTTAGATTTCATAGACATAGGGCTGGAAAGGACCTCGGAAGATCTTCGAATCCAGACCCCTGCCGCAGGGGCAGGAAGTCAGCAGGGGTCATAGGATCCCAGCAACATAAAGATCCAAATATCTCTTGAAGGCATTCAAAGTAGGTGCTTGAACCACTTCCGGCAGCAATCTATTCCAAAACTTGGTGGCTTGGACTATAAAGTTCTTCCTTGTCCAGTCTGAAATGGTCATGGAGGAGTTTGTGACCGTTGGACCGTGTCATCCCTTGGGGCACTGTGGTGAGCAGATGTTCCCTCAGATCGTGGTGAACACCCCTGATAAACTTATAGGTGGCCACCAGATCACCCCTGAGCCTGCGCTTTTCCAGGCTGAAGAGTCCCATGGCTCTCAGCCTCTCATCATAAGGTCTGTTTTCCTGACCTCTGATCATGTGCATGGCTCTCCTCTGGACTTTCAAGCTTCTCCACATCCTTTTTGAATTGTGGAGCCCAAAACTGGCTGCAGTACTCCAGCTGTGGCCTCATTAAGGCCAAGTACAACGGAAGAATGTCCTGGGATTTGCTCAAAAAGCATCTATGAATGCAAGCCAGTGTTTTGCTCCCTTTACTAGCTGCAGCATCACATTGAGGGTTCAAGTACATCTTGTGGTCAGTCATGACCCCCCCGCCCCCCAAGTCCTTTTCATTCATAGTGCTAGCCAGCGTAGCACTGCTGAACCTATAAGGATGCTGCAGGTTTTTCTTCTCAAGGTGGAGAACCTTGCATTTTTTGGTGTTAAACACCATCAGGTTCTCATCCGCCCACTTCCTGAGCCTGTCAAGGTCAGCCTGGATCGCCCTCCTGTCCTCAGGTGTGGATGCTTTACCCCAAAGTCTGGTGTTGTCTGCAAACTTGGCCAGTCCACTTTTGACGCCAATGGTCACATCATTAATGAAGATGTTGAATAATATAGGCCCAGGGACAGAGCCTTGAGGGCCCCCACTGGTCACAGCGCACCACGATAATTGACTTCCATCAACCACCACCTTCTGGGTCCAACCACGGAGCCAATTGCCCAGCCAATGGACCACAGTGAAGCCAAGGCCACAGTTGACCAGTTTTGCTAAAAGGTGATCATCGGATACCAGATCGAAGGCTTTTTTAAAGTCAGGGTATATGACATCAGTCTCTTCCCCCTTGTCCAGGTGATAGGTCACCTGGTCGTAAAAGGAAAGAAGATTGATCAAGCAAGACCTACCCGCAACAAACCCATGCCGGCTATCCCTCAGGAATTTGCCATTGGCCAGTCTGTCGAGAATGGTCTCTTTGATTATCTTTTCTGGGATCTTCCCTGGGATAGAGGTCAGGCTGATGGGCCTGTAGTTTGTAGATCCACTTTCTTGCCTTTCTTGAAGACAGGCACCACATTGGCCTTCTTGCAATCATTGGGCACTTCACGAGAGCACCAAGAGTTCTCAAAGATCTGTGGCAGGGGCTGGGCTAGGATGCTTGCCAACTCCTGGAGTACCCTGGGTATAAACTGTCAGGGCTGACTGACTTGAAGGAATCCAGCCTCTCAAGGTGATCCTTCACAAGGTCAACATTGATGGAGGGTAAGGAATCTCCCTCACCCAGGCCTTCCCATCCCGTAATGGACAGGGGTATCCCATGGGATTGGTGAAAGACCGATGCAAAGTACCCATTTAGCAAGTTGGCTTTTTCCTGGGCGTCGGTTGTCAATTGTCCCATCTGGTTTAACAGGGGTCCAAAGTTGCCCTTGCTTTTCCTCCGGCTTCCCACTTATCTAAAAAAGGACTTTTTGTTGTCCTTGATATTTGTAGCTAGCTGGAGTTCCATCGCAGCCTTGGCTTTCCTGGTTCACTCTCTGCAGGTCCAGACCAGTGCAGAATATTCCTCCTTGGAGGTGGATCCCAGTCCTCCATCCTTTGTAGGTCTATCTTCAGATGAAGGAGGTCTGCTAGTTCCCTGCAGAGCCAAGGGAGCCACGGTGCCTTTTTGCTGCCTTTTCTCCGAAATGGGATAGACTTTGCTTGAGCATTGAGGATCGCTCCCTTGAGGAGCAACCACTGTTCCTGAACTCCCCTTCCCTTTGGGTTGTGGTCCCTTAGGGCCTCACTGACAAGCTTCCTGAGCTTGTCAAAGTCAGCTTTCCTGAAGTCAAGGACTTCTGTATTCCTGACTAATTTGCCAACTTTACGGCAGATTGTGAAGGTGATCAGCTCATGGTCACTGTCACCTAGCTTCCCTTCAATCGTTAGTTCACTGATAAGGTTGTCCCCCATTGCCAGTACCAGGTAGGCACCGCGTCTCACTTAAGTCAAGATGGCGGCAAGGGCCTGTAAACTTTTTGTGTCAGCACTCATCCACGCACATAAGAAGGTTTTGCAACCCTTCGGATTTGGCTGAGCGCTCTTCCCACAAGATGTCTATATAGTTGAAGTCTTCCATGGATCAGGAGCATACGGCCTTGGCCAATTCCCTGGCAAAATTCTGGTCCAGCTCATGATCCTGGGTTGGAGGTCTGTAGTAGACTCCCACTATTGTGTCCCCGGTGCTGTGTTCCCCATGGGTTTTAACCCAAAGCGTCTCCAGTCATCTACCCTGGGTGCCAGTGTCAGCTTGCAGGGATGCGTAGCTTTCCTTGACAGAGAGAGCTACACCCCAGCCCCTTTTGTCCACTCAATCTCTCTTGTACAGGGTATAGCTGACTATACCTGTGGCTTGGCTGAGTCTAAATGTCAGTGCTGTATGTTGAGAGTCTGTATCAATATTTTCACTGATCTTATGGTACATACTGTTGGACAGACTACCCTGTTGCAAATTTGTTTTTAAATCGTCCTGAAATAAGAAGCTCCCTCCATCCTGCCTAGCCTTGTCACAGTAAAACTAGATAGAAAACTGGATATCAAAAGGCGGGGAACAATAATGGAATAGATAAATTGAGTGAAGTCACCAAGGAACAAACAATATAATTTTAATATTATGGTAAAATATGATGGATGCTTGAAATAGTTGTAGGTGGTTATTGCTACTATTTTAAATTTCCTAGAAAGTGACTGAAGAACAGAAGATTTATTTTCTACAGCCAATTCTCTTCTGAAATATGTGACTCTCCCATGTAAAGTATTCATGAACTCTGTCTAGCTACCTGAAAGAAAGAAGAGCTAAGTCAAGCTTG
Organism: Crocodylus porosus; assembly: GCF_001723895.1. Classification (NCBI taxonomy): domain Eukaryota; kingdom Metazoa; phylum Chordata; order Crocodylia; family Crocodylidae; genus Crocodylus; species Crocodylus porosus. Next base: position 231,460,105 of record NW_017728886.1, read on the forward strand.
CGAGGATTTTCTGTCTTTCTGTTTCAGACTACTGAAACATTAAAAGTCTGTCCTCTGGCTGTAACAGAACGACGCTATGACTAACATCTAGCTGCTGACACGGTACTTTTCTTTAGCAGATCTCAAGGTGCTAATAAAAAAGTGCTGAATTGTCTCTTTGAACATGGGGACACAGGTAGTCAACCATGGGATAAAATGGGGCACAGATTTACCACATGTTGGCTGTTCAATAGTTACTGCTGCTAGGTACGTTCTTACCCTTTGGTAAGTAAAAGCAAACCCAAAGTGTCTTACCTCACTTCCACTGAATGCATACCATTACTGCCTGATTATAGAATTAATCTCTTTTATTGTTGGTTGTTAACCCTTTGACTTTTTCAGTGTTTATTTTCAATGTACTTGATTTAGATATGTAGTTTGATGCATAAAAGAGCCACTTGCTGCTGCCTTTAAAAAAGATGCTTTTATCAGCTTGTTGTTGTCTCTCTTCAGGGATGATTCTGGCCCAGAAGACAATATTTGGAAAGGCATCCTCTCTGTGGTTTTCTTCTTCCTAATCATCAGTGTTCTAGCTTTTCCAAATGGTAAGTTAATTTATTCTCTACCTTTCTTTTGTCTGCACGTTTTCTTTTATTATGGTCATATTTCTTCTGAGTTGGAAAGCGTGGCTTAATCTTTCATCACTGTCTTACATTACTGCAAGTTAAGTAACTGCATGCGTAATCAGCTTTTAATGGCTGAACTGAAATATTAACAAAATGCAGAGTATTTCTAGCTTGCACGTTTCTGAAATAGAGAGCCGTGTCACTTTAAAATAGCCTCCTTTTTTTCATCTGCAGAGCAGGAGATTAGATTGCTGAATTATACTGAAGTCGGGTTGAAGACTCTCATATAGTGATCTACATCAATAAGTGTCAAAGTGCTTAACAAAGGAAGTCAGTCATTATTCCATTTTACCAATAAAAAAGCTGAAGCAAACTGGGGCTGGTGAAATAACTCTATGGTCTCATTGTAGGCTAAGGGAATAGGATCCAAATGTAAATCTCCCAGTGGATGGAAAACATTAGAAATGCATTATTTGAATCTCTGTGCGATAAGAGAATGAACTCTAACGGGATATTTAATAATTTACTGGGGTGTAAAGTAAATCAAAATAATTGTTCAGTATTTCTATGCCCTACTTAGGTTGTATATTGCAACGGGTAAAGCTCTGATGAACCTGGACACTGTTGAGTTAAATGCATTATAGTCTTTGGTAGCTTACTGTTGTCATGTTGTATGTGTTTGTATGTTATAGGTCAATTTTGCCACTCCAAGTTCTGGTATTACTAGGTTGCCAGTGCTAAGCATTAGTATTTACTAACTGCTTATCAGGACTGAATTCTAGCTCTAAAAAGGCTGTCTCCTGTTTAAACTTAATTAACTAACCTTTTTCACAGCCTGGTGATAGAAATGATGAATTTGAGAGATGAGGGAAAGCACAGGGAGTTTGAAGATTTTCTTTCTGCTAGAGCACCTCTAACTTTCATATTTCTAACAGTTTCCTAATCCTCTCTTTCTGACAGTAGGGTCTTATTTGTGTATTCCATAATTGCTGAGAAATCCAATTTTTTATTTTAATTTTTACATTCATTGCATGAAGTTCTTTTGCACATGGCATACCTCTGTATTTACGTGCTGATTTTCCTATATAAATTTGCACATTTCACAAGAGTTTTACTGTATTTATTTACATACCACATGTTCTCTGTTAGGACATGCACCTTGTCTGGGGAAGGCAAAATGAAGACAAGACTTTTCCTTTTAACCAGACTGTTAAGAATCAGTCCCCTCATTTTGGAGAGAGACCCAAATTTTCAACTGTTAAGTTTAGGGGGGAAAATTTGTGTGTGAAAGGTGAATAAATAGGGTACAATGGCATGATACATACTTAATGTATTTAGGGTATTTTCATTAAGCAAGTGTTTGGAGGAAGCTCTGCTCATGCTACACGCAGCATAAAAAGTAAAATTTAGGGTATCAGAGAGAGCTTATTAAAACATCTGTTCAGCTCTGTCTTCACTCCTTGTAGGCTACAAAACTATCTGAAGAGCAACAGGCCATAATTTAATAGAAATTATAATTTTAAACCTTCCACCTGTAATTTTCCCACTAATACACCTTTTAAAATATTTTAAGCTTGTTTAGTTAACAGAAACAGAAGGCTCATAGGCAGGTGGGAATTAAATATCTGTTACGCTAAAGTCCATCTAAAAATGGAAATTCCGGGCCCATAATGCATTGGAACAGATTTTTTTCAGAAGTCTCCGGGAGCAGATTTTTAACTCCATACAAGTGCAGGAAGTGTTTGTATAAACATTAACTGCAGGTTAACTTTTCCCCAGGTTAAATCAGCTGCAACCACAAGTTCCATAAAAGCACTGTCAAAGACTGGCTCTCAGTTGTTCCCTGTGGAGGAGCATTTCAAATGGGTTCTGCAGGGGTCTGTCATGATCTAGTTCTATTCAACATTTCCATTAACAGCCTGGAGAACAGAATAAAGAGTGCACTTAAAGGAATTTGTGGATGACAGGATGACACCAAGCTCTTTGGAGGACAGCATAAGGCATTCAGAATGTAGGGATGCACGGATAGAGATTTTTTTGGCCAGTACCGATGATTCGTTAAAAATCGGCCATATTGGCCAATACCAATCTCTCTGCTGATATGCAGCCCCGCAGTATGGAGAGCAGTGTCCAGCTGGTAAGTTTGTTGTGGTTGAAGGGAGGGGTGGAAGAAAGGGGCATTGGCAGGTGCGGGGGGAGAGGGCAGATCAAGGCCCCTGTGGTGAGGGAGGGTGTGGAGCTGGGGCAGGGGCAGGCACTGACTAGCCAGGGCCCAGCCCCACTCTCGCTCTTTCTCTCACCACGGGGGCCTCGATCTGCCCCCCCACATCCCTTCCCACAACAGACTTACCAGCCAGACCCAGCTGCACTGCTGACTGCCTGCGTGTTGTGTTGCAGCTGCATGCATGCATGCAACATTTATTGGCCACATTATTGGCCATGTCAGACAAAAATGCTGATTGCCAACACTCTCAATTTTCCTCATATCAATGCCGATCTGCTATGGGACCGGTGTTATTGGTGCACCTCTGTCTGAATGATCTTCATTAATTGGAGAGGTGATCTGAAATAAGTAATGTGAAATTCAATAAAGACAAAGTGCAGCATGCAGCACTTGGAAAGGAGAAATCAGGTGGACAAACACAAAATCAGAAAAGCATCTTGGGGTTATAGCATATCAAAGATTGAATCATAGTCAACAGTGTAATACTGTTGCAAAAAAAGGCAGTTCTTATTCTAAAATGTATTTAAAGGAGTGTTCTATATAGGACATGCAAAGCAATTATTCCAAGCCAGGGTCTAGGAAAAGCATCCACTTGGAATCCCAGTGCCCTTCTTTCCCATCAGTTGGGAAATGGCTGAGAGTGTAATTATCCCTGTGACCATCCACCCCCACCCCCACCCACACACAAACCAGCACTTCTCCCATGATATCAGATATCCTGTGTGGTGTCTGATATCTGACTGGTTAGAAATTCAAGCTCACTTAGTAAGATATGGCGTTAGAGAGAGCTGGGACCCTTCCTTTCTTTGCTAACCTGCAGAAATGGGAAGGTTAGTTCTTTCTCTCTCTCTTTCTCTCTCTTACCCCCTTCCCCAAAAAAGGGTCAATACAACATACAGTAAAAGACAAAATAATTTAAACAGTATTAAGTAAGATGGTAGAGCACCTTCTCCCAGAATTCAAAACAATCTATTCTACCTCATGCATTCCCACTCCCCAGTCCATAGAAGAGCATTTTCCCATGGCCAACCAAACCTTACTTCCTCACCCCCGTTCACACCTTGTTTTTGATTACTTTTACCTCTACATGCGTTTTATAGCTTGCCCCAATTAATCTGAAAAACAAGTCAAGATATAATCAAGTGACAGATAATCTGTCCAAAATATATTTACTTACCACTAGGGAGAAAATTCCAGTAAAAGGTAATTGCACGTTTCTTCTATAACCTGGTAATTGGCCAAAAATATACTTTTTGGAATTAATTTAACATTAATTACCAAAGAGCATATTTTATTTAATTATAGCCAGGTCTCCAAGTAAAACCCTTATACAGCTGGAAGGGAGATTGAGAATGATAATGTTGATAATGTACTGTGGTTCTGGCTTTCCATTCTTCTTAATCAATTGACTTTCATCTAACAAATGTTTCTGTCTGCAGGGCCCTTTACTCGCCCACATCCTGCAATATGGCGAATGGTTTTTGGTAAGTTTCATATTTATAGTTTTACTTATACAGTGCCAGTTTTAACTTGGATAAATTGTACAGTTGTATAATAACCTCCACAAATACCATGGAGCACAGCTGTGCTCAAAACTTGTGAGAACCAGTGATTTTTTTTTTGATAGTTTCGGTAATCTTCTGTACTTAGTTATATCGGTAAATGTGAGCAGTGTAATTCTATATCAGGGTAGTCTGATTATGATTGGAGCACTTTTAAGCCACACAAAAAGGCACATTCATTTGGATGATTGAAGGTTTATTTCTTATTTAAAAACAAAAACCTTGTTTAGCATTTGTACTTTAGTTATTTTCCAAATTAAGAAGATACAGTTATCATTGGAAAAGACATTGAAAAGACATTGCTTTATAACTAAATACAGCATTTCTGCTAAACTTTTTTTTTTTCCAGGAGTATATACCATTGTTATACATACTTACTTAAGCGGTTATATATTTTAGCATATGTTTATATAAATTCTTTTTTCTTTATTAAATGTTAGGAAATAGTGAACCATAATTTTCTTACCAGGTGTTTAATTTTGTGCCTCGTTGAATTGAGGTTGAAATTCAGTTAAAAATGCACAAAATAGCATGTTAGAATTTAATTTTATTAGTTTAAAAACTACCTTGAACTTGACTGATCCATGTAAACAGGTAAAGTTTACTAAACAACCTTTCATTTTAAACAAATTGTATTAAGCAAAGGGGAGAGATTTTTCTCTAACAAGTGACTAGAATAGCTTATTTCAGATCCCGCATCTTTCAGATTTTAGAACTAGTAGATCTTGTTATCTTTATACTTCACTTTTTAACTTTTTGATTTTATTCATAGTTTATCAGAAAACTCTAGTACCTTGTGCTTAGCCTGTGAATTCTACTAATGAACTTCAGAAAACATAGTGGTTTCATATACTATATTTAATTTAAAGTCTTTTTACTACATTGTAGTAGGTATAGACCTTATTGTAGTTTGTCATACTTAGGATTATTTCTTTTTGTATTACAGTGAGGGTTTTTTAAATGTTATCTTAACATAGCACTACTACTTCTGTTCAATGCTTCAGCTCAGTGATTTGAGCTTTTAAAAACCAGAGTTCTTATGCACGGATAATCTTATGAGCATTAAACCATAGTTGTGCCATTTTAAGATAACATTTAGAAAACTCACATTGCCTGGGATCATGATTCCCCTTCACCAACAAGTAGCAAGCTCATGGGGTTCCCAGCTGCAAGGGCATGTACTCCTGCAGCTGAGGCCTACATCAGCTGCAAGCTTCCAGGCTTCGTGGCACAGATGTGCCCTCCAGCTGGGAGCTCCCAGCCACAAGGGCACCCCCTGACCACACATTTAATTAATGGCATGATAGGAGCGAGCCACAAAGTTCTTGTATGTTTTTTGTGGAATAACTGTTTGTAGCTTATTCCTTCTTTTATCATGCCATTAATTCACAGATTCATAAAAGTTAGGGGCTGGAAGGGACCTCTTGAGATCATCAGGTCACTTAAGCAGGAAAGAGTGCTGGGGTCAGATGACCCAGCAAAGGTGAGCTTCCAGCTGTTTTTTGAAGATATCCAGAGTAGGTGATTGTTTTGATTGAACTTGTGGTGGAGTCATAACTTAAGACATGATTACCTGGTTAATCATGTCGTAAGTGTAAGCTGTGGCAGAGGCCTAACTTAAATCAACACTTGAAGTGGATGGGTTCAGAACTTGACCTACTGTATTACTGGGGGAAGATTGCAAGTGTGCTTGTGAGAGCATGCATGCCTATTAAAAAAAGATTTTGCCTTTTATTATACTTAGAGGTACACTGACACGTTGATCCAATATCAGTTCAGTACTGGCATAAAGAAAATTTGCTGTATTGGATATCGGCCCTATGGGGCTGATAATTTGGCTGATAAACGCTCATGCTGTATGCTGCCGAAATGCAGCACTCAGGCAGCCAGGAGCACAGCCAGCAATGTGGAGAGCTGCCTCCAGCTGGTCAGTCCCATTGTGGAAGAAGAGGGAAGAGGCATGGGGGGCAGATCAGCACCCCCTGCAGTTAGAGAGTGGGGGTGGGGGCAGGAGCTGCCCAGGCGGTGTGGTTGCTGAGTGGGGGATGGCTCCCACCAGGGCCTGCACCCCAGGAGAGCACAGGGGGCATGTGCCCCCAGATCTGTATGGGCGGTGTGGTTGCTGGGGTGGGGTGGGCTGTAGCTGGGGTTGCGTGGGGCTCTTCTTAGCAGGGGATGGTCTCAGAGTAGGTGCCAGCGGCACTGGGAGGATGCTGCATTGATCCTAAATTTTGCCGCAGCTCAGCTCCCAGCACTGTTGCCGCCAGCCACACAGCGCTGCCGCAGCTTTTCCCAGTATGTGGGTGGAGGTGGGGCATTGAGCCAGAGCAGCACTGGGCAGCTGGTGGCAGTGGTGCCAGGAGCAGGATGGCTGTGAAATTTGGGGTGAATGAAGCATCCTTCCAGTTCCATCAACCCCTGCTCCAAGCCCAGCCCCTGTAAAGAAGAGCCCTGGCTGCAGCCCACCCTGGCCCATGCAGATCCTGGGGGGGGGACACCCCCCCCATGCCCTCCCAAGGGTGGCACCACTCCCAAGGCAATGGTGGAAGCTGCCTCCCCCCCACACGAGCCACAGCTTTGCCCCACTCTGCCTGGGCAGTGCCTGCCCCATCCCTCACCCCTTCTACCCCACGGGACTGACCAGCTGGAAGCAGCTGTATTGGAAATTGTATCTGTGTCAGCCATATGCCTCCTTAAATATAGGCTATTGGTATTGGCTCCCAAAATCTCTATTGGTGCACCCCTAATTATTTTTTTTCCCCTGGCATGGCTTTGTCAGCTACAGTTAAGGTCTCAGCTATTCGGAATAGGCAGATCTTCATGGTTCGAGAGGATGTAGTTCCATGGAGTAACGGGTATATCCCAGAAGCGCAGCAAGTATCTCAAATAGCAGGCCACAAGTCCATAGTTTGTTTAGTTCAGTTTCTGTTCCATCTTGATGTTGTACTGCTGCATGAATTTGTAGAACTGGAGAGCTGTGCATTTGTTCTGCCTACATAACTCTAGGCAGAATCTGCCCCTTATTGTATAAGGCCTCATGCAGTTGCCTTCTGATTATTACATATTAAACAAATTAGGACTTTTTTTTCCTCATGTTGCTTTTTCCCCTCCTGATATTGCTGTGTGACTAAGTTAGCATTTTGAATGTCTGAATAGTACATTTATTGCCTTGATGTTTTTGGATTTGTTTTTAACTGTCCCTGTAATTGTTTTTTAAACTTGTAAGTTACTGGTATGTTCTTTTTGTCCTAATGTCGTTTGGCGTCTAGCAGACAGGGTTCTTTAGGTAAATCTGTACAGGTTTCCCTCACTTTAGATGCATTCCTGAAAAACTGCGCATAACTCGAATTCACATAAAGGGAAACCACTCTACAAGGTAACAAATAGGGATATGTTCCAAGACCTTGACAGCATTGGCAGCAGGTAAGTCTGCTGGGGCCAGGGTGGCACCGGGCTCTTCCTGGTGGGGGGGCTGGACCAGGCTGCACTCAAGGGAGAGGGCAGCAGCGCTGAGAGGTGGGCTAAGGTTGGGGCTGCAGCCACTCCAAAATTCGCCATAGTCCCCACAATCCTCCTTCCCAGTGCTGCTGCCACACAAGCCGAGTGCAATGCAGCCCAGCCCTCACTGGCAAGAGCCCCAGCCCACAGTGGCAGCCCATAGCAGCAGGAGCTGCACCCCCTGTCTTGCGCCCGCCCTGGCTGTGCAATGCCTGCCTCTACCTCAGCCCCACTCCCTCCCTTACCGCCAGCAGGAGGGCAGATAGACGCCCCACTCACCCCAGCCCTTGCTCCTGCTTGTACCCCGCTCCCTTCCTTACTGCTGCGGCCTCAATCTGTCCCACGGCTCACAGCCTCCCCCCACGGACTTACCTGCTGCTGATCGCATAAGAGTGAACTTACCTCTCATATAATGAATTTTGGGTATAAAAAAGGTCATCTCATAAGAGCAAATGCGCATATACAGAACCTGCATAAAGCAAGGGCAACCTGTATTTTTTATTAGCCCAACTCAAATAGTTGGAAAAAATCTTCTTTGCAAGATTTTGGGTACAAACACCCTTTATCTGGAAGCTTCCTCAGCCTGAGGAAGGGTGTTTGTACCCAAAATCTTGCAAAGAAGATTTTTTCCAGCTATTTAGGTTGGTTTAATAAAAGATATTGGATTTACCCAAAGAACCTTGTCTGCCTATGTCCGTAGACTAACGCAGCTACAATCTAAATTTGTTGTCTAGGAATTTATTTTAATTATTGAAAGTTTCATGCACAGACACTGAATAAGAAACCCAGACAGAATGCTACCAGATGTGATTTCTACTGATTTGAAGATATGTCATATCAGCCTTATTTATTTATTTTGACTCTTAATGGCAAAAATCAGCCCACCAAGTTAAACTGCTCACCAAAGCAGCTAGTGGACTCCAGGCACTGAAGCTTAGCTTACAGCCGCTTTGCATTGCCCAAGTAGCTCATAGCAGCCAAGCAGTATGTTGGTCCATCTGGTGATTAGTTTTGCAATTGATTATTTGGTTTAAAGGCTATGTTATTGAAACCCACAGCCTGTGGAGTTGGGAGCAGAAAGCTCGTTCCTTCAGTCCTTGTGTTTCTGTGCTCTGGGGGTTTCCCCCCTACGTTTTTGACTCAGTTGGTATTTAAATAGTATGCAATGGGGAATCATATAACAGGTGCATTTTCAAGATTTCGTTTGTGGCTGCAAAATATTGTGGACCCAGAATCCAGACTTGTGTAAACTGTCATTTTTGTGTGCTTTTTGCCATTGTCCATGTCAGCTTTTGAATGTTGCTTTGGAACCAACTTTTGACTGTCTGGCCTAGCTAATTTCATTGTAGACAGTCTGTATAAATATGATTCTACTACTTACAGGTCTCAGCGTTCTCTATTTCCTGTTTCTGGTGTTCGTGCTCTTCCTCAACTTTGAGCAGGTGAAATCAGTGATGTATTGGCTGGACCCTAATCTCCGATACGCTACCAGGGAAGCGGATATCATGGTATGTACCTGTCTGCCAGTTACAGCTGCTCCATATTAACTATCAATCTCTACATTCAGATTAACCAGGAAGCAAATTAATTTTCCATGTCTGTGATGCAGATCTATAAAATTTGGCCCTACTGGGTCTGTTGTGTAAAGAATGGGTATGATGCAGGATATCATACTTGTCAACATAATATCTGGACTGTAGTCTCAGCAACCCAGAATCAAGTCAAAACATGACAGACTGTTCCTATCTATGCAGAACTATGTTTAATGGAATCCATAAATCTCACTGTTCTGACAATACTAAGCAATGACACTTTATCATTTTTCTGCTTTCCCTGTACTTGATTACTCATATTACCGTATTTTTTCAAATCCAGGATGAGCCCCCCTCACCATTTAACATGGGGAATATCATAGAAATCTTAAGAGATACATGGCTGGAAGGGATCTCCAGGGGTCATCTAATCCAGTCTCCTGCCTGAGACAGGATCATCCTTATCCAAACCACTTTATACAATCCATAATCTAACCTCTTCAGAAAACTGCCAACAACCCTGAGAGACCACAAGCCATAACACTCTTAACATGCCACATGTAAAGCAGGGGAACCATGATAGCCAGTGTATAGTGTCCTGCTTCTATAAAAAGTTGTTAATATATGCTCAAGAGATACCAAGTAGAGGGCTATGTCCCCCACTACAGAGAAAGGCAAAAACCCCCACAGCCTGTACCAATCCAACCATGAGGTAAAATTCCTTCCTGACCCCAGATATGGTGATCAGTCTGACCCTGAGTGGAGGGGCAAAACCCTCTAGCCAGGAACCTCCAGCTTTGGTGCCAGCTGGAATGTTGGCAGAATACTGCCCCAGTCAAAATGCCCAGCCTTGGCTGGAGCTGTCACCCAGTGCGTCTGAGAGAGGCTTAAAAGCACCTTGACATGAGACATACCCAGAGTAGAACACAGGCATAACTAGGCCTATGTCATCCCAACCAGTGGCTCTCCAACCTCCTCTTGAACACCTCCAGTGATGGAGAATCCACAACTCCCCTAGACAGTCTGTTCCACTGCCTCACTAGTCTAACAGTGAAGAACTACTTAACTTGCTTTGCTACAACTTCAAGCCATTGGTCTGTCTCCTGCTCACTACAGGAGAGAGAAAAGTGCCTTTCCTCTTGTTAATATTAGTCCTTCGTGTATTTGAAGAGTGCTCTCATAACCCCTCTTAAGGATCTTTTCCACAAGCTGAACATGCCTAGCTCCTCCAGACTTTTATTATATAACTTCCTTTCCAAGTCCTTTATCATCTTTGTCACACACCTTTGGACCATCTCCAAGGTGGATAAATATCGACCATTTTTTTTAAAGGGTTTTTTATTTAAATCAGATTATTTTTATTATTTAAACTTTTTATTAATTTTTTTTGGTCAAGATGTTTTTAAAAAAAAACGTTATATAAAGATGGTTTTAATTTAAGATATGTTAAAGCTCAAAGATTTCATCATGGAATAGGGATTATAACTTCTAATTATATACTATTTGAGACAATGTATTCATGTAACCTTTTAAAAAGTTTTATAAATGGGTCACAACAGGCCATGAACTATATTAGGGGCCCAATCTTATGGGGTTCCCAGAGGCTTCTCTCTAGATTAGTAAAGATTAAAGAAAACCACTCTACCCAATGGGACTCAGTCCTTGGTCTAGAAGTTCCCATGAAGTGTCTCTGTGATGCTTAGTTTCAGTTCTAAAACTGTGGATTTGTGTCTCTAGAGAACACGATTCTTTGGGAAGATGTGAGATCTTTTATTAGTCCAACTAAATAGTTGGAAAAAATGTTCTTTGCAAGCTTTTGGGAACAAATGTCCTTCTTCAGGAATAGGGATAGTTTGTCTCCAGAGATAACATCCTTGTTAACAGCAGTATACAAAGATGCAAGGTAACAGACCTGATTACTAAGGATCCTGGTTTTCCCCAATAAAAAAAAATAAATCACAAATTCTCTGATAAAAACCCCAAAATCTGTTACTAAAATTAAAGGCCCCCCACAGCCCTCCCTGCCCTGCAGGTGCCTCTCAGCTGCCGGGGCCATGGGGCCAGGGACCTAGGTCCACAGCTCCCTGCCCCCAACAGAAGGCAGCTGCAGCAGGAGCATGGAGCTGGCTCCCCCAGTGCTGCAGGCTGAGGGCTCAGGCAGGGGCAGGGCCAGCTCCCGGGTGTCAATGGGGACACGTGCCCCCCAGATCTGTGCTGGGGCAGGCTGTGAGCTGCCCTGGTGACGTGCCTCCTGTACCTGCAGTTTCCCTCAGTGTAGCCCTGTGCGCAGGAGGTCACCACTGGGGTGGCGCAGGGCAAGCAGCTGCTAGGAGATCCCCATGTGGCTAGGAGATCCCCAGTTGTGCCGCATTGTGGGAGAGGGCAGCAGGGAATTGGGCACATGGCTGCTCGCCGCTGTCCCCTATCACTCTGCTTCCCTCCTCCACAACCCAGCGTGGCTGGGGACAGAGGAGCTGTTTGGGGATCTCCTAGCAGCTGCTCTCCCTGCGCCACCCCAGCAACATGCCTCCTGCACGCGGGGCTACACTGAGGGAAGCAGCAGGTGCAGGAGGCGCGTCCCCAGGACAGTGCTGGGGCGAGGAGGAGATCCTCGCGTGGCCCTGCTGTTCCCAGCAACACCGGGTCATGCCTGCGTGGCTGCAGAGGCCCCATGGAAGAGACGAGGGAGCCTGCACAGATCTGGGGGAGCGAGTGGGTCCCCTCTGCCCCCTGAGAGCAAAAGATACTGTGCTCGGCTGGCTGCACATGGACCACCTGCAGCCCTATTGGCCCGATCAGGCTCGGCGCCTCCATGTGTGGCTTCCCTTAAGGGCCTATAATGCTGCTTGTGGTCCACGTGCAGCCAGCCAGGCACTCAGTGTCTCTTGCTGACACCTCCCCGCTCCTGGCTGGCATGACTGGCTGGCTGCGTAGGGACCGTGAGCAGCGCTATGGGCCCTTAAGGGAAGATGTGCATGAAGGCATTGAGCCCGGTTGGGCCTATTTTAACACTGTGGGCAATCCATGAGCAGCCAGCCGGGCACCCAGTGTTGTTCACCAACACTTCCCTGTTCCCTCAGCTCCCCAGCCCCCCCTCACCCCAACTACCCCCCCAGCCCCTTGTAAGCCCAACATACCTAACCTACAGCCTCCAGAAGGAAAGTAAGCCAGAGGTAAGCCTTGGGACTGATTTAAGGCCTCAGGCCCTGCCCTCCCCCCACTCTAGGCAGGGCGGGGGCTTTCCTGATGCTTTTGCAATTGGCTCCTGGAGGCTGGAACTCAGCAAGCCTGCAGAGCTCTTTGCAAAAGCAGGAAATCTGCTGGTTTCTCTACCAGAAAGGAAAATCCTTGTTTTCTCTGATAAAGCTGGGAAATCCGTGGTTTTCTTCATTTTTCTCTGGGAAACAGAAAACCTGGATCCCTGCTGATCACCCACCCATCAGCCCTATTGTCTCTCTACAAGTTTGTGTACAGACAGTCAAGCCCTTACCTTTCTCTAAAAGTGCAAAGTTTCAAGAAGTTAAACAAATTAAAGATATCCAACAACAGGAATTCACTTTTTGTAGAAAACTGTAATTAAATTGAAGTTTCCTGACCAGTGTTTTAAATTGTGATTCAAATCATGGTTTCAATCTGATTGAATACGATGATCAATTCAATATGATTTCAGTCAAATCTGCCCTAACCCTCTCTAACCTCACCATGTCCTTTTTAAAATGTGGAGCCCAGAACTGTGCACAAAAAACCCCCCTTGTCTTGTATTTAAATAAAAGAGGATGGCAGGGACATGCTCTGGCTCCAGTCCGGAGTTGGGGCCAGAGCCACAGCTGCTGCTTACCCCCCCGCCCCATTTCCCCCTTCTCTGGTAGCTTAGGGCTGTTATTTACTGTTAGGAAGCTTGATGAGATTAACAATGTATTTAGACTATGGTAAAAGTGTTTTTTAAGAATGTAGGTACAGGTTGTAATTGCTAACATGTAGTCTGTGCTGGAGAAGATTTAGGGGTGGCTACCGCAGCAAGAGCCCTAAAATAAAACTGACCATCTTTTATTGCCCTTGAGCAGCACAGTGCAGCTGCAGCTTTCCTTACAGTGGGTCGTACGTGCATTTTGATCTGTACCTGATCAGCCTGACTGGCTTGTGTGAATAGGAGCTTGGTCCCTAAAGCCTCAGCCACAACAACCCCCACCACTGTGGCTATCCCTGCACAGGTGTCATTGTGAAAGCATCATAAATCCAGTACCACTGAGCTATGTTGTTTCATCACCTGCAGAGGTCAGTGAATATTTTCACAAGGTAGAGAGGGCAGAGTTTCTTATTAGTTTCTTATGGATGGAATATTCTCATACATTGAGAGTCTTATTTAACATTTAGTTTGCAGTAGAGATGCTTTAATTGAGCATTAACTTTGCTTGCTGCAAACCAGCATAAACAAACCAGCTTTCTTTCATGTTCTTGGGTATTAATGGCCTGTAGTTACTTTTGAGGAAACTTCAGCTCACCCTTTCCTTAGCAAATGACAGTTACAGGTTCACTCCAGCTTTCTGCTTCTGCACTCAGACTAAATATCCTGAATGCGAATGTGTTTATTGGGAGACCAGCTTGAAAAAGAAAACAAGAGAACAGTCATATGAAGAGTCAGATAAGCAGCTTGTGTGTGAAACTACCCCTGGCAGCAGACTGCGGATTTAGCACTGAGCACAGAATGTCAAGGACAGCATTAACATGAGAAAATCTCAGTCAGCTGAGGTTTTATTTGTATTTTTCCACACTAATGTTCTGTTCTTAGTCATATGTACACCATTTGCCCCAGAGACAACCTTATCCCTTCAAATTCAGGTTGCATCATGGTGACACTAAGTATTTTTCCATTCTTGATTACCACAGCCTTTGATTGACTAACATTTTGGGAAATTAATTCAAGAGTAAAGAATGCAGATCTGCCTACCTCTTCCTTGGAGCAAATTTGTCCTTGCTTTTCCCTATTTGGGGATGATTTGTGCATGAGGACAAAGTGGTTGATTATTAAAAAGTTAATAACAAAATTGAAGAGATAAGAAAAGTATTATTGTTTTTATGTGGAGATAAAGTCTGTCTCCTTGTAAAACAAACAGAAGTCCAGCCTGCAGCAACACTGCCATTCTGTACAGTCAGGGAGCAGGTTGCAAGCTATCCCGTATGGCTCTGAGGCCCAGGAAGAGAGATTCTGCCTCCAGTCCCAACCACTGCACAAATCCAGCGTTTGTAAGTGGGGTCACGTACCATGGACAGGATTCGCCAGAGTACATTACAGAAACCATGATAAACAGGTCGAGTGATAAGAAAGATGCCCCACAGATCTGTGTGCGTGTATCTCTGCCAACCTGTCCTGTGGCTGCTGTGGCTCATTTGACAGTCCAAAGTACATCATTGCAATTACACTGTACACATTCCTGTCACAATATCCTCACCGCGTGTCTGCGTACCCGCATATCCATCACCATCAAAAAGGCTTTTGACAAAGTATCCCACAATATCCCTGTGGGAAAACTGGAAGATTGTGGGCTCAGCTGCTCAACGGTTCAGTGGCTGGGAAACTAGCTACAGGGTAGGACCCAGAGAGTTCTCATGAACAGATCTGTATTGTCCTGCCACAAAGTGACTAGTGGTGTCCCTCGGGAGTCTGTGCTTGGACCAGTGCTTTTCAACATCATAGAAGTAGGGTTGGAAGGGACCTTAGAGATCTTCAAGTCCGACCCCCTGCCAGGGCAGGAGAAAAAAACTGGGCTTAAATGATCTCAACTAGGTAGGCATCAAGCCTCCTTTTAAAGACCTACAGGGTAGGAGCCAGCACCACTTCCCTTGGAAGTTGGTTCCAGATCC
>NW_017728886.1:231475862-231480771 GCF_001723895.1 Crocodylus porosus
CAAAATCCCTTTCTGCTTCCGTGCTTTCAAGAAGTGTGTTTCCCATCTTATAAGTGTGCTGCTGGTTACTACTGCCCAAGTGCAGCACCCTGTACTTGTATTGAAGCGCATCGTGTTTTTGTTAGCCCACCCCTGTAACCTATCCAAGTCTTGCTGCAGTCTCTCCCTCCCTACTAGCGTGCTCACCTCACCCCAAATTTTGGTATGATCAGCGAATTTAAACAGGGTGCTTTTCACCCCATCGTCCAAATCGCTGATGAAGAAATTGAGCAGCACGGGCCCAAGGACCGAGCCCTAGGGGACTCCGCTGCCCACTTCCCCCCAGGTTGAATATGACCCATCCACCACCACCACCCTCTGAGTGCGACTCTTCAGCCAATCTGCAATCCATCTGACTGCATAGGCATCGATGCCACAGTCGCCCAATTTTTTAATGAGGATGGGGTGGGAGATGGTGTCAAAGGCCTTGCTGAAGTCCAGAAAGACTACATCCATGGCAACACCTGCATCCAATGCTTTTGTGACCTGATCATAAAAGGCAGTCAGGTTGGTCTGACATGACCTGTCCCTAATGAAACCGTGCCGGTTGCCCTTGAGCATCATCTCTGAGGCCGGCCCATCACAGATGCTCCATGATGATCTTTTCAAAGAGTCTCCCTAGGATTGAGGTAAGACTGACAGGCCTATAGTTGCCTGGGTCCTCCCTCCTCCCCTTTTTAAAGATGGGGACCATGTTGGCTACCTTCCAATCATCCGGCACCTGGCCTGAGCACCACAAGCGCTTGTAAAGCCGTGCCAAGGGTCCTGCAATAACCCCTGCTGGCTCCCTCAACACCCTGGGGTGGAGAGCATCTGGACCCACTGATCTGAACATGTGCAGACCCTCCAGAAGCTCTCTAACCCGGTCCTCCCCAGCCTGAGGTCTGGAGGCGTTCCCCTGGAGTCCGTCTTGTATCACAGTGGGGAAGTCCTGGTCCCTGAACAAGAAAACAGAGGTGAAGAATTGGTTAAAGAGGTCTGCTTTCTTCTCTGGCGCAACCACCAGATTGCCCAGAGAATCTTGCAGGGGCCCAGTGTTTCCCGGTGCTTTCTTCATCCTCCCTATATATTTGAAAAAGGACTTTTTGTTACCTTTATTTTGGACGCTAGTCCTAGCTCTATGTCTGCCTTAGCTTTCCTGACAGCCCCCCTACAGGCCCGAGCAGAGGAGGTATACTCCTCTTCAGATATAGCACTCCCCTTCCACCAGATGTACGCCACCTTTTTGGCAATTAGGCATTCCTGGACACCCTTGGTGAGCCGGGGGGCTTTCAGGCACTCTTGCCCCTCTTGCTTCTTGTTGGGATGGTCACCCCTTGGGCCCTGAGTATTGTCTCCTTAAGGAACAACCACTCATCTTGGGCACTGAGTTCCCCTGCCCTTGAGAACCCTAGTGCTGGTAAACTCCAGCAAGCGATGATTGCTATCACCTAGGTGGTCAAGGACCTGGAGGCCCCTTACCAGTTCGTCACCTGTGGCCAGGACCAGGTCCAACAGGGCATTTCCTCTGGTGGAACTGTGCACCTCCTGAATTAAGTGGAGGTCCTGTATCTCGGCCAGGAACCTCCTGGAATGGTCCGACCTGGCTGACTGTTCCTCCCAGCAGATGTCCGGGTAATTGAAGTCACCCGTGATAATTACATCCCTTGCCTTAAGTGCCTCTGCAAGCTGGCCTGAAAATTCCCGGTCCAGCTCCTCCCCTTGGTTGTGGGGGCTGTAGTAGATCCCCACCGTTAAATCCCTCTCCCCACGGTCCCCTTATATCTTGACCCAGAGCACTTCAGCTTGCCCCTCCTCTGACCCCATTTTGCTGGCAGAGGATATGTATTGCTCCTTGACAGGATACATGTATTGTGTCCAGGATACATGGATACATGTATTGCTCCATGTATTGCTCCTTCGTTACCAATGATTTGGATGGGGGAGTGAAAAGCTCGCTGGCCAAGTTCGCATATGACACCAAGTTATGGGGCAGTTTGGCCATGCCAGAAGATAGGTTACTGATACAGGTGGACCTGGACAGGCTAGAGAATTGGGTAGACTGGAACCAGATGAAGTTTAACACTTCCAAATGTCAGGTGCTTCATCTGGGGGCAAATAACCCTCAACATATATATAGGCTCGGAGGCGACAGCCTGACCTGCACCACAGCTAAAAGCGATCTAGGGCTAATGATTTACCACTGCATGAACATGAGCCATCAGTGTGATGTGGTGGTTAGCAGGGCAAATAACACGCTGGCATACATCAACCGATGCATCTCATGTAAAACTAAGGAAGTGTTACTCCCACTGTACTCAGCACTGGTGAGACCGCAGTTGGAGTACTGTATCCAGTTCTGGGTGCTGGACTTCCAATAAGGACATGGAGAAACTTGAAAGGGTCCAGAAAAGAGCCTCATATGCAGAGCAAGCCATATGAGGAAAGGCTGAGGGACCTGGGCCTCTTTAGCCTAAAGAAGAGAAAGTTGAGAGGGTACTTGATAGTGGCTTATCAGAGGAGGAGTGCATCAGGATCTTGGTGAACAACTGTTCACTAGGGCACCCTTAGGGAAGACCAGGACCAAGGTATATAAACTGGAAGGCTGTTTCAGGCTTAATACCAGGAAAAACTCCTTCACAGTGAGGGTGACCAGACTGTGGAATAGACTCTCTCCGGAGGTGGTGCAGTCACCTACCCTGGAGGTTTTCAAGAGGAGACTGACAGTCACCTCTCTGGGGTCACTGGACCCCAGTTTCCTTCCTGCCTAGAGCAAAGGGGCTGGATCCGATGATCTGCAAGGTCCCTTCCAGTCCCTAACGATCTATGAATCACCCTTGCCCATCACAATGACACAACCTCACTCCTAACCCTCCTTTCCCCCTCCCCTTCCTATGTCTCTTTCCCAATCTCTTCAGTCATCACTGTCATCTCTCTCATCAGCTCCACTACCATCATTGTCATTATCTTTGCTGTCTTCAGGGGTCCCACTCCTGAGCAGTCTGTGCCAGTCCATCCTCTTCCATTTGATCCCCACCATCTCCTCCCTGATGTCTGCTGCCACTTTCTTGTAATACCCTTGCATCAAAAGCCTTCTTCTGTATTGTATTTACTGCTCATTTTCCCAGTAGCCTTTTTTTGAACTTGCATGCCTGGCATTAGAAAAAGGAGAAGGGCACTCCTAATGTAGATGGGAACAGTAACATGTGTTTCAAAATTTTTCTAATTTTAACCTTTTAAGCTTGGTGTACTTTTTTCACTGAAATGAAAATACCCTACTTCTCTGTTGACCGCAGATGTTAGAGCGTAGCTGAGGATTCTTGTTGTGTTGTTAACAGGAATATGCTGTGAACTGTCATGTTATCACCTGGGAGAGAATACTCAGCCATTTTGATATATTTGCCTTCGGGCATTTCTGGGGCTGGTCAATGAAGGCCTTGTTGATCCGGAGCTATGGCCTATGTTGGACTATTAGCATCACCTGGGAGCTCACTGAGGTAGGTTATATGTTAATTATAGTCAAGGAGATAATACTGACTTACAACATTTGGAAAAGAGCATGGGCAGTTTTGCTATAGCAGGTTTACTACTGCTTGAACTGAAAGTAAACACTGAGCAATTCAGTTCTCTGCAGTTTTGGATCAATACCAGTGCAGCCACACCAGTTTCTGAATGGGAACTGTTCCCTAGTCTTGCAGTATTTTACCACATAACATGCATCTACCCTTTAGTAATGTGCCCCTTCGCCTACAACCCTGTACTCGCCCCAGATACAGAACCTGTGCTAGTGTTTTGAATTCTGATTTTAAAATACTGTCATAATCTAATGACCGATGACTCATTTTTGTGTTAGTGTTACAAGAGTTCTCTGTGAAATGTGGCCACACTTACCCTACAGCTCACTTCTACAACTGACTTACCATTCTCAAGTCCTGTTTTGCATGATAATCGTTGCTATTCAGATTGACTTGGCTAAAAGAACTGCACAGTGTCTTGTTACTGGATATGTTGTAGTATTGAACTTGATTACTTGTTATTCTAGATAACTTGGTTTTATCTAATCTAAAACCCACCTGAGAAGAATGTTTATTTTACTGAAACTCGTGAAGCCACATTGCTATGAACCTAAAATCCTGTTTCATCCCACCTGCATGATCAGGGTATGGAAGGTACCATTTATAGGAAAGTTTGATGATACATCTTGTAAAAAAAACAATTTTCTGAACTTAATTGTCAGTTGTTAAGGAATTTAGACAAACTATCTCCAATTTGTGTAAGCCAGAAGTTCTTGGGACAAAATTTGCAAACTTTAAGGTAGAAATTAGGGCTCCTGAAACTATATTATGGTGCTTGTAGAAGCCTAATTTTCAAAGCTACAGCTTTTGCTGACTTCAGTGAGTCTTCAGGGTGATTGACTCCTTTGAATATTAAGTCACTTAGGCATATTTATATTTCTAAAACATATTTGCTGAATGTTAAGGAATGCAATTTGTAAAGGGTTGGCCCTGTTAGTTCCTTTTTACAAATGTGTGTTTTTATTTTTTAATGTTTGAGGATACCTCTCTTTCCAGGTCACTCTCGGAACTACCGTGAAAAATAAAATTTGATTCATGAGGGCAGTAGGTGACAATGAGGGGACAACATTTGTCTTTGCCTCCTGTAGCACAGGTTTAAATCCTGACTTCTCTCTCACAAAAAACTGACTCTCTGCATTTCATCATCCACAAACGCTCATAGTATGGGTAACAAGCAGGCAGAACTCCCCCTCCTGCTGGCTGACACCAGCCTGGACATAGTGGGGATTACGGAAATGTGGTGGGACGCAACACATGATTGGGTGGTGAATGTCAAGTGCTATAGGCTGTACAGGAGGGACAGGATAGGAAAGAGA
>NW_017728886.1:231480871-231491981 GCF_001723895.1 Crocodylus porosus
GCTACTTCACAGTCAGGGCGGCTAGGGTCTGGAACCAGCTTCCAAGAGAAGTGGTGCAGGCTCGTTTGACCCCAGTACTCTTTCCTGCCATGGCAGGGGGTCGGAGTAGATGATCTGCTCAGGTCCCTTCCGACCGTAGAAACTGTGAAACTTAACATCATGTCATGACCGGTATTTCCTGCTGGTGAAGGGCAAGATGCTGGAATAAATTATGTCTCTTCCAAGTTCAACCTATAGGGAGTTTGCTCCCGCTAAATGTATTTTTCATGTATTGACTCAAATGAGTCAGAAGTAACCTACAGAAGTTATCATGGGTATTGCAGAGGGTCTGTGTTGTTCCTCTCCTGTTAACACTGTTAACTCCTGTTAACAGCTAGCTAAGTCTACATATTGAAACTGAATGCCTAAACATGTGGCAATGTTTCTTACTAAAGGTGGGATTCAAGCATACGTCTCTTTCCTTTTGCTGCACACTACCACCCCAGCAAAGTTTAAAAATCAAACATCTGTGTTCTGTTCACATTTTGCCTTGTTGGCTATAATGTGTAATGCTTTTGGCCAAAATACTGTAATACAGAAGATCACCAAATATTCTGAGTTAAGATGTATAAGAAGTAGATGTAGTTACAATTTCAGATTAGGTTTTTAAAAACTTGAAATTGTTATTAACAGCATAACCGTTCACATGCAACTTAATTCCGTAGAAGAAATGTAAATTTCTTCCTAAAAGTGATAAAGTTGTTAAACAGTTCCTGTATTGCAGTCATTCCCAAAAGGAGAGACTATCACTGTAACTTCTTATAAAATAACCAACGTCCTTTCTTTCTACAAGCATTCTTTCTGCCCCTTCCCCTACATCTGATTAACATCTTTCTGCATGCTTCTGGCACCAGGAAGATGTTTCAGTGTGAAATTCTAGTCGTATGCAAGGGACCAAGCAGGTCCATTGCTTTTACTGTGTTTAAAAAAAAAAAAGAAAAACGCTATATGGGAGCAGAACTGAGTGGCAATTTTTGATGTATTATGAAAGAAAAAATATTCCTCAGATGTTTTTCTCAGCAAGTCCTTGAATGTTCTAAAGGGGTTGCCTAAAATGCCACTTCCTAATTTTTTTGATGAATTGCTGAATGCTATCCAGTCTCAGGTCCTTGGGTCAGTTTTTGTTTTTACAGTTGAAGCAGCTCACTTCTTTTCACTTAAAACAAAATGAAAGAAACTCCACAATCCATTTCTAGTGAGATGCTGTTTTACTTTGTCTCAATGTTGCATTCCATCTTCCTCACTCAAGATTAGAGCATAGCTGTTTCCTGAGAAGCAGGGAATATGCCAGATCCCAGTATGCTGTGCTTGAAATATGTAGCATAGCACAGATAGAGAGAGAGCAAGAGTTTCAAAAACTAATGTTAGGCAAAGTTCCTACATTCCTACTCCTATGGGTATGTCCTAGGGTTGTCAACTGTTTGAATCTGTTCCAGGAGGTTTCATCACATGGCATACTGATGCTAATTACGGCACAGAAACTTTGTTAGGAAGGCAAATGCACATGGCTGTTACATTTTTAAAAACCCACAGGACTACTGTATACATCAGATTCAACATTGAATACTGATTTTAATGAATACCCTATAATTTATCTCCTGGGTGACACTCAGCAGTCTCCTGGAGATTTAATCTAATTCCTGGAGACTCCAGGGCAGTCCTGCAAGGTTGGCAACCTTAGTATGTTCCCACAAGTGGGAACATCTGTTTTCTCTGTGCTCAGGTAGTATTGGCACATTTTGTGCCACTGCTGCTTGCGCTGGGAAACAGCTATGCCATGTGCGATCTAGCATGCAGCACATTATTCTGGGTGTGGTAGGGGAGGCTGAGCTGGCACCTGGGCTGGCCCCAGCGGCCTTACCTGGGGTCCAGGGGGCCTCTGAGAGCTGCAGCCATGGCACTTCTGAAGCAGGGAGCCTGGCCAGCAGCCAGAGCATGGCTCTGGCTAGCTATGCTCTGGCTAGGCTGCCGCCACATGTGACACCCTGCTTTTTTTTTAGGCCTGGGGGTGGCGGGGGTTCATCCTCAGGATCTCCTGCAGTCATACCACCCCCCTGCAATGCAAAGTAGCAGCTCAGGAAACACTTGCATGTGTGGCATGCTGCACCTCAAGCAGGTCTCTGGCACTGCATGCCACATATCCACACTCATCTGGATGTGCCCTGTGAGGCCAAGTTGAATATAGCCTGAGTATGATTTGGAGTTGTTACAGTCTGATCTGACTTAAGTCACAGGTTCTAAAAAACTTCATTACCATTGGATTCACACTTTGCAGAGATGCAGTGCTTGCATGAGCATGGAGAGTGAAGTATCCACCTTCTCTGAGGTCCTTTCGGAACAAGAACGAAACACTTCAGCTTGACAATATGGCAAAGCTTGCATGGTCATTAAGTGGCTCACCTAGGAAAAGAAAAATGGCACTTAAGCTTTTATAAGCATTCATTTCCCTAAAACTATCTTTAACAGAAAAAGACAAAATGTTCTCAAAAGAGTTAAATTAGACCAAGTCTTAAATATTTTTGTTCCCCAACATATCTCGGTATTGACCATTGTGATAATAATTAGAATATTTTTATATTTTAGTTAGGGGTGTACTGATAGCTGATTTTTAGGGAGGCATATCGGTCAACACCAATCCAATTTCTGATACGCAGCCCAACAGCTTGAAGAGCAGCGTCCAGCTGATAAGTTTGTTGTAGTGGAAGGGAAGGAGGGAGGGAAGGGGCGTGAGAAGGCAGATCGAGGCCCCTGCAGTGAGGGAGGTATTGGGGCTGGGGCAGGCACTACCAGCCAGGGCAGGGCGGGGCACAGGATGGAGCCGCGGCTTGTCCGGGGTGAGGTGGGGGTTGGCAGCTTCTGCCCTGCATTCACCTTGGGAGGGCATAGGGGGGGCGTATGTCCCAGGATTTGCACGGGGTGGGGTGGGCTGCTGCTGTGGGCTGGGGCAAGGGCTGCGCTGGGCTCTTCCCAGCAGGGACTGGACCAGGCTGCGCTCGGGGCAGGCAGCAGCAGCCCTGGGAGCAGGGGTTGTGGGGGCTGTAGCCACTCCAAAATTCACTGTAGCCCTCCCAGCACTGCCCCCCACCCTGAGCACAGCCTGGCCCAGGCCCCTCCAGGAAAAGCCTGGTGCAGCCTCAGCCTTGGGCCCAGCTGACAGTGGCAGCCCACCTGCTCTTCGTGCAGACCTAAGGGCACGTGGCCCACATGCTTTCCTAGGGTGTGTGCAGTGGTGGGAGTCACCCTACACTCTCCCCCTCCCCCAGACAAGCCGCAGCTGCATCCTGCCCCAGCCCCAGCCCCTCCCCCTCCATCACTGCAGGGGCCTCTATCTGCCCCAGCCCCCACGCCTCTTCCCTCCCCGCTTCCCTTCCACTACAACACACTTACTAGTTGGACGCAGCTCTCCAAGCTGCTGTGCTCCTTGGTGCCTACATGCTGTGCACATGCATGGGGCATTTATTGGCCAAATTATCAGTCACATAAGGCAAAAAAAGCTGATTCCCTATACAGTCAATTTTCATTATACTGGTGCCAACCTGATATTGGACCGATGTATCAATGCACCTCTACTTATTATATGTTGCTGGAAGTTCTGGGAGCAGTCAGTTGAACATTCATAAACAAAAGAGATCGTTAATGTGAATATTTGGTTTTAGAAAAGCAACAAAATATTCTTTTTCCTTCCCACAAAGGCATGCAGTTATTCTGCACAATTGCTGCATTTCTGAAATGGTTTTGTGTTACGATGTTGAATTATGCCTCAAAAGTCAAAATTTGTGCTATATTCCTGTAGATTGTGCAGCACCAGAAAGTAAAGAGGAAAGAAACTTTAGGTATTTTCATCAGGATTTTAGCTAAAGCTTAATAAGGGTTTTTCCACTGGCTTCAGTGGGCTTTGGACCATGCGTAAGCTATAAGATGTTTAATTCGTTCATTCATCGCTGGTAGCAGGAAAAACAACCTTATAAAATTGTTTGAATTCTATGTTGTTTCACACCCAGAATCTTTTTGTTGTATTCTGTAGCTCTTCTTTATGCATCTTCTGCCTAATTTTGCTGAATGCTGGTGGGATCAAGTCATTTTGGACATCCTGCTATGTAATGGAGGTGGGATCTGGCTGGGCATGGTAGTTTGTCGTTTCTTGGAGATGAGGACCTATCACTGGGCAAGCTTCAAGTAGGTTCTAAAATAAAAGCCAGTAAGCATGTTTGATATTGCAGTGTATGATTCTGAATTTGTAGTGCCTCAGGAAATGGATTTTTGTTACAAAAGTCTTTTTCTGTAGAAGTAGGGTGTAGTTAATGTATGCTTACAATGTTATAAAATGATTAATAATGTTGGGGCACCATCTATTGTTTAATGCATATTCTTTCAATTATAATTGTGTAAAATTCTGCTTGTAATCAAATATGTGAGAGTTGATGACAAGAATACAAAATGATGGAAATGATTTGTCAATTTTTAGTCTTATGTATCAGCAAAACATTGTTTAAAGAAAATGGAGAACCAGATGCACAGATACCTGAATTGTCTGTCCTGTTTAACCTTCTGATTGTAAAGGTTTGGCATCTCTTGCTCTAATGAGTGACACAGTAATAATGCCTAGCTTTTATAGTCTGTCAAATTCTGATTCCCTTCTGTAGCAAGGGCTCTGTTAGTATCTGTGGAATCATTTGCAAAACAGGCTAATATTCATTGTGAATAAGACAGAATCTATTCTGTAATGAAAGTCATGCATAGATCCTAATCATTTAGTTTCTCTCACAATTTTACAAGATGGTAAGCCTTTTTGTCCATGCCTTACAGGGGGGAACTTGGAACACAAATAGTTTAAAAGTGCTTCTCCCAAAGTTGTTTGCAGTGAATTTGTCAGTGCTAATAATAGAGCGCAAATCTACTGCCCTTTAGTTTGAACATATATACTAAATCAATCTACCTCCTTTAGCTAGAGAAGTTTCCCAGGAGGAGGCCTAGGATTATCTCAGTCCATCAGAGGTAGAGGAAGTATTGTAGATGTAGATGTATTGTTCATGCTCCTTTAGTTTGTGAAAAGATGCATTGCAGATGTAGATAGAGTACAGATGTATAGTATTATCCACTAAGGAAACTGTCTGCAGTACTTTTTCCATTATCTTAGATTCATATTCACATTCCTAACATTGTAAATGACTTGGTTGTTTATGTGAAGGTGAATCGCAAAGGAAAGAATGTTCTTTGCTGCTTCTCTTGTGCTAAAGACAGTGTCTCAAATTAAAATACCCCCCAACATATATGTGAGCTATCAAATCTAGGTTTTCCTACTTCAGCTAGAGGTGCAAAGATCTAGAGTGGGATAGTGACATTGCCTCAGGCTGTATCTTGACTTCTAGCTCTCACAGCCATCATCTGGAGGAGAGATTAGGCAGTTTTCTCCGAGTTCACCTTTCCCCCTGCTTGTCACTTGCTTGAATTAAATAGATGTTAATAAAACCATTGTAACCCAGACACAAGACTTTCCTTCTTCCCATATTTGGAAATATTAAATTTAGGGAACTATATAAATGATGGCTAGTCCCATAGCTTGCACACTGCCATGCAAGGGGCCCAGACTGAGCCCAATCATAGTCCAGCAAATGCCAGGAGTGCTGCCTAAGTGATGCAATTGGGCCTGTGAAATGGGAGTCCTATATGCTTCTAAACAGATAAAACTTTAAGGCAAGTACTTAAAGGATGGAGTCAGTAGAAGAATTGCCCTTTCCTTCTCCTTGATGAGGACAATGAAATTGTAGAGCAGGATGAAAATGGGGAACTTGCTACATCTGTCATTTTAATAAAGTCCCTCTATTTTCTTTCCCCGAGGGAAAAAGGATAATACTTGAAAGTCACTGAATGTGGTCAGTTTCAACAGCGCTTGGAATTAGACTTCAGTACTTCCCAATTTTTGCTTTTGCTGCTGACTTTTAAAGTCTGCAGTTAGCTGGTTACAAAGAACACTGTTTTTTGTAGTAGATTGCCTCTATTGAAACACTGAATGAGTTCTGTCTCTTAACAACACCCTTCATTATAGTGCAAAATCATATGCAAGCCTTTGCCCTTGAATAATCTAATGGGGAAAGAGTACTGTATCATGACTTGTTATAGAACAGCTATAGTGAGGTATCACATTTTTTCCTTCCCTCTTCCTTGTCTTTACTGTAGCCATTCTCTTCTTTCAGGGACATTCACACCACCACAGGAAAAATCAAAAGAGCTGTATTACAGTTCACTCCAGCTAGCTGGACCTATGTCCGCTGGTTTGACCCCAAGTCTTCATTTCAAAGAGTTGCTGGAATCTACCTTTTCATGATCATCTGGCAGGTAAAAAATAACTTATGTGAAATCAGAGCTTGTATCAGCTCACTTTACTTACTGGCTGTGTTAGGTTGGAAGATATTAAATTCTTATCTCAGTCCATCATTGAAATATTCAATTAAATGAATTGATACCAAAAACTAATCTGGATGCTATATGACTGAGTTAGACTATAGTTTAATTTAGGAGTGAAATTACAGTATCTGTGAAAGAAACAAATGGTTACAGATCGACATGCTGGCCATGTGGTTAGCTGCTGGAATGGAGAACTGTAAGAGGTGAGGGACAAGCGTTTCCCAACCTCTGTAGGTGTACCAGTATGATGATCAGAATTCTGGCCCTCATTCAACAAGCTTATCCCAGCATGCCAGACTTCAGGTGCATGAAGTTTTAGTAAGGCTGCCTATGTCCTCAAAGCTAAGAGCTTGCTGAAATACCTTACCTTACAAGTAAATTTAATAAAAACTACACAAGTGAAGTCAATGGGACATAATTTTCACGATGAGCCTGTTAACTGGCACTATTGTTGGATTACCTCAGGTATGCAAAAGCTGTATGCATGTTCTAAAGCAGGAATTTGAGGCACTTTAATATTACAATCAGCAGAGGTGGTTATTGTGCTACAGGACTCTCCAGGTGCTTTTTGAATATTTTCTGAACAGTCTCTAGTGTGTGCAACTGTTTGTGACTTAAAACCTTGTTATGTGACTCTTTTAATTTTCAGCTGACTGAGTTGAACACTTTCTTTTTGAAACATATCTTTGTGTTCCAAGCAAGCCACCCTTTGAGTTGGGGCAGAATTCTTTTCATTGGAATTATCACAGCGCCCACTGTAAGGTAATTTGTGTTTGTGGCTCTTTTTGATGGTGAAGTAGGTCTGACTGAGGAACATACATAGAGCTTTGTAAATAAATATAATATGTGAAAAATTATGTATTTGCCTCGAAGTACAAGATGATTATTATGTTTTTAGCTGTTAGGTTAAGATTAAGAACAAAATTCAGTTGTCTAGATGTATGCTCCTAGTGGTTCATATGGAAATCTACGTTTGATTAAAGATACGGGAATTATCTATGATTCTGTTTTGTCTACAAGGTAACTAACTACCAGTGCTATGTGGATTAGTCGTGTAGGGTTTCATGTGAGCTATATCAGTTGACAGTATACAGACTAGGGAATCTACATCTGTGGGTTAGTCTACACACAGGACTCCAGCTATCTACTTAGGATAGTGTGTGGAAAATAAGACAATTAGGAGAGGTAGAACAGTACCTTATTTTAATTAGTTGTGTCAGGTAGCCACTGGGTACAGGTGCATACCCTTACGTCCTGCTGACATCCACTGGCCCTCTCGGGGCGGCTACAACTTTTGGTCAGTGTAGGTGGGGTCCTACACTCTCTATCTTCCCGCCTGCCACAACTTTGATGTTGAAGAGATCTCTTTCTTGCTCTTTTTTTTCTTTTGAGATGTTAATGAAAGGGAGGTGGTGACTACCTGCCTCCACCACAACTGACCACTGGTCTTCACCCCAGTTCCCGAAGCCCTGGGAAAAGGATGGTAAAATAATCAGCCTGAAGCGATTCCTTCCTTCCTTCCTCTTTTCTTCTTTTTTTTTTTTTTTTATGAGTAGATTTCATAGACATTAGGGCTAGAAGGGACTTCGGGAGATCATCGAGTCCAGCCCCCCGCCTAAAGGGCAGAAAGTCAGCTGGAGTCCTAGGATCCCAGCAAGATAAGCATCCAATTTTCTCTTGAAGGTGTTCAATGTAGGTGCTTGGACCACCTCCGATGGCAGGCTATTCCAGACCTTGGGGGCTTGGACAGTAAAGAAATTCTTCCTTATGTCCAGCCTGAAATGATCTTGCAGTAGTTTATAACCATTCAACCTCATCATCCCGTGGGGCGCTCTGGTGAACAAACGTTCCCCCAGGTACCGGTGGTCACCCCGATAAACTTATAGGTGGCCATCAGATTGCCCCTGAGCCTGAGCTTTTCCAGGCTAAAGAGCCCCATGGCTCTCAGCCTGTCATCGTAAGATCTGTTTTCCTGACCTCTGATCATGCGCGTGGCTCTTCTCTGGACTCTCTCAAGCTTCTCCACATCCTTTTTGAATTGTGGAGCCCAAAACTGGACGCAGTACTCCAGCTGTGTTCTCACCAAGGCCGAGTACAGGGGGAGAAGGACATCCTGGGATTTGCTTGAGAAGCATCTATGGATGCAAGCCAGTGTTTTGCTCGCTTTACTAGTGTGCGGGGCCGTTCGTCAACCGACCGCCTCACAGGGGACCCCTGGCCAGAGTGGGATGTGCTGTCCTCACTGTACCCACGCCAGTCTCACCTGCCACGACTTTGATGGTAAAATTAGGAGTTCAAAATATTGTGGCGCGTACAGTTCAGAAGCGGCACTCAGTCTCGGCTGGGTCCAGGGGTCCTGAGGGCTCCTCCACCCCTACACCCTTGCCTAGTCCTCCGGGATGGCCGCCGTGCTAAAGTGGTCCCCCAAGTCTTGCAGCGCTCTGGATCGCGCTGCTCCTCCAAGTACCGCTACCTCATGAATGTCCCTTCCGGCTGTTGAGCCTCCGGGGTGGTAACCCCTCTATCAAGGCCTCAACTCTCCGTGGGTTGGGGAGGGAGTATTCCTCTCCCGCTTCTGACCCGGTCCCCGGTTCTTCGGGGCGTTTGGGCTTCTCCCCACCGCTGCCCCTCGGCTGGCTACCTGTTCCGGGTCTCGTCCGGCTCCAGAAGGTCCGGACTCTCCTCCAAGCCACTTGGACCCTCCGCAGCCTGCCTCCATCTGCACAGACTCCCTCCGCCTCCAGATCCGCCGCCTCCGCCTCCGGATCCACCGCCCCCTCGGATGACTCCGGAGCTTTCTTTTTATCCGCCCGGGCAGGTCCCAATCTGGGTACTTCTGGGTTCCTAGAAAGGGGAAGCCTTGGTGCTTTGCCTTCCGCCGTGACCCGGAAGTCGGGCCTGACCCCACCGCCGCTGGGGCCGCCCTGGCCCAGCACCTTCTTCACCCCCTTACAACTAGCCACAGCATCACATTGCAGGCTCACGTTCATCTTGTGAACAGTGATGACCCCCGAGTCTCTTTCTCCTGTAGTGCTAGCCAGCGTAGCACTGCCAAGCGTATAAGGATGCTGCAGGTTTTTCCTCCCAAGGTGGAGAACCTTGCATTTTTCAACATTAAACACCATCAGGTCCTTGTCTGCCCATTTGCTGAGACTGTCCAGGTCAGTCTGGATTGCCCTCCTGTCTTCAGGTGTGGATGCTTTGTCCCAAAGTTCGGTATCATCAGCAAACTTGGCCAGTCCACTTCTGACTCCAATATCCACATCATTAATGAAGATGTTGAACAATATGGGTCCAAGGACAGAGCCTTGGGGGACCCCACTGGTCACAGGGCACCATGATGATTGACTTCATCAGTTGCCACCCTCCAGGTCCAACCACAGAGCCAGTTTCCAGCCAGCAGATCATGGTGAACCCAGTTGACAGCATGTGGTCGCTTAACAAGCAGAGGAAATCCTTAGCACAACTAGGCAATGAGAGATGGGAGGGTTGGCCTTCCCCATCCCTCTTTCCCCAGTTTGCCTTGGCTTCAAGTCCCTCAGGTCTCACAGTGGAGCCACTAGGGAAGCAGGTCCTTCTTCCCTCCGTCTGGGAGACACCTACTTTCCTTTTGAGTATTTTGTCTTGCCCTGGCGATCTCAGGCTCAATGGGCAGCCTGCGACGATTGAGCCATATCTTCAAAATAAACGGAGCCGAGAAAAGAAAAAAAACAAACTGAGCCAATGGTTTGGGAGTATCCGCCTCTGACTCCACTGCAGATCTCTCCCGCTTTGGGGCTTTTTCTTCCTCCTCTTCACCCTCCTCTTCACCCCTTAGGCGAGGGTTCCACTGCCTCTTTGAAGTCCCACCGGACGCTTACCCTGTCCTTGGGGCATTCTCCCAGTGTCTCTCACTCCCAGGCTTCATTCTTGCCCTCTTCCACCATCCTTGCTCTTCTCCCTTCCCTGGTTCTGCCCCCAGCCCCCGGATGTTGCCCCAGCAGTGGATTTACACCAATCCACTTCACCTGCTGAGGTGATAAAGCCGGGCTGGGGCGGACTGGGAGCTCTCGCCACAGCATGAAAGTTCTGTTCCTGTGAGGTCCGTGTCCCTGCTTGGGGAGGCACCCTAAGTGAGCATCTTCCAGTTCCTCACAACTTGTGCTACAATATATGAACCATGATTAGAACTAAAGGACTAATCACTCTGTGGTCACCCTACAAAACTATATGTTGCAATTTATTGGATACACCTACATGTGCACTTACAGCACTGTTGTTACTACGCCATCATTTAGTACTTCCAAAAGGAACTCCGGCGGAACACAGCTTTTGCTGCTATGCACACCCCTTAAAACATGGGGGACGTGTTCCCTTGGAACTGCATGGGACAGGGCAGGCCGTCTCTGAGGCTGGGACAGCGCCAGGCTCTTCCCAGGGGGGCAGGCCAGGCTGCACTTGAAGCAGGCGGTGGCAGCGCTGGGAGGCACTATGGCAGGGGGGGTGCAGCCACCGCAGAATTTGCCACAGCCTCCCTGACCCTCCCTTCCAGCACTGCTGCCGCCTACCGGGAAGAGCCCAGCACAGCCCTGGCCCCAGCCTACAGCAGCAGCCTGCCCTGGCCCATGCAGATTTGGGGGCACGTACCCCCATGCCCTCCTGGGTCGCATGCAGCAGCAGGAGCTGG
>NW_017728886.1:231493111-231536153 GCF_001723895.1 Crocodylus porosus
ATTTGAGCATTTCACAAGCTTTTATATTTGTTTGCACTCAAAGAATCCCGGTTAGTTAGGAAAGGGCTATTATCCCATACAAATAGAATTCTTACGTCTATGCTGGCAGAAAGCATTTTCTTTAGTTGTATTACCTAACAGTACCTTCCACTCACAGGTTGTCAGAGTATTTTAGGGAAGAACTTGCACTTTTCTGCTATTGGTGCTGTACATATTCTGAGAATGAATGAATGAAGGAGTATACTTACCCATGCTGAACCCAACATCAGAACGCAATCTTTTCAGAATAGTTTCAGAGTGAGAGCTGGCCATAATCTGGCATTTGTTTTCTTGTTTT
Source organism: Crocodylus porosus (assembly GCF_001723895.1). NCBI lineage: Eukaryota > Metazoa > Chordata > Crocodylia > Crocodylidae > Crocodylus > Crocodylus porosus. Next base: position 231,493,449 of record NW_017728886.1, read on the forward strand.
CATTTGTTTTTTTTAAAACCCACTTTGGACTATTTTTTTTAAGACTGTTGCACTATCAGTGTACTACTTTTAACCTCCCAGGTTCCAGTGCACACTCTTGGGAACAGCTGTGTTTTAAAATGGGGAAAATAGCTCCAAAGCTTAGAGCATTGAGAATTAAAATAAAATTTATTCTTTAAAATTTGTTATGTCTAAGATTGGTCTATGGCTTGAATTTCTCACTGGGATTAACCAGTGAGAAATTCAAGCCATAGACCAAGTTTGTCCTAGAAAAGTGAAGTAACCTTAGTAGGCCAGCATGTATTAGCTGGGTGCATAAGTTGTTAAATCATCAGTATTCTGCTTTATAATGTGTACATATGACAGCAATGTTAACCATTCTTGTTTTCAGCTTCATTAAAGAATTCTCTTATCTTGTTTCTGTTTGCAGGCAATACTATGCCTACCTCACAGACACACAGTGCAAAAGGGTAGGAACTCAGTGCTGGGTGTTTGGGTAAGTGTTCTCATCTGTCAGAAGTCTTAGCAACGTAATGCTGCATGCCGTATTTTTATTGTTTTTAAGTGTCAGCAATATGCTCAGTGCAGTCCTAGCTATGATGTGAAGCTAGTCTTTGTTCCACATTGCTTTCAGGCTAAAAGATGGGCATAAAAAAGGCTCCTTGGGAGCTGAAGAAAACAGAATATTAGATTTGAGGGATGAGGAGACAAGGGAAGGAAGCTATGTAAGGGCTATGGTGTGATAGGACATCTGCATTCTTTTTCTACTTAACTACTGATGACTTGGCCTCAGCAAATTACTTACCTCTAAGGGCATTAATTTTAAGGCTGCAAAGTGATGCTTGCTTATTGTCAAGAATATGGAAAGCTTAAATTAGAGAGCAGACTATGGTCTTGTATGAGGCCACAATTTCCTTATTTCAGTCACCATTACCTACATGAGAACAACATTTTTGGTCCATAATAAACGATAATAATTTGTATTCTGATAGCGCTTAAGAGCTTGAGTTGGAAACCAAAATCCCATTGTGCAAATGTTTATACATCCCTTTAGGGTCCTTTGGCAAAAGATGTTTTGTGAATGCAAAATATTAAAAGATAAGGATTATTTTTGTAGCTGTTCAGATACCATGTTATCTTGCAAGATGAATCTTTTTCTGCATAGAGAGAATAAGCTTTCCTGTATTTATTTTGTCCAATATTTTTTCTCCACCATCAACTGTAGATAGATTGCTGGTTAACAAATCTTATATTTGTAAGTAAACGTGAAAATTAGTCTTCAGTTACCTGTCTTCTGGCACAGTATGCTTCCTACAATGTCAATAATTAAAATATACTGTATTACAGAGCAGTATACCTAAAGTATGAAGCAGATCCAGATCTCTGAGCTGGGCTGCAGTGAGTTTGGAATTTCCAGTACAATTATTAGGATGGTACAGCTGCATGTTTGTGGCTCTAAGTCATATACAAATAAGGAGTGAAGCCTCTGCTCTATTTGATATCCTCACAGGATGCACTGTCCCTATCATTCTTTAATGCAGTTGTAGAAAAAAACATTACAGTTGCTGCAAAATTATTAGGATGGGCTGAGTTTATATAGCCTGCCCTTCCATTTTGGATATGTTAATAATTGGCTGTAGAACAGACAAAAAGGATGATACTAAGCATGGTTGGAGACTTAAAGGAAGCAGCAAGAAAAATGGGATTTAAGAGCTCTTTGCGTAAACTACCAGTGATGGGGAGAAATAAGTGCCTGACAAAGTAGTGGGCAGCAAATTGTGAAACTAACTGAGCCTCATTTGAGCCTACATTTCCAGGGCAGGAGTTGTAGGCTTTGAAGCCATGACAGCCACACAAGTCTGAAAATTTAGAGGGGGTGGTGGAGTGGCAATGTTCATAGCTGCTCCCTTGCTGCCAAATTTCCATGGGGAGCACTATGTACTAAAGAGCAACAGCTCACCAGGTTGCACCAACAGACTCACCCTGTGTGCTGATGCCACACCACTCCACTGGCCTGTAAATCTGGAGGGATAAGCACCGCTGCCTTAGGGTTAAAAGTGAGCAAAATAACCAGTCATCAGGCATAACTATTTTATTACTAGAGAAAGATGTTTGTAAACAAGGCAAACGTGATGAAAAATGGTTAGCTCTACTATGATTTTTTTTCAGTTTCTCTCACTTAACAGTGATTTTTTTTTTTTAACTTCTGCCTCTGGGGGCATTCTTCTGTATATAGGCTTGGAGCAAAATGTATAGTTTACCCCTATGGGAGGACAGCAAGGGAGGGGCCTGGGGCAGTGCAACTCCAGCCCCTCTTCTGCTGTCTGTCTGGACATGTGCATGCAGTCATTGCTACCAAGGAACCTGGCCATGGGCTCCAGAGCTCAGTGCAGCTGTCTGCAGCCTCCTTACTGCCTGCCACAGCCAGCCCAGGCAGTAGCAGGAAGCTGGCTGTCTGCAAACAACTGCAACAGGCTCTGGAGGACCACCACTGGCTCCACAGTGCCAGTGGTAGCTACATATGCACCTCCGAGTGGATGGCGGGGTAGGAGCCAAGGCTACACTGGCCCAGGCCTCTCCCCCACCATTCACCCAGAGGCATGCGTGCAGCCACTGCTGCCATGGTTCTATGATTCACATAAAAGCTCAGCTTCTAAACCAGTGGTTCTCAACCTTTTTAGACTTAAGGGACCTCTTGTTCGACTCAAGGTACCCCTTGGAAAATACAAGCTCTTAGTTTTCACTCATCTTTTAACTATAGGTTAATAATAAAGCAATTCTTGTGTTGCAAAGAATTCAGAATGATAAGACCCCTGAAGGGATCTCAGAGAGAATCATAGAACCAGAGAAGTAGGGCTGGAAGGGACCTTTAGAGGTCATTTATTTCAGCCTCCTGCCTGAGCAAGCATCGTCCCTATCCAAACCATCTTGTACACTGCATAATCTAAACCATACATAAGATTACCATCAACCCTAACAACAGAGACCTAACACCCTAACCTGCCACAGATAAAGTAGGGGAACCACAGCAGCCAATGCTCTGCTTCTATGAAATGATGTTAATATATGCACAAGAAATCCCAGCTAGAAGGCCATGCTCCCCACTACAGGAAGGCAAAAATCTTCACAGTCCATACCAGTCTGACCATGGGGTAAAATTCCTTCCTGACCCCAAATGTGGCAATCAGTCTAACCCTGAGCAGAGAGGTAAGACAAAGAAACTGCCTAATTTTTTGTAAGGATTAAACTTCTTTTCAAAAATGGATCAAGAAATGAAGTGAATGTGTGCATACTAATGGATCAGTCACTAACCAATGTATGTGTTGCATGTTTCAGACTGAAAAAAACACCATCGCAAGAGCCTGGCTCACCTTGCTGTAATGGAGTAATTGGAAATGTTGCTCTTGGAAAGACTAAAAGTTAGCAGTAGCTTTCAGGGCCCTGCTATATGTATGAAAAGTGGCAATGTTTGCAACCCATAAGAACAGGGGTCAGCAGTCCCCCGGTACATGTCACAGCATGGCACGTGAAGACATTTTGCTTAGCATACTACAGCTGGCCCAGGCCGGCCACAGAACCCGGACTATTTGCAGGAGGCAGCTGGAAGGCTGCAGCCCTGCTGCAAGCAGCCCAGGCTCCATGGCCAGCAGCAGCTACCCAAAGCCTGGGCCAACTGCAGCTGGGAGGCTGCAAACCACTTGTACCTGGCTCCTGAGCCCTAGCCAGGCTCCATGGCAGCAGTGGCTGCACGCATGCCTCTGGGTAAATGGTGGGGGAGAGGCCTGGGCCAATGTAGCCTTGGCCCCTACCCCACCATCCACTCAGAGGTGTGTATGTAGCTACCACTGGCACTGTGGAGCCAGTGGTGGTCCTCCAGAGCCTGTTGCAGTTGTTTGCAGACAGCCAGCTTCCTGCTACTGCCTGGGCTGGCTGTGGCAGGCAGTAAGGAGGCTGCAGACAGCTGCACTGAGCTCTGGAGCCCATGGCCAGGTTCCCTGGTAGCGATGACTGCATGCACATGTCCAGACAGACAGCAGAAGAGGGGCTGGAGTTGCACTGCCCCAGCCCCCTCCCTTGCTGTCCTCCCATAGGGGTGCATGTGCCTGCTGCCACCATGGAGCCTGACTGGAGCTTTGAAGCCTGGTACAGCTGCACCAGGCTTCAGAGCCCTAGCATCGGCTCTGTGACAGCAGCGACTGTATGCATACCTCAGGGCTCAGGACAGGGAAGGGGCTGGGGCAGCACAACCACCCGGAGGTATCCACCCAGAGGTACACATGCAGCTGCCACCAGCAACAAGGATTGAGCCCCTCACAGCTCCCCCATTGTCTGCCCCTGGCACACCAAGTCAAGGCATGGGTGGAGGTTGGGGTGTTTTTGGCACTCTGGCCAAAAACATTGCTGACCCTTACATTAGAATAGAGAGGAGTGGCTAACAACCTACCAGTCCCCTTTCATCAAGTTGGGAAAAAAGTCATTCTTAACATAGGGGAAAAAATTATCATTTGAATGCATGTAGAAATTGCAGTGAAATAAGGCTGATAATACAGTTAATAAATTAAGAAGAAGATTCAGTGAAATTCAGGATGAAAAGGATCTAAAAAGAAGTCTTCAGAAACATTTTGTTCTTCTCTCTTCTACATCGTCTTTAGTTGGTGCTCATTATTTTACCTAGCCCAATTATTTTTTTCCTTGTTTGGTTTAATAAGAATGGTTATTGTTATTAAAATAAAGGCTTTTCTTCATGACCAACTATACCAAGTTTTGGCAAGGAAATGAGCTACTGTCCAAAGACAAAAACAATTCTGATTCAGTAAGAGGTCTGATTGTCACATCCAAAGTTCTGTGCATCTGAATAGCTCTTATTCCACCTATTAGGCCCCTAAACACGACCCTATTCTACCATGCTTGAACCCTTACAAATATTAATCTAACAGGTGGTATTGTCATGTGCTTTTTTGTGATTTAGTCTTAAGGCTAAGATGACAGCGATTTTTCAGGGGCTTGAACAGAGTGCAGTAGCATTATGCTTGGTGTCCAACACACGGAGTAAGATCTGGCCCTGAGAGTACAGGTTGCATACACCAGGTATTAGATCTACAAACAGCATTGGTAATACGATATTGCAGTAATAATACTGCAGCTTTGTAGCCTTCTGTTTGAAGATCTCATGGTTAATGAATTAAATCTAAAGAGCCTGTATTATCTCCATTTTTATGGATTGGAAAATTGAGGACTGCAGGTTAAGCTGTTTCCCAAGGCGTCAGTCAGGTTTATAATCCAGGTTTACTGACTTTCAATCCTGTGTTCTGTCCGCAGGACTATGGTGTCTCCCTGTGGTCTCATTTTAAAATTTAATTACTAAGGGACTAAACTTGCCAGGCTGGAAAATTTATGACCTATTTTAAATGGATCCCTTTGTGGAGAATATTTTTGATATAAAATGGCACCTCAAAAAGCTCTTTATGCTCCCAAGAGATGTTAAAACAATGGCACAATGAGACTGGAGGATTTTATGACCCATTTCAAACATGGTACCTCCTGCCATGCTGTTTACCCTGTCTGTACTTCCATCCACTCCCTGGCACCCCTTCTTGCCACCATGAGTTGAGGCCAGCTCAGGGAAAATAAGGAGGCAAGGTTTCTGAAGATTCCCCTATGTCCATGAGCTGGAAAAAATGTAAGAATGAGTGGATTGTTGACTGGTGAACCCAGCACCGAAGATGATTGTTGTTCTTATAATAACAAAAAAGGATTTAGTTTTTACAGCTATTTTAGTGTAAGGGTTTGCCTACAAATCTCAGGCTGCTGCAGGGAGGGAATGGAAATACGTACAGGGTAAATGGATTGATTGCTCAGGAGTTGGGGCTGCCTTGTCAATTAAAAACCTTCCTAGGCAGCTCTTATCTTGACTGGCCTAGGGTAAATAAATTGATTGTTATCAGTCTAGTGAACAGGTGTCTACAGAGCAACTGAATGTACATGGAGGTGCAATCATCGACTTATCCCTCCAAGTGTATTAGTGGGGGTGTGGGGAAGCCTTTATTGCCATTGCACATACTTCAGCTATTCTGTAAATTAACAAAGAAGTCCAGCTTGCAGGCCGTCAGCCCCATCACTCCTCATGTGTTCTTCACTTGAGGAGAAACAAGATATCCCCTCCCCTTCAAAATTTTTGCTTATGCTGCTGCAAATAAAGATTGCTACAGAGAGCCACTGCAAATCTAGAACCCGAACCTTTCTGTATTAAATCTTCTGTATTTGTTACCTCACCTTTTCCCCCACCTCTCTCTTCCCCCAGGGTCATTGCTTTCCTTGAAGCTATTGTGTGCATAAAGTTTGGACAAGATCTCTTTTCCAAAACACAGATATTGTATGTTGTGTTTTGGTTTCTTTGTGTGGTAAGTAAAATTTCTCTCTCATGAAATATGGCAGAGCATTGAGAGTCTGTTAATAACATCAGATACCAAAATCTACGTTGGCAAATGTTGGGTTTGACTGGTATCTCTCAAAGCATGGTTTCGCTAAAGTTTTTTTTTTTTTAAAGTAGATGTGTTTTTCTGTTTGTGTCATAATGGGATACAATCCTTTCATCTACACTTTTGAAGTTGACACCAGTTTTATTTGTTTTGTATTTTATAAGGAAAAATATTAGAAATATTCATGTCAGAGAAAGAGACAGACAAATAGACCCTTCTGGGTATAGAGAAACAAGTGCTCCCTTGGAGTGCTTTCAGAAGGGGAGGGGGAGCTTCTGCCCATGCATCATCATGCCCCAACTTTGGCTCTGGATGAAGCAGGGTTAAAGTAGGAGCAGTTTTGCAACACTGTGGCATGAAAGTTACAGTATAACAGCTGCTGCACAGTCCTGAACAACACATCTCCCTTTCTCTTTTGAAACTGCTTCAAGTGTATCTCTTGAGTCTTGTATTGCAACAGACTCCAGAATAAATACCTGTGCTTCTGTACATTAAAGGTTCAAATAAATTTAATAGCCATATATATATTCAGCCAGATCATTTTTATGCACTTTTCTTCCTTATTTCTGCATGGATGTGTGCAAATACAATCTAAAATAACCACTTTGACATTAATGCGTGCTCATCTTGCTGATCTTACCTAACTTGGAGTTGTTAAGTCTGATGCCAAACCTATGTATTATAACTAGTGAGAAAAATGTCCTTTTAATCAGGGGCCAGACTGCTATGAACGTATTTTATACAGGTTATAGGAAGTCAAACTTTTATTCCTTTCTTGGGGTCTGGCTTTATTCACAAAGGCCCCCTCCCTCAAAGTACTATACTGTGTAATTTTTACACTCAGTTTAAAATTGTATAAGTACTTTGCTAAATTGGAACACCCTTCATGTCAGCCCTAAATCTTTTCCACCCCTTAGAGTTCTTAAGTGCAATCATATGTTGCTTATGTGTTTACAGTATTGTAACTTTGCATGATAAGGTGTATAGTGTTGGGAAGGAATTACCAAATGGGGGCCTTGGGCCTACCAAGCTTATATACATGATAAAATATGTGCATATGAGCAGTCCCACTGAATTTGGTGAGGAAGAACTACTCCTGCCATAACGGATTGTAGAGATATCATGAGGATATTTGCATTTGTAAGTGCTCTTTGCTTAGTAAACAATATGGATTTACCAATGGCTTGTGAAACAAAGGGCCCGATTCTGTTGGCCATTCATTTGTTGCTGTTAAGCCAGCAGTGAATTTAGGTTGAGTTTGTAAACATGTTAAATAGCTCTTCTCTTCCTTACAGGCTTTTACTACTTTCCTGTGTTTATATGGCATGGTTTGGTATGCAGAATACTATGGCCACCGAGAAAAGGTACTTTGGGGGAGTCCATTTTCTTTCTTCATTTTAAATCCGTACAAAAAGCCAACATATATTTAAGTCTTTTAAAAACAAATAAAATGTTAAAAAAGAGGGGAAATAGATGTGATCCAGAGCTCATTAAAATCCATAGAAATTCTTCACAGAATTCTTTTTTTAGATCAGGCCCAACATTACTATAATCTGCAATCCAAGCTATTCAAAATAGGCCTGTGATTTTATCAGTGGGCTCTGGAAAACTAATGTCCCTGTCATATAGATGGAAGAATATTACAATACAAAGCTTTTTAACAGAACAGATCACACGTAGAAGCTGACATATGTTCCTCTTACATCAGTTTTTTGTGCTTCCTACCCAGGTCGGGGAACGGCTTTTACTGTTGTTAACAGTGTTTTATCAGAATTCCTATTGATGCTTTAAATCTGTCTAACAGGAAATGTTAATATAGAAGAGAGTGGTTACTAAAAGCAGCATCCCAATGACTTGTTCTTCTTGCTTTTTACAGACCCTGTCAGAAAGCGAAGACAGCCCATACAGCCCAGATGCCTCCTGGCTTCATTCTAAGTTCACAAAAGGTATTGTTACCTTTGTGGATTCATTCTCAGGGCTGTTCACTAGGAATGAGACTTAGTCTGTCCAAATGACACTTGAGAAGTCTGCACTACAGATTATTTGGTGCACTTGCACATGCCCACGGGTACAGGTATAGACTACCATGCCCACTGCTTTCACTGAATTCCTTTCAGCTTTGTTAGAATTTAACTTTTAATGTAACAAATAACCCTTCCTGCTGTTGTTCCATTCTGTCCTAATATTGAATTCTTCACCTGGAGAATTTAATGCACTTCATAACTAGGTCAGGCAGGGGGTCTACTGACCTTATCCACGTTTGGTTTCAAGTAAACATCTGAATGTGAAATATACTTTTATTCCTGCTTGTTAGTGAGCAGTCAGGGATGTGCCCTGGAGCTTATGTTCCTACTGCCACTCACCAAGTCAGTGCAAGGCTGATGACCACAGACAGCTTTTTCTCTCTCTATACCAAGTCATCTAGCTTGTCTTCTTTCCTTTTTCTTATGTTGCAGGTCAGTTGGGCAGCTCATTTTTTACTTGTTCTTTTGAAAGGCCCTTCTTATAAACAAGTTTAGCACCTAGAAGTTGCCTGTCAGTGCTTATACTACTGGAGTATTAAAAAGAAATTGCTCTCCATTTCATTTCTTGCAGTCCTGACACTGGACATAGTGCAACATGTTTCTCTTAGTTGCATGTACAGATTTTCTAGGTATTAATTTCTTCTAGGTTTGTTACTTAAAAGGGAAGCACCAGGTTTCTTTTAAAAACATACTTGTATTCAGATGGATTTTCCACCACATCAGAGGGAAAACTTTAATTTTTGGTTAGCAGCTTTTATAGCATCCCTAACTTCATGTACATTATCTGATCGTTTTCAAATTTTTTTATATAGTAAAATGTGAATGAGGCTAATAGTAGAGTGTATTGGTAATAAATATACCTCCCCATCTGCACAAGTCCAAGTGTGGGACTGCATGTGATAAAGATCCAGAAAAAGAAATATTGTAAAACCAACAGTCTTTTTTGTAATTAAGCCACTAGATGGAGTGCTAGTATCAACCAAATTTTACCATCCTGAAATAATTAATTCAAACATTACATGTCTAGAAAGCTTTTAAAACTGAAAAACAAAGAGACTTTTGGAACAGAGTAGCTGCAAATTTGAAGTGTATTTTTTATTTCTCTGTAGGTACTGAAGATAGTCCACCAAAACATTCAGGCAACAGCGAGAGCCATTCATCGAGAAGGAGGAATCGTCATTCCAAAACAAAAGTAACCAATGGAATTGGCAAGAAATAAGACCAGTCTTTAAAGATGTTTCAGAGTGTCCCTGAAGATGAGAAGGGAAACTGCACCTGGTTCTGAATTCCTAAGTGGGAGGTTACTAAGAATACAGGAGGAAGATGTGGGGGAGAAATGCTTTCAGTAATCGAAGGGCCTAGTATCTCTAAAAGTGGAGCCATCAGTGTATTGCAAACCATCGCCTGCTGTCACTTGCCACTCAGTGGCTTCAATCTGATTTCTTCAGCACTTGGCACTCAAAAACTAGTAGTATGTTGAAAAGTATTGTTTGCTCACAACAGGTATGGGATGGTTTATGTTCGGGTATTGCCGTTGTATTTTTAATGTCTTTATTAGTTAAAAATCAGTAACCCAAAAGTTAATGGACTGATACCCAGTTGGCTTGGTTTTGTTTTTCTGGTTTGTTTTGATTACTTTGTTTTGAAGTGCATGCAGTCTTTTGACAGCTCTGTCCTACATTCTCAGCCTGAGAACTAAGTTTTTTTATACTAATGGTTTGGAGCATTTTTTTTAAATTCCATACTTGTATCCAGTCAGTGATTTGATTTACAGACTTTCTACTTGGTGGCAGGCTTTTACCAACTAAGGAGTATGTCCAGGTTTCTTGGTCAAAGACTGAACTTTAAATAAGCTTTTCTTTTCTTCTCATTCTGTTACATGCTCTTATTTGTTCAGGCCTAATTAATATGCATACATGAAAACCCACTACAAAGTAGTGAGGACTTTGCCTACTGCCCCCAGGGACTGCTGTTATTTAGTTTTACTTACATTTTTCCCATTACTGCTGTGTATTTTCTGCTATTAACTGCATCAAGTGTTAAGTGTAGGATATCACTTAGACGGTATTCTTTCAGCTGTTTCATTATTTGTAATATACTCATGCCTTTATTTGCCTACATCTGAACAGTACCTAAAATGATTTCACTGTGTATTTTTTTTAAATAAGATTTATGGTAAAGGCTGCTTTGAAGGCTTTGGTATACTGTCATGCCTGATGATAAAGCAGCTTCTCCATGAAGTACTGTAGTGTGCCTGTTCTGTAAACTTTCAGTAACTTGTGAAGGTTTACTGTGTTCCTCAAGGGGTTAGCACAATGTTATTGTGCTAGACAGTGTTATTTTGCTATTTGCTAATATGCTATCAAATAGCATATAGCAAATAAACCACTTTTTGAAACATCCGTAATAATTACAATCATAGTCAAAATGCATATTACTATTTCCTAAGATGCTATCAAATAGCCTATAGCAGACAACCCTCTTTTTGCAACATCTGTAATAATTACCCACAGTTCAAGTAGGTAATTCGCATGAACTGCAGAGTGTAATGATCAATCTTAAATCAGACGTTCAATATCAGCTAGTTTTTATATTAAGTTATCAAGTTCTCTTAATTATTTTAGGTGCCAACTAGTTTTGGGGACCTGTAACCCCAAAGAGCTCAGAAAACCAGACAGGTTAAGCAAGAATCAATAGTGTTTAGAAGTCACATGCCCTTATAGTAACTATAATTTTAAATGTATCCAAGTAATGTTACTGCAGTTTGCCACAGGTTGCATACTATAAAATATGGTAAAGACCTCATAGGAGTGTATGATACAGTAAATAGGGGAAGCATCCTCTGTAATCAAATCAAGGACTATGCATGTGCCACAGATTATCAAAATTTTGAATGCACTTACCATGCTGCTGCCTAACTCTTTGGAAGCCCTTCCTTTTCTCAATCAAACACAAATGTGCGACTTCAGAACCAGTTTACCGTGGAAGCTGCTATGTCATTGTTGCTACATATCTGTTAAATGTTACATGAAAAGGTCAGGAAGATTTAGATTTACCTATAAATATTCTGTTTTTGTATTACCAGTGCTGAGTACCTTGGATATCCATTTGTTCTCTTCATGCTGTATACTGTTGAATGTATTTGCAACTTCATTTGGATATTCAAATATGTTGTTTCATATTTTTTCTGGTTATTAATTCAGTCAACTGAAAGACTGAAGATGGCATTGTGAAGTTGTTTTCTATTGAATCAGTACCAAAGCAAGTGTCAGGCTTCATCAGGTTGTTTTTAAGAACCACAGCTTTCAAAGGCAAAAGCCTGTTCTGTACTTGCAAAATGTGCATACACTCACAGCACACATCAAGCTCACCCTGGCCTGAGTAAGCTGGCTTCAAGTTCAGTTGTTCAAGTTCAGTTGTTCATGTAGTGATGCATGCAGACATTTTGCAAATGCAGAGCTGATGCTCGCCCCATGAGTTGTATCTAAAAATGTAAAAAGGGAAACACAAGAGAGTCACTAGCTGAAAGTTCTAATTTCTGGATGCTGGCCAGTAGAAAGTGAGTCAAGGCCTTCAGCTCATACCTGTGAAAGACATGTTGTCTTGACAATATCTTTTAAATGTTTCACATAAGAGTGTGTGGGGTTTTTTTTCCATTTCCTTTAAAAATCGGGGAGGAGGGGAGAAAGCATCAAGTCATTAGGTGCTGTTTGTAAAATGGCGCTTTCTGCACTGCCAGTAATCTTGGCTGAAATTAACAAGTGTTTTCACGGGTCATCTGCTGACTGACAGCTGCCATTTCTGGACCCTGTGTGACACTTGTCATGATGAATAACTTAAGCTGTTGTAACAATATCCTTATATCAAGAATTTTGCTGCTTGACCAGTGCACTGTCCTTCTTATAACCACTTTCTGTCTTTCCATATAGTCCACTCTTACCTTCCTGTCTTCCTTTCTCTCCTTTTTATTTTTTTATCCTCCAGTTTTAAAACATCTGCCCCCTGTCATTGAAGGGACTGAATTTGCCCTCTGGAGACAGTCCTTCGTGGCAGTCATTGAAGGAGGGCCAGTTCAGAACAACTTGGCAGAAACAAGGGGGCGGTGTCCACAGTTTACAACACTGTGAGTAGATTTAATAGCAATAGACAGTTTTCAAGAAAGAAAGCATGCAATAAACAGGAAGCCACCACAAGTAAATGGGACCAGCAGCTGCCAGTATTGTAGTTCAACGGCAAGTGCTTTAAATCAAGTATGGTGTCAAATGAAATCCATGGAGGAGTTTACTTTCCTTATTCATCTGTGACAAGAACTGTTTGGTGTTCTATCTATTAAAACCATGATATTTACTACATTTCTCACAAGATGGCACAGGAGTCACCCTGCATTTAACAGCATCTCCCATAGAATTGCTCTGTATCGATTGCAAACTACTGTATGTTGCAGTAACTCAGTAAAAAAAAAATCACCCCTATGTGTTTGTCATCTGTATACAATGGGACATTGGGGTTGATCATGTTACCTTTGAAGAGTAATTTTTATTCTGCCTCTTCTTGAGAGCTCACCAAATCCTCTCAAGAGTATTTCATGCATAGAAGTCTCACTGCAGTTGGTCACCTGGGAGGAACAGGCTTTTAAAATATGTATGGTAAAACCACAACTTTCTTTTATTTTAGATTATTTTACTTCAGATTTCCAGAATGCCAAATGAATCTTTCCTTATGAAAAGGCTTTTGATTTTATATTTCCAGTGTGTGTGACTCCATTCTTTCATGTTTACATAGTTTGCAGTAATAGAAATGTTGCAAGTTGGCTTTGATTGCAGGCTTTTAAAGTGAAGAGAAGAGTTTGTCATAGAACAATAAGTTACTAGCAGAAAGTATGCTAGGGAAGTGAAATACCATCATTTAAGTAGGAGGAATGTATAGGCATGGTGCATTTGCCCAAACAGCATTATTTGTACATGCCATACAAACGGAGTGCTAATGCCATCTTTTTCATTGCTATCAAACTCTTAAAATCACTGGGCTGTTAAAGTATCTGGACACTGCAGATACAAACTGAGACCTGCTTTGCTATGGCTAGAAATAGATATTGTCAAACGAAGCAGATCAGCTCTGCCAGGATGTGTCCCAGCACAGCTGATTAACTTTATTGGATGAAACATATATCACTTGTCCCACCCATTAATCTTCAGGGACAATTGGTGACATGTTTCCTGCTTAGAGATGTTCCAGGGGCCACACTGGAGTGTCCAACTTGCTCCAGTACAATCTCCCTGGCAAGTCTGTAAGCAGGGAAAGTGAGGGTTTCCCCAGCCATCTCCATCCAGCATCTCTGTTGTAAGCAGGGAACATGTCACCCCTTGTCCCACAAGATCAGCTCTAGGCTGACCATGTTGTCCTGCCATGGACCTGGCAGACCTCTCCCAAAATAAAGTGGCACAAATTTATACCACCTGTATTGCAGCCACAAATCATGGGCATTTGTTTGCTTTGTTTGTTTTCACCCTATGAGAAAGTTTCTAAAAGGCCTTGCATTCCTGATACTCCATTGTTTAACAAACCTTGGCCTGCTTAACATGTGCACCATACTGTCATAATCTCAGGTTGCATTATCAAATAAAAAGCTCCTTTGACAGCCTTAATCCTGAAGATGGAGTCATGGTCCCATCTTTGGAAGACTTCAAAATGCTCTTGGTTCCCAGCAAATAAGTAATGAATGCCATTGATTTGGATTATCCTCTCCACTTCCATACTTTACACACAGAACTGCTTGCATCGGTCTCTGCAACAACTTCTGGCAATATTACTCCAGCTTGGACCAAGACCCAGTTCCAGGACACATGCATTGCTTTTCAGTATAAACTCCCTTATATGTTATCTGTGTTTCCACTAATGATGAGGTTATTTAAAAGACTAAAACAGGATTAAGCCACAGTGGTTCAATTAACACAAACTTAGCTGAAGTATCTCAATTTGTCAAACTTGTCCATCCAGCCACCCTGGCTCCTTCCACTCATACATGTCCTCCTGTCAGAAGCAAGGTCAATCACTTTGTCTAAAACCACACTCTTAGTAGATCTCATTAGTGGTTAAATTAGTTCAGGAGGTCTTTGAATCCTTGGAAGATGTTTAGACTACACTCACTAATAACAGAAGTCTACAAAAACTACTTATCTCACTACATGGAAAAGATTCTCAGCCAGGGCTGTTTCCAACCAATTCTGTCCACCCCACTCTGACATTCAACATATATTATATTATCTGTTACACCAAAAACTTTCCAGGTTCACTTTCTCCAGTTAAAGTTAATCTATCAGCCATTTCAGGGATGCACCCTTCAATACAACCAAATAATTTTCTCTTCTCACACCCACCCCCTAAGCTGTAGAGAGCCTTTTAAGGCTTATATGCTAACTGCCTATTACAAACCCTGAGATCAGACCCATCTTACACAATACTCATGAAGGATAAGGTTTTCTTAGAAGCCACAACCTAAATTCAGGCCAAAAGTTGCATCAGGCTTTTGCCCAAATCAAATAGCTCACTCGCCTATATGCTTTTCTTAGCTGCACTTCTAAAAGATGAAGAGGCTTCATTCTCTGATCCTTTTTTTCAGGGTCAAATAGGCAAAATGAGGAAGCATAGGGGAATAGCATGGCTATTCTTTAGCAGAGGGATCAAAAGGTCATGCAATATTAGGTTAACAAATCTCCAGCTGGATTCTAGAATGTATAAGATCTTCCACTGTAGCTCACAGAACTCCACCTATTAAGGGTATCCTTCCCCTTTTATATGAGTGAGGGATCCTTCAGCAGCTTTTCTGAAAAGTATTACTATTGTAGACGTCTGCAAGACAGATACATGATCATCACTTTTACATTGTCTTGACATGCTTCCTTACTCCAAGCTTGACCTGATGCTGATGCTGGCGAGGCTGTTCTATACTAGAAGGTCCTAAGCACCACCACCTTAACGGATAACTTCTTGGAAGTTTGAACACTGAAGTTATGCACACAGTCACCTGAAGGAGAAGAGATAGTTGCTTTTGTAGTAACTTGTGAGACATCTTGTGCACAGCTATATTTTTCACACTCTCCACCCCCACATTTTTAATGATGGATCATTGAAAGCAAGAAGGCAGCCACATCTACTCATGTCCAGCATGCTTCACCCCAGTGGTAATAGCGAAAGTCTCTGGCTTAATTACATTGTGCACACACACTTGTGATGGACTGTGGGTGTGCATAACACATCTCAAAGAACAACAGCTGCTGTAAAAGTAATTCCGTTTTTCCCCTCCACAATTATTCTTCAAATTTTGGTTTATTCCTGCTCACTGCATGCATCCTGTGTAGAATTTATATAATAAATTCTGAATTTCCTAATGTTTTTAATTAACATAGAGCTGGATCTTGTAAATTGCAGTCATCTCAATGGATTTAGAAAATAATTTGAGATTATTTTGACCCAGGCAGGATCCTGAGATGTATCAGTTTTAGTTTAGTATTTCCTGCGTGTTGTGGGACGGGTCTCATCAGCTTTACACCAGGGGGCAGTCTAAGTAGCTCCCAATGCAGTCTCAGATCTGACTTAAAATCTGGTAAAACCGTAAACCCAAGTTCTTCACATCTGAAAAAGAAAGTATGGGAAAGAATGTAAATTATAAACACTGAATTCCTATAATCAGCAATAAGGTACGGTCAGACTGTATTAAACATGCACATGAATTTAATTTTAGTATTTTCCATATTTCTGGAGTTGCAAATGCATGTGAAATGATGGGATTACTTATTTTTATGGTTAAAGCTATGGTTCTTTTTGGGACTTGATCCAAATCTCATTCTGTAAATATTAAATGGGGAATAAAGTTAATGCCTTGGTGATTTTTTTTAAAGCCCACATGATTTACTATAAATATCTCAGGTTAACATTGTCATCCAAGTACTGGGTGTCTATTTGAGCTGTGGCCTTTTGGGGGCCATGGCTCTCTCTCCTGTCTGTAGTGTAGGCACCAGTCTGTCAGGGCCTCTAGGTGATGCTGTAACATAAATGCAAAATAATAAAGCTTAGATTTTTAAAAGTTGCTTCTCATTTTATGTTACCAACTTTGGACACCTTGGCCTGGTTTAAAAAAGAATCCATGGCTCCTCTTGACTTCAATTACACGTGCTCTACACACAAGCCTACAAAGTAATAATGCTGTCAAAGAATGCTAAACTTACCACAAAAGAAGTACAGAGCAGAGCACACAAATGAATAGTTTTGGGGGGAAGCTTTTAAATTAAAACGTTAAATTGTAGTTTTGACCTTGATAGTTTAAAATAAAAACAACTGTAGTCTTTGGGAGCAGAATGAGGCTTCTGTTCAGAGTTTCCAACACACACACACACTTTTTGTTGTCCAGTTGTAAGGGAAGCAAAGAGCTTTCCAACAGCAGTGTGAGTTTTGGACTGGGCCTTCCTGGTTTCTCCCCCTTGACCAGTACCCTTTTCATTGGGATATGGATCTGAGGAGGAGGCTGGAGTAGTGATTGCTATTTATATAGACTGGTTAGCACTGGGGAAAAGCTCCTCAGAGGTCTACTGTCTTGTGATGTGCCATGCCACAACCCACAATTCCTTGTGTTCTTTCAGGAGCCCAAGCACCTGGCAGTGGCAATGAGGCTGCAAATTTGCTTACACAATTCCCCTTTCCTCTCTGGTCCTTTTGGGGAGCTGAAACCATTAAGTGTTTCATTCTATTTCCCTATTGCTTATGTGCATTTTTAGGTGGGGGGGGGGGAAGAAGGGGGCAATGGAAAGTCTGTGTGTTGCAAATATTCAAATGTCTCAGTCTGCTAAATGAGACTTTTTCCAGTAAAAGCTAAGCAATGTGTCGGTTAAAGATTTTGAAATTACTATTTACAATGGAAACCTCAGCAGGGTGGTTGGTACTGGTGACGGCTGATTTGGAGAAGTTCATATGACAATGTATAGATGTACTTGAGAAAATCCATTCCAGCTGTGCTGACATATGGTCAGATGACAGAAGAAAAAAGAGCTCACAGTTCTGAGGAAAGGCAACACAGGACACCTCTGCTCTGAATTCTATTCTCTTTTGCTACAGCATCACTTTTTTGGTTTTACCTCATTTTAGAAGTTACTCTTGCAGAACTATCTAGGGAGAAGAAAATGAATACAGTCCAGGACCTACTAACTGAGGGGTATTTCTGTGAACCAGAAAAGTGCCCTGGAAAACCCTGATATGCTTTTATTAAATGAGTTAAGATGTTGTAGTTTCTTTCCCCTGTATATGCTGTAAGAATGGTATGTGTCACAAAGAGCAAAATGTTGGCATTACACTTTTTATACATAAGCTTATTTCTGCGTGTCAGCTCATTTTGCCACATTTCACTCTCAGGTTTGCTAAAATCAGCACATTCTGTTTGACCAGAGTATGTTTGGAAGAGTAAGAAAATAGATTGGGGAAAAAGCTAGGGAGCAATGGATCCCTTGTAGTTGTAATAAAAAGGATACAGGTAATTTTGCAGTGATCGCACAGATGGCACCTGGCAATGTGTTGCAGAGTTAGGAGTATATGGAGTCATGTATCTTATTTCCTCTAGTTTTACCCTACCTTAATGATCACTCTCTCAGTGGTAGGTTTTCCAGTTGATTTCAACTGCCACAAAACATCCTATGCCAAGTATTTCATTTCTTGTTCTGTACTGCATGTAGTTCATACTCCAAAGCTTGATCAGATAAAGCATTGGGGTTCTGTTGCTTTGCCAGGCAGTATCACTGTGAATAAATACATTTCAATGGACACTCCTATCTGAGGTATCCCTTTTGCCAAAACAAATTATTTGGATGTCGCAAACTTGAAGGGGTGGCTGGTGAGTCATTCCATATTCAAGCACTGGAAAGTAGGACAGAAGCTGAGTGACTTGCCTAAAGTTACACAGGAAGTTAGAGGCAGAGACAAGGAAAGAATAGAAACCAGGTCCCCCAGCGCTGGTGTCCCATGTTTTAACCACAAAATCATCCTGGGACGCACTTTTTTGTTGAAACCTTTTGTAGTAAATACAAGAGCATTGTCCATTGCTTTTCATTTCTAAACAAAAAAATCTTGTACTAAATAAAAAGGCAGGAAGAAGAGAAAGAAACACTACATTATATTCTGAACTCGTGTATATTTTGTTTGGCCTCGTCTTATTTATCTACCTTTTCCAGCTAGCTTTCATGCACAATTAATTAGCTACTGTTGTAAAAAAAACACATTAGTATTTTTATAAAGGTATCTAGGCAGGAAATAGACTCTCAGACTTTATTGTAAACGTCCCTTCCTTTAGCTAGAGTTTGGTGGATCATGTCCTCTCGTCTCTTCAGTGATGTGGACCTTTCATCTTGGTAAAAGCATATCAGACTGTTGTGATTCTGAATGCGTGTAAGAGTTCCATGTTTTTCTCATTAAAACTTTCAGAACTCTGAAACTTTGACTTCCCTTGATTCTAAGCAATCAAACAGCAAGGAAGTGAAGATTGTGCTGGCAGTCTTGAGTTTTTCACAGCTCAACAGTTCTAAAGGATATTAACTGTAAATCAGCGCTACAGAATTAATGTCACCTGGAGTCTGTTAGAAGGGTTCTTATAATGCTCAAATCTGAATTGAGCTCAGGTCTGAATTGAGTATAATGCTACTTCATGTGGAAATCTCTCTGGACCTGTAATATCCACCATGAATCCCACACACATGAAAATATTAGTTTGGAATTATTTTTAAATAAATAATTTTACATATTTTTTGGCCTCCTAATTTGCTTGTTGCTTATATTACAGCAATGAAAAGATGTCACGTCCTGTCTTGCTCCTTTCCATTTGCATAAAGCTACACACGGGGTGCATCTATACATGCATTTACTCCAGCCTAGATTCACTGCATAGTCGGCAGAAGGTTATAGCAGACCATCTCCTGAAGCACTTCCTGCTGTAGCCTGCCTGCCCTGCCACCCACAGGCTCCCTGCCCTATGCCCACCCCAGCACCACTCTCATGCCAGACACACGTCCAAAGAAGAAATCTTTATTCCCCACACAGCACACCCCCATTCCTCCCCCTTCAACAAACAGAGCCCTCTCCTACATCCTTCCCCAACAAACAGAGTCCCTCCACCACCCTCCCCACCCACCAACAATAAAAAAAAAATCTCAGTGTGAAAACTATTTACAAAGTCTGTGTTTTGGTATCCTGGAGTGGGGGCCTGTGGGGTGGGGTTACCTAGGGGGGCAGAGCCCAGGGGCAGGTGGCTAGCACCTTGGCCTCAAGATGTTCCCCTACAGGTACACATGCTGTGGCACATGCAGTGGGCAGAGGGCTCGCCCAGGGGTGACAGTGCCCAGTGATCCTCCAGGGCAGGCAACTCCCCTTCCAGCTGGTGGAGTCCAGGCCAAGCAGAGCCAATGTCTAGTCCTGGGGCCGCACCAGGTAGCTGCAGCTCCACACCCATGTGGAGCCAGGGCGAGCAGGAGGCCTGTGCCCAGGCGGGTGACACAGACTTGGGGCAGGGGCTGGGCCAGGGGCTCCTGTGGGTGGGAGGTGCAAAGGACCTCCTCCCAAGCCCAGGTGAGGCCCTGCAGTAGGGTGCTGCCAGGGGGCCAGCAGGGCTAAGGATGAGGGCCAGGCAGCAGCAGGCATGCACAAGACTGCCAGGCCCAGATGGTGTCCAGGGTCTGATGGTCATCATCCATGGTCTCCACAGCTCAACCCAGGATCCTATTTGGGCCCCACAGGACCTGGAGCTGCTCCTGCTCCAGGGCCAGGAGGTCTGCCTGGAGTGCCTCCTCCCAGGTGATGTCCTCTGCCTGCTACCCCTCTTGGTGGGCCAGGTCCTCCTTCCACTACCTCTCTTCCCAGGCCAAGTCCTCTTCCCACCAGGCCTGGTTGATTTCCTCCTGCTTCTCAGCCACCCCCATGAGCCACTGAAGAAGGAGGGTCTGATCCTGCATGCACCTCTGGCACAGCTGGCATATCCAGAGGGCCCTGGCATTGGGCACGGCAAGAGACTGGCAGCCACACAGCAGAGGCTATTCCCCACAACAGCTGCAGGCACAGGGCAGGCTGCTGGGGCTGTGCAGCAGGCAGGTGCTGCTGGCCCAGCTGCCAGAAGAAGTCTGCAGGTAGCCCTGGGTTGCTGACAGACTGGCCAGGGGCTGCAGGAGCCTGCAGCAACTCTTGTGCGCCCACCTGCCTGACAGCAGTGCCAGGGAGCCACAAGGTTGTGCAGGACCAAGCGGCAGTGCCGGGCTCCAGAGAGTCAGGGGCCTCACACAGGGCCTGCACTGCCCTCAGCAGGAGAGGCTCCCAGCCAGGATCCCTGGGCCAGGCCTCAGGCCGTCTCCCTAGTGTCTGGGCAGACCCACCAACAAATCTGCTGCCAGGTCATGTCTACAAATGTGTTACTGCAGCTACTAATTGCAAGTAGCAAATTTGATCATGATTAGGAATTTTTACTACTCAATAAGCAAGTACACATGTAGAAACACACACTTACTGCACAGTAAATTAGGCAATGTCACAGTAAAGCATCTCATGTAGACGTGCCCACTGAATATGTCTATACTAATAGCTAGGTTGATTTGAAGATCACCTTCCACCAGCCTAAGCTACCCTTCCCCATCTACAGTATGCCTTATAACCTGCACCAAAGCCACCTACATTAAATTGATTATTTCTTGAACACAGGGTTAAAATATATCCTAGGTTCCCGTGGGGAGCCCTTCTCAGAATGAGGTAAACTACTTGTCTCTTCTTCCAGTCTTGTCTTTCTGGGAAATAGGGTGATCAAGGTTGTGGGGGGCAGAAGGACTAGGAGTCAGAAATCCAGACCAGTGGGGTTGCTCTTAGGTGACTTTATGGACCCACCATCCTAGTGTCCAAATAAATTCTAAATATGCTGCAGGAAGCAGAAGGCTAGGAGGTGAGTATAAGGTTTGGGTCAGTCTCACACCTAGAAATTTGGCAGACCTTCTGAGATTGGGCCTGGGTGCTACTTGGGGTCAAACTTCAGGGGTTGCAGTATAGATGGTCCATGGATAAAGATTTAAAGATAGCCCTAACAACCAATGTAGACAATCTTGATATCTCCTTTGCCTAGGTGCTCTGAATTTAGCCTGAGGAGGAGATCTGAATTCAGATAATTTGCTTTCCCCTGGAACGTCCATTTGCCACTAATCTGGCAGAGTGAATCTTCCCAATATTCCCCTTTTTTCTCAGCTGACCACAGCTCTCTTGCAACAGGGAATCTCCCTCTTGCTGTGGATCTGACTAGTGAGTTTAACTAGCTTCACCTTTTGATTTCAATCCCTAATTTGACTCTACAAACCCTTTCTGCTTCATATCATATACAAGTCCTTGGTAAATACAGTCTTAAAATGCAGAAAACTGAGAACCAACTCCACTCCTAAGAAGGCATCATGATCTGGAGATCATAAAATAGTAGCTTTTGAAGGACCTTTAGGAGATTGACTGGTTAAACACCTTGTTCAAGGCAGGGAATAGGCCCTGACAAACCAATAAAGTCGAGTGTCTGTTTAACCAACTGGATCAAGAATGGAAATTACACAACCTCTCTGGGTATCCTATTCTAAGGCTTCACCAGCCTCATATTGAGGATATGCTTATGCTGTATCATGGCCTCTGCATTTTAAAAATGGTGTTTATTTATTACCTTTACAAATAAGTCTAGTGTTACAAACAAATACGTTATTGTTTGTAGAATTATTTTTGTTTCGTAGGCATGGGTGCACGTATCATCTACCTATAATAATCTTGTTTTCCATCCAGCCCCACCATAAATACAAATCATTTCGATTCCTTGTTTCTTGACTTTGTGTGTTTAAAAGGGAAAAAAATATCATCATGATCTCATTCACATGAGAAAATTTTCACTGGCCTCCTTAGTTTTTTCTACTGAATGTACATAGAGGTTAATTTAGGCAAAGAAGAACTAAATGGTTTTCTACTAAATCTAAAAGTTTGTGCGTGTTTCACCTTGGATTACAATCTAAGAATCTGTTGTGACTCAAGGTTTGATTTAATCAGCTATACTCTGCTATCTTAACAGAACCAAGGCCTTCGCATAAAGACTAATTATTACCTACATTGGGTAAGGAGATCCAATCCATTAGGAAGCTAAAAAAAGACTACTTCTGTATCTCAACTAGGTTTTTGGCTTGGCTCCATTCTTCCCTTACTAGGCCCTGTTTCCTATGTAGTAGTGTGATATTACGGACACAGACAAAAATGACAGTTTTTGCCTGATCTGGGCACAGAAAGCATTCTACAGCTGTGACCAAACAGAAGTGCATGGCTGCAGATGACTTTAAAAGGGCCCAATCCTGCAAAAATCTGTAACTTGTGCCTGTGGAGCTCTCAGCCTGTTGTTGCTTTTCAGAATGAGAGGGGAGAAAGGGAGCAGAAGGAGTTTGGTCTGGATTTTTTTGAGACAGTGCTAGAGGGTGGGTGGGTTGGTGGGTGGACTGGAGCCTCCCTGAAGGCAAGGGGGCTCCAATCTACCTACTTCTAGCGCTGGCTGGGGAACCTCCAAAACAAGCTCTCTCTGCTCCCTGCCCCTCTCCCATTCTGAAAACAGCCCTGGGTCTGGGAGGGAGGAGTGGCATTACTATGGAGATCAGGCTGCAGGCTTGCAGCAAGCAGCTGGAATCACCATCCCCCAGACCCAACAGAGAACTTCTGTTCATTGCATCAGCTCCTACAGCACTTCTACTGATGTAGTCCTGGCAATGAATATGGAGAATTCTAGGGTATTCGCAGTAACTTAAATCTTCTATAAAAGACCCAAAGGCAGCAAATCAACACACCAGAGCACAAACAGGGTTACCTTTCTGGAGTGGCTGCTGGGTGAGTAAAGCCAGTAATGAATAATTCTAGACAAATGTTGGTAAGTTATCATGGGCATGTTAGTGCTATTCTAGTAGCTGTCCTTCAATATGGTACCCTAGGTACTCATTTACTTTTTTTGAAGCCTCAAGAATCTCTGATTTTGTATATGTATGTGAAAAGCATAAGGATAAGTTTGGACTGTCATTTGTAATGAACTATCACGTTACTTTCTTACTGCATATGTTACATCTGAACTGATTGGTTTTGCCATTACCCTGTGGTAATGTATCTTCTGCAGGGGAAAAGATCTAGGATAATTTTTCCCTCCCTTAAGTGTGTAGGGAAGCAGCTCATGTACCTAGCTTGGTTCTCCAACCATAAGCACCAACTTTTATTTTTGCCTGGGGTTCTGGCTGTTCAGATGTTGGACATGTGGAAAGTTATACACATTTTAGGTGACTGCTATTTTACTGGGGGGGGGGCAGAACCCTCAGGCTCCCACATACTTGGCACCTCTGACTCCAACTATTATAACAGTGTACTTCTGGGGTTATAAAAGGGTTAAGCCATCTCACTAGAAAGCAAGGAACTTTATCATAGCTAAGAAGGATTAACACTTGCATAATCCCTTTACAAAAGCCATTCATCTTCCAACTCAAGTGCATACAAATAAAAATAAAAGATTGGATCACTGTGATTTTTCTCAGCTCTAATTCTATGACAATAACCATATTAACCATATTAGCTAATTAAAAAGTTCCCTTTAAAGATCCTTAAAACCAAGACTGGTGGAAAATGTATAAACAGCTCTATTTTGCTGCTGGCTTATTTACTTTGACTAAAACAAATGTATCCGGTCTGGGATCCTCTGGATTTTTCTTTTATTTATAAAACATTAGTTTGCTGCATGTCATAGTGAGAGGATGGGAAAGGGCCAAGGAAGCTAGAAAGAACATGTACTTTTTATGATACCTTTTATTAAAATGATACCTTTTATTAAAAACTATACTGAGAGTTGACTGACAATGCAGAGGGTTTCAGGCAAAAAATGTTCTGTCTGCAGATGCTGACAAGTTTTATATTACTTTTTATAAGGATATTAATTTTCTTAAAAGGGCGAGTGAGCTGTTTAGAACCCCCCCATGTAAAAATGTCACTTTGATTGTGGTAGTGCCTGTAGGTCCTCTGTGTAACAGACATCCTTGTCCTAAAGAGCTTATAAGTAAGGTATAAGATGAGCAGCATGAGAGAGAGAACAGTGGGATAATTATTATCAACATAGCCCTCAGTGTGAACCTTTCTGGGGATTATACAAATTGCAGCATGTGAGTCCAACCCAGTCCCTTTGCTTACGTTTTTTATAAGATGTTGTTAAAATCTATCAGCATCTGGAAAAGGGATCTTAGGCAGTTGTTTGCACTGTTTACTATTTATGTGCTGGGAATATGCCTGACAGTATATTAAACCCCCACAAAAAGACAGAGCTTCTGATCCAAACAAGGCAGATAGGATGTATTTGAAAGCTTGGAGAGAACAACTAATGGGATGAAGGGTGCTTACAAATATAACTTAACTTCTTGTGGGCATGGTGGAGGAAGGGAACTTTAAAGTTTGAAAGCTTTTGCATTATAAATGACAAGAATGGCTTATGAAAGATTATAGTAGGATCTTTTCTTTAAAGTTGGTTTTGTTTTTTCTTCCCCTTCAGTTTCCCCGAGGGTGGCTCCCTTGCCTTTCTAGTGCAAGTGCTGATCTCGGCTGCACCCCTGGTCTGGTGGGATTCTGCATATCCTCCGGCAGACAATGATGAAACCTTGTGGGGAGGGGTTACCAAGCTTGAAGATTGTGTTCCCTGCAGGTTTAGACTTGGGCAGCCACAGGGGATCCAGCCCACCAGCAACATAACTTCTTCATTGCTTTTCCTTTCATGGAAGAGCTGGGCTTTCTTGGAGACTGACAAATGCACCACAATGCAAAAAGTCACAGGAGAGGAGCTGTTGTTCTTCTTTTACATACTGATACTTACCTTCGTTTAATGGCTTTCTTCATGCTGTGGTTAGGAGAAACACAAGTGCTCTCCCAGAAATCTTCCTCAACTCATGGAAAAAGAAATCCAACTTAGTTCCAAGAATCTGGTTCAATTTTAGTGAAGAACTGATGTCTTAGTTGCCCTTAGGCTGGGCCTTAGATTCACTCAAAATCCAGTCCTACCATTAGCCATCCCTGGGGATTATGTTCTCTGTGATTTATTCTATTGCATAGGAAAGGAATTGTCCTTCACATTCTATCCTTTTCAGGAGTAAATGAACAGATGCATTCTTATACCATCTCTGGTTATATCTGAATCCATAATGAGTTGTTTGTTGGTTTTTTTGTGGGGGGGGGGGTTTTGTGTGGCGGTTGCTCAAAGCAAAAAAAAAGTCTTTGTCTGAATAGGGTTGGAAAGAAGTTATCTAAACGTCCTTTGGGTTGTGTAGCAGGACACCAGGGTGCCTGTTACTAGATAATGGTGTGTAGCAGGGCACTAGGTTGCCTGCTATTGAATAATAGTAAATGGGTTTAGCTGCCATTCATTAGGGCAGCAGGTGCAGGTTGCTATGGCAACTAATTGGGTCAGCTGACTGCCAGGGGGCGGGGCCTGGCCTTTATAAACAGAGAAGGCTGAGGCCAGAGCCAGTTCCCCTCTGGCAGCCTAAGGAGTAAGAGCTCTGCTAGAGTGAGCAGGGTGGTGTTGTGCAGCAGTGTGTGGATACGGGGTGGAGAGGACCCTGATAGGGATGAGAGAAGGTTAGCCAGGTTGGCTTAAGATTTACGTTGCAGCCGAGGGGCTTTGAGTTTCTGTTTCGGGTTGTTGTGATTATTAGACTGGAGGACCGGGTGAGGCTGTGGGGGTGGAGGAGGCCTCATCAGGAGCTCCCCAGTAAAGTGGGGGTGTTCCTGGCACCACTGAGGGTGCCATGTTGTGAGGGTGTCCCGACCCCAGCCCAGTGTGGGCAGCTTCAGGAAGAGCTCGGTACAGGCAGAAGCCCAGTGGGGCGTAGGCCCAGGAAGGTGGGTCTGAGCTAGTGGGGTATCTCGACCCCAGCCCAGCAGGGGTGATATCAAGAGGAGCCCCAATTGGGAACCCCAATTGGGAAGAGCCCCAGTGGGGCATAGGCCCGAGAAGGTGGGTCTGAGGACCAGGTGAGGCTAAGGCTGCCTGAGCCCCAATTCTGAGAAGCCTGAGTCGGGCGCAGGATCCGAAGAGGGATCTGGGGGCCAGGTAAGGCTAAGGCTGCCTGAGCCCCAATCCAGGGAAGCCCGAGTAGGGCAGAGAGCGCGAGAAGTGCGAGCAAGGGCCCCGGTGGGGGCAGAGAGCGCGAGAAGTGCGAGCAAGGGCCCTGGGAGGGGGGTGTGTATATTGGACATTGGGCAGGCCCAGTGGGGCACTGCCTGTGAAGGGGAAGGCCCCAGAGAGAAGGGCAAGTCTACTAGGAAGCCCGAAGAGAAAGCGGGCTACTTGGAACAGTCACAGAGACGGGCCGGCGAGGGCCGGCACGGGGAGTAGCCCTGGAATTGTGGTATAGCAAGACCGGCCCTGTGCCAAGGGGGCAAGAAGGCAGCCTCCCATTAATAATAATAAGATCAAAGACATGGTGGGCGAGATAGAGGGTGCATTCAAGACCCAGGTTGGCACAGTAGGCAAGGACACTAGGGGAGGTCACAGCACCCCTAGGGACTGTCCTGCCACAGGCTAGAAATTGAATACCAATGCTGAAGTTATTAGAAGTCCTTTGTAATAGTTCTTCTTTAAATCCATTTATAATTAATGAACCAAATAATAATGAACACCTTTCAGATGCTTCCAGCTGAATGGGATCTCATTCAAATCACAGGTTCTAATCAACATGAAAACATTTTCTGGGAACTGAAGCATTTGATCAGCAAACACTTCAGAAATATATTGAAGACCTGCCACTTAACCAGAAGCTTATCAAGGTTCTGAATCATCTTCACACTTTCTCTACCATCAAGGCTTCTAGAGACATAGAATTATAGAATCATAGAAAATTAAGGTTGGGAGGGACCTCAGGAGGTCATCTAGTCCAACCCTCTGCTCAAAGCAGGACCATCTATAACTAGATCATCCCAGCCAGGGATTTGTCAAGCCAGGCTTTAAAATCCCGCCCCCCAAGGATGAAGATTCCACCACTTCTCTAGGTAACCTGTTCCAGTGCTTCACCACCCTCATAGTGAGAATTTTTTTCCTAATATCCAACTTAAACCTCCCTTGCTGCAACTTGAGACCATTGCTCCTTGTTCTGTCATCTGTCATCCCTGAGAACAGTCTAGCTCAATCCTCTTCGGAACTGCCCTTCTGGTAGTTGAAGGGTGGTTCTCATAGGCTGCAGAAGCAGGGAGGGCTAGTGAGGCTCAGACCCTGAAAATGCAGGGCACAGGCTGCTGCAGAAGGGCAGTGGGGAGCACACACTCAGATACATATGCAGCCAGGATCTCAGCCCCGGTGTTTGGCTGCCCAGCACAGCACGTAAGATTCAGTTTATATTCTTTGTGAAGGGGAAGGGGCTTGGTGGGGGCAGAGATCAAGACCCCCACAATGTGGGAGGGAGTGGGGTGGGGGTGAAAGGGGACCCAGCTGGGTCATGGTGTTGCATTAATCAGAGCACGGTTTTGCCTGCCACCGCTGGGCTGTGCTACACCCCCTGCCTACCCAGTGGTGAGACACACGTGGCATTGCATGGCTGTCAGGGCAGTGGGGCTCAAAGTCCAATGTGCAGTGGCAGCCACCTCTTCCACACACAGATGGGGGGAGGGGGGTACATGCCTCCCAGGTGTCTGCTTGTCCCACCAGCTGGCCCAGCTGGGGCCCCACTCACCCCAGCCCCTGCTTTTGCTTGTGCCCTGCTCCCTCCCCAACCACTGGGGCCTTGATCTTCCCCCCTCCCCAAAGCCCTTTCCCCTCCGGCCCCTACCCCCACCCTGCTCAGCCACCCCGCCCCCAAATAATTTTTTCTCCCTCTGCCTATGGTGGTTCCAAAGAGGATTGCACTAGCCTGTTCTCAGGGGTGACAGATGACAGAACAAGAAGCAATGGTCTCAAGTTGCAGCAAGGGAGGTTTAATTTGAATATTAAGAAAAACTGTCTCACTAGGAGGATGGTGAAGCACTGGAACAAGTTACCTAGGGGGCTGGTGAAATCTCCATCCTTGGTGGGTTTTAAAGCCTGGCTTGACAAATCCCTGGCTGGAGTGATCTAGTTAGGGATGGTCCTGCTTTGAGTAGGTGGTTGAACTAGATGACCTCCTGAGATACCTTCCAACCTTCATTTTCTAGGAGCCTTGATGGTAGGAAAAGTCTGAAAATGATTCAGAACCTTGACAAGCTTGACCTACTGGTTAAATGGCAGGTCTTCAATATACAGGCATACCTCGGAGATATTGCGGGTTCAGTTCCAGACCACCACAATAAAGCGAATATTGCAATAAAGCAAGTCACACGAATTTTTTGGTTTCCCAGTGCGTATAAAAGTTATGTTTACACTATACTGTAGTCTATTAAGTGTGCAATAGCACTATGTCTAAAAAAAAAAAAAATGTACATACCTTAATTAAAAAATGCGAAGTGAGCAAATGCTGTTGGAAAAATGGCGCCAATAGACTTGCTCGAGGCAGGGTTGCCACAAACCTTCAATTTGTAAAAAACCACAATATCTGCGACGCGCAATAAAGCGAAGCGCAATAAAACAAGGTATGCCTGTATTTCTGAAGTATTTGCTGATCAGACTCTTCGGTTCTCAAAAAATGTTCTAATATTGCTTACAACCAGTGATTTGAATGAGGTCCCATTCAGCAAGGACAATAGAGGTGATTCTGAGAGGGCTTTGCCAAATGCAGATGGTTTGGGATTTTTGTTCTGGACAATGAAGTTGGGCAAAAATCCTGAACCTCACTTTTTCCAGCTGATCCTGGAACATGGACTCTTCTTGGAAAATAGTTTCCTTATGTAGTTGGCTGCCCAGCAGTGGTCAGGGAGGGGGGGAAATCTGTTCACCAGTTTGCCATTTAAACAAAACATCTTTATATAATAAGGGGAAAAGGTGACTCAACTGTCCAAACAAGTTTATTATCAGCTCCATGTGCCTCAAACAGTATGTCTGTATGTGTGTGTGTGTGTGTACACATATACCCACATACACAATAGTTAAAATTAAATAATAGAGGGCTTTTCTGAATGAGCTATGGCAGGGTTGTCCAACTTCTGAGTAGCTAGAGCTGTATGCACTCTCGTGCTGGGGTCTGCTGGTGCTCCTGAGCCCCATGGCCACAGGTTCCTTTGGCCTTTCAGCTAATGTCATGCTACCCCATTCGTAGGGCCTGGGACAGGAAATGGGAGCAGGAGCCCAGAGACCCTGATAGAAGCAACCAGAATAAGAGGAACAGCACCCAGACCGGAGCCTGGGGGCCACAATTAACCACTTGGAGGCCACATGTGGCCTGCAGGCCACTAGTTGAACAGCTCTGAACTATGAGGATGACCTGTTTAGTCAGTACAGAAGCCCTTCTGCTTACATCAGTGTGGAATTTTGTATGTTTCCTTGCTCCCTGTGCCAGTCTTGAACAAAACATAACTTCATCATCATACAGCTGATGGGGGAAGCTGGAAATTTGGGCTCACAGAAATATGGAAGGTAGTTTTAAGATTGTGTTTAATATGTAAACACAATCCTAACCTACACAAGCCTTTAGACTTCAGAACTAACACTCTGTTAAGGTAAAAAGAAGCAGCTCATGCTCCCCTGGCCTTTTACCTCAGGCTAACTGCAGACCGGGCTTTATACACATGTTCAAATTATCTGTGAGAATTCTCTCCAGTTTGTTCTCCCAGTATAAAAACTTACGTGGAGATGACTGAACAGACTTTTCTATGCTGAGCCCTTGAAGAACAGAGAGCCTGCAGTGCTGATGCTATGTGGCAAGGGGACCCCTGTATATACATCTCAATGTGCTCTGCAGGCTCCCTTAGTCTGCCCAGAGACTGTTGGCAATAGTGCACAGGGCAATCTAGATGGCTGATCCAGCAATCCAGATGGCTGATTCAGCGGGTACCTCCCTGCAGCACAATGTGAAGCTGTGCTCTTTTCTCTGCTTGGCTGAAGCAGTAGGGTGCCTACAGATGTGCAGGAAGCCTGCTTTGAAGCATTGTAATTACAGTGCCTTGGAGCAGACTTGATTAATCAAGCCATGGCATCTTGTGTATTCAGCAAATTTTAGTTAAAGTGGCCCCACCAACATTTTGAAGTGTGGGATGCTGAATACACAAGACACCATGGGCACTTTAATTAACTTTGAGTCCAGCAAAAACCATACTGTCTTCCTGTGCGAAGCAGGAGTAAGTAAAGTACCTGAGGATGTTGGAGGAGTTTGCTATGACTTACCTCAGAAGAGAACATGTGCAGACATTCACCCTCCCAGAAGGAACTGTCCCAAGAGTGATTTAGCTCTTCTTGTTTCCAGGTTATTTTTCTAACAGAGCAGCTATTTTTTCTCTGAGAAAGGACCCTGAACACTTGTACACTGGTCATTTCTCCTGAGAGAGCACTGTCTCTCCCAGGACAAAATAAATGACTGTATGTGGCCTGGGCTATCATCGTTGTATGAGTTAGTATTTAGGGAAAAGGAGTTGTCTGCAAGCAAAAGAGCTATTATTAAGTAAGCTGTTTCATATCTTTAACCAGAATATTTGAAACTCCTCTGGAGCCAAGGAACAGAGCTTCATTTCTCTTCATTTGGTTATAGTGTCAGTGGGCATGTCTACATGGGACACTTTACTATGCAGTAGAGCTAATTACTGGGCAGTAAGCATCCACATCTACACGTGCAACAGGGCAGGGGGGAGGGGAGGGTTGCCTGCTCCTCAAGACTCCTCAAGCAGGGCAGCGGGGAACTCTGTGGCTGGCTGGAAGTACAGGTGCTGGTGTCTCACTCTCAAGGGCTGAGTGGCCAGCAGCCACTGCGGGGCGGGGGAGCAGGGGGTTGCGGGTCGGGAGTGAGGGGCACTATTATGGCCCATGGAGGCAGGGCACTGCGGTTTAGGAGTGAGGGACTGGCAAGGCTGGGTCAGTGGGTCAGGAGTGAGGGGCAGCAGCGGGGCTGCAGGAGGTGTGGCTTGGAAGTGAGGGACAACAGAATGGGCAGGGGCAGGGCACCAGCATGTCACTCATTGACCCTCCCCATCATATTTCCCCTCTCCCCCTGCCCTGCATGACATGTGTCCTCTTTTTGGGACCTGGAAATATGGTAACCTTAAAATGCAAGCAACAAATTTACTCAAGATCACTTTGTGCATAGTAGCAAATGTGCAGACACCTAACCAGGAGTAAATGTGCTGCTGGGCAGCAAGGGGCTAGAGATTGCTCCCTGCCCCCAGGAGCTACCTGCTGCCAAGGCAGGCTCCGCCACTGGATGCCGGGCAAGGGACAATTTCCCCCTGACGCAGCAACAGGGAGCTCCCAGCCCCGACTCTGTGATTGTGGGGCCAGGCCTAGGAGATCCTTATCTCCCAGTCTGAGCCTCACAGTTGTGGGACAGGTGCTGGGAGATCCTTCTTTCCCAGCACCAGCTTTGCAGTCACGGGGCTGGCATTGGGAGAGAGGGATCACCCAGCCCAGGTCCTGTGGCCGTAAGGCTTGGGCTAAGTGAGAAG
Source organism: Crocodylus porosus (assembly GCF_001723895.1). Lineage (NCBI taxonomy): Eukaryota > Metazoa > Chordata > Crocodylia > Crocodylidae > Crocodylus > Crocodylus porosus. Next base: position 231,525,535 of record NW_017728886.1, read on the forward strand.
AATCTCCCACTACTGGCCCTGTGACCATGAAGCTGGCACTGAGAGATAAGGGTCTCTCAGCCTGGGCCACATGATTGGGAAGTAGGGGCTGGGAACTCCCTGCTCCCAGGGCAGGGGGACATTGTCCCCACCTAGGCTCTCGTGGCAGAGCCCACCCCAGCGACAGGCAGTTCTTGTGGGGCAGGGAGCAATGTCTCAGCCCCTGCCAGGAGACAGCTGCTTCCTGGCCCCATAACTAACACCAAGGGGGTTCCCAGAGCTCCCCCTGGCTGCTGCAGGGGTCCATTGCAGGGCTATAGGGAGCAGGAGCAGTCTGTTCCTAGGATCAGTAAATCTGCTCCTGTGTCCCTCCACATGTAGACATGTGCCCAGGAGAGTTTACTCTCGAGTAGTTTACTGAAAAGTAAACTGCTTTCAGATTATTTGCATGTGTAGATGCACCCAGTGAAGAGCTGAATAAATGGCAAAAGCCAACGGTCTTTATAACTCTTCTCTGTGGCTGGTCTGCCCCAGATTAAAAGGTGCTCCATTCTGGAACATTTGGCATGCTTCAAAGGTAAAACAACTATTCCAAAACAATTCTGTTTTTATTTGGGAATAGTATCCACACATGGAGTGTTTTTGAACAGCCATTCTGGTCAGTTTCCTCATTTAGACAAGCCCTTGGGATTTTACAGTTTATTTTGTGGGATAAAAATGTAGCTAGTTTAAAAAGAAAGCACAGTTTTGTGGGTACACTTCTGCATACAGGGACAAATTTCACATTTGCACAACTGTGCAAAATAAACAGTGCCTTGGCCATCCTGAGCAGGTAAGTGAAGGTCTGATCGGTATACACCACCAGCATTAGTCTAGCTAGCACAGGTAACAATAGTAGTAAAATTGAGTAGGTAGTTAATGGAGTACAAACCTACTGGTGACTCTAGGTACATAGTGTGGTCGTTAACATGTGCTACATCCTTTTCACTGCCCTAACAATATTAACACTTCTGTGGACATGCCAACTCATTTTGCAACCATACCTTCATTTTGTTGTGCAGATGTACTCATTACTAACCTTGATGAATCCTCAATGAATTTTTGGGAACATAACCAAGGCTCATATTTCATGTCTAAACCAATGATGGTAGATACTAGGCAGGTAATAAATATTGGACAGATCATTCTAGCTATACCCAGTTCAATGCTCTCCCTTCAAAAGATTCACTCCTGCCACTGTCAGAGACAGACACTGGGCTAGATGGACTATTGATCTGACCCTGTGTGAAATTTCTTATGTTCTTATATACATATGAGACTACAACATTTGTGCTTATTAGCATGAGATAAAAGGATATGATCCTGAGAGGTTCTGGGCTCCCATAATGCCAGCAGACCGACTGAAGTTGAAGCTACGTTCAGATAACATTATGGTTACTCTCTATTCTCCTCACATTCAAGAATTTGGGATCCTTTCTTATATATTACAAACTTTTTTTTTGTTCTGGTAGTAGGATGCTCATTATCTTTTACTTCAGTCCTGTACACTTGACTCAAAAAAATGTTTCCCCCCTCATCCCATACTGAACTAATGCAGCCCAGATGGCTATTTCTTCCTAGATTTTATGTTTATTTAAAGCCTTTCTGTTTAAATGTCCTAAAACAAATATTCACTTGTGGGTCTATATTCATTCAAGGGAAGAGTTGCTTTAAATCAATATACTGAGATGAAGTTTTCTTACCCCAACAGGCTCTATGTACATATTTCTATTTTTCATTACTAGGCTCCTAGTCTCAGAAATATGGGCAATTTCTTTAGAGAGTTTACTTTGGTTCTTGTCTAAGTTTAAACAGCATAAATTAAATTTATCCTGATTATTGAATTTGCAGTATGCACAGATTCTTTCATTGACCTTTTCAATAAATCTTTTTTACAAACTTTGGCTGAATATTAGTAAACTTGTTAAAATGCCAAATGGTATAACTACTTGCCAACATTATATTGGACTACCTCTGGCTGGGGTCACGTGCCCAGCAGGGGATGAAGATGGTATTGGGTTTATTTAAAGGAAGGCAAGAGCCATGCTTGAAAATCAGGGAGGCATGGAACAAAAGTCTACAATGACAACTGTACATCTTCCAGAAAGGAACAAGGGATGGATGTTGTGGTGTAGATTCTACATTGACTTGTGTCCCATTGAAATCATTAGACTGAATGGAGTTTAGGCTAAATAGTGGGCACAATACATGAAAGCAGGAAAACAGACATTAGGAATCTGGCCAGAGGGTCTGTGCTCAAGCAGGGAAAAATGTGTGGGTGTGGCAAGGGGATGTGGGAAGTGACTGTTTAATCTTCTTGGCATTTGATTAGGGCCTTTGTTTTTGTGTTTGGCTGAAGGGATTTCAATTCCACTAGGTGCACTTAGGAAGCACATTTGAAACGCCTCTGCTGCCAGAGAACAGATCTTCATCTCCCTTAATTTGGTTTTAGCTTCTGTGATTAGCTGTTCTATTGTCCATGGTAAAAATCTAAGTCATTGCAGCTTTTCTTTCCTGCATCTGTTTCTCCAGTACAAGCTAACAGTTTACTAACAAAGGTTTGTTCCACACCCTCTCTTCTTAAATAACGGAAGCTGTTCTCCAGCAAGGAGATGCATTTAGTGTAGAACTGATTCTGGTCTATAGTCCTATAGAAAACATGGAGAGCTGCCCAGTCCTTCCTTATTCTCATGTAAGATAAGTACAATAGAATTTAAGGGGAGTAAATTATGAGCCAAGGAGATGATTCATTTTTCATTTAAAATTCCTTACATAAACCTAGTGTTTATACAAGGGACCAGACAGAAAGCTCAAGTCTGATTCTCTGTAGAATTTTATTCTCCTGTTTTTATGGTGAGTAAATGAATGTGTTAGAAGCAAGTCAATACAGAACTGGGACTAGACAGGTCGGGGACTTTTCTGCCCCTATAAAAAAAATCCTGTTAAAAAAATGTCAGCGTTTCTTTGGAACTTCTCAACTGTTCAGCAAAACAAAACAAACAAACAAGCAGCGCTGTTTGAAAGTTTTCATTAAAAAGAACTTTTCACAAAATTCCCATTCATCAGAAAAAAAAACAGTTTAAAAATAGTTTTGATAAACAACCTGGAGTCCCTTATCCACAAAAAAAATATAGATTTTTAAAAAACCTAACGGAAGCTTGTTTCTTCCTTCGTTGTCCACTATAGCGCTTCTGATCTGACCTAGATTATTTAAAAGGAAAATAGCAGTTTGGTCTTCATATGCAACAGGTCCTTGATTGCACTGCTGGAAAGAGAAAACATTCCTATTGTCAATACAAATGCATAAATAAGAATGCCTCATCAGTCATGCAGTGAAAACAGACCTAGGGTAGAGGAATTTGATTTACTGAATCCCTTTCTTTTATTTTCGTATTATTTTAATTGTAATGATTTTCTTCTGAGAGGTAGAAACAAACCTGAAAAAACCCTGTACTAGAAGAACCAGGGACGCTGAGAAGGTCTCGAGCTGACTTTCACACAATGAACTCACCTCTGCATCCATGGACTGCAATAATACTACACTGATTTACATTTGCTACAGAGCTGGTACAGTTTTCTTAATTGTAACTTTTCTAGTTTCATGTATTCAATTAAAGTTTTTTTTTTAGTGGCAATAAGGGGACAGTACAGCTGGGACTCAGGACACATGGGGTGTGTCCAGACAAGCATGCATGTGTACAGTGCCACAGGCCCATCTATGGCATTGCAAATTGCATACTCCAGACATGCATTTGCCACACTGACAATTTACAACCTGGAAGATTTTTTTGACATTGGGAGAACCCACGGCAAGGAAAAGCAGCATGGCACACACCCAATAGTGGCAGGGTTCTTCACCCAAAACTGGAGCCTGGTCAGCCAGAGCCACACTCCAGCTGCTGGCCAGGCTCCACACACCTGGATTGCCATCACTAGAGCCCCAGGATGCCTCCAGGATTCATAGATGTAGGGTCAGAAGGGACCTGAGCAGATCATCAAGTCTGACCTCCTGCCCTGGGCAGGAATGAATACTGGGCTTATATGACCCCTGGTAAGTTTAAGCTCATATGATCCCAGCTAGGTAATTACCAAGCCTCCTTTTAAAGACCCCTAATGTAGGAGCTAGCACCACTTCCCTTGGAAGCTGGTTCCAGATCCTGGCCGCCCTGACTGTGAAATAGCGCCTCCTGATGTCTACTGAACCTACTCTCAGTCAACTTGTGGCTGTTATTCCCTGTTACTCCAGGAGGCGCTTGGGGGAACAGGGTCTCACCCATTCCCCTCTGGTCCCCCCTGGTATGTTTATCGATGGCCACTAGATCCCCTCTCAGCCTTTTCTTGTGAAGGCTGAACAGGTTCAGATCCCATAGCCTCTCCTTGTAGGGTCTGTCCTGCTGTCCCTTGATCATGCAAGTGGCTCTTCTTTGGATCCTTTCAATGCTGGCCACATCCCTTCTGAAGTGCGGCGCCTGGAACTGGACTGGATGTCAGGTAAGGCTGCTGGGGCCAGCCCAGATGCTCACCTACCCTACCCAACAGCTTGCTGCACACCAGAGACAACTATGTGCTGTTGTTACTTGTCCCCAGGGAAACATGTATATGCTCATCTGGCTGCACCCCTGGGTTCTGATTCTGTTTCTCTGACTGCAGAGTAACTCAATTCCAATCAGTGTGTCTACATGAGACACTTTACTGCACAGTAGACTAATCTGCCGCACAGTAAAGTGTCACTATGTAAACATGCACAACAGCTACTGCATATTAAAATAGGCTAATGGGCAGTCCTCTGCAGCCAGCTCCAGCTCTGAGATCAGAGCCAACCTCAGCAGCAGGCAGCTGCCTGGGGCAGGGTGTCCCAGCCCCCTCTCCGATCAGCTGATCTTAGAACTAGGGCTGGCACTGCCTGCTGCCCAAGCAGGGGACATTGTCCGTAGCTGTCCAGGATAGGGGTGCAGGGTGGGAATCAGCTGCCCCACGGGCAGGACAACTCCCCCCACCCTCCAGAGCCCAGTCCTGACCCTGGTGCCCCTGCCAGCCTGGGGCTTGCACCTGGGCAGCCTAGAGCTCCCCCTGGCAGTCATATGGGAACAAAGCAGGGCAGGACTAGCTCTGACCTGAACTGCTCCTGTCAGGAACAAATTTGCTCCTGACAGGCACATGTATAGATACAGTCCAAGGGAAAACTTACTGCACAGTATTTTACTATGCAGTAAGTTTTCTGCACAGTAATTGCATGTGTAGATGCTCCCAGTGTCCCAGACTTTCCCCTTCTGTGAAATGGGGGTCAGGATACAGACCTCATTAGTGGAGCAGTCTTAAATTTACTAGGGCTGTCAAACAATTAAAAAAATAATTGCAATTAATCACGAAATTAAAAAATGAGTTGCAATTAATCACAATTTTAATTGGGCAGTTAAACAATAATAGAATCCCAATTTATTTTAAATATTTTTGGATGTACACACACGTACACAAACCCTAGACAGTCCCCAAGATCTGGCTTTCCAACCCCTGCTCCTAACCCCATACACTTACCTGCATCCAGCTGTTGAGTCTGCTCGTCTGTGTGTGTGTGCGTGCGCGCGCACGCACGCGCATGGCCCAGCAGCAGCAAGGGGGAAGGGGCTGGTTTTCTCCCAACAGCACAGGTAGGCATACAGCAGAGAGGGGGAGGGGCCCCTTTTCCCCCAGCACGGGCAGCGATTAACACATGTTAAAAAAATTAACACAAAAACAAATCAACACACTGATCACATGTGTTAACTGTGATTAATTGATAGCCCTAAAATGTACTGATGAAAAGAGCCAGAAAAGAACAAGTAGTACATTATGAATTACAACTTGGTGGAAGTCATTTCTGTGTTGAACCATTGGCACTAATGATTTAAGGCCTATATCAGATATTGAACATCATTTGTTAGAAAGATTTTTCTAATCTTGCATTCACCGATTCAAATTGCTGACAATGGAATAGCCATTTTGTAGTTAGCAATACCACATATGTATAAAAGAGTGATTGCAGAATTTCTTAGAATAAGCTGTATTATTCAGAATTTCCTTTTGAGGAGTACTTTTCTGTTTTTGATATCCTGGCCTTGATATAAATCAGTAAAAAGCCTCAACTTCTGAGTGATCAATAGAAGGCACTTTAGAATAAACTGACCTCTTATTAACTGGAAACAACGGAACAGTACACAACTGCTCTCAACACGCTGGCCCGAGAGTTTACCGTCACAAGATAAAGTCCACATATTTTGTCAATATTTCCAAAGTAACTTTGCCCTTAGAATTTTAGCTGTTTCATAAATTTTGAGCCCTTAGACCCACGTGGCAGGCCCACGAGAACAAACTATTTGTTCTTACAAACAGTGGCAGGGTAATGCTGTTCCTGCCTCTAACATCAAAGTAGAACAGGAAAACATTCTTTAGAGAAAAGAAATGGCAGGGATATGAAATAAATGGTTATGCAGCATACTTTTTGTGCATGTGAAGTTACTTTGTTTCAGATCTTCTAATGCAAGAATATTAAGATGCAAAAATTAATTATTGTTCATCTGGTATTTCATAAATTAACTGCAATATGCTCTAATTTCAAACACACTTTTAAAATAATGGCATGTATTATTCCAAAAGTATTCCAAAAGGAAGTACTAATGCACAGCATAGTAAAAACTTCACTGTTGGGCAGGGGTAGGCAATGTTTTTTGGCTGAAGTGCCAAAAAACCCATGTCTACCTTGGAAGGTGCCAAAGTGCTGACATGCTGGAGCCTGAAATAGTTGTTTGCAGCCTCCAGGCTGCAGCTGGCTCACGGAGTCCGATCTGCTTGCAACAGGGCTTGCAGCCTCCCAGCCACTTGCTGGAAGGCCTGGACATTCAGGGACCCACACTTTCACCGATCTTCTTGTTGCTGACGTACCTGTAGAAAACTTTCTTGTTACCATTTAAATCCCTTGCTAGTTACAACTGAAATTGCATGTTGGCCTTCCTGACTCCATCCCTGCATCCCTGAGCAATACTCTTATACACCTTTCTAGTAGTTTGTCAATATTTTCACTTCTTGTAAGCTTCCTTTTTGAGTTTGAGCTTCTTGAAGAGTTCCCTGCTAAGCCAAGCTGGTTGCCTTCTTCAGTAATGTTTCTTTAAAGTACAACCAGCCCCCCTCAGACTGGAATCCCAGGGGATCCTGCCCATCAGTTCCATAAGTGAGTCAAAGGCTGCTTCTATGAAGTCCAGGGGTTTTAGTTTGCTACTCCCCTTCCTGCCTTTTCTCAGGATCCTGAACTCAATCATCTTGTGGTTGCTGTTGCCCAAGTTGCCCCTTCTAGCTCTACTTGTCTATGACCGTGACTGGCTGGTCCTTTCCCTATCTTGCCTGTAGGCAGGGGCAAATTCAGCTGTTACACCCCTCTTTGATTCCTGCTCCACCCAAACTTTAAAACCAGCCATCTGAGAGGGACAGTGGCATTTTTATTCAGGCAGCACTGAGAGTCAATTGACTTAATCACTCATTATTGTCTTCCTGATTCCTACTAATTTCCCTCTACTGCACAGGTGTTAACAACCCTCTGCCTTTTTTAAATGTCTTGATGTTACACTGTTCAACCTACCCTTTCTTTTGCAATTTTCTGTCTGTTAGTCATTCCTGGCAATGTCTTTCTTCAATTTCACAACCCTGCTTTAACTCTAGCTAACTCAGGTGTAGAAATGATTGACAGTGAAGTATTTGGATGTACTGTCAATATACTCAATCTGAATGAGATGTACATTTAACTATAATGACTACAGGACTAATGATTCAATATAGTTTGACTATTTTGAGTATTTTTTGCCTAGTTTCTTATGTTTCTTTAAACTTAATTTAAAATCTAGCAAATTAGTGAACATTCCAGTAATTATATATTTGTTTTTGCTTTGATCTTAAACTTAATAATATAATGCCAGCTCCCTACCATCTTAATAAAGCTTTTAGTTTCTCTTTAACTGGAGAAAAATGTGTGTTGGGTTGTATGTGATGATGTTCCAGACCATGTGCACCTTCATTTCAAAATCCTGTATCTACCCATGAGTATAGGTCAAGGGCAGGCAAAGTCCAGCCCACGGTTCTAGATAAAGCCTACAGCAGACTCAGTTTCCCAGAAGCCCCTGCCTGCGCTGCTGCGGCCTGTTTCCATGGAGACCCCAGCAGCGGGGGTCATGACGGTGCTGGCAGGGCATGTGGCTGGGTGGGGAGCTTTTGCAGGTCCAGGGTTTTGCAGCAGTGACAGTAGGATCCAGAGCCTGGGCAGAACTGCAATCTGCTGCAGGCAGTGGATTATGGCTTTTTCCTGGCTCCAGACCATGGTGTCACCACTGCAAGATCCCAGCCCTGGCCCTGGAGCAGCTTAATGCCCAGTCACATGCCCTGCCAGTGTTGCTGGGGCCAGTCTCCACGGAAACCCTGGCCCTGCACTGTCATGGCCCCACCATTGCTGGGTTCTTCATGGAAACTGTCCACAGCGACATGGGCAGGGGCTGCTGGGAAATGGAGTCCAGCCACTGACTGGATCTGCCATTTTGACCACCCCTGCTGCTATAGGCCTTAATCAAGCTATTATTTATTCAGGGTGAGGCTGATCTCAGCCCCTTCCTGCTGAACTATTCCACTTTGCATGGCATCCTTTAAGATTCACCAGGACAGGAACAGGCTGAGTGTGCCCCAGTAGCTAAGAGGTTGGGATGATGTAATAAGTCTCAGCTTCAAGGAAGCATTTTATGTCCCCTGGTGGTCACCTGGAGCCTATTAAGTGCTCTGTTATGCCTTTGTTGATAATTAGTATACATTTGGGAGCCTAGCCTCAATTTAAACCAAAGCAGCATGAACCATCTCTGCCTGCTGTAATTGTCATAGGCCAACCTCAGCTGACCTACTCATTGTTATAAGTCCTTGTAACAGGCTGCTGGGTTGTGGAGGCTTGTAGCAGGTTGCATATATCCAGTAGTAGCAGTCTGTAGACTGGCAGGGACTATAGCCCAGCTGTGGGTGGTGAAAACTAATTGTAAGCCTGTGCAGAGGACTAGGACAATTGATGTAAATAACTGGCTGGCACAAAGAAAGTTAAAAAGCTCCCAGGGAAAGGAGCTGTGGGAAGAGATAAGAAAAATAGGGGTGCTTGTTTATTTGTTGGAACACTAGGCCAGAGTACTTCCTTAGGGTCTGGGAAGAGACCCTGGGGCTGTGAGGCTCCAAGCAGCAGCACCACACCAGATACCTCACTTGAGAGGGAGAGAAGGACTAATGCAGAGCTGGAAGAGCAGCAAAGAGCTGGAGTCATTTACCCAGGGTCTGGGAAAAGGCTCAGTGCTATGAGTTAACTTTTTATGGGCCATGTTTATATGTTTCTTTACTGATTTGAGGATTTATGTTTGTGGAGTTTCCTGTGAGGTAAGAGTATCCAGGAAAATAAAGGAGTGAACTAAGTAATCCCCAGTCTGCCACAGTCCTGTTTGATAGGCCTTTGTGAGGCAGCTAGTATTCACTTTGGATTTGGATTCAGCCAATTTGGGGGACAGTGATTTGATTTAGTGATTTGAATCACTGTCCTGATTCAATTCAGCCTAATCTGATTCAGAGATTCGGCTGCAGCCGAATCTGCAAATCTCTGAATCACTCAGACCCATCCTGCATCCACTCTCCCAGCCTGGCAATGGCTACCCTGCCTGCCCCAGCTCCTGGCACTGGGGAAAAAAATCCTGGATTCACTGGGTGCTGCTGGGCGGGGTGAGGGGGAAGCAATTCTTGCTGTCCCCCACTGCCCCACACTGCATGGGGGCTCTGCATGAGTTAAAACCCCAGGACTTAACTTACGTTCAGTCCCGCCAGGACCAGAAGAGCTGGGACAGTGGCACCGTTCATCCCCAGCAGAGCAAGGATGACTGGCCAAGCCAGAAGCCAGCATTAGAAGTCTCCACTGGCTCAAGCCGACAGTTTATTTAGGGGCATGGCCTTGGCTCCTGTGATGCCTCCCAGGTAAGGCAGGAGCTGGTAGATCAAAAGCAGCTCTCCCTTGTAATGGGAGAGATTGGCTCAGCTTTGTGGTGGAGGCAGCTGGTAATTGGTCCGTAGAACCTGCCAGAAACTGCAAAGACTCCCAAGAAGTGCAGCATGGCAGCAAGCTGATGAGGGAGCATGCCAGGAAGTGGATGGGTGAGGACCAGCCTGTCTGCTCACCTTTTTTTATGTAAGTAAGGAATGGACTCTTAGGGATGCCAGGAGCCAAATCTGGCGCCTTCAGTTGAAACACTGGGTGCAAACCTGACTGTAATTAATTATAGACCCAGAGGTATATGGGGGAGTGTTAGGAGACAGAGGAGCTCCAAAACTTGGCACCTAAGGCCAGATGACTGGATAACAAAACCAACATGAGACAAACTATGAGTGGTATGGGAAAGCCTGCCCCTTTCTGAGGGGAGCTACCGTATTTTTTGGACCATAAGACGCACCTGACCATAAGACGCACCCAGTTTTTATGGCAGGAGAGACTATGTGTGCCGGTGGCCAGCCATTTTTATTGCCGGCTCCCGGCCACCGGCACGGGCGCCGGCTTCCGGTGTAAACAAGCG
>NW_017728886.1:231536308-231542381 GCF_001723895.1 Crocodylus porosus
CCTCCGCGGGCAAGCTCCGCCCCGTCTCCCCGGGACACACACCTTCGGACCATAAGACGCACCCTCGTTTTCCCCCCACTTTTGGGGGGAAAAAAGTGCGTCTTATGGTCCGAAAAATACGGTAATTTTGCTATTAGCTGATCTCCTCCTATTATTGTTACATCAAAGCTGTGACCAGTGAGGCTGAGTAAGGACAGAGGCAGTCTCCCCTAGGAGAAAGGAGGGGCAAAACCCACTGATCCCAAGAAGAGACTTTAAAGTACTTAGACACCGAGTCCTGCAAACATCTCTCTTCAGTGTGACATAGGCTTGGTGACAATGAGACTTGTCTCTTCCTTCCTGCTAGGACTCCAATACTTTCTAATAAGGAGTAGTCTCTGTATATGAGAGAGAAGCCTCTGGTTTGTCTTACAACAGGAAGGGAATGATTAAGCTATGAAAAGCACTCTGGAAACTTCTTCAGCCTGTAATTTCTGACTGTGGGATGTTTTACTTCATAGTCACTGAATGCCTTCAGCAGCACTGTTTCACAAGGGACTAAAACTAGCACTGAGTCCAACTGTCTTGGTGAATGCTATATTTAAGGGTTATAATACAACTTGATTACAGATTGGTTTTTCAAAATTCCTACCCTTCCAAACATGTAGAGAAAGTTAATTTCTCTTCTGATAAGTTTTCCAAACTACTTTCCAGGTTGTCCATTCCAAACCTGGCGGTACCTTTCGGGGTAGAGACCTGCGCAAAGCTAAGGAGATGTGAAGTGCAGCAGTAGAATGTCAAGAATGCGCAGGTGTGTGTTCATTAACACATCTGGGACCTACTGTAGCAGCTTTGAATTAGAAGTATTTTATGTGGCTCATGCATATTTCTGTAATTGTTCCACTGAAATTTAATAGCAGTTAATTCAAGGTTCAAGGTTCTTAGTCTTCAGTTACCCATAATATCTTAGATTTACTTGCTTTTATTGCTGTGGTTTTTTTCCTCTCTGTTAACTCAACCCTTGGGCCTTCTTCCCCAAGGATATTGACAACTGATTTAATCAGTGATTGTATGCCCCTGTATACTTTGGGAAGTTATCACTGATTACTGCAAATCTCTCCTCAGATTGTAGGATACTTGGATTTGTCTCATTATATTTATTTTTAGCAGAGAGGGTACAAGATGCATTGCACATGTATCTTTCACAATGCTTTTAGGGACCACACAAAGACCTGATTTTTTTTTTAAAGTGACTTTTATTGCTAGTGCTAGCTGGAAATCTTGAGCATGGTGTACAGGACTAGGATTCAGGAGTGTTCTGTTCTCAGCACTGGATTTGAACTGTTGTATCATAGAAGTCGGGTCAGAAGGGACCATGTAGATCTTCAAGTCCGACCCCCCGCCTGGGCGGGAGAAAAACTGGGCTCAAATGATCCCAGCCAGGTAGGCATCAAGCCTCTTCTTAAAGACCCCCAAGGCAGGAGCCAGCACCACTTGCCTTGGAAGTTGGTTCCAGATCCTAGTTGTCCTGACAGTGAAGTAGTTCTTACAGATGTCTAATCTAAACCTACTCTCCAACAACTTGTGGCCATTGTTCCTTGTTATGCCAGGGAGTGCTAGGGGAAACAAGGTCTCTCCCAAACCCTTCTGGTCCCCGCTAGTGAGTTTATAGACTGTCACCAGGTGCCCCTCAGCCTTCTCTTGTGAAGGCTGAACAGGTTCAGGTCCCGCAGTCTCTCATTGTAGGGTCTGCCTTGTTGTCCCCAGATCATGCGGGTGGCCCTCCTCTGGACCCTCTCAATGTTGTCCACATCCCTCCCGAAGTGGGGCGCACAGAACTGGACACAGTACTCCAGCTGTGGCCTGACCAGTGTTGCATAGAGGGGGAGGATCACCTCCTTGGCCCTGCTTGAGATGCACCTGTGGATGTATGACAAGGTTAGCCCTGCCAACCATGACCTCGCATTGTCAGCCCATGTTCATCTTGGAGTCAGTAATGAGCCTCTGTGCTCTCAAGAAGGGAGTTCCCCATTTTATAAGGGTGCTGCTGGTTACTACTGCTTGCATTGCTTAGCCCAGCTAACGTCTTCATTCCAAGTCTAGCTTGGTATGTCTGTGTGGCACTGCTTGTGCTGTGCATACTTTTCTCTGAGCCTCTATTTGCCAGTCATAACTTGTGTTGGTTGGACAGTAAGGGTGAAGTTACATGTTACACTTTCACCAAAAAAAAGGCACTTAAAATGTGAGCAGCTGCATGCTAAACCTAAAGCTCATTAACACCTGGGCTGTGCTATCTAGCTTGTGTTAAGGTAACTTTGATTTACCCCATAAAGCTAAAATGAATCACTTCCCTTCCTCTAGCATCCCAGGATGTACCACTCCCAGCCCACATGCCCACATCAGGGTTAAAGCCCAGGTATTCTGGCTCCTAGCCATGCCCTTGCTTGCCAGCTCTCTTGTGGCAACTCAGAGCTGTATAGGCAAGAAGTGGTATTACCCCCTTAATGTGCAACTGCTCACAGCACATTCTAACTTGGGCACTGTTTAACACTCCACAGATTTAGTATGGTCAAAGTGTACCATGTAACCATGTCACCCACAGTTCCCTGAGGCAGGAATTCTCTCAAACACCAGGCTGTCCAACTGATGACCTGTGGGTTGTGTACAGCCCACAAGGGGTCAGTTTGTGGTCCCAGCCTCAACTCCCCATCCATTGCTCCATTTGCAGTAGCAGCTGGGGTTTCCAGGCTCCCCTTTCCTACTCCCTTTTGCATCCTGCCCCAGCCTCTGGACAGTGTGGGGCAGTGCAGCTCAGGGAGCTGGGGAGGAGGTAGGGGGCATATGTGTGGCACTGTCCAGGGGAGGGGGTGGGGGACAGCTCAGCAGGGGATGCACAATGCAATGCGTTACAGCAGGCAGAGAGGAGGGGATAAAGGGAGCCTCCAAAAACAGCATGGATGAAAACAGCAGGGGAGGAGGAAAGTGGGCCTATGGCACAATGTGGACTTAACGGGCATGTGGCATACACTGCTACAGCCTGCATGGCATGCTGGGGCCTATTTTGCTCCAGCTGCTCCCTTTAGCCCTAGGCCCATTTAGTCCAGCCTGGGCTCTGTAGTAGCAGCTGCATAGCTGGGAATTAGGCACCACAATGGGGCTGTGGGACTTCCTGGTTCCCCAGCACAAAAAGGGTTAAATCCCACCCCTTCCCCCCTCAGAATATGACCCCTCACCCATAAGGGGTGAATCTCTTTAAAGAGTCTGCAATGTGATCTCCACCACCCCTCACAGTCACAGCCCTGCCAGCTGCCTTTGCGCAGACCACAAAAAACCTTCTCTTAAAGGGCCCTCACTAGTTCTGCCGGCTGCATAGCCCTCCCCCAGTAACAGGGCAAGGGTGCCCTGTTAGAGTAATGTATTGCTCTGTAGTATATTGGGGTTACATATGCTTCTATCTTGTGGCACAGAGGCAGGAGGGCATTAAACTGTTCTTATTACATCCTTCATTATACTGAACATCATAATCAAAGTCTCCCTCATGCTTCTTTTCCCTGCGAGATGATAGTTTGGTAGTTGTTAAGAAGCAACTAGAGTTTAATTAAATGTATGTGCTGCCGTGGTGATATTTTGATGTTGAGAAATCTCCACGGACCTTGGTGTGAAAACAGAAGCATTTGTTTTAACCACAGAACACAAGGCATTTATTTTAACCAGAGAAATTGATAGTTCTGAATAGAAGGCATTTGATGACCGTGGAGCTTGGTTGTTTCTGAATTCTGCAGCTTATATTTTTCCTTTTTTGGTGGTTGTTGTTGGAAGGCAGTGACACAGAGTTTGAGTTTCTTCCTTGGAAATATGCTGTAGACCACAGGAAATTGCTTGGTCTAAAAAACTGGGGTTATTACCAAAGTACAAAATCTCCAAGGACAAGTCTACTTGTGATCACACTGCCAGTGACTCTAATAGCCCTTTCACTCCAACCATCCTTACAAATGCAGGCCCTGATCATGTAAATTCAAATACGGAGAAGCACCTGAATAGAGTGCTACTGACTTCAGTAGGACTTTGTTGGTCTAAAGATTTACCCATAGTAATCATTCTGCAGGCTCAAAACCTCATTGTCCAGCTGAATACTGCTTCTAGTGTGTCATGTCGTGTGTCATATAATATTACTGTTGGAGCAAAGGATCTTACCATGTGCCACATTACACTACATTTTGAATTCCAATCCTCCAGTCTTCTTGCCATTTTCTCATTTTTCCATTTACCTCATTCCTAATATTTGCTTCACTCTCAGAACTGACACGGCCCAATTAATTAAAAGGTATGGCTTTGATTTGTCAGATATTGGGAGGGCTGCGCATATCGACTTCTGTGAGACAGCTACCAAGTGAAACTGTCTGACTCACCTTGGAAATACTGCAGTTACACTGTCATAGTCATAGAGAAGTAGGGCTGGAAGGGATGTCAGAGGTCATATAGTCCAACCCCCTGCCTGAGGCAGGATCTTCCCTATACAAACTGTCTCATACAACCATAAGGTAAATACTACTTAAGACTACTGTCAGCCCTGACACACATAGACCTAAACTGCTAACTAACCTGCCACACATAAAGCAAGGGAATGACAGCAGTCAGTGTCCTGCTTCTATAAAATGTTGTCAATATATGTTAAAGAGGTCCCAGGTAGAGGGCCATGCCCCCAGCTACAGAGGAAGGCAAAAACCCCCACAGTCCATACAAATCTGACCGTAGGGTTATATTCCTTCCTGAACCCAAATATGGGTATCAGCCTGACTCTGAGCAGAGGGGCAAGACCCTCTAGTCAGGAACCTCTGCCTTTGCTCCTAGCAGGAGAATTGGCACATCCCAATTGAAGTCTCCAGCCTTAGCTGTAGCCAACACCCAATACCTCTGGTGAGGCTAAAAATACCCTGACACACATAGCAAGACAAAAAAGGGAGGGGAGAGGTGGGCAGGAACAACTAGGAAAGCCCAGCAGCATAGGAAATACCCATGATAGAAAATAAGCATAGCTACATCTAGATCATCCCCAACCACTGCCTAGCCAACATCTTCTGGAGCACCTCCAGTGATGAAGAGTCCACAACTTCCCTAGGCTGTCTGTTTATTCCATGGCCTCACTTTTCTCACAGTAAAGAAGTTTTTCCAGATATCCAGTCTAAATTTATTTTGCTGCAACTTTCAAGTCATTATCTGCATCCTCATGTGCTTTACCTCTTCTTTATGTCAGCCCTTCATGTATTTGAAGACTGCTATCATGTTTCCTCTTAAGAACTTTTTTTGCAAACTGGATGTACCCAGCTCCTTCTGACTCTTCTCATATGACTTGCCTTCTAAGCCCTTGATCATCTCTGTTGCCTGCCTCTGGACCCTCTCTAACTTCTCCACGTCCTATCTAACCTCTTTTGGAACACCCCGGTAATGAAGAGTCCACACAGAACTACACACAGTGCTCCAAATGCAATTGTGCAGCCTAAGAAATGCAGCTATAAGTCGGGCAACTATTCCTATGGAGACAAGGGGAAGAGGTTGGCAATAGCAGTTTTTGCCTACAAAGAAACATCAGAAATCAAGAATGCTGAAAGCATTATTTTTAAAACCCGTTTTACTTTTTCTCTGCCTTGAAATTTAAAACACGCTAAGTGAGGAAAAAACCCCCTAGAAAACAGTAACGAAAGAGTTTAGGGAATAGTTGAATGTAAGGATAAGATGACCCCTTTGAGTCCATATTATGAGCAAAGCACAGGTCATCATAGGTTGTAATGTGACAACAGAAGTATTTAGCACCTACACCTGTTCACAGTATATTTCTGTGAAGCAGGTGATCACTGTACAAATGAGAGAACATATTACTATGTGCATAGCACTGGAAGTAACCTTCTAGGTTGCAGAGACCAGTCTTCTGCTATCACAAGCAGCCATTCCAGAAAAAAAACAAAACTCTTCCATAAACTAATCACATTCCATAATAAAGCTAATTTATTAGGAAAAAGCCAACCTATTAAATAGGTACTTTGCATCAGTCTTTCATCAGTCCCATGGGACGCCCATGCCTGCTATGGGACAGGGA
>NW_017728886.1:231543496-231575577 GCF_001723895.1 Crocodylus porosus
AGCTGACTTCCTGCCCTTTGGGCAGGGGGCTGGACTTGATGATCTCCCGAGGTCCCTTCCAGCCCTGATGTCTATGAAAATCTATGAAATAATTAGGTTCATCTGCCCCACTGTCCTCACTACCACTATTGAAGGCAGTTCTGGAAATTCCCTGCTCTTACAGTTTCAGACATAGTTCACAGTCAGTTACATGATTTGTTCTTTTACAAACACTTATGCTTGTCCTACATCTTAAGCTTTTTTTTCCTGTCTCACTGATATATTTATAGACCTCTCCACATCTCCCCTCAGCCTTAATGTTGCTAATAATAGGCTAAATAAGTCAACAGTTTTGCTTCCTATGGTAATACAGGCATTCCATTCTTCTGTCCAGCCTAGTAGCCCTTTTCTGCATCTGTTTCAGGCTGAATTACTCTTTCTTGTACAAGGGTGGCCAGTGTTGCACCCAGGCTTCCAGACAGGGTGTCAAAAGTCCCTTGTGAAATGGTATTAACAATTTCCTACCTCTGCTTCAAGCATTTTGCCTTGAATCAAATTCATTCATTCTAGAATCACATTTGCCTCGCAAGCCACATCCCATAGATGGCTCATAGTTATCCTGAGATCACCTAGAACACCCAACTTTCTCCTCCTCTATTGTTTCCAACTGATAAGCTACCAGTCCAAAGCAGAGCAACTTTTTATTTGTTCCTAAGTACAAGTCCTTGCATATTGGTTGCATTTCATTCAGTTGTTGTTGAGGTCATTTCATTTTTCTTGCATAATGTTCTACTCTTCTCTGCATTGACAATGTCTCCCAAATTGGGTCACAACCAAATTTCATCAGCATAAGTATACCTTTTATGTCAAGCTCCATTAGTGAAAATATTTAATAAAATCATTCCCGTGACAGATCTTAGAAGAAATCCACTAGACATCCTCCCTCCACCCAGAAAGTTCCCCTATAAACATCACTTGTCATCTTCCTTATACCCAGTTTCTTACCAGCTGATGATTCTTGTTCTAATTCCCATCTTCTCCACCTTAGATATTAGAGGTGGGCAATTATTTTAGGCAGAAGGCCGCTTACCCAGTTTTGGCAAGTTGTTGCAGGCTGCATGGGTAGCCCCACCCCTTGACCGGTGCGCATACCCTGCCATTGCCACCTTGTGACTGGAAGTCCCTCCCCTTAACCCATTACCTTTGCCACCAGAAGTCCCTCCGCTTGCCCCCAGAAATACTCATTTCAGCAAGGGGTTTTGCCATCTCAAAACTAGAAAAAACAAAATTATATTCTAAAAAGTGAACATCTACAACATTCATTAATTTCATTTAAAAAATATTTTGTCCTGGTTTACATGTGTTTGTGTAGTGTACATAGAGATGATTGTATATAATAGATTAACATGAAGTCTTACTCTTTTATATTGTGGGGGGTGGGCATAGGTTTCTGTGGGGCTGTGGGTATGTCAGGTGTGGAGGAGGGTGTGGGTGTGTCTGTGGGAGTGGATAGGTGTAGGGATCTGGGTGTGGGATGAGGGAGCATGTGGATATGTGGGGTGTGTGTGGGTATGGGGTTTGTAGGGAGATGTGTGTGGAAAGAGGGTAGATGGGTTTGCGTGTATGGCAGTGTGAGTGGGGGTGTGGGTGCATGTGTATGGTGGGGTATGTGTGTGGGACTCACCCTATGAACACACGCACGCTCTATCCCTCCCTGCACATATACACGCACACCCCCTACACACACCCTCTCTAGACATACACACATGCATGCCCTCCCTATACTCACACACACGCCCTCCCTATGCATACACATGCACAGCTCCTCTCTACACGTGCACACACACACTCACGGGGGTACCAGCTCGCCCCGTGCTCCCTGGTCTAGCGATGCAGCCGGAAGCACCATGGTGCTGGAGCAGTGTGGGGGCAGGGAAATGGCTGGGGGTGGGGTGGGACTGGGCTGTCATGTTCCTGTTTAGGATCCCTCTGGGTGTTACTGCCTCTGGTTCCTGCCATCTTTGACAGGAAGCCAAGAGCAGATAAATATTTTCTAAATTTTTTAGGGACCCCACAAGATGAATAGAATGGCCTGGCAGGTCAGATCTGGCCTGTGAGCCATATTTTGCCCTCCTCTGGATTAAACCCTGTCAGAAAAACAATATAACACGTGAAAAGCAGATGACCCCTTGCTGAACAGATGATCTAATGCTGAACTTAAAGATAGCCTTTTGCTGATAGTAAGCAAACTTGTTCTGTGTATTTTGTAACTCTGTAACAGCAAGCAAAAAAACAAAACCCCAAAGCTAGTGGAAATTCCCCAAAGATGCGCACGCATATATGCTTTATGCCTATGTATACCTATACTTGCATATGTATGACCTGTTAGTGTAAAAGGTGCTACCAAACTCAGATCAGGGGAACTCTTGGTCTACTAGGTCCTGAGTAACCCCTCTGCAGAGAAATAAATCATCTTGCCGACACTCCCTTGTTCTCTGCCTAATTGATCGTGGCTAGGAACGAGCCCAGAGACAGGATGTGCCAGTGCTCTTCGGTGTATGAGCACACCCTTCAGTGTGTGGGTGCTACGCAGTAGCTGGCCAATTTCCCTGTCAAAATTGGCAACCCATATGGGACCCTAGCTCTTCAGATTGGTACCACTGCCCCCGCGACAACATCCAGCCAGCAAAAGAGGGTAAGTGTCCCCTCAGTGTCCTTGTCGGGGGAGCGGGCGGCCCTAAGTCAGAGGTAAGGTGATCTCAAATCTTTTAAGGGTAGGAGTGTCAGCTATATGCCCTGAGTAAGGTGATTCTCGGGCACCAAATTAATGGTTTGTTTTATAGTGTGCCAGTCTGAGTACGGTGCTTCTCAGACACCAAGTTAATTGTTTGTTTTACGGTGTGTCAGTCTGAGTATGGTGATTCTCAGGCTCCTTGTTATCTGTGTCTCTGTCTGTCTGTCTGTCTGTCTGTCTGTCTGTCTGTCTGTGTCTTAGGCCTGTCTTCTCCTGGTTCCTCAATCTGGTGACACAGGCAACCATAGAGCGTTGTCCGTCCGACACTTTTGGGCCGGGAAAGCTGTGGGGCGCAATTTTTGTCTCCATTCGCGCACAGAGGAACCGATTTCTAATCTTATCTCTTCTCTTTGATAAGTCCCCTTTCCTGTTTGGGGCACTGGTCAGGTCTGGTCTGTAAGTTGACTCTGGTATTCTGGTATTGTGGTTTAAAGGCAAAGGGGTACCCCACCAAGGGAGACAGGATGGGACAGATGGGGTCAGTCCCTGTTCCACCGGGAAGTCCCCTTGGAATTGTCCTTTCTGGTTGAGCTAAAATCCCGGGAACTGGTCAGGTTAATAAGCTTAAACTGATCCAGCTTTCTACAACTGTCTGGCCTGGATACACGTACGAGGATCCAAGCCGACAGTGGCCTAGTCTTGGTTCTTTTGACCGAGAAACCCTGAGGTACCTCAGAGGACCTCTGGAAGATACTCAACTCTGTCAGATGAATTTCTGGTATGTCTGAGCCAATGCTGTAAGCAAAATAAAAAAGAGTCACTTGGGCTTCTCTAAAAAAGAAACCCGACACCTGGCTTCGCTCCAGGTTAATCCTAAAAACCCCTCTGAAACTTTGCCACCTCCCTATGCTCCAACTGCCCCTAAGTCAAAGGAAGATGAGTGGCATCCAGCAGGACTGCCACCACTTCCAGCGCCAGTCACACTCCCAACCCCCATGTCCACCGCTTCAAGTGAACGTTCCTCCAGCAATGAAACAGGAAGTTCTTCCCCTGTGTCGACACACACAAGAAGTCAAACAAAGAAACAGCTGCCTGCTCATTTAGCTCCACTGCGTCAGTACCCTATTGCCACACAGGAAGGAATCCAATATCCATATACACATGTCCTGTTCAATCCTCAAGACCTTGGCCTGTGGCAAACTAACACCCCCAAGTTTAGAGATGACCCAGAGTCAGTGAGACACAGAATAGAAACCATAATCAACACCCACAACCCTACATGGACAGATATGAATCCACTTTTAGATGCTCTTCTCAGCAAAGAGGAGAAAGCAGAGATTATAAACCAAGGAAATCAGTGGGTGTCAGAAGATGTGCAAAATAAAACTAATTGGCCAGTCCAAGATCCTGGATGGGATCCAAATGCTGAGGGCAGCAATAATCTGTTGCACTTGCAACATGCCTGACTATCCCTTTTCGAAGGGCTAAAAAGAGCGGGCAAAAAAAAAGAGCAGACTGGACTAAAGTCCAGGCTATTAAACAAGGACCAAATGAACACCTGAGTGATTACTGTCAAAAACTCCTGAGTACTATAAATAGACACAGTGGTGATTTCGTCCCCAGCAGCCATGCCAATCAAATGACAGTAAATTCTGCATTTGTTGGTCAAGCAACTGATGATATAAGAAAATATATCACTAGACATCACCCTGATTGGACCACCAAAATGCTTCCCCAGCTAGTCAATCTGGCTTCCTATGTCTTTGACCGATGCCCTGAGGACCAGAAGCAAGAAAAATTAAAACTGAAGCAAAAAGAAGTGAATATGTTAGCAGCTGCCCTCACTCAACACATCCAAGCACCCCCCCAGCAAGGCTATGGCCGAGGCCGAGGGAGAGGGCGGGAACAAGACAGACCCCATACTTGGTCTTCTCAACCCTTCAACCAACCAACAAAGGGGCCTCAATCAGATGATATCTGCAATTATTGCAAACAAAGAAGGCACTGGAAACGAGATTGCCCAGTCCGCCCACGAGGGACACCTGCACCATTTAATGCTCCCTGCACGCCTGCCCCGCCCGAAGTTACCCACTACCAACAATACCTGGAGGAGTCACCTGAACTTGAGGATTGACATAAGGGGGGGGCTCTTCCACGAGATGAACCTTGGGGATTTTAATGAAACTTCACACAAATTAAAATGTCCTTCCTCTGAACCATATATTAACCTAGAAGTCCAGGGTCAGATATACAAATGTTTAATTGATACTGGCTCAGATCTTTCTTCACTGCGTGTTTCCCCAAGTCAGGCCAAATTAAGGGTAGCAAAAAACTGAACGTGTGGTAAGAGTCTCAGGAAAGGCCTTTAGCGTCCCTTATAGTGTTCCTACGAAAGTCACCATTGGACCCTTAACAACTGAGCATGCCTTCTTACTCTCAAGTGGATCACCTGTTAACTTATTGGGGAGAGATCTGCTCTGCAAGCTCCAGGCCACCTTGCAGTGCAGCCCAAATGGAATCCAAATTACTGTCCCCAGTACTAACCTCTTGGCCTTTCAGGCCATGCTTGATGAGTCTGGGTGCCCTTCTCTCCCCGAAGATCTCCAAACTTTGCCTGAATCACTGTGGGGATAGACCCCCACAGCAGTAAGACTCCTTAAATCTGCTACCCCAGTCAGTATCCAAACAAAGCCAGGTCAACCCCCGTCGGTACCCCACTATCCCCTGTCCAAAGAGGTGGAAGAAGGCTTAGAACCACTGGTGACTAGCTATTTAGAACAGGGAATACTGAAGGAGTGTCTCTCACCCTGTAACACCCCCATCCTTCCAGTCAAAAAACCTAAACTTGGTCCTGATGGTAAACCCGTGTACCGGTTCGTACAAGACCTTTGGGCAATTAACAGTTATGTTATTCCACGACACCCCGTAGTTCCAAATCCGGCTACTATTGTTACAACCATCCCAGCCACAGCGATTTACTACACTGTCGTCAACCTGTGTGCAGCTTTCTTCAGTATTCCCATACACCCAGATTCACAGTACTTGTTTCCTTTCACTTGGAAAAGGAGACCGTTAACCTGGACTCGATTACCCCAAGGGTATGTGGAATCCCCCATGCTGTTTTCACAAATCCTGCATAAAGATTTATCTGCGGTCACTCTATCCTCAAAGACCGCTTTGATTGTTTATGTGGATGACCTCTTGCTAGCTTCAAACAGCACAGAGAGCTGTCAAGGAGACACTGCAAGGTTACTCCCTGCCCTTGCAGAACAAGGACATAAAGTGTCTCCCTCAAAGCTACAATACTGCCAGCCTGAAGTGGAGTATCTAGGCTATATACTCAAAGCAGGCACCAGGAAATCATCACCCAGACGCTTATGAGCCATTCAAGATCTCCCGCGGCCCCAGAATAAGAGGCAAATCTGTGCACTCTTAGGCATGGCAGGATTTTGCAGACCCTGGATCCTGGCCTTTGGGGAAATAGTCCGTCTTTTAGTTCAAGCTACTGCTAAAGAAGCCGAGAATTCTGTTCACTGGTCTAAAGATAAAGAACAAGCATTTCACCAAATAAAACATGCCCTCATGACTGCACCAGCCCTGGGCCTCCCTGACTATACTAAACCTTTTATCTTATATGTTCATGAAAACATATATCCAGAAGGAGTGGCTTCTGGAGTACTGATGCAACCCTGGGGAGATCAGCCTCAACCAGTCACATACTACTCAGTTCAACTGGACCCAGTCGCCCAAGGAGCTGTTTCGTGCCTTCGCTCTGTCGCTGCCGCCGCAACGCTGGTACGGCGAGCCCAAGATCTGGCCTTGGGCCACCCACTTATCATAAGAGTGCCACATTCAGTCGAGGCTCTCCTCCTCCAGCATAACACTCAGCATTTCTCAAACTGATACTCAGACTCAACTGATACAAAGTCCTTTTGCTGACATCTGAAAACATCACCATACAGCGATGCGCACAACTCAACCCAGCCACCCTTCTGCCAAAGGCAGATGAAGGACAGCCACACCATGATTGCTGTAAATTGGTTGAATATGTGGAAAAACCCTGGAGTGGCCTTAAAGATCAACCCTTGCATAACCCAGACTATGTTCTCTTCACCGACGGATCATCATCAGTCATCAAAGGCACAAGACATGCAGGGTACGCGGTAACCACAGTGCAATGGGTTTGGGAAGCCATGCCTGTTGAGCCAGGTACCAGTGCCCAAGCTGCAGAACTTATTGCCTTGCAGAGAGCATGTGAGCTCACCATAAACTGTTCAGTAACCATCTATACTAACTCGATATGCGTTTGGTATTTGTCATGCAACCGGCCAACTGTGGAAGCAACGAGAATTTCTTACCTCAAATGGACACTCAATTGCTAATGCCACAGAAGTCAACAATCTTCTGAATGCTATCCTGTTACCCAAAGAAATCGCAGTTGTCCACTGTCCATGGCACTCCAAGGACAATACTGAGATTGCTGCCGGGAACCGTATGGCTGATGCAGCCACAAAAGCAGCGGCCATTCAACCTGTTTCTGACAAAACTAACTCTCACCTCTTATGCATCACATTATCCAGCCCAACCTCCATATACCAGCACCTTCAACCGACAGAAGTCCAGGACTGGAAGACCAAATATGAAGGCACTGAAGGGACAGATGGCATTTGGCGAGTACCTGACGGGCGTCCCATCGCCCCCAGAGCTGTTCTTCACACGCTTGCCCAAGGTGCCATTGTCTAAACCACTCTGGTAAAGAGAATCTAGCACACAGTGTTCTCCGTGACTGGTTCACACCTGGCATCTATGTGGAAGCCGCCAGGATTGTCAACTCCTGCCCTGCATGCCAAGCATTTAATCACAAGGAAAAAAAAAAAGTATTCACAAAGGGGGGAGGCCATGGGCCTATCTACCATTTCAAAGACTTCAGGTATATAGACTTACCAAAGGGCTTCCACTATAAGCATTGTTTAGTGGTAATCGACCAGCTCAACAGATGGCCAGAAGCTTTCCCTGCTTTGCGAACAAATGCCTCGACTGTAGTCAAAGCCCTCCTTCGAGACATTGTACCAAGATTTGGACTTCCTGAAGTTATTGAATCAGATCGAGGCTCACACTTTACTGAAAGGATATTGCAAGAGGTATATAAAGCCTTAGGAATTCAAGCACAGTTTCATACCCCTTACCACCCACAATCCTCAGGTCAGGTAGAAAGGTTAAACGTATCCCTGAAAACCCTTTTAGGAAAGATCTGTGCCGAAACCAAATTAAAATAGCCTGAAGCCTTGCCCGTTGTGTTGTTTGCTCTTAAAACTAAACCACGCAAACCTCTAAATCTGTCACCCTATGAGTTATTGTTTGGTCATCCCCCACCGTTGTACAAAGACTGGCAAAGTCCACATGTAAGCCTGTTTGGGGGAGATGAAAAGTTAACTGATTATGTCTTGTCGTTGCAGCAGTCTCTCAGTTCTCTTCACAGGTCTGCAGCGTTGATACAACCAGTACCCCTTGACGCCTATCTCCATCCATACCGACCCGGCGATTAGGTGTGGATCAAAAAGCATCAACGACAGAACTGTTTGGCACCACGGTGGGAAGGTCCCTTTCAAGTCCTGCTGATGACTCACACTGTGGTCAAAGTTGCTGAGAAGGAATCCTGGATCCACCATAGCCACTTGAAACCCGGAGAAAAGCCAACATCACCAGCACCACCAGAGAAGCAAGCTGTTCTGCCCTTAAAACTTACAAAGACTGTAGGAAACACATGGAATGTTAAGAGCCCGTTAGACGCCTCCTAAGCTACAAATAGTATTTCTTGTTATAGAGTGTACGTTTACATCTTGTATTATTGCTTATGTAAAAAGACTGTCTGCACGCACAATGCAGAACAAGTATGTCATGTACACTCAAGAATGGCAGCCTCAGATGTCAGCCACTGAGCTTATGCTCACAGCTGAAAGGGGGGAATTGTCAGAAAAACAATATAACCCGTGAAAAGCAGATGACCCTTGCTGAACAGATGATCTAATGCTGAACTTAAAGATAGCCTTTTGCTGATAGTAAGCAAACTTGTTCTGTGTATTTTGTAACTCTGTAACAGCAAGCAAAAAAAAAACCCCCAAAGCTAGTGGAAATTCCCCAAAGATGCGCATGCCTTATGCCTATATATACCTATATTTTCATATGTATGACCTGTTAGTGTAAAAGGTGCTACCAAACTCAGATCAGGGGAACTCTTGGTCTACTACGCCCTGAGTAATCCCTCTGCAGAGAAATAAATCATCTTGCCAACACTCCCTCGTTCTCTGCCTAATTGATTGTGGCTAGGAACAAGCCCAGAGACAGGAGGTGGCCAGTGCTCCTCGGTGTACGAGCACACCCTTCGGTGTATGGGTGCTACGCAGTAGCTGGCCAATTTCCCTGACAACCCCGGGATTGCCAGCTCAGAGTCCTTTCAGTGAGGCCATACCTCCATCCATAATCATTCTGGGAGGGACTGTGGATAGCCTTCACACAGGGGCCTCTCCCCCACCTTTGCAAAGTCTCAAAGAGGTGGGATAGCTCCTGCTACTGTCCTATCCTTGGGACTACCTACTCCCCCAAAGGGCCAAAGAGGAGAGTACATGTGTGTAGCAGGGAAAATAATGCTGGATCTCAGCCCCTTGACAAAGGCCCTCAGATCTGAACTATCACACAGAAGAGGGGAGCAAGCTGCACTCTGCAGTGATGTACAACGGCAGATATGTACTGTTCTAATTAACAGCAATGCCAATGAGCCACTGGTGGCCCCAACCTGGGAGAATCTAAATTCAAAGGGAATTTATGGAAATAAAAGGTGTTTGGCAGGGAGCAAAGGCCTGTGATCCTACCTATTCTTCTGTCAAGAAAAGGTCACTCTGGCAACTTTTTTGAAGGCCATTTTGTAGCATTGACTTTAGTGGGCTGTAAGGATAAATTGGAAGACTTAGCTTAAAGGTTATACAAATTCTATTTTTATTTCTACAAACAAAGGAGTCATTGCTGCCAAGTATGTGACTCTGTCCACCAAGTATAAGATGTTCTGACCTAGCTAAATATGGAGATATTAGTAAACATTTATTTGCATCGTCCAAAAAAAGGAGGAACGACTGCTTCAGTCTTTCTCAACTTATGTAGAGGGGGAAAAATGTTCCTTGTGTAAGGGGATTTCTTATTCACACAAGAGATGGAGTTCTTTCTCTGCCTAAGCAATGTTGTCTCTGTTTCTGCAACAGAAATATTCTTCTAGAATATTTTGATTAAGTCCCTTGAGGAGCCATTGTTGTCAGCTGGTTTCCAGATGTTTGGGCCCTTTCTCATTGTGCACATGACCTAGCAAAGGGGTCTGATTTGACAGTAAAAAATGTCCATCCATATGGCACGGATGTTTGAGTTCTTGGGAAGTGTTTATTTTTGTAGCTTAAATGCACGAATGTAATTAAAAGATAAACTGAAACAAATCAATTTAGAATGTATATGATACCAGACAGCGGTATCCTTACCATTGCCAAAGTTCCAGGGCTTCTAGCACTGCCAGTTAAAACACACTTGCGGGGGTTTGTCTTGTGTGTCATACCACATATTCAGCTAAAATGCAAAGCCTAAGCGTGGGAGCTATGAAATCCCCTCTGAAATCAGTGGGAACTGAGATTGCAATAAGCACTAGATGCCTGAATTGAGGTGTATGACTGTATGCTCTTCAGGGCAGAAACTGTGGCATTACCATTGCCCTACACCATCAAGGGTCATGGACTCCATCTGCGTCAAACGGTTCTTAATTGATATGATAACTTTCTTCATCCACTCAGAACCTAAGGCAAAAGTGAACTGGGCCTTTTGTACTTCTTTTATGCCCAGTACAAAAGGAGACCCCCATTTTTTTAATCAGCTTATTTTTGAAAAGCTACATTCTAGGTGACAAACACATTTCTTCTCACTGGTCTTTACAGTGTTCCCCTGGAAAATTCATACTGAAGTCTGTTTACTCCTATTATTGTTCTTATCCATGAAGCCCCTGGTTTTTCAAATGTTTAAGTATAGCCTTCTCCTTGTATATACCATGGCTTACATGAGTATGTATTTGCAAGGCTGAGGCCCAAATACCTGCAAATGGCCTGTTGTTATTGAGGGTTACTGACCACTATGTTGCTGGAAGTGTATCAGTGAATTGTTTCAGTGACAGTGGAATGACACATATTGGCGTATATTGATGTTGAAGATAAGCTTATGTCGAAGATCAGGCCTACCAACCTGAAGAGTGTCTTTAAAAGGCAGTAATCATGTCTGTACACAAACTGGGAGGAAGAGAGAATTTATTGGTAAGGCTCTGCATTGGAGCCTCCTAGTTATCCATTTCTGCGAGTTCCTAGTGTGCAAGGGCAGCCATCACAATGTGTTCTCAGAGAGAGGATTTTTTAAGGTGATAGAATGGCATCACTTCATACTTTCTATCAGTTTGGGAGCCATAATTATTGTGGTAGTGCCTTACAGCCCTACCAGTGGGCTTACTGGGTTGACACACACCAAAAAACATGGTTGCTGGCCCAAAGAGTTTATTTATTCATTGTAAATGTCTCCTCCTTACCTACCCATCATGCTACTCAGAATTAAGGCTCTCATTGCAACCGCTTTATGCAAACACCTACATGAGGTTTAATACTGTTCTTTCTTGTTTTATAACCAAAAACTGTTCAACATTTGCCTTGCTTAATGAGGGGTTTCTCTTGAATCACATGTAGCTATGCGTCTAGAAAACAGTGCCCCAGCTTTATGCCTGCACTTCAGCGTTTTGTTGATTCATAAACACTGGATATAGCCCAGTCCATCTTTTCTCTATGAGGGGGAAAACATGTGACTTAAACCAGAAGTCTTTTATAATCTTTTCAGGCTCTGCAGGAATGTAGAGGAATGCTGTAAGAAGGGACCTACCTAAATCATAGCAAGATGAAGGGATTTTCACAGGCTACTCACAGCACACTGAGCCATTTCTCGCAGTCTTTTCATGGTGAGCACCCCAGCCACTGATTGACCAAGAGGCCAATCCATCATCTTCAGACTGTAGCATTGCATCTAGCTTATTAAAAGTTTGTGCCAAAAGCCTTTAGCTTTCCTGATGGGTGTCTTCATTGAGTCTAAATCACTAGCTCAATCAGTAGCTCTCTTTGAAACTATGTACTCTATGGCTGCAGGGATTGCCACACTTTCTTTGTACTCCAGTAAGCTTTATTTTATTTTGGGCAACTCTGTGCACAAAATAGCAAGAAATGCCATTTTTCAGGGTGATTGTGGAAACTGCTGTTTTTCACAGTTTCCACAAAAATCTCAAAAAACGCAATTTAAGTATATCCCTAGCTATAAGAGGTGCTTCATGGCTGGGAAGCAAAAAGCAACTCCTGCTTATGCAAAATAGAAGTGTGCTGCAGGATCCCTTATCTATACCAAGCCACCTTGGGTTTTGTGTTTGGTTTTTTTTAACTATGACATTAAAAAAGGCCCCTCAAGAACAGAACTATAGTGCAGCGTGAACAACCTGACTGTAAGTCTGTCTCTCTTCCTTGCTGGCACAGCTGATCTGCCTCACTAGCTAACAGAAACGGGTGGAGAAAAGACTGAGGACTAGGCATGTGCAACTGCCATTAGTATTAAACAACGTCAGCTACATCAGCCCCACAAAGTAGGAAATGAAAATTCCTATGACTTCTGGAATGTCTGGAATCACTTGTATGAGAGCTAAATTCCTTCCAGGAGTTTTGATTAATGGGAGGAGGACTCTTATAAGGCAGAAGGATCAAGTTTATGAATAAAAAGACAGTAGACAGACTATCTGGGAGAAAAGGGATCTAAGCAAATGAACAATGAAATGACCTGGATTCTCTTTTTCTGATGTCTGACCATTTAGAAGCCCAAGAGCCATCATAAGCCGCAAGGGCAAAAATCATTAAATTAACATATCATTATATTTTTCTAATCATGTTGTATTTTTTTCTACACATCAATAGCCAATTAGTATGGAGAAGCTGTTTCTCTTTTTCTACCTGTATATATACATTCCTTTTTTCTAATCTATAGTTATTATGATAAGTTCTACAGAATGGTCATAAAACAGGATGATGAAAGGTCTAATACAATTGGTTTCAGACTTTTTAAAGTGTGTTATATTGCTGTAACCCTAGGAGTCCATGTTATAGATAATGACATAATAACATTTCATGTCATTACAGCCACACTAACTTCTTCAACAACTGATGAGATGCTGTGAAGTTGTCTTTCTTTCTTTCTCTTTCTCCTTTTACCTTTCTTCCTGTCTCTCTTTTCATTATAATTTCCACTTTCCCTTCTCCTGCTTTTCTGTTCCTCCTGCTTATGTACCCTCTAGAAATTTGCCATCTGCCCCACCCCCAGGGGAGCATACATATTTTGAAGAGCTTAGTATAATGGATCTGATCTTGTTTTTTGTGAGATGCACCTTTAAATGAGTCTGTCAGTTATAGGCACCTTCCCTTTTATATTCAGATACAGAATGGTACTGATGAGGGAGGACACAGCACTGCCTCAGGGAGATTACTTTTGATCTTCCATGTTTTGTTGCTTTTCCCTTAATGTAAAATAGGTCATTTAGAGTGGAAGTATACAATAGTACTTTCTGTATGGAAAGCATATCCAGGTTGATTTTATTTCAGTTCCAGGAGCTAGTAGAAAGTAAAGCCATAAGGAAAAGTGACTCAGCTGGAAATACTAAGCTTGTCAGATTATGAAAATAGTTGCTCTCCTTAAAATTGAACTGAAAAATGATTGAAAATGCCATTCTTTGCATCTGTAAGCAACATTCCCAGGATCAATAGTCTAAAATTAAATTGTTTAAATATATGAAATCTGTACAGGAAGTTGCTGGAGGGCAGACAAGCAGAAATGATGTATTTAAACATGCCATACATTTTTAGAGGGCCTTGTTATTCTGTTTACTCAAGTTGCATATGTGCATGCTGATTGTGTAGTACTTAGAACTACCTAGCTTACAAAACTGCATTTTATTGTGTGTACATTGTAAAAACATTACAGGAAGGGTGTTTTGTGAGAAACTAATGGCTTCCTTATAAGGACATTAGTTAGTAACTGAGAGGATGCATAACTAAATGTGGCCATTATAAAGCTTAGACGATTCTATTATAAAACAGACATGCAGGAAGTATCTAGTGTTTATTAAAATTGTACATGTTTCAATGGGAAGGAATAAATTTAGCATAAAGCATTCTATGTCACATCACTTAAAAGCAATGTCATTCCTCTTGGATCCATAAATCTGCTATATACACATGCACAAACACACTCTACCAGAATCAAGTAGACAGTAACTTGCATGTGGTTATTTTAGAGAATCTGTGCATCTTAGAGTTGGATTATACAAGCAGGAAAGTCAATGACAAAGCTTCTTGATTTCAGTGGAGCATGATCTGACTGTAAGTTGGATTCTCTTCTTGCTTTTAAGCAACTGCAGTTATGCAGCATGAAATCAGTCACTGTACCTTGTTTTCAATAGCTTACACCAAAGTGCTTTATTTATTCCAGTTTTATTTATTCTGACATAAAAATGGATCTAATTTGTAATGTTCATGTGCATAGAACACCTATGGGTCATTATTACTTGGAAATACCAAATTTATAGTTACATTCACCATCGCTCATTTTACAGAATTCTGTGTTCAGTTCTTGGATATTTCCAAAAATGCATTTTCAATTGGTTTCAGGGTTTGGGGCAGAAAATATTTTGAATGTGGGAGGGGGAATAAAGGAAATTCATGAAGCCTAAAACATTCCCATCCCACTACATGATTAAAAATAACATTTATTTTGGCTTCTGGGGATGTCAAAGTATCATCTTTTTATTCTGACCCACAAATGCTGAGACCATCCCTGTTTAAAGCTAAAGAACTGATCCAGCAGACTGTGCAACCAAACGTGTACCAAAGTCATTGGGAATTTTGCCTGCAGAGAGCCTGAAGAATTGCCCTGTATGGCTGTTAGGAAACTGTAAGATGAATGCCTTTATGTTTTTCCTAATAAAGAAGCCTGTTAGTCAATACAACAAGTCTCCCAAGGGCTACATGATTTCCTGATGCTCAAACCATGATGATGAGCATCGTCCAAAAATGAAAACAGACAGGACAAAAGAGTAGCGATTATACCATGGGGAATAAGCTGGCTCTGGCAGGGTAAATAATTTGCTCTTTACTGCATCTAAAGTCCTTCAATCTCTAAGAATCAAGTTAAAGCACTGGTGACTAAATAGTTTGGGCTTGTGACTAACTAATGATCATGTACTGAAGTAATTTTATGACATCTGCCTCAGTGCTGCTGAGTTGGGATTCTATATTTGGTAAATGTGAGAGTTATCATTTGGCTGGGACGCATATGGGAAATTAAATGGTTAGGATTTCAGAGACAACAATTTGACTGTGTCTGAGGCTAAAAAGGCCTGGATTTGGAAAACATGCATTTTATAGGAATACCAGCAAGTGAGGGGTGGGGAACAAACCACCAGTGCAAAAAAGAAGGGTTTGGAAAATAAAACAAAAAGGAATTTTTCATTATTGGGATCTGGATTTAATGTTGTAGTCAGAGCTCCTTTTCACTATTACAGCTGGTTTTGTATAGAATCAGAACATGAACACTGTGCTGCTGTTTGGAAGAATTAAATGTAAAAATTTGAATTTCCAGTTGTAAAGAAAACATCAGTTTTAAATAAATAACCTCCCATTTTAGATTTAACATATGTCCTATGTGAGAAATGAACAATAGATTCTGTGCTGCACATAACATTTACAAACCTCCGATACATTATTATTGAAATATTACCTCATTCAGAATAAAGAGAAAATAAAGTAGGATTAAAATAGTTGTCTAGACTTCTCAGTTCTAGGTGACACAGTAAACACTGTTCCCAAAGAATGGTCTTGTTATGGCACCCTCGACAAGATATTGTACATTCCAGTAGGGAGTTCCAAGCACTACCCATTTCAAAAGCCCATTGGATGACATGGTAACATTTTACACTGACTTTAGTAACAATCAGACTTCAGCAGCAGGACTCCAGGGAAAGGCCTGTCATTTGCAGCAGAGCACTGAAAGGCATTTTCAAAAGCCCCTTTAATGACTAAATCTGCGGGCATATTTTAGCAGGAGACTCCGAAACAACTGAAGAACTCCACCGAGAAGCCTTTCTGTACAACCATTGTTGTTTTCTGTCCATAGCAGCAATAGTAAACATTACTAATAAATATTTTTATTTACTATTGCTCTGACCACCAAAAGCAATAAGTAGCTCTTAGAAAGGTGTCTACAGCAACAATAGGTTCCTTGGTTTTTGTTTGTTACTATTTAGAAAATATAAGCAATTTTGCAACTCATTACTTCACAAGTAGCAAAACAACAATAATAACTGTTCCACTAATGAAGGTATTGCTATTTCTTTCAGAGACATTGCGCAATAATGCTGCTGAATTGAGCTCTTAGGGAGCATATTGCCATATTAGTGGATGAACCTCCTTAGGGCATGTTGCTCCTGGAGATTGTCTTAAAATTCCATTTTGCTCATTACCATAGACTGAACTCTCTCAGTCTAGTTTGGTGGTTGCTAAGACTTCCTCAGGCAAAACTCAGTGCACCTTATCTCATTCTTTTCTGGTATTTGGAGAAAGTGTCACCTGTTTCTCTATAGCAGAGTTACCTGACACCTACTTTGCCTCAATCTTCACAAAAAAATTAAGCTGCAGCCAGACATCTAATAAGGATTATTTGGATAAGGGAGGGGACAAGCTGAGGGATGAGCTAGCTGGACAGCTTTTGATGGCTCTGAATAAATTAAAGTCATCCTGATAAACTTCACCCCAGGATGCTATTGGAACTGGAAGAGATCTCAGTGCCCTTGGCAATGATCTTTATGAAGTTGTGGGAGACAGGTGAGGTACCAGAGGATTGTTAAAGGGCCAGTGTAGTGCCCCTCTATAAAAAAGGCAAAAAAGAAGACCCAGGAAACTACAGACCAGTTAGCCTCACCTCAACACCTGACAAGTTACTGGAACAAATCCTGAGGAAGTCCAATTGCAAGTATCTGGAGGAGGAAAGCCTGGTCATAAGCAGCCAGCATGGATTTACTAAGAAAAAATTATGTCAAATTTCATCTTCTTCTTTCACAAAGAAAGAAGCACTGGATGGATGAAGGGAATGCTGTGGATATAGTGCCTCTGAACTTGAGCAAAGCTTTTGACAAGGCCCCACATGACCTTCTCATAAACAAATTGAAGAAATGTGGACTGGACAAAACTAGTATAAGATGAATAGACAACTGGCTCAGTAGCCACAGGCAAAACATAATTATAAATGGATTTATGTCAGAATGGTAGGAGATCCCACAGGCATCTGTTCTGGGTCCAGTGATGTTCAACATGTTTATTAATAATTTAGATGCTGGCATAGAAACTTTCTTGAGCAAGTTTGCAGATGACATGAAACTGGAAAGGATTGTGAACACATTGGAGGATGGGAGCACAATTCAGAAGGATGTTAGGAGACTGGAAAGCTAAGCTGAAGCTAACAAAATGATGTTCAATGCTGAGAAATGCAAGAGGTTAGACAATAGACTTGTATAGGATGGTTTGGATAGGAATGATCCTGCCTCAAGCATGGGGTTATACTAGATGACCTAAGGAAGCCCCTTCCAGCCCTGCTGCTCTGTGATTCCGCATGTCCAATTGGAGTGACAACCTTGTACTGTAATGGGGCTAGGTTTCATTGTATTGCCATTATTTGCAGCCATAGTAAACATGCCTGGTGTTATTCTCCTGAAACACTAATAATAATTTCCTGGTGCTTCAAAACAACTCAAGTTTTTGTTTGGCCTTGTTTGTCTCTGTATGGTTGCAAGTCCTCAGTGACTCTCATCTGTTTCCAGCAGCACAGACATTCTTGTTAGCAGGTATCTCCCCAGGCTTCAATGATTGTCTAATTTAACAGGGCTGAGTACGGATCAGTCAGATTGCAATCTTTTTTTTAGTACGTGATTTTCTGATGCCATTTTTTTCCAACACATTACCAGCAATATACTGCTAAAAGTTAAGGCTGCCCTCCACCCTCACATCTGCTTACCTCCTGTAGTGAAAGCCCCTAAACTCAGTCGTAAGCAGCAGCCCCCCTTGACCCTCAGAATGTCACCATTTAGGGTTGAACCTGTCCAACTTCTAGCCTCTTGCTCCAGGCCACAAGCATAGAAAATTGACCACCAACAAACTTCCAGGCCTTCTACCACTTTCCATCTCTACCACCAGTAATAAGAGCCTACTACAGCAGGAGAAGCAAATAAATTGCAGACTGATTCCT
The DNA here is from genome assembly GCF_001723895.1 of Crocodylus porosus. NCBI lineage: Eukaryota > Metazoa > Chordata > Crocodylia > Crocodylidae > Crocodylus > Crocodylus porosus. The sequence continues at coordinate 231,561,600 of NW_017728886.1, forward strand.
AGAAGGGCTGCACTTGATTTCAGAGGCTACAACATAAGATATGGACTGGGAGAAACAGGTGATTTCTTGGGCTAATTGACCCTAAATATGTGTAGACATACCCTAGTGTCTGAGTCCTGTCTACTCTATAATAAAAGCCTCTGAACATCACAAAACTGACTCTAGCAAAAGCCTCGTAAAGATATAGCTCCCTTCAGTAAGTTTTTCAACATGGAAGAATCAAGAACATCAGTTAGGACTGTTTAGGTACTAGGCTTCAGTTCTTGCAACAAGGATTTAGGAAGAAACTAGTAGTGCTTAGCGTTCAATTAGCTTGCTCCCATAGTCAAGCCTATTTTTCAGACAAGAAAGTTGCAGGTTTGATAACACAGTCTCTCCCATTCTAGGCATGTGACCAAAAGAGCAGGCAGCCTCACAGTAGGGCTGTGCAAGGCTTCGGACCACGCTTCGGATCAAGAGAAGATTCAGATGCTTTGGACGCTGAAGCCCAAGACAGAGACAGTCAGTTGCACAAGCACCCATGTCACGAGTTTTGTCTGTCAGCAGCTAGGGGTGCAGGGCCCCAGGAACCCCTGCACCTATCTTCTTGACAGCTGGCATGCTTCGTGGCCTCAGCAGGGGCCACCACCCCTGCAGTTTTCACCCCCCTGTGGTGTAACACATACATGTGACATGAGTTTTGCTTTCAAGAATTTGGGGTGCAGTTCCCTCCAAACCCCTGCACCTAAACTTGGCAGGCTTTGTGGCCTCACCAGGGGCTATCACCCCTGCAAGTTTCATCCAAATCAGACAAAAACCAACAAAGTTATAGGTATTTCATTGATTCCCCATTATACCCTATGGCTGGATCTCCAAAGTGACTCTGACGCTTTAGAGCTGTTTCAGCTGAATCGAAGTGGGAAACTGATCCAGAGCTCTGAATCTGAAGCCAAATCGAATAGCTGCCTATTCACACAGGCCTACCTGATAGGCCTTTTCTTGGGTTCACCAGGGCCTTCCCCTTCCCAGTGCAGCCAGAGAAGGAGAAAGGTTACTGTTTCTTCACCCAGCAGCAGAGTTGCACCAAAGAGAAGCAATTCTCCAACAAATCCATATGCCCCAGAGACTTATCCAGTAAGATCTGCACCCTGGCCAAACCTAGTGGTTAATAACACACCCACACATAATGGTCTTCTTTGCCTGCTCCAATGGCCCGCAATGTCCCCTTCTCCCCTTTCAGAGTCCACCCCTCCTTGCTGTATGCTGAGGGCTAATCTCCTGCTCTTTTTGCTGCTGAAATGTATGCTAAGAGGAAATTCACAGAGCTGAATTTGTTGGCAAGGGTCAGTGATGGAGCAGGTGAGGCACCATGGAAGGGGATGCCAGAGAAAGGGTTAAGAGTCATACAGGGCTGAAGGGTAGCGCATGGGATGGAACAGCAGGTGCAGGACGGCTGGGGGATATGAAAGTGCCTACCAGGTTTGGGAAATACTGAGCAGAGATGAGGGGGAAGTGGAGGGGAGCGTAACTTTAAAAGTGCCCCAGGACTCGTGCCCTATTTTCCCACCTGTTACACTACTGTCCCCACTTACAGTGGGGAACATGGAAGGAACCAGACTGAGTCCTCACAGACTGTGGTGTAAAGTCAGTCCTGCCTATGAAACAGTAACCTTTACCACCTCCAGCTGCAATGGGAAAAGGGCAAAGGCCTATGAAGAGAGCCTGGTGCTAGAGTCAGCTTTTAGCATGGGGCCATTTTCTGTAGATGACACATTAAGGCATGTGTTCTAATACAGCTGAGGGGAAATTCTGCCTCCTCTCTGTCTGGTTTATTAAATATACTTGATGTGATAGCATATATTAGTCACATATTTTGAATGGCAGAATTGTTTTTGCTACTGCTGTGATACTTCTTGGAGCATTGTCATACAGAGGTGGATTCCTATTGTGGCCCAGGGCTGATCTTGGCAGATGGTTCATGCTCTTTAATACCAACTTGAGGTTTCTGCAGGTTGGAGTTGCACGTGAAAATTTGGTGTCACAGCTTTGAATAAAGGACTTCCTCACTTATTTTCCCTAAGTATTAATAAAATGATAATAATTCATTGAAACATGAGTTGAAAAGTTAAACAAATAACAGTGTGTCTGTCACATGAATGAAACTGGAAAAGGGCAGAAAGATACTGTATTTTCTCTATACCACATACCCCAAGTAATACGTTCACCTTCTTTTTGGGAAGACAGAATAAAGAAAATAATGTTTTCCCAGAATTATTGCTGTACAGGGACAGCCTAATTTTCAACTCACTCTCCCTTTCCTGCTTATCCAAAAGTTGAAACACTAGCTCAGGGGCAGGCAAAGTCCAGCACGTGGGCCAGATTGGGCCTGCAGTAGACTCTATTTCCCAGCAGCCCCTGCCTGCATCACTGTGGCTGGATTCCATGGAGACCCCAGGAGCAGTAGGTCAATGACAGTGTGGGGCCAGGGTTTCCATGGACACCAGCCCCAGCAGTGCTGGTGGGGCACATAGCAGGGTGGAGTGCTACTCCAGGACTGGGAACTTGTGGCAGTGACAGCATGGTCCAGAGCTGGGGCAGAGCTCTGATCTGCTGCCCACATGCCCCAGGCAGGGGCACACAGGCAGCAGATTGTGGCTCTGCCCCAGCTCTGGACCACGCTGTCACCACCACAAGATCCCAGCCCCAGTCCAGGAGCAGGTCCCTGCCTAGTCACGTGCCCTGCCAGTGCTGCTGAGGTCCGTCTCCATGGAAAACCTGGCCCTGTGCTGTCATGGTCTTACTGCTCCACGGGTCTCCATGGAAACTGGCCACAGTGACATGGGCAGGGGCTGCTGGGAAATGGATTCCGGACGCTGGATGGAGCCATGGTTTTGCCTACCCCTGCCCTAGCTGCTGCTGAAAATTGGTTTCTATGAGTGGATCAATGATTTTGAAGAGTTAAAAACATTGTGTAAGTCTGTGAGATAGGAAAAGAGAGACCAGGAGCAGCCAGCAGACAGCAAAATTGCCCAAAGAAAGATTATCTTGATTAGTGGAGCATCGAGACTATTAAAAAGGAGAGATGATCATTAATACCTGTGGGATGTGGAAGAAGTCAATTGACTCCCTCAGCTGCTTGAACAGAAATGCCACTTCTGCTGCTGGGTGGAACAGAAATCAAAGCAGGGTGTTTCTATTCCAGGCAGAGAATCAGCTTCCCTGCTTAAGATTCACACCTCAATTTGGGGGACTGATTTTGAAGGAAAAAGTTATGTATGGTACATGAGTAAATATAGTACACCATAAACCCAGAGCTAAGGACCAGTTCACCATTCCTATGGGAAATCCTTCATGAAGGGACTAAATAAGAAGTCTCTACAAGTTTCTCCAGTCATTTAATGGAATGGGGCACAGTTTGGGGATCCAAACCTCACAGATCCCAGGGGTTCAGCAGGAGCGTGCAAACTTCTGCTTCCCCACTGTATCTGGTAGACTTCTCTCCTTGTTGAAAGCCATATTTCCAAGGCTGGCATAGCTTTTATTAGCACCTCTAGAATTCCCCTCTGGATGAAGTACTCCTCTACCAGGGGAAAAATTGATGTTGCAGACAGATTGATGTTGCAGACAGCCACTTTTGGTTGTATCACATTGCCGCCTTGGTTTTCCCAGGTTTGTTAGGGGGAGGGATGGACAACATTTCTCCCTTGTAGGCCCTACCCCATTTTACTTCACTCCATCCCCAGTCAACCCATTGCCTGCCATCTTCCTCACACAGACTGCTGGATCCATGGAGAAACCTTTGCAGGTTTTGACCTAAGGTGGTGGTAACACAGGCAGAGGTTGGTGGGGGTGGGAGGAAAAGGCCACTACTGAGAGGGATGTGGGGCTCAGCTGTAGGAAAAGATAATATGAACACATCAAGTCATTTGCTTTTTATTAAACTTTTAAATAAGATTTCATGGCTGTTTCTCCATTTGCCATTGTCGCAGAGCACTCAGGTGCCCTGCGCCTAAGAACAGAAAAAACAGCTCAGGAGAGACCTCTAGTGGCAAAAGGAGGGAGGCCCAGCTGCCAGTTACCAGGGCAGCCAGAGTAACAGGTGCTGGTTGCCGGGACAACCGCTGGGGGGGCAGCTGACAGGAAGGGGCAGGACCTGGCCCATATAAGCCCAGGCAGGAGGCCAGGAGGGCAGTTCCCCTCTGGTGATGGAGGGAGGAGGAGCTCAGCTAGTACAGATGAAGGGGAGAACTCTGACTGTGTGAGCATCCCCTGGTCGCTGCTGGGGTTGGAGTGTTTTCCTGGTAGGGATTGAATGTTGTTTGGCCGGACAGTCTAGCTTTTTATGTTATAGCCCAGGGGCTTTGTGTTTTTGTGTTTACTGTTTTAACCAGAGGACTGGGTGAGGCTGTTAGGGGTTGGAGGAGGCCTCACAGGGGCGTCACAGTAGCGTGAGGGCCCTGGCACCAGAGAGGGCGCAGTATTTGGTGTGCATTGACCCCAGCCGCAGAGCAAGGGGGGGTGGCGAGAAGCCCCAAGGAGGTAAAGGAGAGGGCCAAGTCACAACAGGGCCCAGATCAAAACCATGTCGGTACCATCTGTGAGGCTTGGGCTGCGGTGTAGGGGAGGAAAAGGAGCTGCAGGTAGCACCCCCTGGCACCGGGACGCATAAAGTGGGCAGCCTCCCGGTAATTACATCAATCAATTAATCACTTAAGATCAAGGCATGGCAGGCAAGTAAGCAGGCAGTTGGCCCATAACAGGAGGGCAGAGTCACCCCTAGAAAGGGTCTCGTAGCGATACTCCTGTCAAAGCCACCTATCTTGGACTCTGCCTTTAGACAGCAAACATGCACATATTACGAGACCACAGTAACATGAAGGGTGACCTTAGGGATTTTTTGATGAGACTGATGGAGGAAAAAAGCTTTAGACCATAAAATAGCTGTAGTGATATAAATTAGAGGTGTATAAGTCACTAAGGTATTCCAGCTGCACCTGTGTCTTTTGCCACTCAAACTAGGCTCTTGGGGAGAACATCAGACACAATCCTGGCTAATTGCTTCTGACATTAATGCTTAACATAGGTCAAAACCTACCTCTGCCTCTTTGCAAAACAGGCTTAGTAATTATTAACTTCAGTCTGGATTAGCAGAAAATAAACATTAACTAATAACCTTGATTTCTTAATAAACAAGAAATAGTTATTTAATCTCTTTTTTAATGTCTGCCTTGATGACACTTTTCTGTTTACTGGGGGAAGTATTGGGTCTGATTCACCACTGCTCTACTCATTTAACTCTGGTGGAATGAGTGGCACTGCACCAGCATAAATGGGAACAAAGCACTGGTGAACCAGGGTTGTGAGGGAAAAACTTGAAGTGGGAATTCTCCCACTTTGAGACCAGGATTTCTTTTCCCCTCTTTGTGAATTAATTCGTGATCATGTCAATTTTCCTGTAGCTAAACTGATCTTGTTCAAGATACACTCTGCAATGCTGATCCTTGCCTTACAGTTTAAAATGGCATGTAAATGGATACCTCCCTGAAAGCTGCTTTCTGCGATGCAATCACCGTCATCTCCCGAGTCTTAAAAGCCAAAGTGTGATGTGAATTATAGCCTTTTCTTCTCCGTGTGGGGCTTGCAGCTTACACTTCTAAATTACATTTTGTCAGGCTGTTAACAAAGCCAGATAGAGGCCCATTAGAAATAAGCATTAAATAGATAAGTACTCACAGGTGTCTAAATATTAATAACAGTGCATCAGAAAATGAAAATGCTCTAAATAAGCCTTTTTAGCCTTTTGTAGCTTAATCATTGATTCATATTTTATCTTTAAAATAATGTTTCTTTCCATAATGAAGAAGTTGGGAATAATACTTACTAAAATTACAACATTCTTGGTTTCATTGCCATGGTCAGAATGGTCCTGGAAAGACAAGTGGTATCATTCTTGTCTTGAGCATTGCAATTACAAATGAAGTACACAACCTGCAGCAGTTTAAACCAAAATGGCAAATGTCATTATATGCCCATTTCCTGCCCGTCTGTTTTCTGCAATTGTTTAAAATCGTAACCAGCTCACATGATGAATGCTCATCTCATAGCATTTTAATAGGCAGTGTTACGCACCAGTTTCTAACATTTACTGACAAAATGCTGTTTAAATAATGTTGAGGTGGTGAGATGAAACAACAAAAGGCAGGGATTAAAAAGCTTGTGTGCCATTCCAAACTAGCTGCCACTGTCCACAACTGCTCTATTGTGTCAATGAATTGCAGGGCTTGAAACAAAGGCACAATGAAACATACCATATATACTACAGTATCTAGCTGCAAAATCCAATATTTTTATTATCAATTTTAAAATTGTCCCTGGGCTGTCCTACAACATTCTATAAGATTTTTGAAAGATAAAAAGTAGAACAATTCTTACCCTAAAGCGTTCACAACCTAAAAAACAAATGGGCAATAGCTAGCGAGTGAAACTATTATACATGCACACGTGCACATATACTCAGGTTAGTGCCGTGTCACAGTAGCACATTAGCATTTCAGGTATTTTTCTTTCACAAGATGCCATATACATATGTGGTATATCCCCAAGTTCCTACAACCTGGCCATAGTTATCTGATCTCTCAATATCCTGATGAAGATATGTAAAACCTCAGTCCAAGCTACAGTGTTATAAATAGCAACTAGGATATAGCATTCAGTTGCCAAATTTTGAAATCAGATTTATAGACAATTATGCTGTTTCTGTTATTTAGACTTGCATAACCTTTTATGAAGTGATTTAAAAAGAGCATCAAGACGACTCACTGAAATAGTTTATTTCACTCCTTTACAATGCTTCTGGCCATGACATTTATGACAGAACTGGTTTAATCTCATCCAAGGCACCACAAAATGTGATATTTTTGTATAACTGCTGCCAAGCAAGAACGCTCTTTTTCTTCTTTTTTTTTTACAAAGCAAATACATTTACAAGCAAACAAAAGGTGTGACCTACAAATACCTCCTTGGGTTGAAATGCAATCTCATTATGAAATGTTTTTGATAGTACCATAGATTATGAAAGAGACTGTGGGTATGAGAGGTGCCAATGAGAACATACTATGTTGCAACCAAATGATTCACAGAGTGCCAATTGAGTTTGGTTTTGAAAAACCATAGGTAAATCAGAGCATTCTGAATGTGGCCCAGAGACAGCTTGCTAATGGGATGATCACATGGTGGTGTTCTCCTTTCTTATGTCCAGCTGTTAAATTGTATTAAAAGTCAACTGGAAACATGAATACTTCCTAATATTCCACTTCATTATTCTAAGACAGGGGCGGGCAATTATTTTGGGTGGAGGGCCGCTTACTGAGTTTTGGCAAACCATTGAGGGCCTCATGACAGGCAGCAGATAAATATTAATTTTCTAAATTTTTTAGGGGCCCGCGGGATGGGTAGAATGGCCTGGTGGGACACATCTGGCCCACGGGCCACAGTTTGCCCACCCCTGCTCTAAGTAGTTGTGGTAGCTGCCAGGTAGAATTTTATTACATTGCTAATTAGAGGAAAAGTGGTCCTTGGGACAATCTTTCCGCCAAATTATGGCTTTCATAGACAAAGGGACCTCTTTAACTATACAGCAAACCTGTCTCCAGAGTTAAGGACAGATGTGGCCACGCCATTGTAGGAGAGGAAAACAAAACCCACTGTCACAGAGTTTCCCCATGAAGGGTACAGACATTGTGGTCACCTTGTTTCAGTGCCACCCCATGCAGGGTTTGGGTGCTGCTATATATTTTTCTGCAAGAGCAGTCTGCTCCCAGGCTACTCTTGTTTTCTCACCCACCACAACTTTGATAGGAAATAGGAGTATTGGTGTAGTCTGAAGGCAGACCTTCATTTGGAGAAGCCTACAGTTTGGCCAGCTAGTTTCTGCTGGTTATTGACAACAAACAATAAGGCTTGTTGACTTGACCCTTAGGGGTCTGTATTGGGAGCTCTTCTGCCCCAACACTCCTGCCTCAAGCCTCTGTAAGTGTGTGTCTGTATCCAAAATCCTATTTAGTACACCTCGGCTGGGTGTTGGGTTGCTAAGAGTTGCCCCACACACCCAGTCCCTAGCAGAGGGCCTCCGGTCTCATTCCAGGAAGCCCTGACAGTCCGTCCTGCACAAGAATCAAAAAGTCTCTCAGTCATCTGTCACTCGTCTCGCAGCTCACTGTCCTGTGGGAGCTTCCCTCAGTTCTGGGATCCTCTTGAAGGTTCCTACTGGGTCCTCCTGAGAGCAATCAGCTGATCAGGAATTGCCCTCATTGTCCACCTGCTGTGTGGCATCCCTGTTGAAGAACCCATGTGCCGTGGAACCAAGGAGTCCTGTGGTCTCCTTGTAGCCCGCAGCCACCCAAGACCAAGGAGTCCTGTGGTCCCAGCTTCCAGCTGGAAGGATGTCCTTCCCCGGTCACGGCTTCCTTAGTCATGCATCATACTATTGAGCTCAGTGGACCCTATCTGATTGTCCAGAACAGCAAATGTGGAGCCACAGGGTTTGTGGCTCCCCTGGGCTCGGCAGTGGTGGGGAGGACCTGCTGCTATTGTTCTGGTAAGGAAAAGGGTGCAAGCGGGGTTTTTCTTTCCCCTATCCTGCCCACTCTGCTATACCCACAAAAAAAGAACATCAACAATTAAACCCATTTGAAATGAAAAGATACAATTTTAAAACTTTTATGTTCTAAAAATGCTGCATGGGTGGATCTAGAATTTTCAAAAGGGGGGAGCAGATGGTGAGGTGCATCATCAGTGATCCCATATAAACCAACACACTTTTCTCCTATTATATAAACTAGAACCACTAATATAAAGATCTAGGCCTACATTATTCACTTTAATATTGAGCCAAAAACAAATGCAACTTCATTTGAATGAGTTAAAAACAATCTGCAGGGTTGTGAAATAGGATTTTCATTACCGGAAGCAGCTAACACAAAAAAATTGGAGGACACAGGAGAGCTTGACTGGTGAAACATCAAGACCGTTAAAAAGAAGAGGGTCATTAACACCTGTGCAATGAAGAAGTTAGAAGGGATCCAGCAGATTATGAGTCATGAAGTCAAGTGACCCTCAGCACTGCCTTGACTAGAAATGTTGCTGCCACTACCAGACAGGTGGTTTTAAACTTTGAGTGTACCAGGAATCAAAGGGCAGGGGGTGCAAAGGCACCAGGGTTCCTCCATTGATCCACCCCCCTCATACTTTATTGTTCTGTATTATAAATCTATCTTTTATTTTCCCACCTCCAGTTCCAGAATCAGAATAATACAATATCAATATGGTGGTGTGGTGGTAACATGGTTGTGCTATACCTAACAAGAGCATCAGAATAAATCTTATGCAGAGCCTCCCTAATGCCCAAAAAGCTGAACTGGGTTTTATCGTGTTTGGATCCCCCCTGCCCAGTTCACATGATACAACTTGCAATGCAACTCTGGACAAGTTGCAGATATATTTAAGTAAGCCGTTACAAAGTATTGTGGCATATACTTCTGGTTTAAAGTGAGGACAATTGCCTTAGGGTTAAGACAGTGTAATATTTAAAGTGAAATATACATTTGGCAGGGACTGAGCACTCTAGCTAATGAGGTGCTTTTATAATTAAGCGACCTAGAGTTGGAGAAAAAAGGTAACTCATAATTTTATTAGAACAGAGACAAGTGTGTAGCTGCTAAGGAGAAAAATATTGAATCTAAATTGAATCTAATTGAAAGTAAAATTTAGCACCATAGAAGTCAAGCAAGCAACCTGAGGAGGATTATGCATAGAACAATACTGATCCAACTGCCCAATGTCTGCAAGTGATTAAAAAAAGAAGGTTTTGTAAATTGATATAAGAAGTTTCTAGAGGCATTTCTTACACTACAAGAAGCACTGTGGGATGAATCCTCAGCTAGAATGAGATATTCATGAAACTACACTTATTTAATAGATTTCATAGACATTAGGGCCGGAAGGGACCTCATGAGATCATTGGGTCCAGCCCCCTGCCTAAGGGGCAGGAAGTCAGTAGGGTTCAGATCACCCCAGCAAGATAAGCATCTAAGCATTTCTTAAAGGTATCCGGAGTAGGTGCTTGCGCCACTTCTGCGGGGAGTCTATTCCAGACTCTGGAGACTCAGACCATAAAGAAGTTTTTCCTTATGTCCAGTCTAAAACGGTCTTCTAGCAGTTTGTGACCGTTAGATCTTGTCTTCCTTTGGGATGCACTGGTGAACAGACCTTCTTCACCTAGCTCCTGATGCACACCCCTATACTTATAGGATGCTACCAAGTCACCTCTGAGCCTTCACTTCTCCAGGCTGAAAAGTCCCATGCCTCTCAGCTTCTCCTCATAAGGCCTGTTCTCTTGACCTCTAATCACGCACGTGGCTCTCCTCTGGACTCCCTTGAGCTTCTCCACATCCTTTCTAAAGTGTGGAGCCCAGAATTGGATGCGGTACTCTAGCTATGGCCTCACCAAGGCTGAGTAAAGCAGGAGGATCACTTCTTGGGTCTTGCTTGAGATACATCAGTAGATGCAAGCCAGAGTTTTATTTGCTTTGCTGACTGTGGCATCGCATTGGTGGCTCATGTTCATCTTATGGTCAGTCATGATCCCGAAGTCTCTTTTGGTCGTGGGGCTAGTGAGTGTAGCACTTCTGAGCCTATGAGTATGATGTGGGTTTTTTCTCCCAAGATGGAGCACCTTGCATTTCTTTGTGTTGCATGTCATCAGGTTTTGATCCGGCCACCTTACGAGCCTGTCCAGGTCAGCCTGAATTGCCAGCCTATCCTCTAGCGTAACTGCACTTCCTCATAATTTGGTGTCGTCTGCAAACTTAGCCAGTCCACTTAACCAGACCCAGATCCAGATCATTTATGAATAGATTAAAGAGTACTGGTCTGAGTACTGAGTCACTGGTTACCATGCATCATGTTGACTTGGTTCCATTGACTATCACTCTCTGGGTGCAACCATGGAGCTGGTTCCCCAGCCATCGGACCATAATATTGTTGAGGCCACAGTTCCCCAGTTTTACCATGAGGACATCATGGGAAACCAAGTGAAAGGCTTTTTTGAAATCTAAATATATGACATCAACCTCTTCTACTTCATTCAGAAACCAGCTGAGGTTCTGACTCTACATGTACACAGCACTGGTCATTTTAATTTTTAAAAAATTGCATAGCTGCAAAAGATAAATGACAAGCAGAATTTGCAGCTATGTGCCAGATGTGGTTAATAACCTAGTAGTTTTTAATATGTGTTTCATAGAGGTTTATAAAAGCTGCAAAAGGAATCCATGAATTCCTGACAATGGAGTGGTTCTGATGCTTTGTACTCAAAAACAGAAGATGGAAGAATTGTTCTCCTTGTAACTTCAGTCCAGGCATAACAGGGAACATGTCAATGCATTTAAGATGCTGTTCTATCTTCTGTAACTGCATACAGTTTCCCTGAATTTTAAAGGTATTAGAATTGATTCTGCTCTCATTGAGACCAATTTAACAGTTTCTTCCAGGGGATTCACTCCTAATTTTGTAAAATGAAAACAGAATATTCCCAATTAATGCTAAAATATTTAGGGAAAAGCTGAATATACAAAGTATTTATTCATACACATGGATCTTAGAGAGAAGAGAGTTCCAAGAGTTGTTAAAGTACAGGATAAACTACTGGACACAATACAAGCAGGTGGTAGTAATCACTCCAAAGGAGAAATTAACTGTTTTTTTCAGGAGACTAAAAACTGCCACTAACTAGATTTTGGGGGTAACAGAGAAGGGATAAGCTGGTTTGAATTCCGTGTGTTACAAAACAGCCTTTCTGTGGTTGATATTGTTTTCTGATGCTCAAATATTCCTGTATATGCCATTACTCCTAAAACACACAGCTAATATTCAATATTGCAAACTTTTTAAAATGTAACTTACCCATGAAAAGACTTGCAAGGTATATTTTCACTTTTGTTAAAATACTGAATCTCAGTGCTTTAATAGAGCATCCCTGCAAAGGAGTTCAAAACTTCAGAAACATGATGAATAAGTCATAGCAACTTCCCTGGAAAGCAGGAAAATATTACTACTGCTATTTCACAGATGGGGAACTGAGGCATACAGTTCATGACTTGCCTACGATCAAACAGCAAATCATTGTTACACTGTTAGAATAGGGAATACAATCCACAGCTCTTATTGAAAATTCTGTACTTTAAACATTAGAATATGTTTCCTGCTTCTTAAATACTGGATTAGGACACATTCTGCAATCTTGAACATGCCAGCAACCCCACTGACCTTAACAGAGTTAAATAATTTTAAGTGAGAACAGAATTTGGCTCTATGGCATTATCAGACCTTTCCTGTCTGTTCCCAAAAATGGTCTTGGTCAGAACAATTCATTCTGAGGGAAGGCAACTGGCTCCAAGTCTATATTAAACTCCCATTAAATTCACTGTAGTCTATTAGACGGTGGTAGAATTCTTACAACAGAACTTGTGTGCCCTTGATACAATTCAGCTAGACTAGGAAACATACTGATAGGAAGGAGTGGCAGGGGGGTGGGTATATGCCAGAGAATGTATGCTTCACTGCAGTACTGTGCATTTTGTTGACTAAATTGCCTCATATCAATAGTACTCTTCTTGCAAATAGAATGTTGATAAATATTTTTTATTTCCTCCCAGGGCTTCTGCTGATGATAATATTCTATTTTAAATTGGATCATACATTTTCCACCTTATTATCCAAGCTCTCAAGAGCACCATAGAGTCATGGATTAAAGCAGGAGTAGTAATTAGATACCATCATGGTGTCTAGATATTGTTTGATCTCAAACCCAGACATTAAGAAACTCTAAAACAAATAAAATGCAGCTCTCTGAGTTGTTATTGCTGAGACTATTGACTGGTAATGGAGCACTAAATCAAGGGCTCCTTCTGAGAGTTAATACTACCATCAGTTATGTTAAACACTTCTCAGACTTTGCACAAGGTTGCAAAATACCATATTTTCATAGCAAAAGCACAGGAGAACTTCTGCATACAGTATTTACCCACAGTTAATCTTTTCTCTTTGTGTAGCTATTACACATGCAAGCAGGCACATTTGTAAACACTCCAAAAACTGGGTAAATAGTAAAAGTAACAGATATTCAGATTTTTTTCATCAAAACAATGGATTCCGTTTTCTCTGAACCAGGGAATTCTAGCATTGGCTGCTGACAATATCAGGACATATGCTGGTATCTGAAAATGTCTAGGCAGTGTCGTGATTTTTAGCATGAATATTTTCTTGGTTGCAGAAATGTATTGGGATTTTTCTCATGCTATTCTCTATTGATTAATGTTCTCTTACACAATATTTCAGTCATCTAACGTAGGATCAGAAATGATACCAGGCTGCTTAGACTGCCAGCCATGCATTATAAGAAATGAATAATGTATAGCCTAAACAAAGTTTCCATGCAGCCCATAGCTCTAATTTGTCCAAGCAATTTCATGGATGCTTATGCATAGCATATACATGTTAGGGAAATAGTAGTTAGGTGTGTTAGTCTGATGGCAGGCAGAAAGCAGGGTGGGGTGGCACCTTAATAGAGACTAACTGGCTGTGGTTCAGAAATCAGCACTGGTTCATAAATTGTCTGCTAATCACAATAGGGCTAAATACTGGGAGTAAGAATTCTGATATTATAAAAGCCTGTCTGTCTGTCTGTAATGCTTTATTTGCACTCTGATTGACTGACAAACAGCCAATCAGAATGTGAAGAAGCGTTCTAACAGAAGGCAGCCCGCCGCCATGATGGTAGAGACACAGGGGATGGAGTAGGGGGGGACGAGGCCAATGCAGCTGGCCTTGCCCACTCCCCCACCCTGCTCCCTAGAGGCGGTGGCAACAGAGCAGACATAAGGGGGGAGCAAGGCCAGCAGGGCTGTCCCCACACCCCCTGCCATGCTCCCTGCAGGTAATG
>NW_017728886.1:231575677-231581221 GCF_001723895.1 Crocodylus porosus
GGGCCTCCTCCCCTCATTGGGCCCAGGTCCACTCCTCCCTCATTCCCCTCCCCTACATCAGCCCCTCCCCCGCTCCTCCTGTCCCTGAGCAGGCCTGATGTGGGGGAGGGGGGAGAAGTGGGTGCACCATGGCATCGGGGGGTGATGATGGGGCCAGGGGAGGAGTGAGCCCAGGCCTGACATGAGAGGGAGGAACAAGCCCAAGCTGGGGGAAAAGCTTGCCTGCTGCAGCAGTGGGGTGGGGGAGAGAGAGAGTCCAGTGGGTCCAGCCCAGCCCAGCCCAACACGGCAGCAGCAGGGATTGGAGGAGTGAGCCTCCTCCCCCTGTTGGGCCAGGCTCACTCCTCCCCGACTCCCGCTCCCCTGTGTCAGCCCTGAGCCCACTCCTCCCATTCTCCCACCACCGCCAGGTTGGCCCAGGCCCACTTCTCCCCTCCCCCCACTGCTGTGGTGGCCCAGCTTCTCCCCACCCTCGGGCTTGGTTCTCCCCCGCATTGGGCCCACTCTTCCCTTCCCCCCCACTGCTGTGGCAGGGAGCAGACCCGGACCCTAAGCAGCAGGAGGGAAGGGGGAGTGGATCTAGACTGGTGGGGGGGAGGCCGGGGCTCTGTCCCGCTTCCACCACCCCCATCATTCTTGATGGGCAATTGGCTAGTAATAACATAACAAAACAATCAGATTAGTTCACTTAGAAAAAAGAATGGGGAATGTTGTAATTACAGTAATATTTTCCATGTCTCCATGCCCAGAGTTGTTCTGGAGTGGTCTTTGCATGTAAACTTCTAGCAGAAAAGATGCTGTCAACCATGGGCAGATTGAAGACTTTGTAAAGGGGGGTGTAGGAGGAGAAATCAGCACTGCAGGGGTTGTTTCACCCCCACTCCAAGCTTCCTTCTGTCCCCCTGCCATCACAGAGGCTGCAGACTATTCCACAGGAGCAACAGCCAGGATGTTTAAGTCCCCAAATGAAGTAAGAATCCCCCCACCACAGCATCCCCTTCTTTCCCTGCCATGCTCAGCAGCACCTCCCCTCCCCTCCTCTCCCATTCACCTTCCCTCACTCTCTGCTCTGTGCAGCCATTGTATAAAGTGTTGTACAATGCAATGTTGTTGGGGATAGTAGCAGCAGCACTGGGTGGGTCCCTTCCTTGTGCCTACTCCTGGGCAGACAAGGAATAGTTGGGGTGGGGGGGTCAGGCAGGGAGGATGAATCTGCCCACTGCTACTGGTTCTGCTATTCTGTGTTGAACATGGTTTGCTAGGCAGGCCACCTAGAGTGGGGCTGGAGTGACTCTGGAGCTCTCCCCACCTCCAAGGCAGTCAGCGACATCAGCAGCAACAGATCCGGGAGATGGAGAATGGGAGGGGAGGGGACTTGCTGTTGAGCATGAAGGGGAAGTGGTGGGGGGGAATTCTTAACTGATTCAGGGACTTAAAATTCCCCAGCTTCTGCTCCCATGGCATGGTCTGAAATGGACGTGTGACCGTGCCGCTGCAGTCCCTCTGGATCCTCCCTTGCCATCAGCTACCACCGTTTTCAGTCTGAGTAAAGTCAGGTCAGGGAAGATGGCTGGCCCCATGCTCTCAGCCAGGGTATGGATGAGGTGTGAGGAAATAAGCTCAGGATCAGGTTTATCCCTGTCTGGCTGATTCTCCTGTCAGGCCCTTTACAAGGAGAAAAGCCCGGTAATAAATAAATTTGTTTTTTTAATGGTATGCCACTGAATTCACAAAAGTGACACAGGGGCCTTTGAGTCAGACAAGGGACCGCTTGAGTCTAAAAAGGTTAAGGGCCACTGGTTTAGAGGGATTTACAGGAAATTATAAAGAGATGGGGATGTGGGCAAAGGGAGGGAGTCTAAGATATAAGCAGGAGGGAGGATTTGTAGGAGGAGACTACCAAGTATGTAACAGGTCAGTGGGATCTCATATGAATAAGAACTACTTGACTAAATTGGGGTTGGAGCTACATACTTACTGGGCACATCTACATGTACAATTAGTACATATTAATTAACTCCACAACTTATAGCTTCAGAATTTTTTGCTCCCAGATGCACCATTTGAACATGTGCCCAGGAGCAATTAATGTTGGAGGAATGGGCTTCAGAGTTTATTCACGCACAGCACATGGAGCCCAGTTGAAGCAATCCCAGCTGGCAGGGGGCCCTAGCGGATAGCCTGACAGTTTGGGACTGCTCTGACCAGACTCAATGTGCTACAGAGCTGCTGCCTGGGGCATGAGGGTGCTTCAGCGCAGGGCTAGCCAGCAGGCAGCATCCACACTGAAGCATCCTTGTGCCCCAGCCAGCCAGGGCAGCATCTACATATGTGTTGCTGCACATGAAAAATGTCAGCAGTAGGGTAGTACATGTATTTACATGTACTACCCTGCCATGGAGTTTATTAGTTTTGTGCACTCAAATAGGGGTGCATGTGTAGACACCGATACGTTTACTGCAGAGCTAATTATTCAGCTCTGCAGTAAATGTCTCGTATAGATGTACCCACCGTGTGGCTTCTGGACATATATCAGCATATAGAACGGCCCTTTGTTCATCAGTGTTTCATATGATGTTTGTTAAAATATATTTTGGGAAAGCATGATCAGCTTCAAAGTATTTATATTTTTTTTCAAAGACTGAGTGCCAGAAATGGACTTTAGTTCCAACCTGGCTTCCAGTTTTTATTATAAAATAAAGTCTGAGTGATTTTTATGAACAGCCACAACTACAAGAACTTGTAGCAGAATGAGGTATGTTAGGAAAGGTGATTGGCATGTCTGACCTGTAAAACAGCATAGATGTAGGCTGCATAGAACCCTTGAGATATTAAAACACAATCTTTTTGTACATATAGCATACTTTTCACTTCCCAAACTAAAAAAAGAAATCCTATATTGTGTTAGAAATCCTTGGAAACTCTGCTAAAATAAATTCCCTAATCCTGTTTAAACAACTGTGATTTTATTATCTCTGTGCTTGTTTTGAGTTGCATTGTAAACCCCCATACCCTCTCACTTGGAAAAATTGTTGTGGTTCAAATATATTGAACAGCTAAAAACAAACCCTGTTTACTTTTCTGATTAAATGAAAAGCTGTTAATCTAAAATGCTTACAAAGGACACCACATCCAATATGAATTCACTGTGTAACTAGACTTTGAGACACAGTTGTCTAGTATGTGTGTTAATATGGTTATGGTGCGAAGACTTTGTTTAAATTTTTTTGGAAATTGGCTCCTTCCTCAGGTAAACAAAGATGTTGTGGCAAAAAGATACTTGTGTTAAATACCTCAGGGTTTTATTTTAAATTGCTGGATGTTCCCATGCAGGATGTTTTATATCTAGTGAAAAGTTTTTGATTTAGAGTTGTTGAGTGCTTTATACAGTGATCAAGCTACCCTGAGGCAATTGGATAAAAACTTTACATACCCCTTTGGAATTATACAGTGCAGCAAGTTTCTGTAATCTCCTGACTCAGTACATAGAAACAGCTCATACAAATGACTCAGTGAACACATTTACAGTTTGTCACTTTTCATTTCATCAGACTGTGAATACGTATGGCAGTACCTACAGTTCGCTTTAAAAAAAATGTTTCTACTAGCATGGACTGTTTATGTAACTACATTACATACACACTTCTGTTATCCTCTCTCCCTTGCCCTTTATGGGGCTATCATCCCTAACAACACTAAACTTATCAAGAAATAACTACAAAATAAATTGATTTTGTTTTGCACTTTTCCATCAAGGGTATCAAGCTGCTCTGCCAATCTGTCAGACACCAGCAAGGCAATGACTGTGTAGTATAGGTAAGTTCTAGTCATTATTCAGTCACAGCAGCTCATATGGCTTACTGATGGAAGAAATTCTGACCCCATTCCTTAACTGAAGTATTCTCCATTCTTATTTTGAGTAATGCAATGGGATTGAACTCTGACCCAAAGAGCTTTACACAAGAGAGTTCAACCTATGACCTGATTTTGTGCAAAGAACTTATCTGGGTGCCTGTCAGTGCGAAGACTTACTTGTACTAGGTTTTTATGTGTTCAAAGCCAGGCATGCAAATTGACATTGGTCCTTTTGGCAAGACAGCTGAAAACTAAGTCAGATTTCAGCAATTTCCAGTAGTAGAACCAGTCCAATGGGCCTGAAACAGATTTTCTCCCTTTTTTCATTTACCAGTTTTAGCATCAACTTTACCAAAGCAGTACAGCTGTTTTATTTTGTATTGCCAATGGAGTCTGGCTTTAAGTCACTGGATCTGGCTGATCAAAGATTGTCAGACTGTATGGGTGCTCTTCCCATCAAAGCAAGCCAGCAAAAGAGCACTCATGCCACACTGCAGACAATTAAGAGGCATACAGGAGAAAAAAGGGCAAGCCTGGGGCATTCCTGCATCATAGTGCTTTTGACCCTTTAGAGCTACTGGCATCTGGTTTATGCAGAAACAGCTACTCTATACCTGTGCAGGGGAACCAGCGCTAAACAGAGGTAGCATCAGAATCAGGGAAAAATAACTGCAGTTCCTCAGCTGTGCATGGGGATTTCCCCTTCAGTGTGTGAGGCTTGATGCCTACCTGGCTGGACTCATTTGAGTCCAGTCTTTTTCTCCCGCCCAGGCAGGGGGTCGGGCTTGAAGATCTACAAGGTCCCTTCTGACCCTACTTCTATGAACACTATGAACACTATGTGTGAAAGCCAGGAGAGGTCAGGAATCTCTGAGGCTATCCCCCTCTTCCAGACACTTGTGATTGGAGTTTGTGTTGGGGGGAGGGAAGGGGAGGGGGCTGTGGCCATGGGGCATCATTTGTAATGGGGTCTTTATGCCAAGGTGCTGGTTCTGTTGGTTTTGGAACAGCTCTGAAAGTGAGGTGCTAGGGATTTACAGCAATGGCCCTGGTTTTTCATGAGTCCCCTTTTATTTGAGGCCCTGCCTCAGTTTCCATGGGATGACAAACTCCAGCTCTCCCAAGGGGATGAGATGGGGAATCTCAGCCTCACAGAGATTTCTTCCCCCTGAGCTCTCTCCAGCAAACTTTTCCAGAGGAAGGAATACTCTGATCCAGGAACAGGTCATGAGAGCGTAGCCAGATGCTGCCTTAGATGTTCCTGGCTTCCAGTGCTGTTCTCATCCCATTATCCCTACTGCCAATTTGTCTTATTTTACTGGGCTAGTTAATGCCGAGTTAATGTCAACTGGAATTTCCACTCACTACATCAACTAGATAATAAAAAGCCTGTAATTCAGTCAACCTTATTCTACCCCCTCCCCATGCCAAACACTCTTCTGATGTCTGTGACCCATTTAGGATTAATCTCAGAACTCCGTTAAAAAGGCCTAGTGCCCCTCAGGTACATTTTTACCATCTACCACATCCTTTTAATATTCTTCAAAGGGTAGGCTGTGATTTGAAATATGTTTTTTTTAAATATAGAATGAGCATGTAAAATATTCTGTAACAGTTTTACCAGGAGAGTCACCCTTGAGTTGTAATTTTTGTTTTTATTTATTTATATTGACAGGGAATATATATATA
>NW_017728886.1:231581321-231587438 GCF_001723895.1 Crocodylus porosus
ATTTTTGTATATATATATATATTTTTTTTAATATGAACCATGAGAGCTATGACAGATTATAGGCCCTGTTACTTCATTCAAAATACACAGAGAGCATTCCTCAAAGGCAGGTTCATACCAGAATGGCATGATGCCCAGCAAAATGGTATTTTCATTTTACTATGCACCGTGGCAAAAGTATTTCATAGGCTGTCACAACATCAATAACAGAGGCAACAAAGCACAATTTACAGCATGTAGGCAGAAAATGACTATGAGTGTGTGGATCATAGTTATATTCCATTGTTGCAGAAACAAAGTAGGCAGCTGTCCTGTTAGTTCATAAGGTTCCTTGGGGATGAACAAATCTTATGGTGGTTGAGGTTTTATGAACCTCTCTAACCTTATTGCAGAGGAAGGAGTTACAAAATGAGTTCATAAAATGCACTGAAGTTCACCATTTTCCTCCCATCATTATTCCAAAAGGGACTGAAATTTTTAAGGCAACTGTTTTTTTCTATGTAATCTTATATTGTCATGTAGTAGAGATGGTATCCCCTTCAACTAGTCTGGTGAAAATATAGAAGCTTTATAAATATTCAACTAAATCAGCAGTGAATATAAATTGTCATAGCTAGTCTACTCCAGCAAAGGAACTGTTTTTAGTGTTTACTGTTTTATTAAAACTTTTGTCCTTATAGTCTATGAATTCAGTCTTAGATTCTCAGTAAAATGTTCATACCCACAATACTTAAGTGGGTTTGAAATTAGACAAAATACATTCACTCAGTTTTATAACATGCAGCAGTGATTAAAGCAAGGGGCTTGGAGTTATGTAATCCTGTGCTACTGAATATTGTGACTCTCAGCAAACTAGTTATTCTCTCTGCTATTCAATTCCCATCATCTGTACAATGGTTTTATTTACATTACTCTGCTTTGCAATGTGCTTTGAGGGTATTGGTTGTAGGGTACTCCATACTTGCACAGTTAATATACACACTGCATTTTATTCTCATATCAAATGAAGGAAATCTTAATTGGGTTCAGATTTTGTAATGTTTTGCAATGAGGAAAAATCCAGCCAGGTGCAATAATCTTAGATTCTCCAGTGTCCCAGCTGAGTTGGAATGAATCCCCAAGCACTGTTTACAAGAAACTAGTTGTAGGACTGAAACTATTCAAAACCTTTGCAGATACATGTTGCGTGATCATGTTCTTCTCTTCCTGCTAAGAATGTCATATTCTCCCTGGCTGGTAGTAGCAAAGATATCAAAGACATTGGTAGCTCCAGGCTTTTTGATGCCTTATGCTAAGTGGATTGATGTTATCAGTTTTTTTCCTCAGGGGGCATGAATCTACACCACAAAAGTCACAACAGTAATTGCTATCCTGTTTAGTAGCTTCTGCATTAAAACTGGTGACAGAATGAGGGTGTCTATGCACTTATATTGTTCTCACCAGTGGACACCCTGCACCATTAACAGTGGTGCCTCCCTACCACTGTTGTAGAATATATTGGCAAGTACAGTGGCAAAGCTTGCACTGGCACTATCTATGTTTAAAATTACAAAGAGGAAAAGTGAAGGAGGATTTAGTGTGTAAAGCATGCAGAAGTTATCAACCTCCTAAAAGATGGGCTCTTTGAACTACTAAACAAATGCCTTTGAATGTGATGTAATATAGTATCAATAATATTGATCCTAAGAATCAGTTGAATATACATGGGTTTTTGAAGCAAACAGAAAAATATTGGAATCCCTCACTATCATTATTCTCTACAGGAAGGGAGATTCTGGAGACTGTAACAGTTTGGAATTTATTTGGTTGAGTATTCCTAGAAAAAAAATCTCTATTAGAAAACAAGGGATTGAGCTATGGCAGATGGTACTATTCTGGAGAAGAAATTAGGGTTTAATAAAGATTGTAATAGTGTGGACCAGATGTTTGTTTTGTATCTTTGAAAAGAATTGGGAGAATGCCAAGCAGATACATGTGTGCATCTTGGAACTTGAAAAAACATACAACTGGATCCCCAGAGGCTCATTAAGGGAATAGTAACTTTTTGCAAGCCATCAAGCTCTTAACTAAAATGGTAAAATCTGTTTTAAGCTTTGAGTGAAAATCTCCCAGGAACTTTCTCCTTCATTTACATGGACGGAGAAACATTCTGGCACCAAAAAGGCTGCAATAATCAGTATCTGGATTCCCAAGCTGATAAAGAAAATTATTACCTGCTATATGAATCCTATAGAAAATAATACTTGCCAAAACAGAACTTCTTGTAAAGTCAAAGCTACAGTGTATTGCAACTGTTTATCCATGTCCTAATTCTCACCATGAAGTTATGTACTAGGGAGCCATTAGGTAAAATATTTGCTTTCCTGAAAGTGGAGCAAAATCTCTGCTCTTACAGCAATGTCTCACCAGAAGCAGGTTTTATAGGCACATATCATTATTTTATCTGCCTTGGATACTTATATGGCCCCCATTATGATAAAATCTGGGCACTTCATGATCTTTAATGCTTTTGCCATCATGTATTTTTCCCTCTGAGTGGTAAGAAAATGCTTTATTATGTCTTCTGCAGAGGTAGAGCTGAGGCACTGAGGCTCAAAGTTACACTCATAGCTTGTAGTAAAGTGGGGACCTGAACCATGTCTCCTGAGCCTATAGTGCCCCAGGCACTGGATTGTGCTTCATCTCCAGGTCTCCAGATAAGGTCCAAGAAGGGTTCTGAGACAAAAAGTAATTAAAAAATATACTTGTAGTCATTTGTACCAGTAGGTGTAAATGCTCTGCATCCTATATTCTGATTTGATAGCAAAGTATACCCAACCTGCTGTAGATTCACTCTTCACTATGGACATACATAAGGAATTGCATCTTTTCCCTGGAACACCTATGAGAAATCCAGGGATACTGTTGTCTACATTATAGACTTGATTTTGTGATTTCAATGGATTATGGTAGTTAAGCTTTTCTTCCTTCTGCACGTACAATAGACAAGCCCTTAATTCTAATGAAGTTCCCCAGGGTTAACATTTTTACTTAAAGCCAGATCTTGTTTCAGGAGAAGTTCTGTGTATAAAAATGACCAAAAATGTTTTTCCTTTAAATGGCACAGTCCTTATTTCATTACAGTTAATGGCAACTCCTATTGATTTCACTAAATGTAGGAGCAGGTGCCTTTATTTTTAGGTTAAGGGTCATTAACAAAATAACATGTATGGTAAACTGTGGAAATGATGGCAGCTATATTGTCATAATCAGAGCAGGAGGTTATGATGGGATGTAATATTTACTGTGGACCGTGAGCTCTGCACCAAAAAGCCTGATTAATCAGTTTTCTATATATTAGATATCAAATGACTGACAATAGTGTGGGTAGGTGTGTGCATGTGCTGCGTGTTCACAGTAAATGCAACTAAAAACCCATCTAAGAACAAAAGACTGCTAATACTGAAAGCAGTGTAATGTTGGTTGTTTTCAATAATACTAGAAACTATATCCTGTGAAAATGTGAAAAATGCATTAAGTAGACAAGCTTCCTATTAGTCTCCTGTAAGAGGTGGTAATTGAGTAGTATAAAAATGTTCTTTGCCTGGAATGTTAATGTTCAAACGTGATAGTTTATTCATTCTGAATAGCCTGTCATTGTGTCCTTTCAGGCTTTATGAAAAATGATGATATCAATTGTTTAAAATAATTATAGACAGAGTATGTATTCAATTAGGCTTTTTCCTGAGATTGAAAAAACCTTGTCCACCTTGTTTTGGTTTCAAGTTCTGTTTCTAAAAGCCTGCAGACAGACATAGCTAAAATAGTGAGTGTTTGGATCATTGTGGAGAAGAGCTTTATTTTCCCTGTTGTTCTCCCTTTATGACTTTTTTGAATTTTGCTCAGTCCCTAACCTCCTCTCCACTCATCCTTTTACTGACCATTTTCAAACTACCTCTTCAAACAAATATATTCAATTGTGTGTGAGGCCACAAACCTAATGTGAACATGCATCCTGGACGTTACATCACGTAATCCAATAGTGTGAGTAGCTATGAAGCTGCGACAATGTCTTTTTATTTTCTGTATCTTCACATTATAGTACTGTACATTGTAGTACAACATAGTACTGTCTCTATAGATTCAGCAGCCATTTTTATTCTGAGTTTAGGGGGACTTTCAGAGAAGGCCTGGACTTTGCCTTAACATACTTGTCCAAACCCTGTATGGACAAATTTAAATCAATTCACAGTTGGTTTATATTGATTTTAATTTGATATAAATCAGTATTTTTGCTAGTTGTATATTGATTTATGTTTCTCTGCATGGATGTTTTGCAATGGTAAAAAAGCAGGTTTGATTGGCAAAGTAATTTTACTGTAATTTAGCAAATACAACTTTTGAATGTCAACAAATCCCACTCTCAGAAGAAATGCATACTTTCTTATAGAGAACATGATCTGTTTTGTTGTTCTCTTAATCTAAAAAAAGATTATTATGACTGAAGGTATCGTGTTACATATAAAGAAATACATCAAATCCCATTTGTGGACTTTTTCTTCCCAAGAAGATACTACAGCCATTATGGTCAATTTTCATGCAGTTTTCAACAGGATGGAAACCTGAGTGGTTGTACCATAGAAAGGAGTTACTTCTTGGGCAGGGTACACTTACAGATGTCAGAAAACCCCATTAAAATCACTTTAAAACAATGACCTCCATGACTTGCACTGAAACGTCTACCCTGCTAAGTTTTATATTTTGCAAAGCAGAAACTCATGGAAATGAGTTTTTTGTTTTTTATTGCAAAAAAAGGGAAGGGAAAATGATGTAATAATATTGATGTAATAATTATGTGGGAAGCTGCACATGATACACCCCAATATTGGGCAGGGGCTATCCTGGCTCTGTTCCACCCCTACACTGCAGCCAAAGCCTCACAGATGGCATCTCAGGCAGCCCACTCAACCATCCCCTTTGCCCATTAGCGTGGCCTCTTTCCCTGGGACCTTCCCTTTAAGCCCTGGCCCTGTCTCAAGCCACTCAGGATGTCAAGCTTCTCTGCTCTATATTGGCATCCCTCGTGGTGGGCCCCTGGGCCCTTTTGACTCCTATTTGGGTCCTGGCCCCAGCATTGACCACTTGGGTCAGATCTAAGCCTCCTGCCTGCACTCAGTGATTGTGGTCCCCCCCATTCCTGCCTCAGATGCTTCACAAAGCATGCCTGGCCCCGTGGGGCCACTCATCCCAGCTTGCTCAGGCTCTTCAAGAAGCTTACCTGGCCTTCCTTGGATTAGATGTATGATATAACCCACCCAAAGGTGAGGGCTGGAGTTAAGGCGTCCCTACCTGCCTTTCACCAGGGTGATAATTGGCCTGGTATTTCCTGGGGGCTCCGATGCCACTGGGAGTCCCACCAGACCACCCACTCCCAGCAAGGTGCAGTTTTAGGTAATGCCCAGGACCAGAGCCTCCTGCTCCTACCTACAAGATGTTCCCATGGAGCAGCTCAGCCAGGCAATATTTCTTGCCTGGATCCCAGCAGCAAACTGTTCTTGTTTATATAGGCAACCTGAGTTCTAAAATGTTTGCCATACTCAAACACCTGCTGAGTGCTTGATCTAGTCCTTAAAGTGGCAGGAACCACTGGTGCCCTACCACACTCCCCTACAGCCATGTCCATCTTTTGCAAGTGTTAACTGTAAGGGGATGGGGGTGCGTCACTTACCGTGAGACCCCGATCCCCGGATGTCCCCTGGAGAGGAGGGGGTACGCGTTGGACCGTCCCACTTCGCCGCTCTCGCCTGCCACGACTTGATGGAAATATGGGGGTTCACCCGTGCCGGGAAGCTGGCAGTCCACGTGGGGTACAGTACCTCCAAGGTCCAGGGGTCCTGAGGGCTCTTCCTCCCCTACACCCTCGCCCGGTCCTCCGGGATGGGGAGCCTCCGTTAGGGCTCCCTTGTCTTTGTACTAGCTCCGCAGTGGGGGGGGGGTGCCCCCACACTGCTGGGCCCTCACCAGGAGTCCTATCAGCACCTAGTCTCCCTGGTGCTGGTCGCTCCACAAGTCCTGAGGTGTCTCTACCTCGGGGGCCTCACTCTCTCGACCCGGGGGGGCTACAAGCTCTGCCCCCCC
>NW_017728886.1:231587663-231590786 GCF_001723895.1 Crocodylus porosus
GGGGCAGGCTCCCGCTGGAGCCTCCGTCCTCCTCTGCTCGGGGTAGGCGGTTCCTTTTTATCTTCCCGCGCCGGTCCCGCGTCAGCGTGGTTCAAGTTCCGGGAAACCTTAAGTTCCCAGCCGGGCTTCCGGGTCCGGACCCGGAAGCGGGGCGGAACTCCGGGGTTCCCCGCTCGGGCCGGGCCCCTCAGGGTCCTGGCCCCCTCACATTAACCATGAAATATCTTAGTGGGGCATTCAATCCCAATGTTATCTCACATACCTTCCACCCTCTGTCTTTCCTAATCTCTGTCTTTCCCAAGCTGCAAGCTCCTGGCCCTGGTTCACATCCTGCTTAGGCACTGTTCCTCAGGCATAGCTGAAACCTCAAATAGTCCCAACCCCAAACAATCATTTAAAAACTCAAACAGAAGAGAAGCACTCTGGCTATAACGTAAATTTCCAGCTCACAGGATGTCTACCAAAATCTCCCCATTCTGAGTTGCAGTCAGAAACCCTCAACTCCATACTCATTGCTCTCAAGCTTGGCAGGATCTCTGTAAGTAATCCAACAGCAGCCATCTCCCCTTCAACCTCCAGGGCGGGACTGACTGCCCTGGCTCAAACCCCTTTCTAGTCTAGTGACTTCTCTAAATTCGCCACAGGTGCTTTTGAATTAAGTTTGCTAACTAGTCTACAAGATAGCTTACTACTGCTTTCTATGATTTTGTGCCAGCCACCACTATAGCAGCATCTTGTCTCCTATGCAGGGTTCTACCCCATTGCAATTCTGCTAAACTGCCAGCACTGCAATAGGCTTCCTACTGCCTATGCTGGCTCTGCTCTGTTGTACTAGTTTCCCCCACTCTGGGGCCTCCGTGGGCAATTTCTCCTTGAAAGTAACAGGAGCCCTAGGCTCCCTGTTACAATTGTTAATGACTACAAATGGTTGTGAATTCAACCTTAAGCCTTACTTAAAAGACAGCACATCACCAGCCCTGTGTCCTATAGCACAAACAAGGACATTGGTTGATTCCTGACCTGAAGAGGGAAGAAAGCCAAACTGAAATCAGAATAGTTGTCCATCAGTTATACTTCTTAAAATGAAAACTCAGTTCCATCTCCCTACTGCCCTCAATACTAATTGTTAGTATGGGAAAGTCAAACTATTACAATATATGAATTAAAATGTTTGAAACCATCAAGACATGGAATACTCTTCACTACATTTTCATGCTATTTTTGATTGACTGTCTTCCCCATCCTTGTGCTTTGCACAGTGTCTGCCTACCTAATATGTACATGTTATGGGCAGGGATAATATCTTTTTACCTGTCTGAAAACCCCTAGCATAGTGCAGGTACTATTCAAACAGTAAATAAAAAGAAGCATTCATGATTTTCACTGGGATTTTAAAATGTTTTGTTTAATTCTCAGTGTACTATTCTGGTTTGAACTGAAGAAACCTACAGCTATGATTTTTGTTTGTGTCACCATTTTAATACAACATTAGGCCCAGAGCCTGCAGATATAGCTATTAATTGATATTACTTCAAGGACTGGTTCCCTTGGTAGCAATGGGACAGCCACAGGACTACTCAAGTAAGCAATACTATTCACATTGGTAAGTGTTCAATAATGAATATTGCCTTATGTGATGTGATTTATAACAATGTTTTTTGCCTGGAGTGGGGAGTGAGGGGGGGAAGGAAGCCCACCACTACATTTTTTTTCAAGCTGCGGAGCATATTTCCCACTCCATTCCATGTCACTTTTTTCCCTTGACAGCTTGCGCTCTTCTCAGTTCCTCTTATCCTCCCATTTCCTTCCGCTACTACAAAGCTCTTCAAAGATCAAAGTCATCATTGACCATGAGTATGCACAATGCTCCTCGTCTTATGCTGGATGTGGGCCAGCTGGCATGTGTTAAAAACCATCATCAGAATCTGTTTAATTAATGCTTCTGAGTCAGTGTTTTAATAAAACACTGGAACGGATGTGATGCCGACTAGCTAATGCCCAGCAAAGAGATACTGCAAAAGTATAGCCATGACTTTTATGTTAGCTGCTTTAATATTTTAAAATGTTAAGCTACTTTTTGGGCAATTCTTGGGTATGCCCTTGCAAACACAGTGAAAGCCAGCTTTTGATGGGTTCTCTCAATCTATTATTGCTTTATAATTAACAATCACATAAGATATGCTATAAGTGAATGTAGCACTTGTATGGCAGGATACATTCCCTTGCCCAAATTGCTTATGGTTAAATTCTCCCCTGAATTACATTTGTGCGTTCCTACTGGCTTTAATAGGTAGGTCAGGAGAGAAACCACCTTTGGGTACATCTACACGAGATGTTTACTGCAGAGTAGCTTGATTAGCTCAGGGGCGGGTAATTATTTTGGGCAGAGGGCCACTTACAGAGTTTTGACAAGCCATTGAGGGTCACATGACAGGCAGCTCAGGGTCGATTCATATTAATTTTCTAAATTTCTTAGGGACCCCATGGGCCAGATAGAATGGCCTGGCAAGCCGCATCTGGCCCCTGGGCCATATTTTGCCAGCCCCTGGATTAGCTCCACTGAAAACATCTCAACATCTACACATGCAACCCTATTAGGCCTCAGGAAACTAAAACTCCACAGCAGGATAGTACCTGTAAATACAAATACTACACTGCAGTGGAGTTTTTTACTCCACAGCACCACACATGTAGATACTGATGTAGCTAGCTGGGGCATGAGAGTGCTCCAGTATTGGGGCTCCTTGCTGGCTAGCCTCACACTGGAGCACCCTCGTGCCCCAGCCAGCCTCTCTGCAGCACGTTGAGTCAGGTTGGAGCAGCCCCAGGCTGGCAGGCTGACCTCCCAGGCTCCCTGCCAATAGGGGCTCCTCCGATCTGGCTCAATGTGCTGCAGTCCCTAGGCACGCGTGTAAACATGGCACCCAGGAGTAAGAAACTCCAGCACAATAAGCACCAGAGTTTATTGCTCCATATTAATATGCACATCTAGACACACCCTATAAGTCCACAACCCTATACAGACAGCAACATTTTTTCATAGATTTCATAGACATTAGGGCTGGAAGGGACCTCGGGAGATCATCAAGTCCAGCCCCCTGCCCAGAGGGCAGGAAGTCAGCT
>NW_017728886.1:231590797-231592072 GCF_001723895.1 Crocodylus porosus
TGGCCATGCTCCCGGGCCCCAGAGCCTGAAAAAGGGACAGGCAGCCCCTGCAGCCAAGAGCCAGGGGCTCCGTCTGCGTGGAGCCCGGAACCATGGGCTCCGTCTGGGTGGCCGTCTCTGAGGTGCCCAGTGGAGGGGCCGCAGAGCCCGAGCTGTTTTACTGTTCAATTAGTTGGATAATAGTAAAAAGAGATCAAAGGTCAACTCCCAACCTAGTCCACTGGGCATGCATGGGGAAGGCTCATCGAGTTCTGTAGCCAACAGAGAACAAAGGAGTAACGAGTCTTACATTGAGACTTTTGAATGACAAGCCTGAATGACCAGGTACCTGCTGACAGCTGAATCAATGGGGGCAGTTTCAGCAAAAATCCACATGCTGGCTTTGGATCCATAGCAAGAGGTCTTAAGGGCTCTGCCACTGTGAACACTATGATACAGTTGACTAAAATCACAATTTAAGACCTCACCACAAACTGAAATCATTTGCACCTATGAATACTATAATTATATTCATATTTCTGCTAGCAACTTAGTTTAGTGGGTGGACATTTTACAGCATGGACAGGCACACCCAGGCATGTCATAACTGAAAAATCAAGTCTTCTTGCCTTTTTTGACTGTGCATCCCTCAGACAACTTTCCCATGTTCTTTGTGCCTGACCTCTAATGACTATATCCTCCATGCAGAAGTCCCAGAAGGTTTTATAGCTAGGTCTCCTGCAAAATGCTAGACATGTGATCCACACCTTTATCCAGATGCATACTACCCATCCCAGCCATTGTGACTCACCAGTCAACCACATCCAAACTGTGGAGAAGCAGAGTGACTTGCCCAAGAAACTCAGTTGCTGAGGCAGGGATAAAATATAATTTTCGGGAGTGAAGTAATCCTTTTTTGCTTCCACAGTTCTCTGCTTTGTGCTTTTCTCAATTTCCAGCTTCTGCAACAAAAGTTGCCTGGGTCTTAAGCACAACAGCATTCTCTCCTAGTATGATCTTCATGCATCCACTAAGCTGCTCCAGCCACTATGCTGAATGAATTAGAGCACGGATCCTGGTTTTCTCTGATTAAAAAAAATAAATTACAAATTTTCTGATAAAAACCCACAAATTCTCTATTTAAAACCCCCAAATCTGTGATTAAAATGAAAGGGTACTATCTATCTATCTATCTATCTATCTATCTATCTAGGTATTTGGTGAACATAATGTTTTATTGATATATTTACAGTTTTAAAGCCACTTGGAAACCTACCAGTGCCTCAATCACTATAA
>NW_017728886.1:231592172-231593959 GCF_001723895.1 Crocodylus porosus
TGCACTTGTCAGTATTGAAACGCATCCTGTTTATGTCAGCCCACTCCTGTAACCTATCCAGGCCTTGTTGCAGTCTTTCCCTCCCTACTAGCGTGCTCACCTCACCCCAAATTTTGGTATGATCAGTGAATTTAAACAGGTTGCAATTCACCCCGTCGTCCAAATCGCGGATGACGAAATTGAACAGCTCAGGCCCCAGGACCAAGCCCTGGGGGACTCCGCTGCCCACTTCCCCCCAGGTTGAATATGACCCATCCACCACCACCCTCTGAGTACAACCCTTCAGCCAATCTGAAATCCATCTGACTGTGTAGGCATCAATGCCACAGTCGCCTAGTTTTTTAATGAGGAAGGGGTGGGAGACGGTGTCAAACGTCTTGCTGAAGTCTAGAAAGACTACGTCCACGGCAACACCTGCATCCATTGCCTTTGTGACCTGATCATAAAAGGCAATCAGGTTGGTCTGACATGACCTGCCCCTAAAGAAACCGTGCTGGTTGCCCTTGAGCATCATCCCTGAAGCCGGCCCATCATGTGTGCTCCTTGAGGATCTTTTCAAAGAGCTTCCCAAGGATAGAGGTAAGACTGACGGGTCTATTGTTGCCCGGGTCCTCTCTTTTCCCTTTTTTGAAGATGGGGACCACGTTAGCTATCTTCCACTCATCTGGCACCTGGCCCAAGCACCACGAGCGCTCATAAAGCTGTACCAAGGGCCCTGCAATAACCCCAGCTAGCTCCCTCAACACCCTGGGGTGGAGAACATCTGGACCGGCTGACCTGAACACGTCCAGCCCCCAAGAAGCTCTCTAACCCGGTCCTCCCCAACCTGAGGTCTGGAGGAGTTCCCCTCGAGTCCATCTGGCATCACAGCGGGGAAGTCCCGGCTCCTGCACAAGAAAACAGACATGAAGAATTGGTTAAAGAGTTCTGCTTTCTCCTCTGGCACAACCACCAGTTTCCCCAGCGTACGTTGCAGGGGCCCCACATTACCTGGTGCCTTCTTCATCCTCCCTATGTATTTGAAAAAGGACTTTTTATTATCCTTGACCTTGGACGCTATTCCTAGCTCTACGTCCACCTTAACTTTCCTGACAGCCCCCCTACAGGCCCAAGCAGAGGCGACATACTCCTCTTTGGAGATAGCACCCCCCTTCCACCGGGTGTACACCGCCTTTTTGGCAAGCAGGCATTCCCGGACGTCCGTGGTGAGCCAGGGGGCTTTCTGGCACTCTTGCCCCCCTTGCATCTTGTTGGGATGGACTTCCCTTGGGCCCTGAGTATCGTTTCCTTAAGGAACGACCACTCATCCTGGACACTGAGTTCTCCTGCCCTCAAGGACCCCAGCGCCTCCCCCACTACTCTCTTCAACTTGTTGAAGTTGGCCCTCCTAAAGTCTAGGGCTACCGCCTTGCTGCAGGCCCTTGACACCCTGTGCTGGATGGTGAATTCCAGCAAGTGATGATTGCTATCACCCAGGTGGTCAAGAACCTGGAGGCTCCTTACCAGGTCATCACCGGTGGCCATGACCAGGTCCAACAGGGCGTTTCCTCTGGTGGGACCGTGCACCTCCTGGATTAAGTGGAGGTCCTGTATCTCATCTAAGAACCTCCTGGAACGGTCCGACCTAGCTGACTGTTCCTCCCAGCAGATGTCCGGGTAATTAAAATCACCCATGACAACTACATCCCTTGCCTTAAGTGCCTCTGCAAGTTGGCCTGAAAATTCCAAGTCCAGCTCCTCCCCTTGGTTGGGGGGTCTGTAGTAGACCCCCACCGTCAAATCGCTCT
>NW_017728886.1:231594184-231595648 GCF_001723895.1 Crocodylus porosus
CCACACCCCCACCTTTCCTTCCTTCTCTATCCCACCTGTAAAGCCTATAGCCCCTAATGCTAACTGCTCAGTCATGGGACGAATCCCACCACGTTTATGTTAGCCCTCTGACATCTGGGTTTGAACTAGCTATTCTGAGGGCAAGTTCCTACTGTTTATTCCCCATACTGCGAGCATTGGTATATAGGCATTTAAGGCCTCGCAAGACTGTGTGTGCCACCCCCGTTTAGAGAGACAGACTGGACCCCCATTTCTTACCTTAGCACTCCTTGCCTTTGCCACCTGTCCTGCCCAGATGGCGTCTGCTCGTCTTCCTGCGGCCCACTCCCCCAGTGAGGCTAGTATCTCTGTTAAAATTAAAAATCTGCTTTTTTTTCTCTGTTAAAAGGGAAACTACATGGCGTTTTCTATTTTTCTGTGGCAAACAGAAAACCGAGATCCCTAGAGATGATAGGCATGTCTACATTGTATGGCACCATTTTAGTGAGTGCAGTCCTGAAAGTGTACCCTTTTTCATTTACTCCTGCTGTGCATATGCCCTCTTCCAAAAAATACCATGTAGTCATTCTCAGGTGCACACCCAAACTCAGGAGTAGCACTGGGTGGATCCTGGGTTCACACCAAAAAACAGCTGAATGCTTCTTTTCTTTTTGGAATGTAGTACTCACAGGGCGCATTTATACAAGATGCTATGGCTGAGTAGCAACAAGCTACTGCACCATAGCTCATTGCTACCATGCAGCAGCATTGCTGGGCACTAACTGTGATGTGACACAATACTACTGCACACTAGTAACAAAATACTGCACAGTTGCATGAGGAAAAAAAAGTGCAGCAATGGTACTGCTCAGTAATGCTGGTTACTGTGCAATCAGTAACAACTGCACAGTCTGCCACTCATGTAGATGTGGCCACAGACTGGTGCCAAGTACATGGTGGTACTTCCTGGCACAATGTAAATGTGCCTGATATGGTCTGGGAAGGAAATCAGAACCTGCTAGGTATCTGAAGAAAGGTGATCATCCCAACAAAGTAGCAAGAGACAAGTGGCAAGAGACCATTCAGACGTCATGATAGACCCAAACGTGAAGCGAGAGAGAAAGTGTGAGCAGTAGATTAAAATGACTAAGTAACAGGAATGGCTAAGAAGGGCATGGGGAAATGAGACCAGGGATACTCACTGCAGTTTCACTTCCTACAAACCATTCTACATTCAGAAGTTGGACCAAATTTCATTATCTCCATTGCTTACCAATGGTTCCTCTGATATTGTTCCCTCTACATTCCTCTGTCTATCACCTCCCTGGTATGGATTTAAGGAAGACCAAAAATTGGGCAGGAATGAGCACTGGGGGTGGGAGGGGTCATAAGACCCCAGCCAGGTGCCTATCCAGTCTCCTTTTGAAGATTTCCAGGGAAGGTGAGAGCACCACTTCTCTCGGAAGCCTATTCCAAGCTCTGGCC
>NW_017728886.1:231596228-231637715 GCF_001723895.1 Crocodylus porosus
GTCCCTGCCTGCTGGTGTATTCACTTTACCCCACAGCTTGGTGTCATCAGCAGACATGAACAGGGTGCTCTCCACACCCTTGTCCAGGTCGCCAAGGAAGATGTTGAATAGCACTGGCCCAAGGACCGAGTCCTGGGGGACTCCGCTGCCCACACCCTCCCAGGTCGACATCGACCCATCCACCACCACCCTCTGGGTGTGCCTCTGAAGCCAGTTTGCCACCCATGTGAACGTGCATTCGTCAATGCCGCAGTCCCTCAGCTTGCCCACCAGAATTGGGTGGGACACTGTGTCGAAGGCCTTCTGGAAGTCCAAGAAGATGACATCAACTTCCTCCTTCACGTCTAAGCTTTTTGTTACCTGGTCATAGAAGGAGACCAGGTTAGTCAGGCAGGATCGGCCTTGCATGAACCCGTGTTGGTTACCCCTCAACATCACTTCCCCTGCAGAGCTCTCACAAATGTGGCCTTTGATAATTTTTTCAAAGACCTTCCCCAGGATAGAAGTGAGGCTGACTGGCATGTAGTTGCCAGGCTCTTCCTTCCTCCCCTTCTTGAAAATAGGGACCACATTGTATGGGACCACATTTACTGTAACTCTTTTAATGTTCTTCAGCTTTGATACATGGCCAATCTGCCCAAGTGTCAGGGTCTGCAAAACTAGGTGAGAAGTCTCACAAGAAAAAGAATGAAATCCCAGCCTTAAAGAACCAAGGTTTCACTGCAGGCTTCTAGTACTTCCTGTTGATGGTCCTATTAAAATCACTGATAGGCTTCTCTATTTGTGAGCCCAATTTGGCACAAGACGTAAGGATGAAGCAGGAGTAAAAGTGAATTCTTCCAACGTTCAGATGGGCTTGTCTTATATTCAGCATGGAGGAAGGAATGAGTTTAATGGTATTTTATTTTACCTGGACTTCTTTGAATATCTCTGAAAGTAATAGGACCAGTTTTCCCCCACAAAATATGCTTTCAGAATGATCATCCACTTATCTGACTTCTGGGTTTGCCACCTTTGCATTCACAAATTTGGAACTAGTTCTCTCTGTGAAAGGGTATTTAATAAGTTTGCCTCCTGGGTCCTGAAAATAATTTAAAATCCTTTTGAGGCCTTTTGTTCTCTTTAGCAATTAATGGTTTATCAGTGAGCTTTTTGGAGAACAATGTGTCTGATTCTCCTCTTATGTCATTTTCCACTTGTATAATTCCACTGACTCCAGCAGAGTTACTCATACTTTATACATTTATAAGAGAAGAATTAGAACCATAAAGTCCATCACTTTAATCAGATGCTTTGAATTCTTCCTCTTATTCAGCAAGAACTTTGCTAGGAGTACTTCACAGAAATCTGTAATTCTCATTTCTATGACATTAGAGAGTTGGTCATTATCCAGAATGTTTTCACTCCTTCATTTCAGAAACTGTATGGAGTGTAAGTCCAGTTTTCTGCCATACATACTTAAATGTGTTGTCCTCAGAGACAGTGACAAGGGCAGACAGAAACTCTGTCTAGAGAGTTAGTTCTCCCTAAGACATGAGGAAGGAGAAGCCTCAATATCATTTAATTCTGGGGAATGATCGGCATCTTTTTCTACTTATTCATATCTGTTACCCTGTTGTCAAACATCCTTATTGAAGGGATTTATTCTGCATATACTCTGCTTCTAGGCTGTCTAGCTTTTAGGTATCTCCCAACCATGCAGTTGGTCCAATAAAAAATATCACCCACAAACTCTTGCTTGTTGCATAAGTCATTAAACACAATTCTATTCTACCCGTAGAATAAAGCCTGCAGCCAGAATTTCAGTGATATGCTCTAATTCCGTATGTATATCTAATTTGGCCTGAATGTTCCCTAGGCATCTAGATTTGGCTTATTGTGCATGCTCAGAAGTGAGACATTATGGCTGTTTATGCATCTAAGACTAGAAACAGAGATTGCTGACCTGAAGTGGATCAGCCATGGTGAGACATTGGCTTTACTGATTCTTTTTACTGAGCAACATAACTGTTCCTCATGCCTGGGGATTTCCTGGGTCCTTTGCTGCCCCATGTTGGGTACTGCACTGAGGTCTGGATCACCGCAGGTCCTCACACAGTGTGGAGCAGTGCAGGAGCAGGCACCCTGTGCCTCCATGCAAGCATCCATCCTGGCCTGTGCCTCCACCTGAAGCACAGACCAATATAGGTCCTGGCAAGGAAGAACTGGGATTCCTCAGATCCCACACTACCCTGTGGTGAGATCCCTGCTGATCCATGCCTCAGCATAAAGCAAGGATCAGTGTAGGCCTAATAAGGTGGTGTGGGGCGGTGTGGCATCCCTGGGGATTCCTGGAACCCTGTGCCTCCCTGCTGGGATCTGGTATGGAGGCACAGGTTGTGGCATGGGGGTGGGGTGTTGGAACTGGGGAATCCCCAGCACCCTGTGCCTCATTGCCAGAACATATGATGACCCCTGCATTAGGCAGAGGCACGAGTCAATGTGGGTACCTGTTTTACCTGCTGGGGATTAACTGGCTCCCATGCCCCCTTCAAACTCTCCTGCTAGGACCTGCGCTCACCCACGCTACTACATGAGGCACAGATCATCACAGGTCTCCTGGGGGCCTGGAGCCATGTGGGGACTGGTGTGGAGATACGGGGTGCCTGGGATTCCTCAGGTCCCATGCCTCCATGTTACAGGATGATTGTAGATCTTCTCCGTTTAGGGTTCTCTTCCCCTCTGACTTTGTATGGGCATTGTTACCTATCCTTTGGAAAACTCTCCTGCCATGCATTGATGGGAGAAAACCAAATAGATCACAAAAAAGAGGTCACTGATGCACACACAATGACAGGTGTCTCATATCAGGATTATTGCAGCAGGGCTCCACCTCCTCTTACACCCTAGCCATGCCCAACCATTCTGGATATTCATTTTCTATTTTTTCTGGTGGCAGTCCAGATCCTTCACCCAGCCTTTATCTTCATCAGGTGTGTTCCACTGCTAATTAATAATCATTTACCACGACATAGGTTCTAAGACTGGTACCTCATCCTCAAACTTCCATTTAAATTCCTCCCCTTTTTCTATCTATTTCAGTTCTGTCATAAAGTGTACCTTTTTAGGGTAGAGCTCACAGTGTCCCTGTCCCTAAGTCTGCTCTAATAGTCGGCCCTCCACCCTTCTTATTTGTCAGGACAGGTCCTACCTCAAAGTCCAGCTCCTGGGAACCCAGCTCATCTTGCATGAACCAGCCTTCCCCATGCAATTTCTTAAGCAGATTTAAGTGATAAATCTGGAATTTATTTGTTGGTTCTGTTCTCCAAACTTTGTAATTGACTGGGCCTACCCTCTGTACCACCCAAAACAACCCCTGCCATTGTGATAGTAATTTGTGATTATTGTCAGGTGGGAGTACAAGTACCCAGTCTCCCTCTTGAAACTCTCTCTCTCTTTAGCTGGGCTATCATGATGTTGTTTTTGACATATCTGACTGTCATGGAGCGAGATCCCCAAGGGTAGCTATGATGCCACTGGCGGCTCTGTGACCATGCAGTTCTGCCCCTAGGGCACCCTCTTATCTCTTCTGCCATATCTTTGATGGAAAAATAACTCAGGAGGATGTCCATGAGCCTTCGCTTAGTCCTGGTTCACTGAACCTTACTCAAGCTCTCTGATCTGTAGGCCCTTTACCAGGCCTCTCTTCAGTACGGTGCTGCACGAGACACATCAGGCCTTATAGGCCAATTTTGTGGCTCCAACCACCCCTTTACCATGCCCCATGCCTCACAGGTGTTACATTGCTGTTATGCTCTGCTGGGGCTTTGGCCTACTTAGACTGTGCCCCTTTGATATAGCTAGGCCTTCTAGCCAAGAACTACTGTGTTGGGCCTGGCTTTGAGGCACTAGCCCACAAACTCCTTTTATTACTGAGTCCCTAGACCTTGCAGCTCGCGCCCCTCTGGTGTTGGGCTCTCCAGCCCCTTGCAGCTTGTGCCCCTCTTGCGCTGGGCTCTCTGTACCCCTGAGACTGCACCCCTCTGGTGCTAGGGGTCTACACAATCGTGTGCCCCCAGTGAGGCGTCCTCCTCCCTATTAGCCATTTCCAGCCTCTTCCTGGTCCACTGGTGCAAACAGTAACACAAACCTAAGCCCCTGGGCTACAACATAACATTAATAATGAAGGGAGCACTCTGCTCCTTTAAGAGGGCCAACTCCCCCACACACTTTAGAATACCGGTCCCTTTTATCTCTGGGCACCTTGTGAGCCCCTAGAGTCTTACTGTGTTTGGAGATAGCAGGCAACCAGATGCATGGTGCCACTCTCTTGTACAGAAGTTCCTTCTCCTGGCAGTTGCCAAAGAGAAAGAGACCCCCAGCCAGCCTCAGCCCTGAGCTTATATGTGCCCTGGGATGTGACTCCTTCCAGTCAACTGACTGCCTGCAGGTGCAGGCTAATTACCTTGTTAGCTTGTTACTCAGGCAACCTGCAGCTGTGGGGCTCTGTGTAGCCTGCCAGGGTCCTTTGCTAAGCTGCTTCTGTTCTTGAAGGCGGAGGCACCCCCAGATGCCCTGCAACACTGACTTTTCTCTAGCTTTTCCTGAGCAATGTTTCATACCCGTTCTAACCTCTCTTGAAACTCATGTACCTGCTTGGGCCTATAATCTCTCCCCAATCTCTCCTCTAACCACCTCTCGTGGACTTCATCTAATGAGCTTCATGGGCGGCATCCATAAACTAATTCAAATGGTGTACACCCCATAGAAGCCTGAGGTACCTCCCTAATAGCAAACAATAATGGAGGTATCAGCAGTTCCTACCTTTGGGGTCCTCTTGAATACACACTTGTAGCATCCCCTTTAAAGTGCAGTTGAAACTTTCAACCAATCTGTCTGTTTGCAGATGGTAGATGGATGTTCTGAGTTCTTGGATTTTGAGTGTAGCACAACCCCCCCAGATATAAAATTTCCCCCTTGATCCGTAAGGATCTCCTGTGCTATCCCTACCCTAGATATCCATTTTATAAGTTTCTCTGCTATTTTTTGGAGCAGAAATGGACCTCAAAGGAATAGCTTCTGGAAATCTCATGGTGTAGTCTACTGGCACTTGGACAAACTGATGATATCCCACACTACTCTTGGGAAAAGTTCCCACAGTGTCCATGGCAATATGGTCAAAGGATCTTTCTACTAATGGCAATTGCAAAAGGGACACCAGGGAAGGGCATATATCAGAAATTCTCTGACACTCTAAGCAATCACAGAAATAGGTCTCCACCTGTTTTTAGAGGCCAGAATAAAATACTCACTGCTTGCGTCATGCTTCTGTTTTGTTATGTTCCAGGTGACCTCCCATAGGGAGAGTGTATGCCACCCACAAGAGAGTCTGTCAATATTTCTACGGTTCTAAAATCTGTAATACTACCACCTTCTCCACTTTCCCATGTTCAACCCTATATAATATGCCATTTCTTACTTCAAATCTGGGGAAAGCTTTGGCTAGTCCAGGATTCATAATCTCCTCTTCTTGCTTAGCTAACCCTTCCTTAAAGATGGTTTGGAATATCAGTTCTTGTTCCAGTTCTCTGAACTGACCATCCCCTATAATCTCCTCCAGATCCAATATTGTATGCAGGGCCATGGGTTGTGCAATACTCTCTGCCTCCACCTCCCATAAAACCCTCAGTCTGCAAGTCCCCTGCCCCCTCTCTTTCTGAGTCTCTCCATTGTTTGACCTACCACCTCTTGGAGGTAGAGCCAATCTACTTCCAACAGCTTTGGACATAGTAAGGTTTCTGCCAGCCTTAATGTTCTTCCTGTAACACAGAAGCGAGCAATTATTTTGTCTGGAGGCCCACTTAATGAGTTTTGGTAAGCTGTTGAGTGCTGCAAGGGTAGCCCCACCCCTTGACATGTGCTCTGCCCCCTGACTGCCATCTTGGGACTGGCAGTCCTGCCCCCTAACCCATGGTCTTTGCCACCAGAAATCCCTCCTCTTGCCCCAGAAGTACTCTGTTTGGGAAGAGGGTTTTGCCATCTTGGAACTGGGGAAAAAAACAAACTAAACATCAAATATCCATAATAACATATTTTAATTTTATATAAAAACAATTTTGCCCTTATTTGTGTGTGTTTGCATTGTGTATACAGACATGATTGCATAATAGCTCAAAATTAAATCTTACTCTTCTATATTGGAGGGCTGGGGGTATGGGTGGATGGTTATGAGGTTTGTGGGGGGATGTGAAGGTGTGTGTGGATTTGTGTGTGTATGGGGTGTGGGGATGTCTGTGGATGTGGGGAGGTGGGTATGGGGGTTTGTGGGAATATGTAGGTGTTTGTGTCTGTGTGGGTGGGTGGGTATAGGGTTTGTGGGGTGTGTGGAGGTGAGGGTGCCTGGGTGTGTGTATGGGGGGTGTCTGTTTGGGGGTGTGTGGGTGCATGGACTTGGTTACAGGCAATGACCTGGTGAGAGATCTGTGGGTGCTTGATTTGGGGGCCCAGTGTGCACCTGGTGACACTAATAATAGTGGGTACAAGGGGGCCAGGCATGGCTGTAGCCATCTGAGCCCAGGGAGAGTATAAGACCCAGAAGGGGCCAGGCATGGCTATGGCCAGCTGGGCCCCACTGGGGAGGGAAGCCCTGTAGCCCTGGTGAGAGGGTGGCCCCAGGGAGGGGTCAGAGATGAGGAGCCCCAGTGAGGGGAAAACAAGAGGGCTGGGAGCCCAGTATGTTTGAGTGTATAGAGTTGCCCCGGGAGGGGCTAGGGCTAGCTTAGATTCATAGATTGTAGAGTCAGAAGGGACCACAATGGGTCATCATGTCCGACCCTGGCAGGAAAGAGGACCAAAGTCAGATGACCCCAGCCAGGTGACTATCAAGCCTCCTCTTGAAGACCTCCAAGTTAGGTGATAGTACTACATCTCTTGGAAGCCCATTCCAAATTCTGGCCACCCTTACTGTAAAAAATATCTTCCTAATGTCTAACATAAACCTACTCTCCACTAGTTTGAACCTATTATTCCTAGTTACTCCCTGGGGTGCTCTGGTAAATAACGCATCACCAATTCCCTGTTGTCCTCCCTTGATAAACTTATAGGCAGCTACAAGGTTTCCCCTCAGCCGTCTCTTGTGAAGGCTGAAGAGATCCAGATCTCTCAACCTCCCTTTGTAGGGTCTTTCACGGAGGCCACTAATCATGCAAGTAGCCCTTCTCTGGACCCCCTCCAGATTCTCCGTGTCCCTATTGAAGTGCAGAGCCCAAAACTGGACACAGTACTCCAACTGCGGCCACCTCCCTTGATCTGTTGGTCATGCATCTGCTAATACATGTGTCCCAGGAAGCCAAACAGTAAACGGGACTCACCTGCAGCTCCGGACAAGAGGCACACGAGGTGGAGGGAGGAGCCCACGTAGCTTGTTAGCCGCCTTTTTATCCAATTACATCCATCTGGTGACATCACAGAGGGAAGCCAGCTGGCAGGGATAAAAGTGGTGGTTGCAGCTGCGGAGGGGGCAGATAGCCCCGGTGAGGAGCGATAATCGGCCCCGTTGGCGAGGGAAGTGGCAGCGACAGCAAGCAGCACAGAGCCAGGAGAGCCGGCGGAGACACTGACAGAGCAAGAATGGACCGCTCGGCTGGAGACTGCCCAGGACAATGAGGGAGCTGAAGGCATGGCTCCGGAGGACGCGGCGGGTCGAAAACCAGAGAGCAGCATGACTCACAGGTGGGGTGCCGGCACGACGGTGCGCAGAAGCAGCCGCACCAGGGAGGAGAGACCCCAGGAGAGCCTGAACGGGGTGCAGTCAGGGCAGGCATCACCGCCGAGCCACTGGGGTATTGAGCAGGAGGAGGGACTGGGGGAAGCAAGGGGCCAGGGATGGGCCAGAAGGGAACCAAGAAGGGTTCAGAGCACACTGCTTAGCAAGTAGTGAGATGATGAGTAGTTAGCATTTCTTTCAGGGTTTGTTTTGTTTGGTTAACCCTGGCTGAAGGAGAAAGAGCTAAGGCAGCATGCCTACAGAGTGAGGCTTAAGGGGGCCTCGCTGAAGCCAGAGTCTTCTTTGGAAGTCCCGTTCTTTGAAGGGAGGGGAATAGGCAAGGTGGGCCATGGGCCAAGCTTGCTGGCGGGCACCACGACAGGGGGTCATGGCCGCTTAGGGGTAGGCCTGTTGGTGTCATTCCATGGCTGGAGAACAAGACCAGTGGAGGAAGGACGCACCAAAGGTGGCGTGAGGCTGGGGTACAGGGGTGGCGGAGCCCCGTGAAGTGACCGCCGAGGGATCCTGGGCCACAGAGTGTCCTGCGAACTGACCCCTTACACTGAGGAACATCAAGTCATGGCAGGCGAGAACAGGGTCAGGGACACGGGGAGAAGAGAGCTACTCCAGCACTGACAAGATCCCAACAGCTGTGTGACATCTACCTGCAAGGCTAGAACTGCCCAAGAGCAGGTAACCGAAGCCCGGCGGTCACAACATGACAAGGTGCAATTGGCTTTGTTGATGGCCTTGTTACACTGCCAGCTCATGTTCATCTTGGAGTCAACTATGACTCCAAGATCTCTCTCAGCCTCTGAGCTGCTGAGGAGGCAATCCCCCAAACTTTAGATGTGCTGGGGATTCCTCCTTCCTAGGTGGAGTACCTTACATTTATCTTTGTTGAATTGCATCCTATTTCATTCTGCCCATTGATCCAACCTGTCCAGGTCGGCCTGTATCTGCTCCCTTTGCCCCACAACTTAGTATCATCTGCAAACTTGGAAAGGGTGCTGTCCACACCCTTGCCCAAATTGCTGATGAAGATATTAAATAACACTGGTCCAAGGACAGAACCCTGCAGGACCCCACTGCCCACCTCCTTCCAAGCTGAGAACATCCTGTCTACCATCACTCTCTGGGTGCGGTCCCTAAGCCAGTTGGTCACCCACCTGACTGTGTAGGTATCCACCCCAAAGCCTGCTAGCTTTCCTATGAGAATAGGATGTGAAACTGCCTTCTTAAAATCCAGGTAGATGACATTAGCCTCAGCTCCTATGTCAAGGCAATGTGTGACTTGGTCATAAATGGCTATAAGGAATGTCAGGCAGGATGTACCTGTCGCGAACCCATGCTGGTTTCCTTTCAGCATCATTTCGCCTGCTGGGCCTTCACAAATGCGCTCTTTGATGGTTTTTTTCCAGTATTTTCCCAGGGATAGAGGTAAGATTGACTGGCCTAAAGTTACCCAGCTCATCCCTTTTCCCCTTCTTAAAAATGGGTACCACATTGGCCCATTTCCTGTCCTCAGGAATCTGGCCAGAGCACAAGGAGTGCTCAAACAGCTGTGCCAGTGGCTCAGTTATGACACTGGCCAAT
Organism: Crocodylus porosus; assembly: GCF_001723895.1. NCBI lineage: Eukaryota > Metazoa > Chordata > Crocodylia > Crocodylidae > Crocodylus > Crocodylus porosus. The sequence goes on from NW_017728886.1 coordinate 231,605,569, forward strand.
TCCTTCATTATCCGTGGATGGAGGTTATCTGGGCCAGCTGACTTGTACCCATCCAGCCCTTCCAAGTGCTCCTTAACTAAGACAGCACTAATCTTTGGTGGTCTGGTGCCTTTTGGACAGCTGTCTATGCTCAAGATTGGGGAATTGTCTTGGTCAGTACTTAGGAATAATGAAGCAAAGAACTCATTGAAGAGCTCCGTCTTTTTCCCTGTGTCAACCACCAACTGTCCTGACTTGTCCTGCAGGGGTCCTATGTTCCTCTGTGCTTTCCTTTTGCTCACTATGTATCTGTAGAAGTACTTTTTATTGTCCTTAATTGATGTAGCCAGCCTAAGCTCCAGTCCTGCCTTGGCTTGCCTAACTGATTCTGTGCAATAGCGCGCTGGGGGGGGTGTATGCCTCCTTGGTGGCTGCCCCCTGCTTCCACTGCCTATAAATCTCTTTCTCTGCCACCAGTCTTTCCTGGAGTTCCCTGTTCAGCCAAGGGGGCTTTTTTATCCCCTTACCCATTTTCTTGCATAAGGGCATAGACTCCCCTTTTGTGCCCCAAGGATCACTCCCTTGAGAAACCTCCAACCCTCCTGAACCCCCATTTGCTTGATGCTCTTGAGTTACATCACCTCACTAACTAGCCTTCTAAGTTTACAAAAGTTGTCTCTTCTGAAGTCTAACAATTTAGCCTCACTGGATATTTTTCCCACCCTACACTGGATAGTGAACTCTACCAAGTGATGGTCACTATCTCCCAGGTTACTGTGTACTTGTAGGTTCCCCACAAGATCATCCCCATTGCTAAGACCAGGTTGAGCAAGGTGCAACCCCTGGTGGGACTGGACACCACCTGGATTAGGTGGAGGTCCTGCACACAGTGTAAGAACCTCCATGAGTGGCTTGTTTTGCCCATCTATTCCTCCCAGCAGAGGTAATTTAGATCCCCCATGACCACTGCCTGCCCCCTTCACCTGTATGGCACCTGAGAGCTGCCTGGAGAATACCTCATCGAGCTTGTCATCCTGGTGAGAAGGTCTGTAGTAGACTCCTGTAGCAGGGCACTAAGGTGCCTGCTACTGACAACAGTAAAATGGGCTCAGCTGCTAGTCACCAGGGCAGCACAGGTGTGGCTTGCTGAGACAACCAGTCCGGTCAGCTGACTGGAAGGGGGCAGGGCCTGGCCTATATAAACAGCGAGGCTGAGGCCAGAGTCAGTTCCCCTCTGGCAGTAGAGGAAGAGGGAGCTCTGTTGGAGCACGCAGGGCAAATCATAGCAGAGAAGCCTGATGGCCTAAGCAGCGTCTGCATGAGGATACTGGGTGGAGGAAACCCTAGTAGGGATATGAATGAAGGTTAGCCAGTTTGGCTTGGAATTAATGTGGTAACCCAGGGGTGTGAGTTTTCTGTTTTGGTTGTTGTATAAGACCGGAGGACTGGGTGAGGCTGTAGGGGTTGGAGGAGGCCTCATAGGAGCTTCCCAGTAGTGGGGGGGGTTCCTGGCACTGGAGAGGGCGCTGCATTTTGGGGTGTCCTGGCCCCAGCCCCAGGGTGTGCAGCATCAGAAGGAGCCCAGTGGGGGCGCAGGCGAGACGCCCCAGTGGGGCACAAGACCCAGAAAAGGGGTCTGAGGGCCAGGCAAGGCCGAGGCCACCTGAGCCAGATTGTGGGAAGCCCCAGTGGGGCATAGGACCCGGAAAGGCGGTCTGGGGGCCAGGTAAGGCCGAGGCCGCCTGAGACCCAATGGGGGGAGTTGTGGGCAAGGCCCCGGTGCGGGCTGCGGGAATCGCGAGGCGAGACAGGCCCCAGTGCGGCCTGCGAGAGCCGTGGGGAGACAGGCCCCGGTGCGGGCTGTGAAAGCCGCAGGAGAAACCAGGAGGTGCCCGCAAGGGCACAGGCGGGCAACTAGACCGAGCCAGGATACATCAAGGCACCGTGCCAAAGAAGTTAGAAAGTCAGCCTCCCTTTAACATATTAACATCAAAGACGTGGTGGGCAAGATAAAGAGGGTGCATTTAGACCCGATTTGGCACGGTAGGTAGGGGGTGCTAGGGGAGTTCACGGCACCCCTAGGTCGTCCTGCCACAACTCCCCACTACCAAGCTTGGCACCGGTTGGGTAAAAGAGACTCTGTGAGAGGGGGTGGAGTGTGAGAGGCCCCAGTGAGAGGGGGGCGGTATGAATGTGCATGTGTCTGAGGCCTGACAATGAGAGCTAAGCTTGGTCTGGCTGTAGGCTGGGAGCACTGTCACCTGGATGCCATCTGCGAGGCTTGGGCTGCAGTGTAGGGAAGGAACAAAGCCGCAGATAGTGCCCCCTGGCATTAGGACAAGAATGGGCAGCCTCCTGCCTAATTAACATCCTAATTAGATATCAGCAAGGCATGGCAGGAAAGACAAATGGGTGGCATGCCCAGAGGCAGGTGAGGAAAACTAGCACTGTGGCTGGTTAGGGAGCCCACTCTGCCACACATACCTATAGGCTGGGGAATACCCTTCTCAACAACACAGTGGCTGAAAGGGATCTTGGAGTCATTGTCGACTCCAGAATGGACATGAGCGGCCAATGCGAGGAGATGGTCAGTTAGGGCAACTGCACCTTGTCGTGCATCTACCAAAGCATCACAAGCAGGTCCAGTAAGGTGATCGTTCCCTGCTATGTGGCGCTGGTCAAGCTGCAGTTGGAGTACTGCATCCAGTTCTGGGTGCCGCACTTCAAGAGGGATGTGGCTAATCTTGAGAGGGTCCAGAGGAGGGCCAATCTCATGGTCTGGGGCAGCAGGCTAGGCCCTATGAAGATAAACTAAAGGGCCTGAATCTATTCAGCCTCCACAAGAGAAGACGAGAGGGGATCTGGTGGCCATCTATAGACTCACCAGGGGGGACCAGTGGGAAATAGATGAGGCTCTGTTCCCCTTGGCACCACCTGGGATAACAAGGAATAACGGCCACAAATTCATTGAGAGCAGGTTCAGGGTAGATATCAGGAGACATTACTTTATGGTTAGTGCTGCCAGGCTCTGGAATGGGCTCCCGAGGGAAGTGGTGCTCCCCCTACATTGGGGGTCTTCAAGAGGAGGCTGGATAGATATCTGGCTGGGGTATTATGATCCCAGCACTCATTCCTGCCCAGGGTAAGGGGTCAGACTTGATGATCTGTTCAGGTCCCCTCCGACCCTAGAAACTATGAAACTATGTGTGTAGTGGGGTGTGTGCACATAGCAGTGAGTGAAGATCCCCCCAGAGGCACATGCGAAGGGGGTGAATGTGGGGAGGGTTGTGGGGTTTGTGGGGAGTGTGAGGGAGGGTTTGGGTGGGTGCAGTTTTTGTGAGGTGTGTGATTCTGTGTAGGAGAGGGTGTGGTTGTGGGGTCTGCAGGGGAGAGTTTGGGGGTATGGTGGAGCACCTCCGCATACACCCCTCTGAGCTGGTCAGCACTTGCCCCATCCCTACAACAGTCTAGCGCCCACACACCCTGCATCACCTCCCTGCCACTGCCAACAGTGCAGCCCTAGCCCACCCCACGCCTGCTCTGGAGTCACCCCTGCAGGAGTGGATCAACCAGAACACCTACACAGCCTGGACCCAGTGCACCCTGTGTTTGCTCTGCAACACCTGCCCATGATGCATCCTGGTGCCTGCAGCAGGGCTGGGGTGGCTTCACAGCTGGACAGTCTTTCTAGGTAGACCATCTGGCAGCAGCTTCTTGTATCTGCTGCTGCCACTGGCTCCAGCCCTGAGGTACTGGCGTGCCCTGTGCCTGCCCTGGACTTGCCTGCTCACACTAAACAGTGGCTGCAGCAGTGCTGGCTGGGCAAAAACTGTTGGTTAGCACAGAGGAAAAGAGGCTGCTCCCTGTCACTGCTGCCTGGCACTCCCTGCTACAGCTACCCAGGGCCCATGCTGGGCTGCCCTGTATATGCTTTACACTGCCACTGCTGCCCCGTGGTGCAGCCCAGAGGTGGCTGTGATAGCAGCGGTCCAGCCTGGTGTGGGCTCTGGAGCAGGGACCACCAGGCAGCAGCAAGGGGGAGAGGCCACTTTTACTCCGTGCTGAGCAAGTTTCTGCCCAGCTGGCACTACTGCTGCTGCTGTTTAGCATGAGCAGGCAAGTCTGAGGCAGGCAGAGGGTGCACTGGATCAGGGCTGTGGCATGGGTCCCTACCTGTACCTCAGGGCTGGGGTCAGCAGTGGCAGGAGATACAAGAAACTGCCGCCACCTGGTCTGTCTAGAAAGGCAGTCCAGCTGTGGAACTGCCCCAGTCCTGCTGCATGCCCAAGGGATGGCAGGACCTGCCACTGCCTAACAGTGCATGGACCAGGAGGAACCAAGGGACTCACTGTGGGCCAGACAAAGCCCCTCTTTGGGCCAAGTCCAGCCCACAGGTTGTATTTTGCCCACCCCTGCCATAATAGTTAGTCTCAGCCGCTGTCTGCAGTAAGTATATGAGGCTCTGTGAATACAGACCATATTCACTGGAGGTTCTTCATCCCCAGCCTGGGAAGAAATCAGGTCAGCTCTGATCATAGTCTGTGTACATCTGGTATCTACCACCATGGGAACTATAAGGTCCCTGATCTTTACATCTACTATTGGTTTGGTTCATCACCATGGACCTTTATGTCTGCCAAAACTACAGTCCATTTTTTCTTCATGGGGTAAATCCCCTGACTGATCCCCTTTTGGGGACGGGATCTCATGATATGGGCCTGATTTCCATATCTGTAACAAATTAATTCCCTGGGTTCCCAGCTCTTAGATTCTCTAACTGGTCCTATAGTGTTTTCTAATTTTTGCCAATGATTCCTAGAATCCCCCCATCCAGTTGGTGTAACCCGGTTTATCATGCTCTGTGTCTTGTTCTGCAGCTGTAAAAACCTCAGCTAAATGTAGGGCCTCCTCCACTGGTGGTGTCCTCTGACCCATTTTTGGGTATCTCCACACAAGTAAGTGAGAAACTGTTGTAGTGCAAATATATACAGGACCTCAGCCACAGACTTGCCCTCCAGCTATATTGATTTTTCCAGCAGATCTTTAAATGTTTGTACTAACAACTGAGGTCTCAGTTCTTCCAACTTTTTCTTTGCTCAAAAGCATTGTCTATAATATTTCAGAGAGATTTCTAAACTGTATAGAATTGCTCATTTTACCTCTTTGTAATCTCTTGCACCTAATTCAGACAAGGCCCTGTATTCCACTTTAGCTGGTCCTATAAGTAAAGGGCCTAGCTGACTGGCCCACCCAGACAGATCCCTTCCTGCGATCATTGCAGTCCTCTCGAACAATTCAAGGAATGTCTCCATGTCATCCTCTGATGTCTTTCTAGGAAGCCTTAAGCCATCTGGTACTTGAGCCATGGCTGTTTGTTGAGCCTCCAGCTTCTCACTTAACTCATGTTCATAGAATCATAGAAGTCGGGTTGGAAGAGACCATGTAGATCTTCAAGTCCACCGCCCTGCCTGGGCAGGAGAAAAAATGGGCTCAAATGACTCCAGCCAGGTAGGCATCAAGCCTCTTCTTAAAGACCCCCAGGGTAGGAGCCAGCACCACTTCCCTAGGAAGTTGGTTCCAGATCATAGCTGCCCTGACTGTGAAGTAGTTCTTATGGATGTCTAACTTAAACCGACTCTCCAAAAACTTGTGGCCATTATTCCTTGTTATGCCAGGGGGCGCTAGGGGAAACAAAGTCTCTCTCAAACCCTTCTGGTCTCCCCTAGTGAGTTTATAGACCAGGTCCCCCCTCAGCCTTCTCTTGTGAAGGCTGAACAGATTCAGGTCCCGCAGTCTCTCATTGTAGGATCTGCCCTGTTGTCCCCGGATCATGCGGGTGGCCCTCCTCTGGACCCTCTCAATGTTGACCACATCCCTCTTGAAGTGGGGCGCACAGAACTGGACACAGTACTCCAGCTGTGGCCTGACCAGTGTCGCATAGAGGGGGAGGATCACCTCCTTGGCCCTGCTAGAGATGCACCTGTGGATGCACGACAAGGTTAGCCCTGCCAACCATGACCTCGTATTGTTGGCCCAGGTTCATCTTGGAGTCAATAATGACTCCAAGATCCCTTTCTGCCTCCGTGCTCTCATAAAGGGAGTTCCCTATCTTATAAGGGTGCTGCTGGTTACTACTGCCCAAGTGCAGCACCCTGCACTTGCCAGTATTGAAACGTGTCCTGTTTTTGTTAGCCCACCCCTGTAACCTATCCAGATCTTGCTGCAATCATTTCCTCCCTACTAGTGTGCTCACCTCACCCCAAATTTTGGTATGATCAGCGAATTTAAACAGGTTGCTTTTCACCCCATCGTCCAAATCACTGATAAAGAAATTGAACATCATGGGCCCAAGAACTGAGCCCTGGGAGACTCCGCTGCCCACTTCCCCCCAGGTCGAATATGACCCGGCCACCACCACCCTCTGAGTATGACCCTTGAGCCAATCTCCAATCCATTTGACTGTGAAGGCATCAATGCCACAGTTACCTAGTTTTTTAATGAGGATGGGGTGGGAGACAGTGTCAGAGGCCTTACTGATGTCCAGAAAGACTACATCCATGGCGACACCTGCATCCAATGCTTTTGTGACTGGATCACAAAAGGCAGTCAGGTTGGTCTGACATGACCTGCCCCTAATGAAACCGTGCTGGTTGCCCTTGAGCATCATCCCTGAAGCCGGCCCATCACAGATGTGCTCCTTGAGGATCTTCTCAAAGAGTTTCCCTAGGATTGAGGTAAGACTGATGGGCCTATAGTTGCCCGGGTCCTCCCTTCTCCCTTTTTTAAAGATGGGGACCATGTTGGCTATCTTCCAATCATCTGGCACCTGGCCCGAGCACCATGAGCGCTCGTAAAGTTGTGCCAAGAGCCCTGCAATAACCCCAGCTAGCTCCCTCAACACCCTGGGGTGGAGAGCATCGGGACCCACTGATTTGAACACGTCCAGGCCCTCCAGAACCTCTCTAACCCGGTCCTCCCCAACCCCAACTGGAGGCGTTCCCCTGAAGTCTGTCTTGCATCACAGTGGGGAAGTCCTAGTCCCCGCACAAGAAAACAGAGGTGAAGAATTGGTTAAAGAGGTCTGCTTTCTCCTCTGGTGCAACCACCAGATTGCCCAGAGAATCTTGCAGGGGCCCCACATTTCCTGGTGCTTTCTTCATCCTCACTACATATTTGAAAAAGGACTCTTTATTATCTTTGATTTTGGACGCTAGTCCTAGCTCTATGTCTGCCTTAGCTTTTCTGACAGCCCCCCTACAGGCCCGAGCAGAGGAGGTATACTCCTCTTTGGAGATAGCACCCTCCTTCCACTAGTTGTACGCCACCTTTTTTGCAATCAGGCATTCCGGGACACCATTGGTGAGCCAGGGGGGCTTTCAGGCACTCTTGCCCCCCTTTCTTCTTGTTGGGATGGTCACCCCTTGGGCCCTGAGTATTGTCTCCTTAAGGAACGACCACTCATCTTCATGTTGACGTGAAAGAATCATAATTTGTGCATCAGCTTCTTGGGCCCTTACTTTTATCTGTTCTTTCATCTTGGCCTGCTGGTTTTGCAATATCCTCAAAGTGATACTCTGTGCTTGTCACAAATCCTGAGCCTAGCCTGTGTCTGCACCAGCTAGTTCCATAGTCCATTTTTTCTTCTGTTTCTAAGCTGCCAGGTTATCCCTGCCTAGATTCCACCTTCCTGGCCAATACAATTTTTGTTACAGGATGATTGTAGATCTCCTCTCTTTAGGGTTCTCTTCCCCTCTGACTTGGTATGGGCATTGCTGCCTCTCCTTTGGAAACTCACCTGACACACCTTGATCAGAGAAAAAAAATATATTACAGAAAGAGGTCGCTGATACACATACAATAACAAGTATCAAATCTCAGCATTATTTTTGCAGGGCTTCACCTTCCCTTATACTCTGGCCATGACCAACCATTCTGGATCTTCATATTCTATTTTTTATGGTAGCAGTCTGGGTCCTTCACCCAGCTTTTATCTTCAGTAGATTTGTTCAGCCATTAATTAATAATCATTTACCACTACGTAGGTTCAAAGACTATTACCTCGTCCTCAAACTTCCATGTAAACTCCTTCCTTTCTCTCTATTTCAGTCCTGTTGTAAAGTGTGCCTTTTTAGGGAAGAGCTCACAATCTCCCCATTCCCATTATCTTTTTCCCAACAGTCAATATTTTTCTAGTGCTCTCCAGCGTTCCTCAGTATTCCTCAGATGATCACACTCTCGCTAAATCTGCTCCAAGCCCAGCAGTGAAAGTTCATGTCTGACTCTGATTCTGCCTCTGCACAGACTGCAGCAACGTTAGCCAGTTGTTCCTTCGTCCCTTTCCCAGGGAATCAAACCTTTCTGCCGGTCATTTTTAGGCTTTTCCGGCTCCCACCAGCTTCTAGTTAACCTCCTTTTTTTCCTTTTCAGATCATGATCTCTCCTTGTTGAGCTCCGGGAGCCCCTACCAGGTAACTACTTCATATTCTCTTCATAACAGGGACCAGTGTCGGTCTCCCTGTCAGACTCCACACTGACACATGCCTCCCCTATGGCACATCTCCAAACAGAAAAAGGCAGGCAGGTACTCCAGGAGCTTGAGACACCCAGTTTTACCCAGGCCCTTCAAGCTGCCATAGCACCTCCCTACAGCAGTTTCCATTAACCCTGAAGAGATCTAAGCCCAAATTTCCCATTCCCAGACAGTGTTTAAATCACTAGGCACATCTGAGGATATCCTTCACCTGTTCTGTTGAAGCAGGGCTGCTGGGTAGCCAAAAGTGAAAGATTCATGGTGTCAAAAAGACAGCAAGCAAGAGGGAGCCTGGCTCCCAGTGAAGTGGCTGCTGCTGTACCTTTGCAAGGAAGATGGCTCTAGAATTGGGCCCCTACTTCCAGTGCTGCTTATGCAAGTCATAGTCAAAATTCACTGGATATTGAGTAGGCCTGTGTAAAGCAGCTAGCGTTTGCTTCAGATTTGGATTCGGACAATTTGGGGGACAGTGATTCAATATGGTGATTCAAATCACCATCCTGAATCGATTTGGTGAAATCTGATTTGGAGATCTGGCTGCTGCCAAATCAGCCAAATCTGTAAATCACACAGGCCCCATCCCCCACCTGCTTTCCCAGCCATGGTAGGGGTTGCCCAGCCCTCCCCAGCTCCCGGTTCTTTGAAAAAATAAAAAGCCCCAACTCAATGGCTGCTGCCAAATGTGGGGGGAGGGGGAGTAATTCCCACTGCTCCCTGTTGCCCCATGCTGCATGGGGGGCTGTGCCATGGGCCCTCTGACCCCCACCCACTCTCCCAGTCTCTCCATGGCTGCCCAGCTCACCCCAGCTCCAGCCCTTTAAAAAAATACAAAACAAAAAAACCCCAGATTCACCAGGTGCTGCCCGGTGGGGGGGGGCAATCCCTACTGCCCCACACTGTGGGGGAGGGCTCTGCACAAACCCCCTGAAGCCCTGAGGCTGATGCAGAAGCCAGTGAGTCCATGATTTTGGGGGGTTTTTTTCTTAAAGGGCTGGGAGCTGAGGCAGGCAGGGCAGTCATGGGGGGCTTGAGGGGGGGTCCGGGGGCTTATGACAGAGCCCCCATGCAGCAAGGAGCAGCAGAAAATAGCAGGAGGCAGTGGGGTCACCCCCCTGCCAGGCAGTACCCAGTGAATGAGGGCTTTTTTTAAACCACTGGGAGCTGGGGTGGGCGGTGCAGTTATGGAGGGGCCTAGGGGAGCGGGCAAGGGTTGGGGGGACTAGGGGAGCAGGCAGGGGATGGGGTCTGGTGGGGGTCTCCCCCATGGTCCCCTCCCCACTCCTGCAGCCCCCTTCCCTCTTCCCCTACTTACCAGCTCCCTGCTGCAGCAGATGGGGACTGCCTGAATCACCAAAGCTCTCTGAATCTTTTCTGAATCAATCTGGAGAGCTTCAGATGGATTCGGACCTTTTAATTGGTCTCCTGATTCGATTTGGATTTGGAGATTTGGCCACATACAAGTAGTGGCCAGTCATGAGAATTCTGGGCTGAGTGACTTGCCAGCATCTCAAGGCAGGGATAGAGTGCAGTGCGCCAGAGTGACACGCAGTTCTCTTGATCATCAAAACCTCCCTTTATTTTTTATTTTCATTCTGTGCCTCGTTCTCTTCCCAGCTTTCAGCTTCTGCAACAAAAGTTGCACGGGTCCTAGAGACAACATTTTTCTCTCATGGCATGACCCTGAACAGCCTCATCCTGTAGGCTGAACGAGAAAACACTCTGTGGAAAATAGCATATGTTCATGTAATTAAACATTGGCAAGTGTATGAGGACTCACTTAAGTGTACAGAGTTGGCCTCAGTTTTGGCATTTCCTAACTTTTGAATCCTAAAACGCGCAAATATAATGGCTTCTTCAACGTAAGTGTCTGTGTTTTTAAGCAAAGTAACAGAAATGAAATTCCATCCTGTAGGATCATAACGATCTTCCTATAGTAGGAGCAAGCAAATTCCGGCCCGCGGACTGGATCGGGCCCGTAGCGGACTCCATTTCTCAGCAGCCCCTGCCTGGGTTGCTGGAGCTGGTTTCCATGGAGTCACAGCAGCAGCAGAGCCATGACAGCGAGAAGCCAGGATTTCCATGGAGACCGGCCCCAGGAGCACTGGCAGGGCACACAGATGGGTTGGGAACTGTTCTGGGGCCAGGAACTTGCAGCGATGACAGTGTGGTCCAGAGCTGGGGCAGAGCTGCGATCCACTGCCTGCATGCCCCTGCACTGGGGCATGCAGGCAGTGCCCCGCCGTACACTGTGCCAGTGCTGCTGAGGCCGATCTCCATGAAAACCCCGGCCTCCTGCTGTCATAGCCTCCTCACTTCTGGGGTCTCCATGGAAACTGGCTGCAGCGACACAGGCTGGGAAACGGAGTCTGGCCACTAGCCAGATTTTGGCCACTCCTGTTCCATGGGCATCAGCAGGTTTGGCCAGGTTTGTTCATGCTTTAGACTTGTTCTGTCAGTGAAGGTTTGCTTGCTTTTCCTTGTGTACAGCGGGCACCACGGAGTGCTGAAACACTCTGCCAGGGGGGTCACAGCACTCTGCTGACGCCACAGGAACATTAAATATCTACATTTGGATTCAAGTCCAGAACATCTAATGGGTGAAGACTGTTCTGCCCTGTTTCTCACTCTTTCTCCCAGATCCTGCCCCAGGTCTCTCTGTTTGAAATCCATCATGCTGATTCTCACTTTCTCTCAACGTGTTTCTTTCTACTCCTTCAGCTCCTGGCTTCTGCCTTCCCCACCAGTCTTCTATACATCTCCTGTCCTGTACCTTCCTTTTACTCCTACCCATATTCCTCAATGACTGCAGTTTTTCTTCTACTCCACCTTTCCTCAGGTTCTGGCTCTTGTAATTTATATTCCCTGTCCACATTTACCTCCTCATTCTTAATCAGGCTCATTCTTCTTCCTCACTGTCCAAACACCAGCAACAGCAGAAGCATTCAGACCACAGGAGACAGTCTTTTTGCTCTCAGTTCTATGGCAGCCCTGGCTATTAGAAAGAGCAGTTGCAAGGAAAATTGTCTTACCCTTTATAGCTCTGGGCTGAGGGACTGTCAACAAAGATGGAAATTTCAGAGAATTTTGAGATCAAACTTTTTAACAAGTCCTCATTGAACATGTGAAGACTGTGACCATTTATAACAAGGCGAGATCTGGGTGGATTTTTACAACGATATCAAGGCACCAGGGCAACATCTTTGCCAAATTTCAAGTCTGTGCTTCAACGTATGGAGGCACTGAAAGTTCTCAAAGGAATAGTTGGAAGGATTTTTTTTTTAAACATGGGCATAACGACATATTTTTTCCTAATCTTGTTCTTGGAAACAGATGAACCACTTCAGCTGAAAGTTTGCGCAAAAAAAAAAAAAATCAGCCTCAGGCAGCTACCCGGCTTAGGAAATTTCAGCTTCAGCAGTTAAAGCTTGGCAAATTTATAAGCAACTAACAACAGGATGTAATAATGGGAAGTGTCGGGCAACCTTAACTATAGGCAATGCTATCAGCTCTTGCCTATAATTCATAACTCCTACACCTTTTTAAGATAATGGGAGTTACTTGTGTTCATTGGGAATTGAATAGCTGCCTCTGTTATTACTTGCATTATTCAGTTTGCAACAGCAGCCAAATGTATGTCTAATTGACTTTCATTAATTTCAGCAGTGCACCTGACAAAATTAAAGTATTCCAACCAAACCCTCCTGCATTTTCCTCTGATATACTGCATGTGCACACTACCTGTGATACAATTTTCAAGAATAATAAACTATATCAACAATGCATTTCATTTGCAGGCATTGTTGTGTATAAGGAGCTTCCAGGTATGTTAATTCTTCTGGCAGATACTGTACTGTGGTTTTAAATGAAACTGTCAGAGATAAAGAATTATCTTTTTTATTATAAAGGTAAATTTGTGCTAATAATAATGAAAGCTTAATAGGCAAAATGGTAACATTTTTCCTATTCAAAAGATCAGCATGAATTGACACACTGAAGTTCCTATGGTATTTAATATTCACACCCATAGTTAGGGAGGTAATGTTTACTTTCAAAGCTTCATGATAGCCACCAGTATTCTGTCTTCTGCAGTTCTGGTTTGCTTTTGTCATTGGCTAGACACTCCAATGGAAAAGTTAGGCCCCAAATCAGCAAAGTACTTTAAGCTTGAACTTGAAAGCACTTTTTAACATGGTTTGTTGAACAGGGATGGATTAAGCCTGCTTTAAGGCTAGGGACAGACATTACACATAAACTGATTTAAGTGATCAGAAGCTGATTTAAACCTGTAATAGAACAGATGTTCAATGCACATAAACCAGTTTGAAAATGGCTGAAATCTGTTTGAGATAAACCTGTTTGAATGTAGTATCAGACTTAACTGATTTGGCTCAAACCAGTTTATGTAACATTTGTCCTAGACCCCTTGCTAGTTTAAGCTAAATCAATTGTCCCCAGATCATCACACTTGGTGGGTGCATTGCAGAGAGCTTACTGGTAAGCAGCCTTGTTATAACATGATAGAATGTACACAGTCTTGTGCTTTCAATATAACTCGACAAAAAAATTTAATGAAAATATCACACTAAAATTGCAATGGTTTTTATTTTTTTGGTTTCCTTAGTGTCACAGGATAAAGGAGATGTCCTGTGACTGATATGGGGTTAAGGAGCTGCCAATCACTAGGGGCAGCTCAGGTGCTGGTTGCCGCAGCAACCAGACAGGTCAGGTGACCAGAAGGGGGCAGGGCTGGGCCTTTATAAACTGCCCAGGCCGGAGCTAGAGTAGCAGTTCCCCTCTGGCAGCCGCAGGAGCGGGAGAGCTGAGCAGCAGAGTCAATGGTGGTGGTCTGACCGGCTGCAATGATGCGAGGGGAGAGAGAGAACCCGGATAGAGGTATGGGAGAGAGCCAGCATTGAGCGGAGCTGGGTTTACAAGCTCGGGGCTTATGATTGTGTTGTAAGCCGGTAGGCTTCGGGTGTTTGAGTTATAGCCGTTTGGCCCCCGATTCAGTTATTGTTATACCGGAGGACCGGGTGAGGCTGTAGGGGTGAGAGGAGGCCTCACAGGGGCTCCCCAGTAGCTTGGGGGTTCCCGGTGCCCAGTGGGGGCACAGTGAGTAGTGGCACAGCAAGACGAGTGCCAGAGAGGCGCTCGGTGTGTGGGGGTTGTAGCCCCAGCTGCAGGGAGTGCGGCATAGGCCCCAGAGTGGGGCAATGGGCGCGGGGAGTGCGGCATAGGCCCTGGAGGGGGCGAGAGGCTCCAGAGAGGGCAAGGAGCGGGGAAAACCGCAAGACCGGCCCAGTGGGGCGAGGCCTGGGCACAGCAAGCCCAGAGGCACCGGTAAAGGGGTGCCGGTGGTGTGATAGGCCCAGGAAGATCGGAGAGGGGTGCTGGCCAAACCCCAGGGGAGTGACAGGCCCGGGGTGCCAGAGAGGGGCACCAGGGCAGGACGAGCCCAAGGGGCGCCAGGGAGGACGTTGGAGGGCAAGGACAGAATAAACATCCAGGAACAGCTGCAAGGCTTGGGGTGTGCTGAAGGGGAGGTAGGAGGCACGCATTGCCCATAAGGCTGGGGGGTGTTGGAGCACCCCACTTGGAATGGAGGTACTACCAGCGCGGTGTCAAGGTGAGAGTAGGCAGCCTCCCTAACTGAACTCTATAAGAACAAAGACGTGGCGGGCGAGTAGAGGGTGCTGGATCACTGTAATTGGCACGGCAGGGGGCGCTAGCGAGGTCACGGCCGCTTGGAGGCCCCACTCCGTGACACTTAGGCATTTTAAATTGAATTTGTGTTTTTTGGCAAGAAAGGGTTATTCAAGGTGGTATAATATTGCTCATCAAGCCACTGAAACAGTAACCTGGAAATCTTTCTTGTTGATAATTAGTATTGATGGGAAAGAGGAGATAGTGGTGATATTTGTTATGCTGGTTTAGATCTGCCTCTTACCTAATGGCTAAACATTTCTGAGCTTTTGTAAATAGTTTTTTTTCCCAATAAAATCTGTATAAAAAAAATCAAACTTATTCAACAGTATTGTGGGGCCATCTCTAAACAACCCGAAACATAGCACTACAGTTCTGTTTTTTCTTCAAACAACTTTTTTACAGTCTCTGAGAGATCAATTTAATCAGGTTACTTGTATTTAGTTTAATGTATGTATTTATTTTGGCTGGATGTAGGATATAAATGGTACTCCTACCGGTCTAAATACCTTATAATAATTCAATTGATAGTACAGTATAATCCAAAAATATTTTAATCATTAACTACTCATGTTGTAGTATTTCCTAGGGGCTGCAGTCTCATTTGGGCTCTAATGTGTTAAATATTGTACAAACACAACACAAAAAGATAATTCCTGCACCAAGGAGCTTACAGGCAGACGAATGATAATACAACAAACAAGTGAAGTCACAAGGAAACCGAAGTAAAATGTCAGCCCAAAGAACATCCAATGTAACTATTATTTTTTTTGTTTCTGTAGACATCCTAGAAAAGAAAAGTTTTATGGAAGGATGCAAAAGATGACAATTAAGTGGCCTTGTATATGCTTACAGGGAACTCCTCCCATGCTTAAAGGGCAACATGGGTAAAAGTGTAACAAATGAAAGACGAAAGCTGTTATAACTAGAGCAGAAGCAGAAGTTTTGCATGAGATGCTGGTAGAGGGAAGGGGAGGGGAAAACTTCAAAATTAAGACAGATCATTTGTATTTGAAATTACAGGAAAGGAGGAACCAGTGACAGGATGCAGAGATACAAAGGTAACTTGTATGTTTACGTGCTTTGGTGAGAGAGAAACAAAGTTGGGAACATTATTGCTTCAGGAGAGGTTTCAAAATTCTCTCCTATGCAGCCTATACAGCAGAAGTGTTAATATATATTCTCAGAGCATTAAACTCATGAAGTTCTTGACTCAACATTGAGGATGAAAGTTACTCATTAATCTGGATCCAAACATGACATTAAACTCACCATATGGCAAAGCACTTAGGCTAGGAACAGACATTAAAAAGCCTGAGCCTGAATTGATTGAATCTTTACAGGTTAGTCTAATCTGGCTATGTTAAATCACTTTGTAACTGCACAGACATCCCAGACATGCAGGCACATGCCTGCAGTGGTTCAGGCTAGAAGCTGGGGAGTGCTAGAGCAGCCCTCCCTTCCCTTGCACAGAACCAGCTGAGTGGGGGTTGTGGCCAGGCCACAGCAGGATGTTCTGATTAGCTCGGCAGAGAATTGATAATAGTGTTTATCACCCCCTAACTCAGTGTTTATTACCCCATCAAGAAAACAACAGAGGGACATTACCAGGTATTTGTTGATTCTACCTGTTGATTCAGCACTGACCATAGCCAGCATGTGAAGAGGTGTCTGTGTATTAGCTAGCAGACCACAAGGCAAAGGGAAGGAAGGAATTCTTGTGTAGCAGGGCGTGGTGAGAGGGAGTGGAGGGGAGCAAACAGCTCTTCTTAAACAGTTTTTCCAAGGAAGGACATTAAGCTACCTGTTGATTAGCTCAAAAAAAGCCTGTCTGCCTTGGTCATCTCCCACAGCATGGACTGTAGTTGGCATGTAGTCTGCTAGTTAATGCAGAGGTGTCTGCCTAAGGCAGATGGAAGCGGGGAATAATCCTTCAAAGCTTTGTGTCTTTCCACAGGCCCACTCTTTTTATACCCTCTGCTTCTATCCCTGACCTTTCACTAAACACCATTAAAATTGTCGCACCCTACTGGGATGATCTCTCAAGGCTCTGTCTATATTATGAAACAACTCTCTGGCTAACCTAACTTGAGTTGGGAGGGGCTCTGATAAAAAGTTTGATAGGCTGGTCTAACCCAAATCGTTTATGTCTGATACTACATCTGTCCAGTCTATCTTAGACCAGGTTTTGACATTTTCCTAGTTTGGTATATAGATGGGCTCCGGTTTGGGCTTCTCTGAAGTCATAATCAGGGTAAAAATACCATGCTTTTGTCTCCCTGATTCAAAGCACATTTTTAAAAATTTGTCTTTAACATGGTTTGAACTTTTCCATCCTGATCATCCAAACCATATTATAACAATCTAGTTTGACCATTGTCAGACACTGATATTTTGATATTATAGACTGGGCCTGATAGAGAAGTGGGCAAACTTTTGACATAAAGACAATACACTGATTAATGACTGACAGTATGGATCATAAGTGTACCCAGGCAGTTTTTTCTTGGCTGCTCTGTCAAGTTTTTGGTCTCTGATTACTCTCCCATTGTAGTTCTTATTACATACTTGCTTTGGGTGAAAAAACACCTTTGTTTCTGCTTTGTGCTGGGCCTCCCTCTGGCCTCTCTCCCTATAAAATCAGGGTGACAAGAGAAGCAGGTGCTTGCACAATTGGCTGCAATAATGTAGCACAGCTGTTGTGGAGTGGGGGCCACACATGTAACTGTTCCTACTGCAATATCAAGCTCTGGGATGGACTCCATTAGGCATGCTGAGAAGCCGCAAGTGGATCCCGGGACATATACTTTTGTTATTCCTGTGACATGAAAGGACTATTTATTTTCTTTCTTTTTTTCAATTCACTTTTACCTCTTTAAACTTATAATAAAATATTCATGCTGTGCTTGCATCCTTCAGTCTCAGTTCTTCAGAAGTCAAAGCATGTATTTAGCACTTCAGTGGAACTAAGTGTGAAGTAAAAAATATGAATAAGTGTTTGCAGGTTTGGGGGCATTGTTTCCAAGTGTTAGACCCCAAGCTTGCAAAGGACTCATGGTATGTTGTTAGGGCCCTCTTGTAAGAAGCAGGAGTTAGGTGTTCACACCTCCTGGAAAAGTAGCTACTTTGTGGACAGCTGGGTTCCATGAGGAGCCCTACTGACTGTTGGGACCTATGTATGAGGAATTTCCTTGAAGGTCAGAGCTTAACATCCATAGCAGGTTTTGGTCTGGACTGGATTTTAGAGCTCTGTAGGTAAGCAGGGGTTGTTACAAAAATATACCATATTTCACAGTGTACAAGTCAAGTTTTGAAGCCCAATTTTTGTGTCTTAGAAATCAAATTCGAGTTATACACCATGTCACATCAAAAAAATCAGGGATGGTGCTTGGCTTGGCTCAGCACTCAGCTGGTGCAGCCCCATTCCCTAGAAGCGGTGCTGCTGGTGCCCCTTGCAGGGGATGAGGTTACGCCAAGTCCCACTGAGCCGAGCCCCACCAGTAACACAGGCTTGCAGGGGATAGGGCTGTGCCAGCTGAGTGCCAAGCCTGGCCTTGTCTGCTGTGAGCAATACTGCTGAATGCTAGCCTTGTCCACCTCCCCCTTCCCATCCCCATCCTCTGTGAGCAGCGGATGCACTAGGTTTGGTGCCTGTGCCTGTCTGGCCTCGAACATCTGGTCATGTGCCACTTGGGCCCGGATGTTCAGTGCTGTTTGTCTGTCCGTCCGCAATGTTTCGCCAAGCAGGTATATCCCTCTGGTGTAGTCTTTCCCCAATCTCGCCTGCCATGACTTCGGTTCTTGTTCCAGTGGTGGGTGTCCGACCACTGGGGGTCTCTAGACTATGGGATGTCTGTCTGGTGATCTTCTGTGAGGCTCCACCTCCCTCTACCTTGCCCTTACTGGGTTCCAGATGTCCTTCAGGCCAGTTCCCCTCCTGTTGAGGCCCCATGTGCATTTGCAGAGACAGTCTTATCGGCCTGCAGGGCCTAACCCCCAATATACTCTCCGCACCTCACAGCTGCCTATCCTCCCCTGAGGCTGTAAGCCACCTTTAGGTTTACACAACACTTGGTCTCCACACGCCCTGCACCACAACACCTCCACTAGCGGGAAACATAAAATACAAACAACAACAAATATGCTGAGGCATTAAGAGAGGCCCACTACCCCCTTATCACCTGCTCCCTTGGCCTGACCAGCAATGCTGGGCCTCCAGTACCCAAGGCCCCTATTTGGTCCTAAAATGGGTCAGCGCTTGTCCGCAGGCTACTTCGTACTTCTCTTCCCTCTTTGTCCAGCCTGTGGGTTTGTTGGACCTGCAGTGGTCCTTCTCCGTACGCCTGTCCCCACGTCACCCATCGGGGCAGCTCTATGCCCATATTCCGCAGCCCCTCATGCTGCTTATGCCCTTCATCTCCCACCTGAGATGCCTCCTTGAGTCCTCCAGAGCCCTCAGTGGTTCCACCTGGTCTGGTGTCTCGGTATACGCTGGACCCTCTGGCTCCTCGGCGGTAACCCCTGGCGTCGAGATCTTCCTGCTCCTCTCAGCCTTCCAATCTGGGTCCCCAGTCAGGAAGAGGTGCCTCTAGTCCCTTGCTCCCTGCGCCACTGCCAGCAGCATCTCCCCCATGGCAGGCTTTACCGCATCCTCCTGTGCTGAGAGGGGCAACTTCCTGCTCTTTCCCCTCCCCCCCGTAGGGGTTCAGGGAGAACCTTCCCTGCTGATGCTTCTGTGGGTTTCCATCTGCCCCCTTCCTTGCCGGTGGCTCCTTTTATCCCCACTGGCTGGTTCCTGCAGCTGACATCATCAGTTGGCCACAACTGGATAAAGATGCAGCTAATGAGCTGCGCAGGTCCGGCCTCCAGCTCCAGCTTCGCTGCAGATCCTGCTGCAGGTAAGAAGTTTTTCTTTTCTTTTACTTTTGTTTTCTTCTGAGGGTTCCCCCCTGGGCTCCCCCCTGGCTCTTTGGGGTCTTCCCCTCTGTTCCTTCCCATGACAGTGCCATTTGCAGCCCCATCCACTGTGAGCTGCAAGCCTGACCCTGACTTGTACACCACGCTGATGAAAATCTTTACCTTTTAGATTGGAAAGGTGAGGGGTCTACCTATACACTATATTGACACATACACTGTGAAATATGATAAATAAAAGCTCTTTATTTGTTGAAAACATATTCCCAATAAATACCTAAGAGTTAAAATATTTCCACCAGGGTAACACCTTCAGCCATGGGTTTTTTTCACACTACTCAGATTCCTTAGAGGGCTTCTTTCACTCAGCTTTCCTTTCTTGTCATTCTCTCTCATTTTTTGTTGATTTTGATATCATTTGATTTTATTGTTTTGAGCACACTGTACAGTCATTATGGGGGAACCAGCCAAATACTTGTTCTGAGTTTGAAAGGTGGCTCTGACCTTGGGCAAGTGCTGATTTCCCAGTCCAACAAGCTGTTGATCAGTACAGATGGACACTGATGCTCATGGGGCTCTCTGCACAGATGTAGAGTTGTGCCCATGGTGATAAGCTTCCAGGATCTAAGGAAGTGACAAGGCCATGGAGTAGGATATTTGTACAAACTGGAGCTTTCAGGGCTGATGGAGATAATCCTGTTCCTTCTAGAACAGTTTGTGGCTCAGTCTTGCTTTCTTCATTGTAAATAACTCCCTTAAAATTACTGGTTAGCTGAACAGCAATCCAGTCAAACCTCTGCATGAATGGACTCCTCTGTCCATATGGAGTCATACAGGTCTAGCATTTGCCCATGCACATGACATGCAGGATCAAGGAGTATATTCAGCAATCTGTTTCTAGGGATAACTCCCCACTGAACAACTAACAAATATGCCAAAGCAATTGGATTTATTTCATTGGGAAGTGCCATGTAAAAATGATGACTTGTTGTTTAAATATCCAGCTGGGGGATAGAGCCACAAGTAGGAGTGCTGCTGGGGGACATCAGTCTCCACAGTTTAGCTCATGGGTGGGCAAAATACGGCCTGGGGGCCAGATCTGGCCCACCAAGCCAGTCTATCTGGCCCATGGGGCCCATAAAAAAAAAAATTAGAAAATTTGTATTTATTTGCTGCTAGCCGCATGTCAAAGATGACAGGAGCCAGGGGCAGTAGGACCCAGAGGAAGCTGGTAACAGGACCCAGCAGTAAGGTCTGCCTAGCCCAGCCCCCCCAACCAGAAACCCCTGCCTAGCAGAGGCTTCTAGCCAGGGATCATGGGGCTGTTCCTGCTTCCCTGCACTGGAGAGGGAAATGCGGCCCTCAACAGCCTGCCAAAACTCGGTAAGCGGCCCTCTGCCCGAAATAATTGCCTGCCTCTGGTTTAGCTTATGCATGAAGTGAACATGCCAAAAATGGCTCCCCTTTCCTGTGTGAACTGGATTTGCAATGCAGCACAGTGACATTTCTCTGTCTTTTGATTCCAGGGAGGTCCCCCTGAAGGCTCATGGGTGAGAAAGTGAGGTCAGAAGGATATGTGATGCGATGGGGTATTATGTATGATGCTAACTTTTGTGTAGAGCAGCCTTCCATAGGTGGGTCCTGTGGGAAGCTACAAGGCCATGGGGTGGGATTTCTGCGTAAACTGGGGTGCTTGGATTGGGGGCTGGGGGTAGCCCATCTCCTGTCAGAACAACCCATGGCCCTAGAGGGCTACACCACTCAATCCATTCATGGGGCAGGAGAAAAAGGGATCTAGGACTTGGGGGAAGTACATCAAAGGGAATCTCACATCTTTTCTCCCCACCACTGTGGGTCTTTATACATTCAGGATTTTTAAAGCCAGAAGGGACCATTCTGATGAACTGAACCAACCTCTAGCATAACACGGGTCACAGAATGTAACCTTGCTGAATTGAAGCCACACAAGCCCCTTTGGAGAAAGGAGACTACACTTTGCCTTCCCAGTTTTCGCTTCCGCACACCCAATGTCTGGCATCCTTCGGATACACTCAAAGGATGCATTTTTGTCACCAACTCCTGCTACACGAGTTCCTGTTGTTGTTCTGTGCATTGTTCATAACCCCCAGCTCCAGCATTCACACGAGGACACGAGAATTTCTGCTTTCTTTTGCTTTTAAAACAAGTCCTCAGTCCTGGAGGCCATGGTGAAAAAGCCCCCGCTGCCAAGCTGACCTGCAAAGGCAGGGATGGAAGGCAAAGAAGAGGAGCTGAAACAATCATTTTGAAGTCCCAGGGCGGAACAGCTGGAGGCTGACACGCGTGGGCACAGGGAGAGCGGGGTAGGGGCACCAGGTAAGAGGCTTGGAGGAGATCAGCTCCAGACACGCCGGGAGAGGCGGAGGCTGAATCCGGTCGAGTGAGAGGAAGGGAGGGAGGCAAAGCCGGAGACTTCCCCAGCTCTGGTTTGTTTTTCTCTCCGGCTCCCAGTTCTCCCGTCCGGAGGCTTCCCCGGCCGCGTTGCCATGTGGGCAGTGGGGGTGGAAGGAAAAGTTGCCGGGCTGCGCGGGGGCGGCGACTCCTTCACTGGCTGCGGGAGCTGCCAGTCTGCGCCGCAGCGCCGGCTCCAGCGGGAGCTGCGGGCTCAGGCGGGGCGGCCGCTGGCAACTCCCCTCGCCCGGACTCGGGCTCCCCGGCGGAGAGGACGGGAACATCAGCCGGGTGGGAGGGCAGAGAGAGAAACACCCCCACCCCCGTCCTCCCCCCGAGAAGCCAACTCCGCCCTGGAGCTGGTGGGATTCCTGCAGCCAACAAGTGAGGAGCGGCGGCGCCAGAGGCGGCCGCGGGCGGGAGGGAGCCGAGCCGAGCCGAGCCGAGCCGAGGCCAGCGCCGCCCGGGAGCCCCCGCTGCTCGGCCGTGGGATCTGGTCGGGGCGAAGCCGCAGGGGAGCACTTGGAGCCGGCTTGTGTTTTTTGTTGTTGTTTTTTTTGCCTCGCCTGAAGCAGCCGCTGCCTCGCCCGCAGCCCGGGAATAATGCGGAGCGCGTGGATCCTGCTCCCCCTCGGCTTGGTGGCCTGCGTGTGCTGGGAGGCGGTGAGTCGGGTCCCGGGTGAAACCCCTGCCCCAGCCCGGCTCGGAGTCGCGCCGCTTCCCCGGCGGCCCCTTCCCACCTGTTGAGCCTCCGCGGCGAGGGGCGAGGCCGGGCGGAGGAGCGGGACGCGGGGACGGGCGCGGGCCCGGGCACAGGCGGAGCCGCCGCCGCTTCTGGCGCCTCCTTGGATGCTCGCGCCGAGGTCCCGCCGCCTCCCCTTGCGCACACGCGGCTGCCCGGGCCCCGGGCCGGGCTGGTCCAGCGCCTCGCGGATGTGCGGGGCTCGGGAGGGGGTCCCAGCTAGAGCCCTCGTGCCGTCGGGGGTCCCTGGACATGTCCCTGCCCCCTGCACTGTTTTCCACCGAGCCGTGGGCTTCCCAGCTGCGTGCCCGGAGGCGGGGGCGCCGGTCCGGTCTCCCAGCCGTTGCCGCCTCCGCCCGGCCCCGCGCCCCCAAAGCGCTGCTGGGCGGCGAGAGCTGCCCGACCACTTCGGGGCTTTCCCAAGCTGGAGCCGCAGCTCCTGAGCCGAGCTGCAGCCTGCCCGGCTTGTGGTTTGTGTCGAGTCGGTGCGGTGTGGAGTGCGGAGGAGCCGTTCCCTCAGGGCGCTGCCGTCTCCCTCGGCAGCTTTCCTCGGCCTCCCCCAGGGTAACCCTTGCAGCAGGACTCCCGAGGAACAGTCGGCAGCTAAGGGAAGAAAGTCTGTCCCGCCCTCATTCCTCCAGGCTTCGTGGCTCTTAACATTTTATTTACTTGGCTGTTAACGTTGTATTTGAGATGCTTTTGCTGAACTTTGGGGGAATTTGAGCTTCTTCTACTACTTAGACACCGAAAAATAATAATAATAAAGGGCTTTCTGGCCCCCACTGACTGTTCATCCTTGAGAAACATTCCAGGCAAGCTTGTATCTGAAATCACAGGCAGGGGAAACGAAAGGTCTTCTGTGAGAAACATGCAAGTGGAGCCTCCTCCAAACATGGAAAGGCTTGAGGATGACTCCTGCTCTGATAACGCGGTACAGATGTTTTTGTCTGAGATGCTCCCTACAAAGCTGCTGTTGGAGCTTGCTCAAACCACAAGCATATTTATTGCCCTGCTTAATAAAATTTAACTCGTGGTAACTCTTGTTCCGGCAAGAGCCACTTAACCTTTCTGTCCCATTTTTTCTCTCCCTACAATAGTGTTTTAGACTTTTGTAATTAATCATTGAATAGAGCTTTATGATTCCCTGAGTGAGGGAAGGAAGTATGGAAATACACTGTTGCCCTTATGGTATTTTAAGGTTTTAATAAAGTGTATTATTTTTTATATGAAATGTAAGTTATCATGAAAATGAAATCCAGTTAAAATGAGATGTTCTTCTAATAACCTAAATGATGTCACTAAATCAATAGCTTTTTGAAAGTACTCAGCTAAAGAATTTCCTTTGGGATTAGGCAACTTTTAATAAAAGCCTTTTATGGAAATAGCTTTTTTTAAAGGTGACAAATGTTAATTTTTTCTTAACATCATTTTTAAAACGGTAGCTACTGGTATTAGTTTATAGTATGGAGAATACTTATGTATGGAACTGAATTCGGGTTGTTATAACAGCAGTCTTTAGTTAATGAGGTACAGTATATTTTAACTTTAATTTTACAGCTCTAATTGCTTCTAGAGGTGCCTTTATTGTGAAGTGCTTGGATGGAGTGGCAACCATTAAGGTGCCACAGCAATTAGTATAGTGTTGTTTTCTGTCTAGGAATCATGTGTTCTTGAACTGTAAGTCATGAGGCCAGTTTGTTAGTATGTACTGGTGCTGGAAGTGCAGACTGAGGTGTCTGAAAAGCACACACCTGTGTTTTAGCACAGCACAGGAAACTTGTGAAGAGATTGTACAAGCAAAGGGAGAAAATGGTTGTACAGTCTGGCTGGAACTATGCACTGTCCTTGCTAACTGTCTTTAGAAAAACATTGGAGAATATTATAAAAATGTAATTTCTACAGAATATAATCCTTAAAGTAAGGGAACCTAAGACGTAAGAGGACTTATGAATGTTTTAAAGTTTGGCAGCTCCCAGGGGGGCTGTGAAGTAGCTTTATGTCTAATTTCTTTTTCCCCTGTCTAGTTCTGGTGGTAGCTCTTTCTTTTAAGTTAGATGAGGCGATATAAAAGAATCTTTCCATCCTTTCGTTTCCTTTTTCTGGAGGTAAATTGAACATGTTTGTTTTTTGTTTTTTGTTAAACAAGAACAAATGAAGTTATTCTGTTTCCTTAATGTGACAAGTTAACCATTTTAAGGCTCAGCTGACTTACTGTAGTGCAGAAATAAGAAATGAGAGCCATGTAAATTTAAGATGCAAAGTATGCGAGCTGGTTTAGCAATGCATACTCAAAGCTTGGCTGTTGGGTTGACAGAAATATTTGGCGTATTCTTTTTGAAGCGGTCCCTAACCCACAACTCACGGGCAGTATGTTGCCTGTGAGATGGTGTGAAGTTGCTTGCAGCCATAGGAAATTTAAAAGTTTTAAATGGAAATTCACAGAGACCAAATTACAATGTTGCACATAACATGTTTCTTCATCACTGTTGCTCATAAACTAGGGAAGATCGGGGACTTCTGCTGTAGAAACTTTCTTCCATGTCCTGAAAAAAACAGCTTCCTGTTGGAGCTGGAACGAGCAATCTTCGTGCAGCTCCAGTAAGCACCATGGTAGTGATATTGCATGGTTACACCACTGAAGGATTAATCCAGACTATTGAGGGGTGGAGAACAAAGAAATCATGTCATGCTGTTACCAAACCATGTGTAATAGGGAAACCCTGTACTCTTCAGAAGGATAGGTGAGTTCCAGCTAAGGTTCAGTAGTGGCTCTGACGTTACCAATGTAATACATGCAGGGGAATAGATTGCAGTATGAACTAGCAGGGGTGCTTTGCATCCTCAATGGGAGTGTGTGTTGGGGGGGGGGGTGATTTGGTGTGCATGTTTAAACTGTAATTGTTTCCATCGTTACTGTTGGAAAGGGGCTCTATTGTGCATAAAGGGGCTTTATCATGCATGGCTGATGTTGGTATATTAGCAAGAAAACTGGCAAACACATGAGAAAGCAAAGTAGGTAAAGTAAGAAGTCAGATTTCAATTTTATAAGTTTAGAAGCATTAAGAATCTATTTTTGTTGTTGTTCGTATTCATGGTAAAGCTGTCATTGGCTTAAAAGGCAGCAGGATTTGGCTGCAGATGGTTTAAGCTGAATTTCTCCATCCTGATTTCTTGTCCTATCAGTATTTGAGCCTTAACTACAGAGATGCTGCAGTTCTTTGACACTTCTTCCACTTAGAAACCAGTGAAAATGATGGACATAGCTTCATGGAATCAGGTCCTTTTGGTTGTAAACTCAAGTAAAGTGCTTTTCGTGTATTGGTGTTGTGTTGGTTAACTTACCTTATACCCTTGGTCTTCATAAAATCCTTAGAAAGCTGATTTAGTTGTACTGTCCCCACAGTGCACATTATTGGTCTTCTGTTTTTGGACCGAAAACAAGATAGAAAACATTACCATGCAGTGGGTAAATCCACATTCATTTAGTAGCAAATCTCTGCAGTATTTTTGCATTTCCAGTAGTCTGAGTACTCTCTTGTAGATGCTCAGCCCAGACCTAACCACTGTATGTTTCTGCCACTGTGGGACACTGTTGGAGCTGTCTTTGTTCAGTGTTATTTTCAGAAATATTTAACACCTCAGAAGCTTGAAACTAAAATCTTATCCTGGGTGGATTTGTTGTGTGAGGATGTTCTTGGGTTTTTCAGGCTATTGATATTGAGTTGGAAGACAGAACTCTATTTAAGATGGCAAAAATTCTTTGGGTTATGGGCTTTTTAATATACACAGACGGTAAAGACCTCACTTAACTCCCAGGCAGAAGGTGGTGGGGCTTCTTTCCTGAGTGTGTCTGTTTTTTCAGCATCTGGTGTGTACTAATTTCATGTGGCACAGCTGTCCCTCCTTGCTTTACTTAAACTTCTGACTAAGTCTATGCCACTCATGCATCCAAGCATAGCTAAAAGAATCTTGTTAAACACCTGGAACAGCCCAACCTGTTTTCAGTCTGTGTCCCTCAATACGCTCAATATTAAACAAAACTGTACACCAACATTTTTTGTGTTTCCATGCACCTGGAAACATTTTTTCTTGCCAGAGGCTGGACTAAACTTCCAGTGTTTATAAACTTGAAAGAATATTAAGAATTGACACCCTACTTCAGCAAGGTGACTAAAACATTGGCACTGTAAATGCAAAACATTAAATCAACCTCAGTGTCTTCCTCTAGTCTGGATGTTATCAGGAGCTCATTTCCATAATCATTTCATGCTCTCTAAGTTTAAAAAGATGCTGAACTAGGAAACCCAAAATACTGAAATCCATTTGCTGCTTGACTTCTTGTTGGTCATTGGTCAGCTTCCATCTTTAACGTCATAGCTGTGACGTCTGCATTGGTTTGGAGTTAATACCTGGAAATCCTTAGGAACAAGGAGGTTCTTTCAATTTCTTTGTAAATTGTAGTTGTTAACTATCTGAAAGTAAATGAGAGCCTAATATTCAGGGATAGATCTAGCCAAGCTTCTTGGAGCTTCTGGGTCTGATCCCATAGTTCTCAGGGAAGTTAAAATGAGGCCGAGGAAACTGTTGTGCATGGTGGCTAATATCGGTGAGGTAGAATGGGTTGGTTGCCTTGGAGGGTGTAATGAAGACAATGGAGTTTAACTTTTGTTTTCTTCCTAGAAATGGGGAGCCAGGAGCAAGTCTGTGCTAGGGCTAGATTAGACTCAGTACACCAATCTAGGCCTCTCCTGAAAAATCTTGCAGCCCCAGTATTAGGTGTAAATTCAAGGTATGATTTGAATACAGAAGTTGGTGTCTGTGTATCCTATTCATACATGTGCATGTATGGGTTTTTATAGTCCTTTGAATAATAGCTATCGTTTTGCCTATTGACTAATCTAGTTTAAAAGAAAAGAGGGGGTGGGAGTACCCTTACCAGTCATGACCATTGATAAATTGTCTCAGAGGAGAATTCATTTCTTTATACTGGTTGGCAGTAATTCCTTCCTGTTAACTAAGGGGGATATGGACACCAGTGGACTTTTAAAGGGATTAGTGACCCAGCTCTTCGCAGGAATATGAGGATGGCTATCCAAAGTGCTGTGTATAATTTGTAAAGCAGGAAATTTTGGTCATTTAAACAAGTTAGAGACCTCAGGAAGGGGCTGATAGTTTGAACAGATTTAAGCATGCCCTCTTTCCATCATGAGTTGTCTTTAAGACCTCTGCAGTGGCATATGGATGGCATTTATTAATTAGGTTATCCTGCCAAATTGACTTTTGCCATTCTCAAGTTTAAACATTTTCCTATGTCAGAGAATTACGTGCTTTGTTGAGGCTCAGAGTCCAAACAAAGAGTGCTTGTCTGGTTGCAGAAAAGCACTTTTTTCTCATATTATTAGATTTGACTGACTCTGTTAACAGAGAAATATTGTTGTATGTTTGAAAACAGAAGGCTTTACTCTAAGACCCATGTAAGAAACTACTTGTATCAAAGTCATAAGGGTATCTTAAATTGTGCCTGTTGTCCTAACTGCAGCAAGTAACGAGTGAGCAATTTGGTCTAGGTTCAAGTCGCATTACTAGAGTTGTATGAGGTGGTATCCTGTTGTAGCAAGTACCAGAGAGATACTTTAGGCTGTTCTGTAAATAGATCTTGTTTAGCTGTTTTTAGTTCATGCTTACAAAACAAGAAGTAAACTGTTATCTGTAATTTTTGCAAAAACTGGTAATTTATTCATAGATTACGTTGCACAGCTGACTGATCTGAGAACACCGTTTCTCTTGTTCATATTGAAATGTGATTTGCAGTCTTCTGAGTTAATGACTGCATTAACGTTTGCTCTGTAACAATAACAATTCTTTGTGAATATTTTCCCCCCAGTAGTACAGTCCTGAGGGATTATACCAAAAGAATGCTAGATGTTGCAGGCAGCAACGTGAAATCTGTATATTCTGCAGCAAGTCTGAAGAAAAATGATTGCACTGGGAGGAAAAAAAATAATGTAAAGAAACCATTTACAAATGGGCATATTTGTACTAAGTGAATTTATTTTTGTCTAGATCTGAAGCAGTGGGCTCATTTAGAGTGAAATAATGACTAATAGTGCAGTGATGAATCTGTGGAGCTTGTCCTTGTCAGTAAATAGACTATTACAGTTTCACAAAAGCAATGCTTTTAAGTAAAGCATGAGTTGGATGTTCCATTCTTGATCCCTATTTTTAGTTTATATAACAACTTTCTCAAATCTCTCTTCCTTTCTCTTGCAAGTTAATTCCAAAGGTGTTGTTTCACTCCAAAGGTGACTTTATTTTGAAAAGTTTAGATAATCTCTGTATCTACCCAAAAGTTCACAAAACATGAACTTGTTTTCAGGCTCACGCTCCAAATGTAGAGAAAAATAGATTAACAGATTTTAAGTGACTGTCTCAAGTTAAAACAGTCTGTGGCAGAGCCACAAATCAAAATATCCAGAGTTACAGTGTGGTTTTTCTAAATATACATAACACTGTTTTTGTGCATAAATATTATATGATATGCCCATCCCCAGTATTTGATTAATTTAATAGCTTCACGTGATTCTTTTCCAGAGTTGTTTGCACATAGATGAAGACTGCTGCCATTCTTTAGATTTGTGTGTCCAGTAGCTGTGCTTAACTTCTTGCTTGAACAGTAGTTCAAAAATACTCATCTAATGGTCTAATCACTTTACTGAAAACAAAATTGCCAATGCATAAATTATAAATGTTCTGGTACCTCTTCAAGAGCGGCAGGATTCTTGGGCAGCATTCTTGGATGGAGAAAACTTTTAGTTAGTATTCTTTCCAAGCTTGAACCTTCATAATAAATCTCTCAGCTCTTACCACTTTCTTGAGGTCATTTGCACTCGGTCTTCCTATCTGGGCTTACCTGCCTCTTCCTTTCTTCTGAGCTTTGTTGACAGGGTAGGTGTTTAGACTCCATAATGGTTATGAATGATATTCATAGGTAAACTTATAGATAAATGAACACCTTAGTGGTTTGGTTATTAGTTCTTGTTCAGATGTGCCTGATTGCTGATTTTTTTTAAAAACCCAGCTGGACCAATTGATATTTGCAGACCACAGATGGAAATGCATATTAATAGAAAGTTAGTTTTGTGTATTGGATGTTGCTTACAGGCCTTGGATAGAACTGTTCAAAATGTTGTGCTTCTTTTTGCTTGGGTAAACAGTCCTGCTGCTTTTGAATGCAGGGTTCCTTGGTTTCAGATGTTGCTTGAACTGACTTCCCAAAAAATTCCCTTCAAAACCTTTTCCTTTGCATATTGTGGATCCCTCATTGAAATATGCAGTTATAGATATGTCAGATCTATGATATTTTTGCTGCTTAAAACACAAGGAAGCAAAAAAGCCTGTAGGGAAAATCTAGGTTAAAAACTTGTTCATTGTAGTGTAAATGTAGCATAAGTGGGAATTCTGAAATTCATGCTTCATGAATTCTAAAAATTTATGTTAACTCTGGTGTGTGCACCCACATCTGTGTCAGTGGGCCAAAATGACATTGCTGAGGAACACTTGTGAATTTTCTGGGGATTATGGACCAGAGCACCTGATCATCAAATACATGTACTGTTAATTTGCAAAAAACATCTGCTGTGTAACTAAACCTTGGGCATTTAGGAGTTTCTTTACATAGGTTACTTTTTATCAGTGAGCGGTCTTACCAGTGTAAAGCTGTGTCCAGCAAGGAGATGCATCCTAGTCATAGGTGCTTATCTGTGTAAAATTAGTTGTGGGGAAAAAGTTGTTTGTATAAGGCTAATTGTAAGAAGGTGGATGGATCTCAAGAACTGCTGAAGCAGTAGATAATGTTAGAGGATTATTGTGGAGGCTTATTATTCATGTAAGCATCCATGTTGCATGGTGCTTTTAAAGTAAAGTCTCTTCCCTAAAGCAGAATAGTGCAGAAAGTTTGGAAGAAAGCTGCTGCTGCTGCTGATCTATAAACCTTTCATAGTCGTCTATGGTATTTAAAATGCCATATGCAGGTTCTCATCTCTTCAGTGGGGTTGTTTATAATTTCCCTTGCAAGTTCTCTTTGATAATTTCTCAGTGATAAGGCTAAGCCTTTTGACTATAACATCCAGAGTTGTTTGAAATGAAACACATTTGAGATTAAGTATCTGTAGAGACTGTATCCCAGGGAGCTGTTTAGATTTCTAAACGCTGAATTAGCTATATTTACTGTACGCCAACATGGAGTTCTTAGTTGCAAGTTTTTTGTTTTGTTTTAAAGAAGTACAGTATGTCTCCCAAGTGTCACTGAGATCCATCACTGAACACTGGAAAGACTATTGTTCAAATAGATGTGGGATAAAACTGTTTTATCAACTGACTTAGCTCTGGTCTGCCTTGAAATGGGAAGAGGGGAGAAGCATATTGACATGTCTAACCTTGCAAATCAAGGGAAGTGATCGTCTTCCCTCTCTGTTCAGCACTGGTGAGGCCTTGTCTGGAATTGTGTGTCTAGTTTTGGGCCCTGCATTTCAAGGCTGTGGACAGATTGGAAAGAGTCCAGAACAGGGCAACAAAAATAAGTAAGGGCCTGAGAGGCAAGTCTTGTGAGGAAAAACTTAAAGAGCTAGGGTTATTTAGCCTGGAGAAGATGAGATTGAGGGGGTATGTGATAAGTCTTCAAATATCTAAAGAGTGGTTATAGAGAGGATGGAGATGGGCCATA
The DNA here is from genome assembly GCF_001723895.1 of Crocodylus porosus. Lineage (NCBI taxonomy): Eukaryota > Metazoa > Chordata > Crocodylia > Crocodylidae > Crocodylus > Crocodylus porosus. The sequence continues at coordinate 231,636,589 of NW_017728886.1, forward strand.
GGGGACAAGACTAGGAGCAATGACCTCCAGCTGCACCAGGGGAAATTTAAGGTTGGAGATATAGAGGAACTTTTTGGCTGAGAGTGGTCAGGCATTGGAACAGGCTACCTAGAGAAGTTGTGGAATTCCCGTGCTTGGAAACTTTTCAAAAACAGGTTAGACAGACCCTTGGCTAGGGTGGTTTAGTTGGGGATGGTCCTGCCTTGAGAAAGGGGCTGGACTGAATGACCTTGTGATATCTCTTCCAGCCCTACTTTCCTATGATCTTAATAGGAGCAGATGGTAATTTGAGCAACTTTTTTGGTTCATCTCTAAAGTTTTGAGTTAAGTCCTACTTTACCTATACAGTGATTTTTTTTTTTTTTTTTTTTTTTTAAAATACTATCCTAGTTCCCAAAGTTTCTGTTGGCTTTGCCTGCCTGTCCCCCCCACAGTCCAACATTGCTTTTTGCTCTCCTGAGTGTTTAATGAAGAGAGATGCTCAGTTCCACAGTAGTGTGTGTGGTGTAATTAAAAAATGTTTCTGAAGGTCTGGACATGTACATTTGGAGCTGTTTCAAAAAGGAGAAAGAAGACTTGCTTTCTAGCCAGGCAGCAGCTGTTATGGTCTAACAGTTGAGTGTAAGCAGAGAGCAATACAAATGTAGCAGAACTGCTCCACATGTAACTCAGGATGAAGCTGCAGTAAAGTAGTCTATGGAACACAACGTGATCAAGGTTAGAGGGTAGTTTCTTAAGTCAATGCCTGTGGCTGCTCTAGTTGACAGGGCTTAAAATTAACTGTGTTGGTTTTGAATATGGTTGATTTCACTGGACCTGAGCATGCACATCCTGGGCTCAGTCTCCAATGTACTCTAGAATATTTTAGATCTGCCTGGGACTTCTTTCTGCAGGACCTGGGGATGAAGGAGTTCAGGAATGTTTGGTATCACTTGAAAACTCAGCATTGTCACCATACCACACCATTCTTGCTATTTAGTCTGCTATTGTAGTAAGGTGCTAAAATTATTGTAGAGCCTTGGGTCTGTACAAGTAGTAAATGATTGGTAGTTTGTGACAATCGAGCATACATGCTCCTCCCCTGGGGAGGAGGCTCTTCTCAGCCAGGCTGGCTGACCTGCTCCACC
>NW_017728886.1:231638110-231643809 GCF_001723895.1 Crocodylus porosus
CCGGCCACCGGCACGGGCGCTGGCTTCCGGTGTGAACAAGCGGCGGATGTCCCGCTCGGGCTCCGCCGCCTCCGCGGGCAAGCTCCGCTCCGTCTCCCCGGGACACACACCTTCGGACCATAAGATGCACCCTCGTTTTCCCCCCACTTTTGGGGGGAAAAAAGTGCGTCTTATGGTCCGAAAAATACGGTAATTATTTGGGGCAGAGGGCTGCTTACTGAGTTTTGGCAAGCCATTGAGGGCTACATGACAGGCAGCCCAGGGCAGATAAATATTAATTTTCCAAACTTTTTAGGGGCCCCGTGTGCCAGATAGAATGGCCTGGCATGCCGCATTTTGCCCACCCCTGTTCTACAGCTTGCAGATAAGACTAAGCATGAATTTTATTTGCCAAGAAGAAAGTTAGCTAGCTCAGTTGGAAACTACTTTTTGAAACCCACATATGCAGACATGATTTAACACCTCAACAAATTGTTAATTCCCTCTTTATGGAAGAGAAACAAAAGAGCTCTTCTGCATCCCAAAGCGTCCAAGAAATCTCCTCTCATCTTTTTGTTAAAATTTGAGTGAACTCAACTGTGAATTTTTATACCGTAATAAAATTGACTTTTTGATAATTCTAGTGTCTTTCTAATGATCATTTTATTCTATGACACTCATATAATGTGCATTTTACACCCGAGTTGGTCTTATTTTCACCAGGGCAGGCAATTAACAAAAGCCTCACATACTTTTTTAAGGGTGACATGCACATCTCTTATTTGGTATTGAGGACTAGAGGGAGAAATTACGGCCCAACTGTTATTGCACTGTTTATGTGCATGTACAGCTCAGTAACATGGCTTGTGTATGTGTATGAGAGCAGGGAAAATATAATTAATGCTTGTTTGGAAGAGGGTGATTGAAGACTGTCAGGCCATGTGCACACCTGTTTGTGATTTTTTTTCATAAAGGTTGAAGCTGAATTGGGGATATAAAACAGTATAACTGTGTGCTTTAGGTACCTGCCGATACTTCTGCATGCCTTAGTGCTCTCCAAATTGAGTTACTGCAGCATGGGGGATAGCTGTGAAGACTTAAGAACACAGTTTTCCCAGAATGAAGTAGTGCTTTCAGATACAAGACTGTTCAAACTGTGCACAAAGTGAGACAGAGAATCCTACATAAGCAATGGTAAATGATCCTATAATTCGGGGCTTTTGCATGTGGCCAGAGAGGGCAGAGATAAGATTACAATAGGCATGTTTCATTTTGAGGATTCTCAACTTTGAACTGTTCATAACGTTAATGCTGTTGTGATATATTTCTTGAAATAGATGTAACTGGCACATTTTAATTACCTGAAGCATAGGTGAAAGAACCAATTTTTTAAGATCTATGTGAAAGATTTTGCTAAGTTTCAGTAGAGCTCTTTTGCTTGAACTATAGTATCTTCTCATCAGAAATTAGTGATTAAATTATTCTAAGTGCTCTTGACCCTGTTGTATTTGAGGGACCAGAAAAAAAAGCCATTTAATTGCTCACAGGTGGAAAAGCAGGCAGCAGTATATAGTCCTATTGATAATTAGTAGTAGTAGTATAAAAGTTCACCTCTTAAGCTGTTACTTCTAATCCACTAAAAAGTATTTGATCTGAAGTCTGGCACAGCCTTCGAATGGAGCCATTCAAAGGAGTCCTGACCTAGTTTTGTTAACCGTGCAAGCCTGCCTTGTCCCACTAATTTGTTCTAAAGGTTTTGATGGTAAATTCTTCATGTTTTACACATTCACATCTCACTGCAAAGCATTTGAACAGAAGCAGCCATTACAAGGCAAGTGTTAAATATAGCATGTGACTTTAAAAGGAATAACCTTCAATTAAGTAAAGGCAGTCTCTTATTTTGTACTGCAGTTGTCAATTAGCCTTTATTATGAAGGACTTGTTTGCTTTTGTGAATGGATGCTGAACCTGTAGTGTGGTGTTCACCTCATGCATGAAAGATTTTATTTTTTAATGTTATGTTGATCCTTATTTTAGTGAACTATGGAAATTAGCTTAAAAGAGTGGTTTGTTCTGGTTCCATTTAACTTAAGTACCAAATTCTACAACTTTTTTTGCATTCACTTTTTTTCTGCGAAAGCACAAAAACTATAATTTTTTCCCCCTTGAAATGCTTGCAAATAATTTGAAACAGATGTGATTATGTTGTTAAATATTGCTCATCTAGGCTTTCCCTAGTAACTTTCATCCCATTTTCCAACAGTGGTAAGGTTGGATCTGTTCCAATGTTGAGATGATTCAGGTGTTCTTAGCCATCGTTTTTGTCCCAAGATTTAAGAACCTCCTCCCCCTGCCCCCAGTACAGCAAGGCAAGACTCTTCAGCCCAGTCTATGCTAGCAGTTTCTGTGCAAATGGAGTGCTGCTGAAAACAAACAACTAGGGCAACATTTTATAGGATATACCTTGCATGTGTGATGTTTAGCCTTTACTTTGGGAGTTGCTGACAGTTCTGTAGTAAATGTATGGCACCTAGTTTTCAAATCTTAGCGCTGCTGTTCCTTGCCTCTATTTATCTGTGGTTGGTGGTGGCACAATCTGTGCAATCTTGTGTTTTTATTATAAGTACTAGATCCAAGAGCAGGAAAAAAGCAAACAAAGAATTGGGCCTGCTTCATTGTCTCCTTCACTGTCAGGACAGGGTTTTCTTGTTGCATTCATTCAGGTATTTGTAACGGGAGAGCCGGGGGGGGGGGCTCTGCACAGAAAGAACAAAAAATGCTTGGCGTGTTCTTCCTTGGCACAACCTAATTGAAAAATTTCAAGTAATAGAAATATACAACCCCTTACCAAATATTAACCTCCTGTATTCAGATGATATTTTCAGGTGGAATACTTTGTTCAGTTAACTAGTGTAAAATTGCAATAGTAACTTTTTTACCTGTGGGTACTGGGGAGAATACTGAATATCACTGATCTATATAACAGATTTAAAAAGAAGAAAATCCTGGCTCTCCCTGAGTCAATTCCACACCAGTCACGGCGTAATGTGTCTGGAACATACGGTCCAACCAACTCAGGCCTGCTGCCAAACAATTTCACTGTGATAGAAAGCAGGGCTCTGTGGCAGAACTCTTGAAGGATTATCTCTGGCTCAGCAGCTGCTGTTTAAGAGCTTGCTTATATGTGCACTCTGTATCATGAGCAACTTATTAGCTCTCTGCCCTACATAGGCACTTAGACTTGCCCATAAGTAATATCTTGTCTCTAGGTGCTGAAACCAAATCAATAAAATAGAGCTGGGGTTAGTAACCTGGGCTTAATCCAGCCTGCAGACATGGGGCTTCACTGATGCTTGGTGGCAGGGGGCTTTGGCAGTTGCTTTCCTGCTCTGTTACAGGGAAAAAGTGCTGTCAGTGGTTGGATCTTAGTGCCTGCCTGCCTGCCCACCTTGACCCAAAGGCTAGGTACAGACATTCAAATAGCGTGAAGCAGAATCAGTCTGAGTTGTACAGTTTTCTGGAAGCATCGTAGTTTAGATTGGTAGCAAACAGAACACATATTCACCCTTTGGTTGGGGTACAGATCTTAGACCGGGTTCCACTATCTTTAAACGAGTCAATCAATGGGTGCAGAAGTTCTGCTCTGTTATGAATATGGGCCCATTCTGTATGCTGAACTTCTGTTATGGGTATAGACCAGTTTTGACCACTTACACTGGTAAAAGTGTGATGTCTATACCTGGCCAAGCAGGGTCAATCCAGCCAGCAGTCTTAAAAGATTGAGCTAGAAAAATTTGTGAGTGAAAGTGGGAGGAGGTGTCCAAAGATGAGTTGCTTGCTGCTGCCGACAACCCTTATTTAAAGAACAAACCTGTAAGAGTTGTTTTGAACTGTATTTACATGTCTGATCCAACAGCACATGCTGCATTTAAAAATCATTGGGGGGGGAAGAGTTATATACTGTTTATTTTTCCACAGTTCACTAAACTGCAGGTGTAACTTCCATCTAATAATAAGGTTCAAATGAGGGATTTCTTTAAAAGTCCTTAGGAAACTAAACCATTTTATATTTATTTATTTTTTTAACTAGGGAGTCACTTTGGGCTCCACAGGTTTTACACATTTTTGATTGCTGGTTTCTCTGCTAGACCAAGAACAGGTAGTTCAAATTCAGCTTTCTTCAGGGAAAGTGAACTTTTTCTCTAGAGAGCAGAAGAAGGCCTATTGTGGCAGAAAATGAGAAGGAAGGAAAGAGCCTAAAGTGTTATTTTTTTAAAGTGTGGAGAGGGGAGAGATTTGAAATCCAGAAAGTAGAGGGGATCTACCATTACTTTTGATTGTTTCTCACCAAGCATAGTAGCCCTTTTAAGTGCTGTATCCCACTGTTCAGAAAGTGTTACTCTCCCTGCCAATTTTCATGAACTGCTGCTTCCCCTACCCTACCCCATCAAGCCTTGGGAGCCAAACTAGTCAAAATGAGGTGAGAGCTTTTAAAAAAAAAAATCCTTTTGCCTGAAGATAAATATATTGTACATCAGTAGGTTCAAATGCTTTGAGAAACCATTATTATAAATGCAGGTTGCCTGAAAAACCGAAGAAATTTTGAGCACATCAATTTGGAATTGGGGTCTCTTAGTTAATAGAATGCATGAGGAAGCCAGGAAATCCCTGAGGTTAGACACTTGCAGAAAACGTGAATCGTGACTTTATATCTTTCTCATTCTCTCCCCTTCCCCAGTCTCTTACTATCACAAGTCGCACTGTATTTTCAATGGTTGCTTTGAAACCTTGGCTTTTCTTAGCCTTCTCTGTTCAGTTGTAGCAAAAAGCACACCAACATCTTTTTTATTAGCCTTCTCTGTTCATTTGCAGCCAGCGATGGGAAATATTTCCAAAGTCCTGAATACTTGTTTAGTAACTACAACATTGCTGTCAGGCAGTGGTTCAGGTGTTCAAAGTATGAACTCTGTTTTTTCACTGGCTTTCAGACCCTTGCTTTATCCCTCTGCACAAACACCTAACCTGAGCCAAGTAATTGCTGCTGCGAAGCTAAACTGGAAGGTATGGTACATTGGCATTCATAGCATGTAGTGAGGACAACTGAAACCAAGATTCTGTTTCAAAGGTTCCTACCCTGCTGGGGTCTGAAGAGGGTAAATGAGCCAACCACAAAAGTTTTAAGTGCTGAAAAGTAGCCAAACAGTCTAAACACAATGGGACCAGCCTGAAGGCTTTTAAAGCTAGATGTGGTTGTCTCCAGGTCTTCAGGGTGTGGTGTCTTAATCCCTGTGGATATAGCCCGTGTATTGGTAGATCACTGACTTTTTACGAACTTTTATAGCCTCTTTCCCTACCCCATCCCATTTTTGTTTTTTGCAGTGTGATTAGATTCTGAAACTGAGAGGCTGAATTGTTTTGCAAGGTGTCCCCTTCTTCCAGAAGCAAAGGAAGCAAATATAAGGGGATCGCCTAGAAAAGGGATTGAAATATATTTCTTCCTCCTGGGTTTGTTTTTGTGTCCAAGAATTGGCAATAGGAGAAGAGCCTAAAAGCTGAGTATTCAGTAGATGGTGCTGTTCTTGTGGATTCTGAACTAAAACGAATGTGTTTGCCCACACATTGAATATCTGCTCCAAAACAAACTCTTTTGCAGGGTTGGATCAGGGCTATCTTGCAGCTATAGATTAGAAGGAGCAGGATATACCCTCTGGGAGCTTGGC
>NW_017728886.1:231643909-231662258 GCF_001723895.1 Crocodylus porosus
GTGTGGGACTGCTTTTCTCTGAGCAGGTAAGGAGCCCAGGGAAAAGCTGAGCATGGGGGGGAAAGTGGCCCCTCCCCTGCCCCATGGCCTGTGCTCCCTGCTGCAGTCGCTCGCAGCCCACACAGGGCTGTCTGGAGTGGGTACAGGCAGCCCCATGTGGGCTGCGAGCAGCTGCAGTGCGGGGCGCCGGGCATGGGGCAGGGAAGGGACCGCTTCCCCCTCACCCCCCTGTGTTCCTCCCTTGCCTGGGCCCACCCCCTTCCCCCCCTACTTACCTGCAGCCCAGCTAGGGGGTGGAGCCGGGTGGCCCCGCTGTTGTTGGAGCCCGCCAGACTTCCTCTGGGTCCTGCTGCCCTTGGTTCCTGTCATTTTTGACAGGAATCAAGGACAGAGAAATATTAATTTTCTACACTTTTTAGGGGCCCTGCGGGTCGGACAGGTGGCCTTGCAGGCCAGATCCAGCCCGCAGGCCATATTTTGCCCACCCCTGGTCTATGGTATCTTGATAGCTTGGATGGATTCTTGGACTTAGTGTGTGGGCTTGCAACATATGTAACATGTTCCTCTCTCATTCAGTGGGGTCTTAAGGTGGCCATAGCCATGCCTGCCCTGCCTGGGTCTTGCATCCTCTTTGGGCTCAGGTGGCCATAGCCATGCCTGGCCCGCTTGTACCCACAGTGTTGTGGGTAGGGGTTAAGGCACCCTGACCCGCCTTTCACTGGGGTGGTAACTGGCCTGGCATTTCCTGGGGGCTCCCACGCCACTAGGAGCCACACCAGGCCTCCCACCCCTGGCAGGGTGCAGTTTTAGGTCATGTCCAGGACTAAGAGCCTTCTATCCATCCCCATAAGTTCTTGCCCTCACCTGCAGGATGTTTCATACAGCTTTTCAGCCAGGCAATGTTTCTGTTTGGATCAGCCGTTAAAGTGGCAGGTACCAACAGCGCCTGCCACAGAATACCTCTGGGTTTGTGCTCTTTATACGTATCTGTAGTTTCAGATAAACTTTTAAGTGACATTTCTAAGACAAATGTGTAACTTCAGGACAACTTTATTTTCAATCTGCCTTTATAGTTAATAAAATAATTGTTAAAGCGTATACATTCAGAACTTTTTAAAACTCTGTTTTTTTATTTTTAACAAACTAAATTTTAAGGAAAGTGAATCAGTTAGCAGTAGAAAACCGAGGTAATAGGATATTCAGGATTGCTAGCTGAGCCTAGTCTCAATAAAAAGGATCTCTTTCTTTTTTAGCAGTCTCTTGCAGTTGAGGATGATTCTTCCAAGATTGTCTTATTTGTGTATCCAAAGATGGCTGATGAGGGCTATCTAGGATTGACAGACTGTACTGCAGCCTGGACATGTGTTTGTGTATGGGATGGAGGGTGCTGGATTCTTGATTTGGTCCACAGTACACAATTTCTACCACTCCTGCTTTTCCATCTCCTGTTGTTATGAGGTTTCGAAGTCCTGAGATCCCTGCAGCAGACTATTCCTCTATTTGAGGTGGTCCTGGGCAATAGTCTCCCATTGAGGTTGCATTTTTACAGGCCTTGAGGATGTCCTTGAAGCATTTTTTCTGCCCTCTTCTTGAGTATATGCCTTGGCTGAGCTAGGAGAATAAAACTTGCTTCAGGAGTCTGGAGTCAGATGGCTGGCCCAGTGAAGCTGATATCAGATGATTATTGCCTCAGTACTTTTGGGGTACTTATACGCATGGAGGGAGGCTGCTCTGACATGCTCTAAATCCAGTGTATCGGAGCAGACTTGATTAATAGAGTCATCTGGAGCATGGAAATGTAATGTGCTCCAGCAGCCTCCAGTGTCATGTGTATCACTGTCCCTGCACTGAAAAATGGCAGTGGGGCACTTTTTAAAGCTTGTTCGATGTTTAAAGCTTGCCTGTTGGAAGGAGCACTTTGAAGATCTCAACTGAGACTGTAGTTGACAAGAGTGTTTTCAATTCCTTCCTGCAACACCCGCTCAGAGATGATCTTGAAATCCTCCAGCCCTTGACGAGGTGAGGAAAGCCATCAAGTGCGTGAAGAATGACATGGCAACTGGAAGTGGATGGAATGCCCACGGAAATCTTCAACTCATGAAGGAGTCATGAGGAAATCTCAGATGACCTCAGGGACATCATGATTGTGCCAGTCATCAAGAAAGGAGACCAGTCCAACCATGGGTGACTGATGCCTCCTGAGTTGGGGGGGGGGGGCACCAGCAGGTGCCACCAGTAGCATTGGTGGAGCTGGCAAGCACCCACAGATGCTGGCAGGGGTAGAGCTAGTGAGTACCCACAGACAGTGGCAACAGCCCTGTCAGGGAGGCACATGCCCACCCCCCTCTTCATTGCCTATGAGTCCAACTGTGGAAGCTATGGGGGGGATAGACTTGCTGTTGACCATACGAAAGATCATTGCAGGAACACTCCTGAGCTGTCTCCTACCACTTGCTGACGAGCTCCTTCTAGAATCTCAGTGTGAGTTTAGGACAGCAAGAGGCACAATGGACACGATCTTCATAGCTCACTAGCCGCAGGAGAAGTGCTAGAAACAACATAAGCCTCTCTACATGGCCTTCTTTGACCTCTGTAAAGCTTTAGACTCTGTCAGCTAAGAAGTGTTGCGGAGGACCCTTCTGAAATATGGATGCCCACCGATATTTGTCACCACTCTCTGCCTGCTCTATGATTGTATGAGAGTGGTAATGGGTCTATCACAGATCCCTTTGAGGTTAAAATGGGAGTTAAGTAGGGCTGTGTCATCGCTCAAGCACTCTTCTCAATGTTCTTTGCCACAGTGCTACATCTGACTACCAGCAAGCTTCCAGTAGGAGTGGAGCTAAACTACTGAACTAGATGGTAAGCTGTTTAACCTTAGCTGACTCTGAGCCAAAACCAAGACCACCCTGAAAAGGGTCTATTGATATTATAAATCCTTTTTTCTAGGATAATATGAGCCAAGCACACATCCATAAAGACACTAGGGAGGGAAACGCATGTAGTTTTGTCAGGTAACAAATATTAAGGGCAGATTGTTCAATTAATCATAATGTCATTGGTAGGAAGGGCAAAACTATGTTTTAAGTGTAAGCTTGTTACCTCACATATTTTGTAAAAGTTTACAATAGAAAAGGAGAATCCCAAAGAGAGATTTAGCAGGGGTAGGTGCACATTAAAATGCAATTTGGAAAGAGTGTAAGTTGCAGGCATCTACATTTAAGAGTTTATTTTCTGCAGATAAAAAAAAAAAATGTAGGTAGAATTTAACCTGGAGAAATGAAAGTTTATTGCTAATAAAGACTGAAAAATGTTCTAGACCAGTGATTCTCAGCCAGGAAGCTGTAGCATTATTAGGTATGCAATCATTTACACGATTCCCAAAATAAACCTAATCTTGGTGCTTAAAAGTATTTTGACCCATTCTGATCTTTTTGAGTTCTTTGCAACAGAATTGATCTATTATTTTTCCATAGTCAGGAAATGAGTGAAAGCTAAGAGCTGGTATTTTCAGAGGGGTGCCTTGAGACTAAAAAAATTGAGAACCACTGTTCTGGGCAGTGAAAAGATGCCTTAATATTTATGTTCCATGGCTTCCCCTCATAATATTTATCAGTGGTTTTGGAATACATCCGGATATATGGAAATTACTTTAAGCTCTTTTTCTAGAGAACTATGGTTACCTACAGTAAGTAGGTATGGAGGGAAAATGCAAGAAGGAAATTGGTCAAGACTACTGAAAACATGAGAGAGAGTAGTATGTCTGTGTTAATGATTGTTTTGATGGCTTCACTTTTTGTGTTCAGTGTCAAAGTAAGGATTTGGGAGAACTTTGTCCCAGGCCCCACATGCAGAAAAATATGACTTGCTGCTTTACTGTGGTTGAGATATGAAACAGCTAGTACTACCCCAAAATATTTTGAGTTCCACTTAAATAAATGAGATTTCTAGCTATGACGCTGGTCTCTCTTTTCTTCAATATAAAGTTATCTTTTTAATATTGTTTATCTATAGGATGCCTTTTCTCCTAGAATGCTTATGTTGCTTTTTAATTTTTGCTGGGGGATAGAGGAAAATAGTTTAGAATTATTATACTGTTACTAAAACATGGGAAACCAACCAAGAGCCACCTCGGTCTTTAAGCTGACTGGGGAAGAAGGAAAGGGCTTGAATTCTGCAACTTCAGGCAGTTTTCAGCAATCAGAAATTGAATTTGTTCCCCTCAATTCCATTAATGCTGTTTGGTTATACAGCATGCAGTGATTTGGTCCTTGTACTTTTACTTGAAACTTCAGTGTTTTCACATGGACATTTGGCTAGAAGTGCTTTATTTTTCTAACCTCTTTTTATAATGGTTGAAATTTTAAAAAAATCAGCATTTGTTAGCACTTCCAATTAGATATTGTATTGATTTCCACTTCTGTTTTATACAATGTTGTACTGCATATAACTTTATTAATGTGGCTACTGGATATAATTCTTGGATTATAAATAATTTTGAAGAATGTAGTTATGACTCAGTTAGCTCAGCTACTTTAACCAAATTGTACATACTCATTTTGTAAACTGAATCAATATTAGTTTCTTGTCCTTTGAATGAAGCTGTATATACAGCAACCACCTTAACACACGCACACACATACATACACGCTGCAATAGTGTGTCTACTGACTAGACAAAGTAGGGGTGCACTGATAGACATTTTGGGGGCTGATAACGATAGCTGGTTTTTAAGGAGGCATATTGGCTGATATGGATTTCTGACACTGCTGCATGAAGCTGGTAAGTCTGTTGTGATGGATGGGGAGAGGGGAATGAAAAGGCCTGGGGAGGTGGGGTGTAGATCAAGGTTCCTGCGCTGAGGGAGAGAGTGGGGCAGGTGCTAGGGCAGGCACTCCCTAGCCAGGGGTGCGGGGCACAGGACAGAGCTGCAGCTCATCCAGGGGTATGTGGGGGCAGGTCCTGCCACTGTGCACACCCTGGGAGGGCTTGGGGGGGTGCCCCTAGAGCTGTGTGGGGCAGGGTGTGGTGGGCTGCTGCTGTGGGAAGAGACAGGAGCTACATTCAGGGTGGGCAGCAGTAGCAGTGCTGGGAGGGGGAACTGCAGCAACCCCAAATCTTGCTGTAGTGCCCTCCCAGCACCACTGCTGCCCACCCTGAGTGCAGCCCCCATATGCCAGGAGTGTAGCCCTGAGCGCAGCCCCAGCCCCAACCCCACCTGTACCCCACACAGATCCAGGGGCACATGGGAGCCACCAGCTCCCTGGATGAGCCTTGGCTCTGTTCCGCACCCTGCCCCAGCTGAGCAGCAGCTACCCCAACCCCACTTCCTCCCTCACCACAGAGACCTTGATCTGCGCCCCCATGCCCCTTCCCTCCCCTTCCCCTTCCACCACAACAGACTTACCAGCTGCATGCAACTCTCCAAGCTGCGGGCTTTGCTCCTTGCTGCCTATGTGCTGTTCTGTGTTTGCGTGCATACGTGGGCATTTATTGGCCAAATTATTGGCTGCATCAGGCCAATTTCCAATGCAAGCAATTTTCTTTATACTGATTTTCATTTGATATCAGATCAATGTATTGGTACACCTCTAAGACAAAGCCTTGCCTGGGATGATATAGTTGAGGATGGTCCTACTTTGAGCAGAGAGTTGGACTAGAACCTACTGAGGTGCCTTCCAACTAATTTTCAATAATTGTAGGAAATGCGTTATATTAGAAACTACAGAAAGAAAAGGAATTGAAACCCTTTGGCTCTGGCCCTGCCCAGGAACCTGTGCCCAGCAGCTGTTAGACTTGTTGGGATTTGACCACCAGCCATTTGGGGCGGTTTGGACTGGGCTAACTATCTCAAACCAGAACTGAGAATGTCCCAGCCAGTGCTGACAATCAGCTAATTGTCAGCTTGGTGCACTGGGGACTCAGACCAGCCCCATACCATCGAGGTCCAGGCTGACAATCAACTGATTGTCATCTCTACCCTGGCAATCAGCTTTGGGCCTCAGTTTGCCTTTTGGAAAGTATCAGAATGGTTATGATTGTGGATATGGTCTGACGTGAATTGCATGAAGGTACCAAAGAGTAATGCATGTCTCTTTAGGAAATAAGGGAATGAAGGATTTTCTGGGAAATCAAACGGGGGGATCAAACTCTATTCCTTGAAATATTTTTAGTATCTTTCAGTGAAGAAAGGGGGTACTTTCAAATCTGAATACATGTTGTATTTATGTGCAGAATTAATAGACAAGCTGAATCTTTCATTCCTTGAAAATTATTTCAAAAGACTTTTTTTATTATAAACATTGCTGACAAGATTCATAAATCAGCTTTTATTTACTGTAACTACCCAGTAGTATCCAGATACACACACATTTATAGCATTTTTGTGACACTTTTTGCCATAGTTTGAGAATCTTTAAGACAAAGGTAATGCAGGACTACACCATACCTAGAAGATGAAAGTGTACTATGTTAGATACTATTCTGTGGTATGTTTGGGTGAATGTTGATTTCCTTGACTGCCATGGGTTCAGAATTTAAACGGGTACTATGTATAGAAGATGAAAAGTGTTCAGTTGGTTAAATTTGAGCATGATTGTCACCTGCTTGTTTTTTGCTTTTGAATATCAGTAGTACAAGCAAGGTTGTTTTAATATACAAGAAGAAAAGATACTTTTTCTTAATGACACAAAAGGAATTTAAAGAGAAATAAGTTGTCACCCCTACCTGATGGAAGGGAGGCTGCCCACTAAATTCCCAGAGGCAACTTCAGCCAGTATCATAACTCTCAGCAGTAGTCATTGACTAGGGCCTTTGTGCCCCCAAGTTGGGGCTGGACACAGGCACGGGCAAACCATGTGGCTGCCTGGGGTCTGGACAGAAAGGGGGCCTGAAAATGGTAATTCTTTATTATTATTATCATTATCTCTGGCGAAAGGGGGCCCAATACTAAAAGTTTGCCTGGGGCCGCCAGGAGTCTAGGTACAGCGCTGCCTAAAATTTAACATCTTTCGCAACTGTACAATTGATACAATAAAAGATGTTGCCAAAAATTTCACTTCTATCATTTTCTGGACCATCATGGTTAAAACAATCCAACCGTACTGTTGATTGTTTAGACTTTAAATACTAGTGGCTTACAAAAGAGCCAGATCTCTCACTCATCTTGCATCAGCAACAAATAGCAGTTAAACAGTTCTATCATTTAATTCCTGTTAGCTTTCATGTTTGTCAACTTTTATGGTAAGCTCTGTGCAGCCTTTCGGCCTTAATGCTGACAACTTGTAAACTGCTTTATAACTTTTTTTGATGTGTTCAGTTTACCCAGTATGTTTAGTACTGAGGAGTAAGGGGAATGCTTAATACAATCCAACTTAAGAGTAACACAGCATTCATTTACAACTCTCTCATTTTAAGTACCATCTTCTAATGTAAACTAGTTCTGTTTAAGGGCTGAAAGTAAGGAGAGACCTTGGATTAAAAAGAACAATACACGAAGACTTATGCACAGTTTCTTATGGCACTTATAATAGTTGCAAGTAAGCAAGTGAGGGAATTAAGTGAAGAAAACCTGGTATTTTGTGAACATTTTAGTTATAGTATGAATCTTTAAAAAATTAAAACTTGGGTCCTATGTACAGGTGTTTGAGATGGGGCGCTGCTGTTTCTTTAACCTTGTCATGAGAAAGAGGTGATGTGGTCAGCACCATGCTCCAATTGCCTTTGCCCCCAGGTAGCTCCTAATACCCACTGGGTGGGAGGCTGAGTGGGCCTGGGGGCTGGATTGGAAGTGGAAACCATGAGTGGAAGCCTACCACCCTCACCTGAGATTGAACATGGGATGATTCTAATCCATAACCAGGCAATCCACCAGCTGAGCTGTGTAGGTCCCCTTTAAGCAACTAAGTATGTGCTTAAACTTATATACAGTAAAACCTGTTTATCCGGGATCCCCTGGGAATGGGGGATGCTGGTTTAATCAAATATTCTGGTTAATCAAATGTGCACCATCTGGTGCACTCCCCGGCATCAGTGTGGCAGGGGACAGGGAAGGGGGCCCCACGCAGGCTGCTTTGCCCTGGGCCGTGGGCTGAAGAAGTGGCAAATAAATGCTCTGCTCGCGGTAGCGAAACCTGTAAGTGGTACTTACGGTTTCGCTTTTGCTGTGTCCCTCGGATGCCGGTTAATAGAGTTTTCTGGCTAATAAAGTGCCGGTTAACACAGCTTTTGCTGTACCATGAGTAAGTACACCTATAATTTGCCACAGGATTAAGTAAGTGGTCTTTACTGAGCATCATCTACTCTTTAGTGATTGCCCATGTGGATACACTTGTCCCGTGGTAAACCATGGAAGTTTACTCCTCTCATGTTTTATTTTTTTAAAACCTTTCTTTGCAACAAGAATTGACAAAAATGTCACTTGTCAGCCAGAGAGAGTCCCTGTCAAAGGTGTCTTTGATGGGAGCCCAACACCTCCCTCACCCCAAACGTGTAGGCTGCCTCCAAGTCTGCACAGTTGAAGGAATAAGAGAGAAGACTGCATCTCTTCCTCCATTTGAAAAGTCCCTGGCATCTGTTGGTGATGAGAACATATTTGCCTTCCCTGCTTTATTACTGGAAACGTTGTTATTAATTTTGTTCTATGGCTGCAAAAATCTGCAGATACTGGAATTAAAGAGCAGCAAAAAAAATCATTATAACACAAACAATAATCATACCCATCTCCATAAAAAATCTTGTTTTTAATGTTTTCTTTAGGCTGTATTAGTTTAGAGTCTTGTACAGAGCACTAATCCAGGCCACACATTGGACTCTCGTACAGGGGACTACTCCAGGCAGTGCGCAAACTAAGGTAGCCTGAAATTTCATTGAAATTTCCACATGGACCAGGTAGCAGATAAGTGGTAGGAGGAAATGACTTCAGGGGAGAAATGGTATTTGGTATTTATATCAATTGCCCCAGTAACTGTTACTTATTTCTTTATTTTTAAATAATTTGAGTCGGACAGTAAACCAAAGTCAAATTCTGTGTTTAGAATTTCTAGTTGGCAGCTAAAGTTATGAATGCAACTGAATGGAGGAATGCAGGATTACCTTTAACAAGTAGACTGCAGATATTTGTGAAGTTCTTGTATGGGAAAAGATGACTAAATCTAGAAGAGATTTGTATTTGCATATTTACTTGGTTGCTTATTCACTTGGTTGCCTCTTAATGAATTAGATAAAGAATCCAAATAAAATCTGTGATTCTTGCCAAGTTTTCACCATGCTAAAGAATGTTCCCTGTGCTGCATCTACAAAGAAAGTAACTCAATAAATATAATTGCCTGAATAATGTAGTATTCGTTGTGTATTATTCCTTAGTGTAGCTAAAACAAAGCATATATTTTGGTTTTTATACTTTCTAATATGTGGAAAAACATTTTTGCTAGGATCCTGATTCCATGCTGGGCCTTGCTGCAGTCAGAACCAGAGGCTGCTCAATATCTTAAGATCAGGAGCCAAGTAATTGCACTAACATGAATTGTGTGTTCAATTATTCTCTTAACACTGAAAAACAGAACTGAGGCTGTAGCAATAAAAATTATCCACACAGACTATTGCCGTGCCAGTTCTTAAAAATGTAGATTCATGTTATTGTTTAATCTCCATTGTTTACAAGGGGGGGAAAAAAGGAAAGCATGTTACAGACAGGTACTGTGTCCTGCTAAACTTCCATCCGCTTAATGTATATCTGTTCCTCTACTAGTCGTGGTGTGACTAGGCCTTGAAATTGGAAGGGAACATTAGTGGAAATAGTTACATAACACCTTTCTGTAATCAATGTTTCACAAAATTCTGTAAAAATACTCTCCTAAGTATCTGATAAAAAATACAAACTGTTTCATTTAGCATTTCCCAAATTGTCTAGGAAAAACAAAATTCTTTTGTTTTCCTCTTTTCAGTCTACCATATTTTGTGTTCAGAGCATCCTGAATATGAATAGTTGGTTAAAGTTGATCTTCAAAATGTACTTCTCCTTTCTGTTTTAGTCTTTGGTTAGTGCTGTATTCTCATTGACATTTCTACAGAAAAGATTGAATTGAATGGGTGATTCATACTTTGTACTGTCATCTTGGGTGGAAATGACTATGGGTATATGTTGTCAGGAATAGTCTCACAATCTTAGCAGTTAAAGACTTTAAACAATGAAATAAAAATCCTGGAGAACACGAGAGGCCTGTATGTTCCTTGGGATGGGTCACAGATTGGCCAGCAAACTCCCACACCATTTGGGAAGCTCTAGCTTCATCTGTTGCCCAGAAAAATGTTGGCAGTAAATTCTTTGATAGTTAATCATTTAGTCATGCTCTTATATGTCTAATTACTTCTCTGTTTTGGCTTCACTACACATCAAAATCTGGTGCATGATTTTACTCTTGGGTGCGCAAGCAGTGAAAACTGTTCACTTCATGGCGTTTGCCTTAAGTTCAGCCAGATGGCTGGTGTCACCAGTATGCTTGCTTTTGTGCATGTGTGTGTCTTCACAGGAGCTGGAATACACAGCTTGATGTTGCAGGATGCTTCACAATGTGTAATGTTGATGTGCTCGTCTAATCAGATCGAGTAAGTTTGAGAATTTGCTGTGGTGCTTTTCTGCTGCATCATCATTGGTGAGGAAACGATAGTCAAAGGCAGCGGTGGGAAGAGAGGGCAGTAGGCTGAGCAGCAAGCAGGGAGCAATGGCTGTGGGATAAGCAGCTCAGGTGTGCTCCAGAGAGCAAAGGCGGCCCAAGTGGAGTCTGGGTCAGCTGGTATGAACTGCATGGGATGTGCCATGTTCATGTTCCTTCCAGAGGGTCAGGAGCACTTCATCTGTACCAAGTATAAACTGGTGTCTGCCCTGGAGAAGATTTACAGATCAGAACCGTGGGTATCCATGCTGCATTGCATCTGGGACCAGAAAGATTACTTGGACAAGCGTTACAAGAGACTGGTGGGGCCGAGGGGCAATGAGAAGTGGCAGCATAGGATCATACAAAATTAGGGTTGGAAGGTACCTCTGGAGGTCATCTAGTCCACCCCCTGCTCAAAGCAGGACCATCCCCAACTAAACTTTTGTATGGCCAGTTCTTAAAAACCTCCAAGGATGGAGCTTCCACCATCTCTCTGGGTAACCTGTTCCAGTCTTTTACCACCCTCCTAGTGAGAAAATTCATCCTGATATCTAACCTAAATTTCCTTTGCTGCAGTTTGAGACCATTGCTCCTTGTTCTGTCATCTGCCACAACTGCGAACAGTCTAGCTCCATCCTCTTTTGAACGCCCCCCCCCCCATCAGGTACTTGAAGGCTGCTATTTAATCCTCTCTGTCTCCTCTTCTGTAGACTAAATAATCTGTTTCCTCAGTCTTTCTTCATAAGTCATGTCCTCCAACCCCCTCACCATTTTTGTTGCCTTCTGCTGGACTCTCTCCAATTTGTCCACATCCTTTCTATAATGAAGAGCCCAGACTGAGCACAGAACTCCAGATGTGGCTTCACCAGTGCTGAATAGAGGGGAATAATCACTTCCCTGGACCTACTGGCAACATACCTACCAATGCAGCCCAGTACACCACTATACTTTTTGGCAACAAGGGCACACTGCTGGCTCATAGTCAGCTTTATTGTCCTCTACAACCCCCAGGTCCTTTTCTGCAAAGATATTGCCCAGCCAGTCAGCCCCCAGCCTGTACTGGTACATAGAATTGTTGTGTTCTAAGTGCAGGACTTTGCACTTGTCTTTGTTGAACCTCATGAGATTTCTTTTGGCTTAATCCTCCCATTTGTGTAAGTCACTCTGAATCCTAGCTCTGCCCTTCAGCATATCTACTCCTCCTCCCCAGTTTGGTGTCATCTGCAGACTTCCTGAGGGTACACTCTGTGCCATCTTCCAGGTTGTTGATTAAGATATTAAACAAAACTGGCCCCAGGATCGATCCTTGGGGCACTCCATTTGATACAGGCTGCCAACTAGACATCGAGCCATTGATTATTAGCCTCTGAGCCTGATGTTGCAGCCAGCTTTCTATCCACCTTACAGTACATTCATCCAGCCCGTACTACTCAAAACATGTGACTACTTGAAGAAGGAAGGCTGCAAAAATTAAAGAGGAGTAGGTTGAAGTTAGTGATTGCTTTCAAGCACTCTGGAGTGGATTTGCTGAGGTAGAGAGAACATCTGTAGGCATGAGGTAAAGGAGGCAGAAGCCTAGAGAGCAGGGAGTGCAAGGCCCCAGGGAGAGGGGCTCCAGGACCACTGCATCAAGAAGGAAGAGAAGAGTGGTGATGGTGATGGTGGTTGGTGACTCCCTTTCTTGGGGACAGAGGCACCAATATGTCTTCCAGATCTGAGGAGGTGGGCTGCAGGCCTGGAGGCTAAATTCAGAATGTCACAGAGCTGCCAAAGGTCATCCATCCTTCAGATCACTACCCCTTCTTGCTTGTCCACATAGGCACCAATGATACTGCCAAGAATGAGACTGATCAGATCAGTGGTGACTATGAGGCTCCTGGCAGAAGGATTAAGGAGCTTGGAGCACAAGTGGTGTTCTCATCGATCCTTCCCATAGATGGCAGGGGTCCAGGTAGAGACCTTTATATCCTGGAAGTGAACATGGGACTGAGATGGTGGTGTTGATATGAAGGCTTCTGCTTCTTTGACAATGGGTGGATGTTCTTGGAAGGAGGGATGCTATCAAGCAATGGGATCCATCTGACAAGTATGGGAAAGAGCATCTTTGGGTGTTGTCTGGTTAACCTAATAAGGAGGGCTTTAAACTAGGTTCCATGGGAGATGGTGATCAAAACCCTCCAGCAGCCAAGCATGCTGTCCAGCAGGGAAATGACAGAAAGCAGCAGCTCAACTCTGGGAAGGGGCCAGAGAGCTACAGGACTGCAGCAAGTGGCACAAAAAGGAAGCAAGGAGGTCAGTGTGCAAAATACATTTGATTGATGTATTCAAATGGAAGAACTATGTGCAGTAAGCAAGATGAGCTGAAAGCTGCAGCCTGTGAAAAGGACTATGATCTAATAGGCATCACTGCATGGGCAACTGGTACCATCTTAATCAGGGGAGCCAAGTACCCTCACAGTGACCAGTCAGCAACTGAGGGAGGACCCTCCCCCTCCCCCTGCCCACAGCCGATCATGCTGACGGGGGTGGGGCGAGGGAGCAGTGCCACTTCTGCTCCCACTTCTTCCACTTCACTTCTGGGAGTGCCACTTCATCCGGGCTGCTTCATCCGGTGCTCCCGTTCCCCGGTCAGAGCTCTCGGGGGCACTGGTGCTCCTGCCTGCCCCCCTGCCTGTCACCGCAGCCTGACGGGGTGCACCAGCGTGCTCAGAGAGTGCATGTGCACCCCCATGCACCCTCTATGCATTGCCAGTGCATCACTGTGACCTGGTGGGACAACTCTGGACTGGAATGTGTATATGAAGGGTTATACTCTGTTTTGGAAAGACAGAGTTGGGAGAAAAGGTAGTGGTGTTGCCTTGTATGTCAAAAAGTCATATGTTTCTTCCCTGGTTCAGGAGCAAAAAGACAGCACATCAGAATGCTTTGGGGCAAAGGTGAAAGACATGGCACCGATATACTGTTGGGGATTTATTATAGGCCATCTAAATGGGAAGAGGAGGTGGATGAGAGAGTCTTCAAGCAGTTGATATAAATCTATGAAAAAGCCATGAGGTGGTACAGAAGGGAGACTTCAGTTTTCTAGACAGCTGCTGAAAGAACAATGCAACCAAGCATAAAATGTCAAGCCAATTCCTAACTTGTGTGGAGCACAGCATCTTCCAGAAAGTGGAGGGTATAATTATGGGATCATCTATTTTGGATCTTGTCCTGATCAACAGGGAAGAACTGGTGGAGGATGGGAAGGTGATGGGTAACTTTGGGAGGAAGCAGTTCTGATACGCCAGAGTTCCAGATCCTGAGATGGGGAAAGTATGAGGTCAGTTAGATTTTAAGAGGTGGATTTCATCCAACTCAGGGAGTTAATAGGAACGGTGTCATGGGAGGATAGACTGAAGGATAAAAGTGCCTAGCTGGGAGTTTCTAAGGGACCACAGTTTTGGAAGCCCAACAAGAAACTTTCTACGCAATGGAAATGCAAGAAGAATGGCAAGAGACCAATGTGGATGTACAAATTGCTTCTAAAATGCTTCAAATGTGAAAAGAAAGTATATAGGCAATGGACAAATGGGCAGGCCACCAAGGACACATACCAGGAAATAGCAAGAACCTGCAGGGACAAAAAATCAAGGCAAGGATAAAGAACAAGTTACATCTGGCAGAGGAGGCTAAGAACAGCCAGAAGAGGTTCAATAAGTATGTTAGCCAGAAAAGGAGGACCAAAGTAGCTGCAGATCCTTTGTTAACAAGCCAAGGGGGGACCTCCTAACCAAAGATGCAAAGAAAGCAGTTCTACTGAACAACTATTTTGCTTCAGTCTTCCCAAAATATCAAGCTGCCATACGCCTATAGAGATTACCTGGATAAGGAAGGGGGCAAGCTGAGGAAGGAGATAACAAAAGAGATGGTCAGAGAGCTTTGGTTGGGTCTGAACGAACTCAAGTCAGCAGGGCCAGATGAGCATCATCCCAAGGTCCTGAAGGAACTTGCAGAGGAGATCAAGGAGCCCATGGCAATGGTCTTCATGAAGTTGTGGGAGATGAGCCAGGTACTAGAGGAATGGAAAAGGTCCAACATGGTGCCCCTCTTAAAAAAAAAAAAAAAAGGCAAGAAGGAGGACCCAGAGAACTACATACTTATTAGCCTTACCTCAGTTCCTGGGAAGTTACTGGAGCATATCCTAAGGCATCTGGAGGAGGAAAGGCTAATTGCAAGCAGCTAGCATGGATTTATGAAGAACAAAAGTGTCAAACAAATCTGATCTTCTTTGACAAAGTAATTACTTGTGTGGATAAAGGGAATGCTGTGGATATAGCATATCTGGAGTTCAGCAAGGCTTTTGACAAGGTCCTGCACCTTCTGATAAACACATTGGAGAAATGTGGGTTGGATGAAATGACTACAAGATGAATAGATAATGGGCTCAATAGCCATAAGCAAGGATAATTATTATTGGATCCATGTCAGAATGGCAGGAAGTTTTGAGTGGAGTCCCACAGTGTTCTGTCCTGGGCCTGGTGCTTTTCAATGTGTTTATTAATAGTTGGATGCTGGCATAGAAAACTTCTTATGTGTCAAAGTGTGCAGATGACATGAAACTGGGAAGGACTCTTGAACATGGTGGAGGATGCAAATGCAATTCAGAAGGATCTTGACAGATAGGAAAGTTGGGCTAGAGCTAACAGGATGAAGTTCAGTGAGGACAGATGCAAGGTTCTTCACCTTGTGAGGAATAATCAAAAACACAGATACAAAATGGGGGACACCTGGCTGGATGGCAGCTCTATGGAAGAGGATTTGGGAGTCTTGGTAGACCAGAGGCTCAATACGAATCTACAGTATATTGCATCTGCACAAAAGGCCAATAAGGTTTTGGGCTGCATCAGTTTGAGCAATGGTGCTTCTCTACTCGGCACTGGTTAGGCAGTACTAATTCGGAGTACTGTGCAATTCTGGGCTCCATTTTTTAAAAAGGATGTGGAGAAGTTAAAGATGGTCCAGAGTAAGGCAACAAAGATGATGAATAACTTGGAAGGTAAGTCAAATGAGGAGAAGCTGAGGGAGCTAGGCATGTTCAACTTGTGGAAAAGGCACTTAAGATGGGGACATGATAGCAGTCTTCAAATGCTTGAAGGGGTGACATACAGAAGTAGGAAAGTAGCCTTTCTTTCTTGCTGCAGAGAGGAGGATGTGGACCAATGGCTTGAAGTTACAGCAAAAGAATTTAGATTTGACATCAGGAAAAGCTTCTCATTGGAAATAGTGGCCACTGAGAAACTTGAAAAAAACCCAAACCAAAACAGAGCTTTATCAGAAGAGGAAGCAGGTTTGACCTGGCTTGCCCAACATCTGCATAGATTTCATGCTTCAGTGGGGTTTTTAAAAACGCCGAAAAGCCCACAGAAGCACACAATCTATGCAGACATTGGACAAGCTCGGTCAAACTGATGCAGTGCTTCTTCTGGGTATGCGCTGTGCTCTATGTGGGGAGGGGTGGAGGGAGAAAGGGAAGGGTGCTGAGCTGAAAGTAAAGCACTAGTTTTGTTCTTTGTTGGGTTTTTTCATGTCTGTAAGCAACCAGTGAGGCAATGCAATAGACTGCCTAGGAAAGCTGTGGACTGTCTATCATTGGAGGTGTTCCAGAAGAGGTTGAACAGTCACAGGTCGGGGATGATTTAGGTGTAGCTACACCTTTTTTTTCTGTCATGAGTATTTCCCATACTTCTAAGCTTTGCTGGTTGCTTCTGCCCCTTCTGCCTTCCCTTTCCCCCCTTGCTATACGTGTCAAAGTGTTTTTAAGCCTCCCCAGAAGTATTGGGTGTTTGGCTGCAGCGAGAGTTGGGGATTTCAGCTGGCTATTCTCCTGCTGTGAGCAAAGCTGGAGGTTCCTGGGTAGTCTTGCCTCTCTGCTCAGGGTCAGACTGATCACCATGTTTGGGGTCAGGAAGGAATTTTACCCCATAGTCAGATTGATATGGACTGGGGGGGGGGGTTGCCTTTTTCTATAGCAGGGGCCATGGCTCTCTACCCAGGATCTCTTGTGCATATATTGCCAACATTTTATAGAAGCAAGCCATTGACTCCTATGGTTCTCCTGCTTTGTGTGGCAGGTTAGGGTGTCAGATCTTTGTTGTGTCACAGTTGAGGATAGCCTTGTATAGAGTTTAGATTATGGTTATATAGGATGGTTTGGGTTGGGATGATCCTGCCTCAGACAGGGGGTTAGACTAGCTGACCTCTGGGCTAGGGACAAACATTCAGAAAGCTGGAGCCTGAGTTGATTAAATCTTTGCAGGTTAGTCTAACCCAGGGGCAGGCAATTATTTTTGGCGGTGGGACGCTTACTCAGTTTTGGCAAGCCATCAAGGGCCGCATGACAGGCAGCCAGGAGCAGATAAAAAATTTAGAAAATTGATATTTAGGGGCCCTGTGGGCCAGATAGAATGGCCTCGTGGGCTGCATATTGCCCACCCCTGGCCTAACCTGTGTAGGTAGAACCAATTTGCAAGTGAATAGATGTTCACTTTTGACTCTGGAAAATGCAGGCATGTGCACTCAGGGGCTTAGGCCATAAGTCAGGTCTGAGCAAGCCCTCAGCTGGAGGGAAACTAAGTTGAGGGAAGGGGTGTGGCCAGGCCCAGGCAGACCTGAGTATGACTAGGGGGGGTCTGCCTGGAGGTGGAGAGGGAAGTAGCCCCTGTCAGGGGTCCTAAGCCTGCCCACCCCCCACTCATTCACTGGATGGCAGCAGGAGCGGGGGTGGGGCCAGACCCACATAGCCTGAGGGGAAGTGGAGATTTAATCCCCACATTGAAGTGGGGTGGGGACAGTGCAGGCACCAGTAGGCACTACTTATGCACCCAGGGCTGTGCCCCTGGGGCTATGGTCGTCAGGTGCCAGTAGCCTGAGGGTAAGGGGAGGGAGGTTAATCCCCCCATTGCAACCAGCAGGGTAGGGAGCACTGATACAGTGCCCTGGGCCAAGTCCCTCTGAGGAGCAGCTAGCCAGCCATGGGGAGGGAAGAGGGAGTGGGGTTGTGACCTGGCTGCATGGGTGGAGCAGCCAGGTCACAACCCCACTCCCTCTTCCCTCCCCATGGAAGGGAACTAACCAAGGCTAGTTATGGCAGTGCAGCCCAGGCTGGAGTGACCCCAGGAGGTGGGGGGGTCAGTGCCCACTGTCTCCCACCCCATATGGGGACCACAGCGTGTAGGAAGGCTGCACCTCTAGTGTGGCACCCCACCCTGCTCCCTCTCCCATCAGTGGCAGCAGCAGCAAAGCAAACTTATTGTGGTGAGTTCTATCCTGGGGAAGATCTTAGAAAAGTTTATTAAAGAGGCCATCCTTAATGGACTGGCCAACACCAACATTCTGAGGGATAGCCAGCACAGGTTTGTTGCAGGTAGGTCTTGCTTGACCAATCTCATTTCCTTGTATGACCAGGTGACCTATCATCTGGACAAGGGAGAAGAGGTTGATGTCATATGTCTTAACTTCAAAAAAAACCCCTTTGATTTGGTATCCCATGATCACCTCTTGGTGAAACTGGCCAATTGTGTCCTTGGGTCAACCGTGATCCGCTGGCTGGGAAATTGGCTCCGTGGTTGGACCCAGAGGGTAGTAATTGATGGCAGTCACTCGTCATGGTGTCCTGTGACCAGTGGGGTCCCCCAAGGCTCTGTCCTTGGACCCAT
>NW_017728886.1:231662949-231717521 GCF_001723895.1 Crocodylus porosus
GTCTGGAACAGCCTGCCATCGGAGGTGGTTCAAGCACCTACAGTGAACACCTTCAAGAGTAAATTGGATGCTTATCTTGCTGGGATCCTGTGACCCCAGCTGACTTCCTGCCCTTTGGGTAGGGGGCTGGACTCGATGATCTTCTGAGGTCCCTTCCAGCCCTAATGTCTATGAAATCTATGAGTGGAGGTGAAGCATTTGTCACCTGCTTGCAGCAGTGCTGGGCACTTGGGACACTCTACTGAGTGCCAGGGGCATAGGCAGTGGTGTGGGGAGGCAGTAGACCCCCACAGCCCTGTCTGGCCTGGCTCTGCAGCCCAGGTATGCAGTCTGGTTTGGCCCGGCCCTATGGCTTAGTGGCGTAGGCAGTGACTGGTCCAAGAAGCCCATCCCAAGCAGCCGGTGCTGCCACAAGCAGGTGACATGTGTCTCACCTCCACCTGGCATGATAGTTCACTCCACTGCCACCAGGAGAGGGAGGGGTGGGTTGGCAGCAACTGGTTGCATGGCTATGCCCCTGGGCTGCAGGGCTAGGCCAGACCTGGCTGCAGCAGTCCATTGCCTGCCTCCACCACTGCCCATGCCCCCGGCCTGCAGCAGTCTACCCCAAGTGCCTGGTGCTCCTGTGAACAGGCAGTGGATGACAGGTGTTTCATCTCCTGCTGCTGCAATAAGTTTGCTCCACCACCACTTCTACTGGGAGAAAGAGGGGTGCAGGGAGCTGTGCTGCAGTTGTAGCCAGCCTGCAAACCGTGACCCCCGTGTGGGACTGGAGGCAGGAGGTGGTAGGTGCTGACCCATATCCTCTGGGGTGGTCCAGCCTAGGCTGTGCTGCTGCCTTGCTGTGCTGCTGCAGTGGGAGGCAGCAGTGAGCTGGGTTCCATAAATAGCCTTGGCTCCTCCCTTCCTGCAGCCAAGCCACATTTCCCCCCCGGCTGGAGGGTCCTGGCCCAGGGTGCCTTGTCTATGCCCCCTCCCCTGCCTCCCACCTGCAATGAGGGGATTAAACCCTCCTTCCCCTCAGGCTTCTAGTGGTGTCTAACTGCCACGGCCCCAGGTGCATGCAGAGCCTATTGGTGCCCACACTGCACTCCAGAGCAGGGTTTCCCACCCCCACCCCTTTCTCAGCCAGCTAGTGCAGAGATGGTGCTCTGGCTAGGGAGGAGAGGCACTGGGCCAACCCTGCTTGGCTGGAACAGACAACCCAGCCCAGGGCTGCAGAGAATGCTGGGATGCTGGAGGACTCTGATTTAACTTAAACGAGGAAGAGGTCTGGGACAGAAGTTCCATAAACCGGTTTGACCTCAATCAGTTAAGTCTGATACTACATTCAACTAGATGCATCTCAAACCAGTTTTGGCCATTTTGAAACTGGTTTATGTGCACTGAACTTATGTTCTGTTACAGGTTTAAACCAGTTTCTGATCACTTAAACCAGTTTATGCATAAAGTCTGTCCCTAGCCCCGGGGTCCCTTCTAGTCCTATTCTCCATAGCTCTGAGCTCTGTATTTGTTTTGAAGTGTTATTAACAAGATTTGAAAAGCAAATCCTGGCATAATCTGTGCATCTGAATTAAGAAACCAACAGTGAGCCTTGGTCTGTCCTTCTCATGTTGTGATCTGGCCCCCTCCAGTTTAAAAGACGAATAGAAAGTTTGTTTTACTTTGATCTGCCTAGGACGGCTGTTGAAAACATTTTTGAAAACAGCATGTTAGCAAAACTTGTGAATTTTCTTGGTTTTTATCATGATGCTTCTGTTTTAATTCACCTCTAATTATTAAGTTTGCTCTAATATATTAGTGACTATCCAACTCGTGGATGGACTGGTATTGTATTGAGTGTCACTGTGTTTAGTGTTGGGGAAGGGATGGGTTTAGTAACATTTTAAGACAGAGCGGGGTCTGTTCATCTCTGCGGTTGGTTTTAATAGTATAGCTGCTGTTCTAGTCTGCGGGATTACAGCAGGGGCTTAAACCTAATGGTCTTTTTTATGCCTTGAGCCACCTAGGTTGCAGAATTCCTTTTTTCATCAGTTTTTCTGTTATGTACCAAAACTGGAGGGCTGACAGATTATAAAATATATTTTCTTTAAATATAATAAGGTTGTGCTTTTTGATGCTAGTAATAAATGTGTGTCTCCTTCCAAAGGATTTGCAAAAAGAATTTGAATGTTGTCAATTCCTTCCCTCTCTGCTTCAAGGTCTGGCAGATGAATGTGATTAAAAATAGGTCTGGCTAACAGCTTGAACCTCCAGGTGGCTGACTTTCCATGTAGGAAGACTTTCACCATAATTTATCTGCTATTATCTGTGAAAGACCTTCTTTGTACAATTGAGTGGGGAGGGTTGGGTTTAGCAGTGATCTGGTTCCACTCCTTTTTGCTAATAAATTACTATAGCTATTTTAAAAGCTGTGTTTAAAGCCCTATTAGGTCACCTATTGCTCAAGAATGGATTAGAGGATTGCTTTCCATTGTATATTTTCTAATATGAGCTTTTTTTCCTCATTCTCTGCTTCAGTCCAGTTTCAAAGCTAAAGTGAAGAGACCTCTTCTACTTTCCATTGAGATGCCTTTCTGACAGTTTGTAACTTGCTAGCTTTCACTTCAGTAAGTGATAAATACTCATTTATAGGATATATTGAACTTGCCCTATATCCAGCAAAATTTTCACTACTGTATATGCTTCCCACTGAGTATAACCCACTTGATTTTGTAGCTGTGGCTCACTTCTGAAAGTGCCTCCAGTAGCAAAGAAGATAAATGATAGTGTTAGAAGCTGAAACAGACAGGGTGATAAAATTTCGCAGACTAACTCCTGAACACTAAGTCAATAGAATTTGATTTCCTTTTATATCTGTTCCCTCCCCAAACCAAATTTCACTGCTGGAGTTTTAGTCGGGTAAGATTTCAGTCTTGAGTTCATGCCCCATAAGTCTAGGAAACCTAATTTTCAGGTAATATCAATGTAGTATCTATACTAATACCAGGTAAGGAGGTAGGGTACAACATACACTTGTATAGCTTTTTGACAAAAGCAGGGTATTGTTGCAACCGAAGTTTCACCTGATGCTTCCCTCTTTTCAGAAATGTAAAAGCAGTTCAAACAATACCTTCTCTGAAGCCTGTTTAAAGGACAAAATTTTGTCAAGTAAAATACAGAGTCTCCACCTGCGTGTAATTTCACTCTGCTTTTAAAATCCTCCTATAACAGCCCTTACAAAGACTGTTTTCCTTACCTCCATGAGAGCATAAAATATGTTGTGGGAAATTACAGTAGTTATCAAGGGTAATGTTTGACCCACATTCTTCATTACACTTCTGGAATGTGGTAAAGAATACTTACCTTGTCCTTTTTATGTATATTTTCATAATATATTACAATTTTCTCTGTGATTTCCCCTCCCCCCACCCATGAGATATTGAATGAAAATTCCTCTTGTTTCTTGAAGCATCGTGCCTTTGTTAAGGTGTCGTGTTCCTTCACTTCATTAAGCTTTATAAGAGTTTCTTGGTACTGAATGAAAAGAATTGTAGGTATTTTGGGAATCTATGAGTAGCTATTTCATAATAAAGGACTAATGAGGGGGGACTCGTATCATCCCCTCTTTCCCTCCTCCAGTAATTGGAGTTGCAAGAAATATGACTACTGAGAGCTCAGTGCTATATGTGTTTTGTTAAAACTTGAGTGTCTTTAAAAAAAAAAAAAAAAAAAAAATCAGATACAGATTTTGCAGGGGAAAGGGGACGGGGCAGAACAAGTAAAGGTCTGACTTTTTCAACAAAAAAAAAGAGAGAGAAGTAAAATAGCAATATTTAAAAAGGGAATTACCCGAGATTATTGCAGACATTAAAAATTTGATAATTTTATCAGCTCTTTAAAAAAAAAAAAACAAAGCACCTTTTGGGAATTCCACAGTATTCTTCAAGTTCATTTTGAAACTACTTATAGCATAAACTGATTCTCATTCAAATAATCCTGCTAGAGATGCCATTTTTTTTGTTTTAGAAAAAGCAGTCCTCTTGAATTCATGTTTGATTCCATAAAAGAATCTTGGTAATGTTGCAAATAGCCCTATAACTTTAATGTATTTCTTTTAGGAAGTGTTATTGTTAATGGGAGGTTGTACAGATAGAAAAAGTTGTATCAGCTCTTGTCTAGGAAAAAGTGTGCTGTTGGCAGGAGTCACTGCATACACTAGTAATACAGTTGATAGTCTAATCTAAAAGTTTATCTTCACTTACCATAGTTTATCTTCACATACCAAATTATTATACCATAGGTTACTTTTTGTTTTATTACTGTGCTTCAGAATATTGATTTATAAATTGGGAGGGCCTATTGCACTTTATTTTACTGATATTTAATTTTTAAATACAGGTTCCCTTAGCTATGGATTCAGTTTTTATTTAATCCATGTAAGGTATTTGTTAGACATGACTGCTTGGGTTGTTTAACAAGCATAGGCAGCAACAGTGTTTACCCTGTCCTTCCTTGAATATGTACCCAGATACTACTTCTGGTTTGCTTTTTAAAAAAAACCTCAGTTATCTGGCAGCTGTGTATGAGTGTATATAGCTATATTCTAACCAACTGAAACATTTGTATGGATTCAACATTTATGTTTACATACTTTATGGAACTAAAATTCTTCCTTTTTTCAGTGGGATTTCTAAAAAACAAGATGCAACTTAGAAAAAGTGGTCCTTGTCTTTAAAAGGCAAAGAACTTTGTGTACTCATATGTGCTTCTAAGGCACTAAGGAATTGCTCGTCAAGAATGGCGGGGCGTGGGCAGGGATGAAGTGCCACCACCCACCACCTCCCAAGAGTGGGGCGGGGAGGAAGCTTGCTCCGCCATCCCCTCCATTCCCCTCCATCAGGACTCCGAGCTGCTTCCACCTCCAGCTCTGCTGGCCTTGCGCCTCCCCCTCCCCCTCCCCGCCCTGCTATTCAGGGGTGGTAGAGCACTGCCATGATGGTGGGGACATGGTGGGGGGGGTGAGGCCAGAGGTGCTGGCCTCGCCCCCCAACTCCATCCTCACCGCCATGGTGGCACTCTGCACTCTGGTTGTTTTACTAACCAATCAGAGTGCTTCAGTAGTGTTACGGACAGATGGACTAAGCCCTTTATTATATATGAATTATATACTGTGCAATATAGACTTTACTATCAGATTATTTGTTTGATTTGGTTTACAGCTAGTGTCACATTTTATATGGAATTAGTACAGGTGGATACTCTTTCTATGTATTTAGTAAATATAATTCTGATTGTAAAGTCTGCATTATGAGCATTTATACTTTTGTTGTATGTTTTCTTCCAGAGGTATACATGAAAATGTATACCTCTGGAAGGAAAGATGCAACAAAAGTATAAATATTAAAAAAATCTGTGGAGGCGTGTGTGCTTAGTAGAAAGCTGTTGAAGCTTGCTAGTTCCAGATCAAAAAAAACTTGTGTATTTCTGATAATTGAAAAACAAATTAAAAATAAGTGATCTTTATTTAATTTAATTGTACCTTTCAAGAGGACATAGGATTAATCGTCTGGGATATGGGTATTTTTTCTAGTATGTTGTTTGAATTTCACGAGTGCTTATTGAACTGTGGATAAAATGTTACTTCCTGTTGTCCTAGATTTTTTTTTTCTGATTTCAGTATAGCAAAATTATTTTATCTATTACTATTAGTAGTAGTTACAGGGGTGTAGGTTGTAGCCATGTTGGTCTAAGGACATAGGCAGAACCTTGTTTGCCTATTAGTAGTAGGAGTATTTTATCTGTTTTAATAGAAGTGAATGATGCATGCAGAGCTCCACACATGGAGCAGCTCTTACACTAGTTCTGCAAATCTTTATTCTGTATATCACAGTGCAGCAGGTTAACTGATTATGTGATTTCTGTTTAAGGAAAAATATCTTTTTTAGGCGTTTCAAAGAGTTAGGAAAGGAAGGAACGCAGTAACCTTTCCTGTTAGGTTTTAAGGCAGTCAGACCCTGAAATGCCTGGCCTGCAACTTGAGAACAAAAAGCCTGTTGTAAATTCTGAGAGCCTTGGAATGTACTCCCACCCTACAAATGTCAGAGTAGAATTTGTTTTGGAAGTTACTAAGATCATCATCACCTCATTTGAGGAAGGAAATCCCCTTCCTCAAATCCCCTGCCCCACCATCAAAGCATAGTCTAATCATAGTCTAATTTTAAGAAAATGCTCAGGGTGTTCACATTTTCAAACTACCTTTCTGTATCTGCCGCCTCATTTTTAATTAATGAAGTGTACAGAAAATTAACTTAGGGTTGTCTCTGACGTCCAACATATTAGATATTCTGCACCCTATGGGTGTGACAACGAGGCCTGATTTTTAATGATTTGTATTTGATATAAAACTCCTCAGCAGTTGGTTCACAACACATGCCACTGAGAACCTTTCTGTCTTCACTGGCATCCTGCTTGTTATGGAGTAAAGTTCAAGATTTCAGTCCAAGATTTCAGCCCTTCACAGAACAGGCTCAACTTAACATGAGTGACCAGGGTGCCATGTCGCTGATCTCTCCTACATGCTGAAAATGGTAAAATTGCAAGGTGAAACACCCTCATGTTAGAAAATGGTGTCTACAGCCAAGTTGGGCATATGCCGGGGGGAGGATCTGTGGGTCTGACCTGACCTGTAGATAGGCCCCACGCCATGGCCATGAGCTTGTGCTATGCCCCGTGTGAGTCTGCCTTCTTTGGTATGTTTCGGGTTGACATTATTATTATTTTAAAATAGTAAAATATTAGGCATTCTTTTTCCAAGTATATCATAATCTTACTAGAGACTGAGTTGTTTTGTGTTGTGGGAGTGCCTGCAGGTTCCGATTAACACGATGGCCCTTTGATGGTATACAAAATGTGTAATAAGAAATAGTTCTTAACTTGGGGTTTGCAAACTAAATAGAACAGAGAGATTAGACATAGTGTGAGGAGGAGAGGATACAGCAGAGAAGATGAAAGTTGGGAGTTAATTTTTTTGTGCTTAAGTGACTTGCCCAAGCTTGCACTGAAAATCAAGGACACAACTGGGAACTTGAACTCACTTCCCAGTCCAGGTCCTTAATTGTTGCTACATAATCCATCACAGTGGTGTTCAGGGCTGGAATGGATGCAATATTTCTATCAGATCTTTAAGAGAAATATATCTACCTATCTAGCTTTTTGTAGTTAATACGTTTGCACTGGATAATTGTAAAATTTATTCTAAAACTGATGGGTGACATACACCTGTGCACACCCCCTAAATGTGTACCCCCTGGGCATGGTGGTGCACCCCCTACAAAAAGGTGCTGCTGACAGTGTTGGCAGCACCTGCAGGCGGTCGCTGCTCACCACCCCACTGCCAACACTACCAGCAGCATCTGGAGGTGGTTGCTGACCCCTGGTTGGTGCTCGCCACTCTTGCCCCCTCCCCCCCCACTGCCGCCACACTCTTGCCACCGCTGCCATGCATCCACTGCTGCCGTGCCCCCACCCACCCACTGGGAGCACATGTTGTTCATGAAAACTGATACCTTTTTTGTTTGTTCATCTCTGAATTCATTGGGTAGCCATTAGGTCAGGAGGGGTATCTAACTCATTTGTACCTACAGGCCAGATGAGTTGTATGGGGCTGGTCCATGGGCCAGATTAACTCCCCAAAACTCTTTCCCCTCCCTCTCCTCCAGAATGTGTGACCTGGTGCAAAGTGGCCAAAACTGAACTGCACTGCATGTGGTGCCCATCCCAGCACTGCATGTGGTGCCTGCTCCGGGTAGCCTGGGACGTGTGCTGCACACGGTGCCTGTGAGCACTGAATATAGTGTGGGTCCTGGACCAGGTAGAACAGTGGCAGTGTGCATCCCAGAGCATGTACCACCTGTGGTGCAGTCCCTCTGAGGCAGCCCCTGTGTGCCACATTGCTGCTGCTCCAGCCAAACTGTGCCGCATGTTGTGCCTGTTCTGTCTGCTCCAGGATTCATGCCACATGCAGCATGGGTCCCAGACTGGCTGGAGTGGCTGCTGGGTCAGGTATACTGGGGGGTGGATCTGTGGGCCCGACCTGGCCTGCAGACAGGCCCCATGCCGGGGGCTTGTGCTATTTCCTGGGCAAGTCTGATCAGACTAAGGGACAGCATAGGTGGCCAGATAGAGATCCTCAGGCCTTATGTCTGACACCTCTGCCTAAGGTAATATACTTGGGCACGGGCATTTCTAGCACTGCCTGGATAGAACTAAAAATTATTCTTTTCAGCTTGCATAATCCTACAGAACAGGATTATGAACAAGAATGACAAGTGCCCATTGGAGTACCTCTGTGAAAGGATCGGAAAAGTAAATGATCAGCAAGCACCGCCCAATTCTCTTTCCTACTAATTACATTTTCATTAATTTTCAGGGGATCTGGCCATCCCTAGTTGAATGAGTAGGATTGAGCCCTGAAACCTTGAGCTGCCCAATATTTAGGGGTTCAGTAAATGTTTGTTACAGTTGTGTTGCCAAAAATGTGTCCATCAGTAGTTGTCTTTGGTATTTCACACTCCCTTACCCTCTGCAACAACATGCATATATTAAAAGAAGCAGGGGAGAGAGGGATTTTGGCAACCTAGAATGGTCAGCAAGCAACTTGGTGTTAGGTTTTGTGAATTTTCTAACAGATTCCCCATGAGGCTATAAGGATGGAGAAGGAAAATGTCTCCCATTCTCTCTCATCTGCACTGGATGCATGAACTGCATCAATGGGCATGGGGTAGGCTGGCAAATTCTCTAGAAGCAAAGATTGAAATGTTTTCATAAGGAAGGCCCAGTGTTCTGTTTTAGTTTAGGCTTAAGTGTGCCTGACTTTAAAAGTAGCATTTATCCAACATTGTGCACCTATTGCTTCTGGACGTAGTTTTTAAAGACCAATATGCCTTCGCACTTCACTTAGTAGATTAGATAGCATGTTACATCAGTTAGGCTCCCTGGTGACTTAGCTGCTGCTGTTTCTGTGGATCTTTCACAAAGAGAATCATTAAAGAATTTGGAAAATGTGATTGAAAGCTATTGTCAAAGAAAGGTGAGAGGAGCTCTAGCATATCAAAAATAATACATGATATTCTTGAGGGACAGTGAAACAGAATCTTAGGCCATGCTGTTGTAAAGCTAAAGCTTTATGTGGCCATAAATGTTTACCTCTGCTCTTTGAAATAAGATTGCTTTTACTCTCCCCTTGGAGTGACTGGCCTTGGACTTAATTCTTTAGTATCTTGGACAGGATTTTTGATTTACTTGGGGACATCACCTGGTCCGATCCAAATTTACTGTCCTTTGCTTTCAGGAGAGTTAAGACTGATGCCATATTTGTGAATCATCATTACATGTGAAAACAGATTCAATAAACAATATTGTGCTTACAAAGTAAAATATCTAACTAGCTAAGGAATATCAGAATTTGAGATTTTCTGAGCCACCTCAGTTCAGTCCTCTTGCATATGCATATGCATAATGACTTTTTAAATCTGATGGCATGTCAGCCTTGATTTGGGAATTTTCTCACTTTCAGGGATTTTTCATAATATTCCACTATGTTGGAGGTACATTGTCATTTAACTCCACTGGTTAAAACTGGCTGGTTCTTTGACCTCTCTCAATTATTCTTTCCCAGTTAACTACAGTATATTCTGGTTTTTGTTTGTTTGTTTTAAAGAGACTTGCAACTTGCCCACATTTTGGAGGGAAAGAAGGGCAGAAGATTCTCTAATTTTAATTCCACAGATCCTCTGTGTTTAGTGCTGATGGTCCACAATTAAAGACAGTGCTAGTTTGTTCACATACAATGCAGTGACTTCCCACAGTCAATATTTTGAAATTTGTAAGAACATGTGTGTTTCTTGTCTTGTTGCTGCTGGTCTTGCATAGATGGTTCTATGCTGTGTTAGCACAACAAGGTTCAGGTGGCTTGCAATAGTGAGGGCCTTTAGGTGTTAGAAAAACACTGAGTGGACAGCATCCTAGTGGAATTCTGGTAGTTAACTTAATAGTGAGGAAACTACGTTTTATTCATTTGCATTCATGGAGATCGATAAAAGAATTCTATCCAATTATCCCCTACTCAGTTATTATCTGCATCATTATTACTTTTGCTAATGTCCTCTGCTCTGTCATTCTTTCTTCATTCTTAGCAAAAATTTTGTACCCAAAATGGTAAAAATAAATAAAAAGTAAAAATAAATAAATAAAACAACAACAACAAAACTCAAACAACTGGTGGTGTACTCTGTTACTGGCCTACTGGCAAGCTGGCTCCACCTCATATCTTAAAATGGATAGAACAAATGTAATAGCTTCCTACATTTTAATGTTTCTAAATTATATACAATCTCTCTGTATCTGTTAAACACTCAGATTATTGTCAGGAAAGAATAATGTGAGAAGAGAATAACAATCAAGAAGTTCTCCTTATGTTTGGGCGAAGTTAATCATGGTCTGTAGGTGGAAGAACAAGCAAAGCATACAATTATTGGAAACTTTGAATGCTTAACAATGCAAACATATTTTACGGAGCTAGCCTTAGATCAATTCCTTTGTTATCCTGTAATTGATATGTACATAATGCTCTTACCAAAGAGGATTCCATATATTTATGGCCCATGCGGGATTGTACAGGTAGTAACAGCTCTAAAATAATAAGCAGTAAAATCAATTGTAGTGGATTCCTGTAATACAGATTGGGTTTGACTGTTCTGACCACCAATAAACTTCATTGGTTTCTCATTTCACATATGGGAGATTTCTGATACAAGTAGCGTTCCACAATTTCAAGAGGTTGTCTAACTCATATTTACAGATCAAACTTATTGCCTTTATTGACTTTGAAATGAGGCAAGATTTCCATAGAAAAGAGAGGCAGATTTTGAATGATTGATTGACTGGTTTGTGGTTCATTGCATGAGAGAAATGGGTTGTTTTAAATTTAATCCTTAGTAAATTACACTTCATGCTCTCTGTCTATTAAAAATAGTAAAGTTGCTTACAGTCCCTGGGGGTTGCATAATATTACATCCTTTTCTAGTTAGTGTAAATCGAAATAGCTTTGCATGTGTGAATTTTGATATAGTTAAACTACAACATAGTCTTTATAATACCCCTGTTCCTGTCTTTGCTCACCTTTGACCTACCTTTATTTTATTTAAAACAGTATGTAAAGAATGTTATTTCAGGTGACCACATTTTGACCTTCCTAAAATGATTTGTTTGGAACATTCCTTAGCATGCACAAAGTAGTATTTGAAAAGGATTTGATGTATGATGGCCATTCATTATTGGGGGACAATGGCTTTAGCAATTTAAAATGACCATGTCATTACAGATAAACAGAGATTGGTTAGTGTGACCATCAATTACCCAAGTACAAGTCTGCATTCTGAAGTTTTTTTTAGTACAGCTTATGTCATCACTGGAAAACTGAGATTTATTTTTCAGTTCTGTAGATGTACTAGTGAAACAGTAATTGCTCCCGGTCAGAAATCAGAAACTTGGCTAAACCTGTTACGTGTGTAACCAGGGATGGATACTGGGGGGAAGGGGGGAGGGTGGGGTACAGTGGTGGAGTTGGACCTCCTCCCTGTCCCTGTCCTCTTGATTCCTGGTCCATCCAAAGTTTAAAACAGTTATATTTAGGCAGCAGTAAAGTAGTCACTTTACTTCTTTATAATCTGTCTGCTTCCTTCTAAATTCTTCATTCCACAAGTGTTAACAACCCTCTCAGCTTTTTAATGGTATGGTTTCCTTAAGCTATTTTTTCTTCTTCAGTTCTGTTGTCTGTTAGCTCCTTCTGGTAACGTAACTCCTATTTCACAGCCCTGCAGTCTATTTTTAACTCCAACTGATAACATTAACTCAGGTATGGAAATAACTTTCAATGAAGCATTGGATGCATTTAACTCAGATGACTACTGAAGAAACAACATATTTTGATTATTTTTTGCCTAGTTTTTAAATATAAAATGTGTGATATAGCAAAATAATGTGCAGTCCAATAAAGTTACTTGTTTTTGCTTTGATCTTAAACTAAGTAATATTAGCTAAGGCCCCTAGCACATAAGAAGAAACTGGAAGCTTTACTAACCTGGAGCAAAAATATGTAGTGTATTATGTGCTACGATGCACCACATTATCTGCACCCCCTTCTTCAAAATCCTAGACCTGCCCATGTGTACATCTATCTTATTTAAATCCTTGTTCAGAACCTTTGGAATATAAAGCTTTCATTTGAGTCAGCATAATTATTTTGGCCTAGGGGCTACACAGGAAGTTTGAGCCATTGCAGGTCATGTCAGACCCTTTCCCCTCCTTCCCCCCCCACCCCACACACACACTTCAACAACTTACCTAAACTCCCTGTGTGGGATGGGGCTGTGGATGGGTGGGGAGCAGCGTTTGGTGGCTGAGGCTGGGACCACGGGGCTGGGTTGTGAGGCAGTGACAGGCCAGGGCAATGATCCACTCCCAGCATGCCCCTGCTGTGTTGGTGGGGGAGGATGGCTGCCTAAGTGGCTCCGGGAGCCAGCTGGAAGGGGAGGGAGGAAGGGGAGGGGCAGGGGCCACATGCAGCAGAGCTGGACCAGGTAGTATGGTCTGCAGCTACTCCTGTGGCACTCTGCATGGGGCTAAGCCTCACCCGCTCCCCCCAGGTTAGCCTGCACCATGCCTGTGCCCACTGGGCCAGCCCCAGCCAGCAGTTTACTAGGGGGGCTGCTCCTGGTCTGGCTGCCAGGCGGGTGGAGTGGGTGGAGAGCAGCTGGGAGTTGGAGCCGGAGCCCTTAACACTAGGGCAAAAGCTGCCTTGCTGAAGCTTCCTCTGTGGTTGGAATGGCGCAGCAGGAGCCGGACGAGGACCCGCTGTTGGAGGTGAGGGGAGCTGATCTGCATCTAGGTGGCTGCAGCTGCATTGGGTGCAGCCCTGCCAGAAGTCGTGCGCTGACCTGGCATGGGAAGAAACATGGTGCTGGCTGCCCCAGGCAGGGCTTGGTCCCATGCAGAGCGGCACGGGGGCAGCTGTGGATGGGATCCAACCAAATGTCAGGCACCTTGCACAGGCTGGATCCATTCACTTGGTGTGCTGGATCCAGCCTGCAGGCTGTATTTTGCCCCTCTGGCATAATCTAACTTTGAACCTTGATTCTTTTGCTTTAAAATTTAATGGAATAAATATTCAGTGGGCAAGGAGACCGTTCCAGTGTGTCAGTCATGAGACACAATCAGGGCAGGTACTTTCCTTCTGTAATATTATGAAATACTTTTTAAAGATTTCATAGATTTCATAGACATTAGGGCTGGAAGGGACCTCGGGAGATCAAGTCCAGCCCCGCGCCCAAAGGGCAGGAAGTCAGCTGGGGTCATAGGATCCCAGCAAGATAAGCATCCAATTTGCTCTTGAAGGTGTTCAATGTAGGTGCTTGAACCACCTCCGCTGGCAGGCTGTTCCAGACCTTGGGGGCTCGGACAGTAAAGAAATTCTTCCTTATGTCCAGCCTGAAACGGTCTTGCAGGAGTTTGTGACCGTTCAACCTCGTCATCCCTTGGGGCGCTCTGGTGAACAGACGTTCACCCAGATCATCAAGTCCGACCCCCTGCCAAGGCAGGAAAGAGTACTGGGGTCAAATGACCCCAGCAAGGTGACTGTCAAGCCTTGTCTTAAAGCCCCTCAGGGTAGGAGCCAGGACCACTTCGCTTGGAAGTTGGTTCCAGATCCTAGCCGCCCTGACAGTGAAGTCGCGCCTCCTGATGTCTAATCTGAATTTACCCTCTGCCAGCTTGTGACTTATTTCTAGTCACTCCTGGTAGTGATTGCGGGAACAGGGACTCCCCCAATGCCTGCTGGTCCCCTCTGACTAGTTTGTAACAGGCCACTAGATCCCCCCCCCTCAGCCTTCTCTTGTGGAGGCTGAACAGGTTCAGGTTCTAGTAGACTGATTATTTCCACTGAGTTCTTATGACTGCAAAACTGATTAAAGGCAAAAATTTCATCTGTACAGAGATTAAAAGTCTTCTTGTGAAATGTCTAATAAGGATGCTGTGTTGTACTTATAAGTCGTCATGATAAAGCTGAGCTCGTTCTCTGTTCAGTGTGTTCTGTGTACAGTGAAGGTATTTAGTTATTAGCTAAAAAGGATCTGGTTTAGGGCACAAACCTTTTCAATACTGTTGGATAGAATAGGAAATTATGGAAGGTTTAGCAACATATCTAAAAAAAGCTCACACAATGCATGCACTCCTTAATGAGCCCCACCTTCATTGCTTCTATTATTTAAGTTAAAAAAAACATTTTGGCTAGAAATTGGATTGCATATAAAATGATATTTGCTAGTCACCACCTATTTTAGCATAAGGAGAGACGCAAACAGCAAAAATAGACCCTTTGCTGTCCACGTTCATTGGTCCCATGAAAATTATGATTGTATTCATAAACACTTCTGTCTTCCTTACATGCTTAATGATACACTGCCAAAAAGGTCTCATCTCAGAAAGTTATTGTTTAGCAACATAGATATTAAATACTCAAGAGAGAATTTGGATTTTCTAGGCAGTAGAGCATTTTTTATCATTCTGATTGGTGATGTTTGTCTGTACAAGCTCAGTGCCAGATGACCAAGGGCCTGTATGGCTGACTAGATCAGTGAAAGATATTTATACTTCTGATCATGCTGATATGCTGCTATTGAAAAGAAAGCATGCTATGTTGGGGGTTCTTTTATTTTGTTTGTGTATATATATATTTTTTACCTTCATGGTCTGTATCCCATATACTGATCAAATAGTTGGCTGGTGACCAGTATGCAATTACTGGACCAGTCTTTCACAAGACTTCAGCATAAGTTTCTCTATATGCCTTTTAGATTGATTTGTTTTAGATATGAAATTATAACTAATATTAGAAAATACATTTAATCCCTGACCAGAATCTGTTGTTCACAAGTGTTTTGGGATTAACGTATGGACAGGGAGGAAAATGTGGGGGTAATACTAGTATTGCTAGGGCTTTACTGTAATTGGATCATCTTATTTCTCTGTACCAATATTGTATAGTTGAAACTGAAAGCTGCTGATAGCAGTAAAATGTATATTTGTTTTATAATGCTTTCTGCTGAATGGTAAATTTTCTGTAGTGTAAGCAGCTCTAGGAGCATCAAAACTAGATTTTTCACAAGTCTTTTAGCTGAGTTGTTAATGTTTTTTTTCATTTTAAGAGCCTAATACCAGCCATACCGAGTAGGAGTTTTGTTGTTGCTTTTTCTGATTGTTCTGTAGGACTGTGCTCTAGCTCTGCTTTCTGGAAAGTTTTGTATACATTGCTCTTAAGTGTACTGGCAAGTAGAATATGTTTTAGATCTTTTCCTGATCCCACATGTAGCATGGCAGGACAACCAGTTAGGATTGGGAATCAGATCCCATTGAACCCTTTGAACGAATGACTCTCAACAGTCTACAATTCCAGACCTTGTTAAAAGCCAACACAACCCCTAGGGCAAGGAATGTGGCAACCATTTTGGTTCTTGCATGAGCACCCTGTTTCTTGAACTGCCACACCTTTATAGGTGACAGGAAAGATCTCATTTGTTTTTCTGATATGCTATATTGGATGAAGGGAAGGGGTGGAAAATGAAGGCTGAATGAGACTGAGTGAAACAGTCAATACCTCAAAGCCTATGCTGAAGCTGTACAACAGTCCAAGAAACTCTGGTCAGCCTCCATTTGAAGCTACCCAGTCCTGTCCAAGGAACTATCCTTAATCGGGTGCCTGCAACCAGGCACAGGACCAAGCACCAATGGCAGCTGTGAACAGTGCTCATTCTACTTCACTGAAAAGGTGCAAGGTCTTGAACTGGGCTTGGGCCCAAGGTATCTAAAATACTGCCTCAAGTTCGGAGCTGAAGACTGGGATCAAGAGGAGTTCTGGTACAACAGCACTGGTCATTGTCTGAGCAGGAGGCAGCTCTTTTCTCGGATAGTTCAAGACTGTGGACTGAAGGCCACAGTACACACTGTACTGTGTACATGTGAAATTCAAGGTGTCTTTTTCTTTTGGCTTCAACTTATCTGACACAAAAGCAAAACAATCTGTAAATGGTAACCTGACCTTCTCCCAGTACTAAAGAACCCTGCAAAATAGACACCCCACTACATTGACTCCTTTGTCTGAGGAGAAGAGAGAACAGACACATGTAGGTTGTGCTGCTTCATATACCCTGTTGCTGAATGCAGCATAACAATCCATGTACATTTATACGGTGCCTTGTAACATCTTTTGTTTAAGCTGCTGTGGAATCCATCTTTGTTGGAGGGCAGCTGGTTGGGTCCTGTGCTACATTGGGGGTTAGCTGCCAAAAGTAGGTTAATGTGGGTCTGATTTCTTATCATAAGGTATCAGGCCTCCTTTAACAAAATGCCTGTTCTTAACTCTGGCATACTCCCAACACGAGTCCCATGATTTGCTCATACACTCATACATGCTTGGTCTCAACCAGTTTAAAGCAAAAGTGCTTTTATTTTGCTCAGTGGTATGGGTAAGGGTAAGTAGCTGTTTTTTCCAGGAAGGAACTATGACTAGAAAAGACTTGTACATTGCAGAGCCAGGGGATGCTTATATTTTAAGAAAATGTGTCAGCAAAGATCAGTTTGTCAAAATAAAAGGAATAATAACCTATTTTCCTTGATCTGGAACATGACAGTCTTAATCCCAGAGTTATTAAACATCAGCCAGGTGGTATGAAGATTTTAATGTTGCATAGTGGTGTTTCAAGTTAAAAGCTTCGATTTCATGCACAACTAAATTCCCAAACTGTATTCCAAGTTATCTTTTTAGAGTTTCATTTTGAAACCAGGACGAACAGGCCACCTCTCGGAATGTGAATCTTCCGAACTCTTCGCAAATGCATGTATGAATCTGAATCATTATGGACCTAAGCAGT
The DNA here is from genome assembly GCF_001723895.1 of Crocodylus porosus. Classification (NCBI taxonomy): domain Eukaryota; kingdom Metazoa; phylum Chordata; order Crocodylia; family Crocodylidae; genus Crocodylus; species Crocodylus porosus. Next base: position 231,679,914 of record NW_017728886.1, read on the forward strand.
TGGCAATAAACTGTTCATTTGAACAATTGTACATATAAATTAATGTTTTAAAAATGTCTTCTGTTTTTGAACATTGAACTCCAAGGGTTGATGTGTCAGCCTTAATATAAACAAGAACTACTGTTTTCCTATTTTGCACTAAGTGTGCAAAGGACACACAAAAAGAAGAGATTCCTTTAAAACTTCATCATGTATTTTTCAGAGAAGCAGTAAAGGAAGTTCAGCATTTAGATAGAACGTTATTTGGCTATAAAGCAGCAATTACAGACAGTTTACATACTAAACACTATTTACTGTTAAACCATTTCTCTAACAGACTAGAAATGCAATTGTACATAATCTCTCCATTTTGCTCCCTCACTGCTTTGTAGCGTCATGACATCCCGTTTCAGGAAGACCTAGACCTCCAGCCAATGTGGTCTAGTATAGTAAACATGAACATGAATTGGACTCGAATACTACTGCCAGCTCTCGTTCAACCCATCTGGTGAATTTGGGCCAGTTCAATTATTTAAGCCAAGTTAGAGATTTAAGATGAAGCTAGTCATGTCTGGCAAAGGAGCATTTTCAGCCATGCAGCGTCTGTGAGAAAGGGATGGCCTGCTTTAAAAGTGTATGGAGTGAAAGATAACACTGCTTTTCCAGCTGTGCTGCTCAGTGTTGTCCCCTTAAATAAGTAATGTAAATAATACAAATGAAGTTGACCAAATTCCTAGGCAATGTGACGTGTTGATACCTTGCTGTGAAGGTAAGTCGAATGCTTAAGGAGCTGGGAAAACAACTTATGTTACCTCAGTCATGTGTACTTGCATTTGATGTAGTCTGTAGTTTACTTGATTTTTCGTATGGGAAATCACTGCAACTTACTTTCTAATTTCAAACTGGTTAATTTCGAAAGTAGAACAGCAGTTGTGAATGAGAGGAAACTTTCTATATTGTGGCAAAAAATGCCATCTTGCAAAATGTTTTGATCTGGTATTTTGTAAATATTTGTCTATTGGAAAGTAGCATTTCTTCCCAGGAACACACATTGATAAAGTCTGCATTATGTCCATCCTCTTGCTGTCACACAGTGCATGGAGTAACACAAAGAGCCACAAGTAGAAAATGCAGCCTTGAAGAAATATGATGCCCCTTGTGTAGATTTGAATGGACAGCATTCTTTAGCCAGCTGTTCCCAGCTGAAATTGATTTTCATTTGTACTTTCTTTGTCTGAATTATAGCTGTAATACGGAGATAAGGACTATCATTCTTGTTTTCTTTTCATCTCTACACTGACAAGAACATGCAAAATTGGATCTATTCAATTTCTTAAGTCCAGAACTACTATATATTGGTTAGCAGAAGCTTTTGAATGGCCTCAGTAGTAAACATCTGGAAAAATTTCATCAGCTTTTCTAATGACAAGTGTGACTATATTGTAATGTGTAACTTTAAACAAATGTGGAAAAAGAACTGTTTGTCCTTATCTAACAGGCAGTCACTCGCTTCCTGGTAACATCCTTTGAGCATCCCACTGTCATCTTTCTGCATTTGTAGAGAGATACTGCTGATCTGCTGAGCATTACTAAGTGTCAGTCTCTCACCAGTTGCTTTCTTAGCATAACAGGTGGCTCCTGTTGCATTGGATTCCATTGGAAACTGAGTATATGCACCCTCTTTCCTATTGCTTTGCAGATATGTTGGAAGCCAGAATGGTATTCATAGGAGATTCCAAGCTGGGAAGAGTATTACAATTTAAGAACATTTTACTCTCTCTTATAAAATAAACTTAGGGAAATAATTTCCTGCCAGAAATGGGCTCCTATACACATGCAGGGAGGCGGCTCTGGCACGCTGTAGTTACAGTGCGTTAGAGCAGACTCGATTAATTAATTGAGTCTGCTGGAGCATGGCAATTACTGTGCTCCACCAGTCTCCAGTGTCACATGTATTAGCATCCCCACACTGAAAAATGGCTGTGGGGAGCTTTAAACTAAACCTTGTTCAACGAGCTTTAGTTCAAAGCACCCTGCTGCCAGGGAATGCTGATGCATGTGATGCCCTGGGCGCTTTAATTAGCACAGCTCTCAGAGCTCCACTAATTAAAGTGCCCCTCTCCCCCCCATCCTCCTGGAGCAAGTCTTTAAACACCCAATGATATTTAGTGGAGTCTAAGCAGATGGGACTGCTGACAGATTTTTGTGGGTCTTGCTTGACTACTTCGTTATCAAGGTACTACAGGTTGTTCTCAGCTGCATCATTCTTGAATTTCCATTGCTTATGACTGTCATTTTTCACAGGGGTCATACCATTTTTCCCTTGTAAGCTAATTTTAACAGGATGTGACAGAAGCTTGTTAAGTCTTTTAGTTGCATAACCTTCTGTGTTTGAGCCATGAACCAGTAATCTGTGCATTGAGACTGTCACACTTTCTCTCTATTGGAGTGCAGTGGAAGCAGATGCATGTAATGGATGGAGGACAGAAAATTGCTGCTAGGAGTGGAATCAGGATATTTATCTTGCTGAAGGGATGGTGCTTTGCTTTTCAGTTTACTCCACAAGTGCAAGCTCTGGAAGCATTGACTTGAACTTCAAATTATCCTGATAGGCCATTTCATTTTATAAACCAAGGGCTGCTCTTTATTCTAAAATCCAGAAGAGATAAATATTTATCATATAAGTTGAATATAACAGACATTTTTATTTTATGAAGAATAAACTGTTTTGATAATGGTGGCTTATCAAATGCTACCATGCAGTTCATTTCAAAATGTTTAATTTGTTTTGGATCCTGCATATTTATAAAGCGGGAGAATCTGTGTGTCTTTTTGAAAAGGTCCAAGCCATTCAGATGAACACTACTTTCAGATTATACTTTACTTGATCTATTTGCATTGTGCTCTAGAAATTATTCAGTCTTAATTTGAGATGTATTGTGTTTTTTTTCTTTTTTGTGTTAAGTGCAATATGGCAATGATTCTGTAGTCTTTGTTTTGCAGGGCAGGGTGTTAATGGAAATTGCTACAGTCATCTGTCACAACTGTTGGATGGATAAATAAATGTCCATATCCACATAGCAATCAATTGTAAAGTTACTCAAAAAATCCCATCAGAAGTATTACATCTACACACTACATCTTGCAGATTCCTAATCTGGAACAAGTTACTGACTTCACTGTTTTGGGAATGCTTAGCAAAAGAGATTTTTAAGAAAATAGTTTGTGGCAGTCTTCTAATATAGGGATGAACAATTATTTTAGGTTGAGGGCCGCTTAAAAAGTTTTGGTGAGCAGTTGAGGGCCACATGGGTAGCTCTGTCCCATGACAATTGCCCCGCCCCCTGGTTGCCATCTTGGGACCTGAAGTCCCACCCTCTAACCTCTGACCTTTGACACTGGAAGTCCTTCCCCTTCCCCCCCAGAAATACTCCTTTCCTGGGGGTTGCCATCTTAGAACCAGAAGAAAACCAAATCATATGCTAAAAGTCACCTACTATAACCTGTTCTAGCGTATTTTAATTGTATTACAAAAAGTATTTTGTCATGATTTGTGCTTGTGTGGTGTGTATATAGAGGTGCTGGCACAAGTGGAAAATAAACTCTTAGTTTTATATATGGTGGGGGATGTGGTGGGGGGTGTGGGCGTTTGTGAGGGCGTGTTGCTGTGTGTGGGGAGGCATAGGGTATGTAGGGGGTTGTGTATATGTGGGGGGTTGTGGGGTGTGAGGGAGGGTTGGGGGTGTGGGGATCCTCCCCCCACTCCCCTCCCATGGTGCAGCAATGGGCAGGGTTGCTCAGGCCTCTGGCCAGTGCTGCACATCACAGTGAGGGGCAGAGCCTCCACCAGGCTGGCTGTATCACCTGTGCTCCCTGCCACTCACGGCTAGTCCAGTCAGAAGTTAGGGTTGAATGGCCCAATTGCACTGAATTTCCCTTGTTACAAGAGGTTGAACCATAAGTCCAACCAGACAAAGACCAGGCTGTAAGAGAGCCTGATCTAACTCTGTTACAAGTATTTTTGTGTTTCTGTCTATTAAACAGTTTAAATCCTTGATATCAGAGATGGTGAAACCTTTGTTGTTCATTCCATTTGAAAAAGTTAAATGACCCCATTACTGAAGCAACAGCAGCAGGATACAAAAAAGCTTTCTAGTGCATTCACCATGTCTTTTGTTGTCTCTCTGAAATGTTATGAGGTAAGTTTCTAGTTGACATTTATTTAGGGATAATATTGCAGTACGTGACAGTTGCTTTGGATAAAAGGACAGTAAAAAATCACAAGAGAACCTGTTCTTTCTTTAATTTACCTTGCTTGACTCTCTAATAACCTGCCAGATGTATGAAGCAGATCTAAAGGAGATAGAAAAGGTATAAATACTCAAAATACCATGAGTGCTTTTTTTTTTTTTTTAATGTGGCAAGATGATCCCTAATTTTTGCCAGTGATATGGATAGGAAACCTTGCAGCTATTAAGAGACTCCTTCTGCAGCACTTACTTTTTAAGCACTACTGATATGAGTATTTCAATTGAATATTGAAGATGTCAGAGTTGTAGCACCATTATTTCCTTGAGAAATTCTCATTGTTTTAACTTACCAGTTTTAATAAGTGTATTTTTAGTAAGTGTATTTCCCCAGGAAATGCTGCAGCTTTAACCTAGGAAGCAATGTTTTTGTTTGTTTTTTTTTTTTATTGTAGATTATTGTCAATAGCAATGCTTTTGTAGGGAAGATTTAGCCCTTTGTTAGATGTGTGCAGATCTGTTACCTTGGAACCATCATAGCTGAAACCGTGCTGGTGTAATTTGACCTTGTAGTTGTAGCCGTGCGTTTCTGTGCATTCTCTGCTGATAGAAAAAATCTTGTTGCTGTTGCTGTGTTTTGGGCACTGGCGCATGTTCAGGCCTCCAACCAGAATCTAATGTTGCCTGGTGGTCAGATCTGCCTGCAGTGTTCTGTAGGCTTTGTAGTACCTCCTGCTTCCCACCCTCCACACCTTTTGGTGTTCAAATACTGCAGTGAATTTGGGGACCTCCTTTTAAACTGGAGGGGCTCCTTTAGGTGGTTTCCCTTTCGGCACAGTACTCGGGGCTCCTTGGCCCCTTGGGTCTGTAGCCCCCCCCCCCCAGTCATCTCTAGGGTATACCTCCCCCTCAGCCTGGTTCACAAGCTGTGTCCTTAGCTGGCTGTCCTGCCACCTACGTGCCTTCAAAGCACACTTAGTCACCCCTTACTTCCAGGAAGTCCTCCTCCGAGGCTGCCAGAGACAGTTCTGCAACAAGTTTCAAAAAGCTCTCATCTCGCCTGTGTCCCAGACCTGGCTCAGGTGTATAGAGCCCTGGGCTCCACCTCCTGTTCATATGACCAAAGCTCCCTAACTGACTTCAGCACTCTCTAATTAGCCTGGCAGCCGTGCCACAGCCACCGCTTAAGTAGATGGCTGGAGTTCCACACCTATTCCTCTTCCTGCTTGCTCCAGGTAAGTGGCTGTCAGCTGCTTATTCCCTTGGAGCTATAACACCCAGCTTCTCTCTGCTGCCTCTCTCTTCATGGCTGACACCAGTCCAGCTGTCAGCAGTCTTGCAGGTGCATAATGCTGCCTTCACTCTTTAAAGCAGTGGTCTCCAAAGTGGAGTGCACAAGATGATCCACTGGGGTGCGGGAAGAAAATTTTAGAAATTATATTTATATTTATATAAATATACATATTTTGGGGGTGCGTGCTCAAAAAATTTTTACTGATAGGGGTGCGCAATCAAAAGAGTTTGGAGGCCACTGCCTTAAAGTAACAGGGGCTAGAAATTCCTTGTTACAGGTACGGACAAACATACTTGTAAGGGCTTCAAAAGGGAACAGTTGTTGCTCCAGAATATGAGGCAGCTGTTTCACTACAACTGTAAATGTGCATGAGCACAATACAAGTATAGCAAAACCACCCTGATTTTGGCCCCTACTTTATCCAGGGTCAAAGTTGGAGCAATTTTGCTACACTTCTATCACTATAGATTCTTATGAACTTGATGCTCACAGTGTATCAGCTGCTAGGGTCCAGAGCAGCAGCAGCTCCTCTTCCCCTTTTGAAACTGGTACGTGTATATGTTTGTCTATCCCAGGTGTGCTCAATCTCTAGCCCACAGGCCAAATACAACCTGCAGAGCTGTAGATGTCTGGCCCGCGGGGCTCTCCAAAGATTGGGAAATTTGGTGGCAGCAGAGAGGTAGCAATAAATATGGCCACCTTCCCCCACTGCCAATTCCCAAACCCTATGCTGCAGGTTGGGGCCAGGTCACACCCCCTTGCTCCCACCTCCACAGCTGGATGAAGCTGGGTCACACCCCTCCCCCCAGGCTGGATGGAGCTGGGCCATGCCCCTTTTCCCCTGTGGAACCGGCTTAGTTCCTTTCTCCCTTCTCTCCCACCATGGGACCAGGTTAGAGCCAGGATGCCCCTTGCCTCCTTCCAGATGGCTGAATGGGGCCCTGCCAAATCAGGGCCACCGGATGGATCCAGCCCACAGATGACCTAGGCACTTCCCATCTGGCCCACCAGCCAAAATGGTTGAGCATCACTAGTGTATGCCATTTGTTACCAAGTCAGGTGTATTTTTTTTAATTGTCACTTTTTTCCAATATAAGTGTTCCTTAAAAAAAAATCCTTTGGCTATTTTCTATTTTAAATTCATGTAATATTTTAAGAGAGACAGTATCTTGCTACTATGGCCAATGTATATATGTAGTTTTGAGGCTTCTGGTTTTACAGGCCTTACATTATGTTGTTTGGTTTGTGTCCATTTTCCAGTAACAATTCAAGACTAGATTCCTTATGCTAGCACCTTGCCTTCCGCTTCGTAACTAAACTCCTCAAGCCAGTGGAAGGTCATGAGGTCGCTGCTGAACAATTGGTGGTCATGGCATTTGCGTTGGCTGCAAGTTAGCTTTTGATAGCAGGCCATAGAAACATGTTCCTCGAAGTGGAGACCTTATCTGATGAAGGTGTTTTTAGATTTAACAGATTTCTAGGGTCAGTGGGGACCTTTTAGTTCATCGAGTCCACCCCCACACTGTAAAGAATTTCTTCCTGATGTCCAATCTAAATCTACTCTCCTTCAGTTTATGGCCATTGTTTCTAGTAACCCCAAGGGGTGCCCTGGTAAACAGTATTCCCTATTCCCTGCTGACCCCCACCCCACCCAATGAGTTTCTAGACAGCCACGAAATCACCTCTCAGCCTTCTGTTGCAGAGGCTGAAGAGATTCAGGTCTGTCAATCTGTGTTCATAGGATTTTAGCTGTAAGCCCTCAACCATACGAGTAGCTCTCCTCTGAACCTTTTGCAGTCCTATGTTACTCTGCACTGCCTTCTTGCTCTCTCTGTACTTGAAGAAAGGCTTTTTGTTACCCCTTTTTGTTTAAAAATAGAGCAGTTGATTTAGGTTGGAAGTATAGCACATTCCTTTTTGCCCTTCTGGTAGTGAATTTAGTTATTTTGTGTGTAATGCAATCTCTAGCTGTTGCTTCTCTGCAATGCAAAGAATTGCCTAAAAGGCAATACATAAAATGTGCAAAGTGAATACTGTGGGCAAGAAGACAATACGTTGATTCAGACATAGTTCCTTCTAATGTGTGTTCACATTCTGCTTACAAAGAATGTTGAGAGCCCACAGCAGTTAGGACAGATAGCTTTGATAGGCAGCCAAATTTCTAACAGCGATCTTGCCCAGATTTGTAGAATATCAGAATATTTGTAGAATATATATATAAGAGTGAGGGAGTGGGGAAAGGGAGACGAAAGAATGATTTTAAAAGTAGTTACAAAAGTCTTCCTTAAGCTTAATACTTATCCATTTTTGTGCTGAATTGTAAGTAGCACTTTTGCAGTAATATGGACAAAGCTTAACAAAGAGATTTCCTTGCTGGCAGAAAGTTGCTAAAAATAACTTGCTGAGGATAAAGAGCCTACCCAGGTCAATAATGCTGTGAAATCCTCAGTGTGTAACAGCTCCAGGAGGCTTTTAGGCATGTGGGCTTTCAAAAGCTGTAGTCCATTGATCAATTACTTGATTGGCTGTGCAGAGTCCACAGAGCTTGTCTCAGCACAGCCAGTACTTTATGCACAGAGTTTGCAGACAATTTATAGTTGGATATATAACTAGTGAATTATTCATCCCTTTCAGGAAATGGCTACTTTGAATAGGCACCCAACCTTCGGAAAGTAGGCTTCTCTAACTTTTGTTAAGAGGGACTGAATAAAATTAAGCATTTTGGAGTGCTTTATTATTTACACAAATTTACAGCTGTTGAAAGTGCTGTCAGTAGGCTGTTGTTTACCCTGGCTAACATTTCTTAGTCCGTGTCTTATCATACAAGTATATAAAATACAGTATAGCCATCACTAGTTTTCTTTAATTCAGGAAATGAAGTGGCTTCTCTGGGAAATAAGCAGACATTGCCATTCTTAGTAATCTTAAAATTAAATTCCAAACTATAATTGGCCATGCTTCACAAAATTTAGTTTTAATATGCCACTTCACAATCTCTGCATATAATGCTAATTAAAACGTTATCTAAATTTGACAGCCATATTGGGGAAGTGCTTTTCTAAGGTCCAAATTTTGTAGACCTACATACACACAGCTCTTTTTGACATAGGTAGGAATTGTGTTGCATAGATCAAATTTGTCCTTTTTTAAAACACCTCTCTCAAATTAGATTACCTTTGTTTGATTCTTTCTCCCTATTTGTAGGAGCAGACATACATTTAATAGTTTTCCCTAAGAGTAGGAATAGAAAAAACATGTGTTGGACTTCCTAGATCCAAAGGCTGGTTATAATGGGTATTTCAGCCTTTTTGTGACTAGAGGAAGGAACAAGACCCATTAATTATCAGGAACAGAAGAATTACCTGTTGTTGGAATAGTTGAGGGGTTTTTTTTCTTGCTTCCAATTGCATTTGTGGCCAATGGCTTACTCATTCTTCACTGTTTTATAGCTTTTCTGAGAGGAATTACAATTTTTAGTTTAAATTTCTCATAAGCAGTTGTCCTTCTCATTGCCAGCCATGTCCCAGGGCAACATTTATCTTTGAGGAAAATATCGCTTCCAGTCTTTGAGGAAATAATCCCCTTCTGAGGTGTTAACAGTGGGCATATCTACACGTGCACTAATGTGCCGGGGTTACTGTGCATTAAGTACCTATAATAGCAGGTACTAACTAAATGTGTAGTAACCTGCACTACTGCACATGCCTTTTAAGTGATGCTAATGTGCTGGAGACTGATTCTACTGTGCGTGAGCACAATAGCATGACTTTTGCCATGACATGCTAATGCACAATGGAATTGGTCTACTGCGCATTTAGTATTGCGTAGATGTGCCCAGTGACCGATTATTGCAGGCTCTGTGTGCAGGATGCATTCCAAGGCCAATCTAGAGAGGATAACCATGACTGAAAAAGGTGTTGGGTAGAATGACAGTAATTGCTTCACAGTTAAATGGCACCTTCCTCCCTTTCTCCATGAACAGAGTGATGCCAAAGATGCACCACATCAAATGAAAGATCAGTTCTGCATACATACCGGCCTCCAGCCAGCAGCTACGCCTGTGATTCCACTCTGCTTGTTCTTATCAGAAGGCCCTATGCTAAAGCTTCCAAGGAAAACCAGTCCTATCTGTCAAGTTTGCACAGTAGAAAGGAGTGAAGTGGCTACAGTAGTTCTTATATTAGATAGTAGCAGGAAATAAAGGAGAGAGCTTATTCAGGTTCCAATCTAATTGAAGGAGAGAGAACACTGATTTAGTGACATCATAGATCACTTTTCCTTCATAGGTAATGCATGTTTTCTGGTTCTGATTTTCCAGTTCAGCCTGACCCAAGACAAAAATTTAACTTCTGTCCAGATAGCAGTTTCTCAGTTCTACACAGGCTGCCTAAAAATGTGACAGCAAACACCAAGACTTACATGGCAGAAACGCAGCCAAGCAAAGTGTATTATTGACCTCCAGAGTCATTCAGGGAAATGAGAAAGGTTTGAAGAGACAGTCTCAGTAAAAATTAAGGATTCATAAACATAAATGTAAATACATTTTAATAGAAAATGTTATATTGAAATACAGATGAGATGTAAAGGACCAAACAGTACAGGTAAGGCATATCAAGCAAATTAATATTGGTAAAATGTGCATTTATCTAAAGAAATAACAATTTTATTAATACAGGAAACCCTCGCTATTTGCGGGTTCAGCATTCGCAGTTTCAAATATTCGCAAATGCCGAACCCGCATTTTAAATACACTATGCACTTACAGGAACTCCTTGGGAGCTTTGTGCTTGCTGCTGCTGCTGGGCTCCTGCTGCCATGCTCCTGCCATTGCCACCGGAGCCATGCCCCACCCCCACCCACCGAGGGCACTGTGTTCACAAACGCAGTGCCTTATTCAAGGCTTCTGCCATTCGTGGGGATACAAGAACGTATCCCCCATGAATGGCGGGGGTTGCCTGTATTTGAATAATTTAAGATTAATTTCTTTAGTCCTAAAATCTTCAGATGTCTCTAACAGCTGGCCAGCATTTTAGAAAAATGACTTCTTACCTAGGTCTCAAATTAAGTTTTAAAAGAGGAACTTACCTTGGTTAATCTGTACATGGGCTGTTCAGGAAGAAGCCATAGTTCAAGGCTGAAGAGTAAAGACTCTGAGGTGAACCTGGATTTTAATACTCTATTGCCTGGCTCAATTTCAGAAAGCTTACTAAACAAAGCCAAAAGTTTTTTTTTTAATGTTCCTAATAAGTTTTACTTTATTTAATACCCATAGGTCTAGTTTTATCTTCTGTTAGATTATAACTTGTCTTAAATCAGATCTAACTGGCATAAAACCACTAAATGTACTCTTAAGTCACCTTTAGCCTACTTCTTTTGACCTGTCTTTCTTGAACTTTTTAAAACTCTCCTCGCCTCAGACATTTCCACACCTTTTAATTTCCTTTTCTCCTCTTCTGTTATCTGGACTTTGGTCAAGCAAACGCTATACCATAATTCCATGGTGATCTTGGAGCCTACTCCAGTCTACAGCACTGGTTTTCACCCTTTTTTTAAATTTGCGGATGCCTAAAAAATTTTAAATGGAAGAGCAGACCCCTTTGGAAATCTATTGTGTATATATAGCAAACGTAAGTAGTTAATTACTGACAAATTGTTTTGTTAAAATAAAAATAATATCAGCAGTAATACAATTCTGTGAACTCACCATTTTATTGGTAGTTCTGATGAGATAATTGAGCTTGCTTCTTGGCAGAAAGCACATTAAAGTTTGTCAGGATACATGATGGTTTTGGTCTTGGATCTCCTTCAACGTCCAATATGTTTCAGGATTTTGTTTTTATTGCTACTGAGGCTGAAAACCCACTTTTACATAAGTATGTGGTAGTGAACAGCATCAAGACTTTAATGGCCTTATCTGTCAGATCAGTGCAGTCTTTTTTCTTTTTTTTTTTTTCAACCAGAATTGGACAAGAGATTCTTCCTGAATTCAAGTTTTAGTCCCCTGTCACTGCATAACTCAAGTAACTGCTCTTCTTCTTTAGCTGTTAGACAGGACCTAGAGTAGTAGTCAGCTACAAAGGGTTGTGTGTCCACTCATTTTCGCTGCAAATTTCAGGAAAGTACTGGCAAAACTGAGATTTTGAGTGCCAGATATTGTTCCTCAATTTCATTATTCACATCACTCACTGTCCCGTATCAACTCATTTTCAGCCAAAAAGCTGTGAAGGGTTTTGAATGTGTCAGATGTGGTTTTTCTCTTACTTAAGAAACCCGGAGTTGAACCATCTTGATGAAAGCTACCAGGTACAATCTCTTGCATACACAGGCAACCATTCACCCAGAGATTCCCCCATATTGCTACATCAAACCCTCATGCTTTTACATGTGTTACATGTGCTGTGAAGATGAAAATTTGGGGCACAGACTGAGCTAGTCCTTATACCCCACCAGACTTTTGCTGGTGGCCTCCCAACAGGGACCTTACTTTCCAGTATAAATCTGTACAGTTCTTATTGTTCCAAATAAAGCTTTCCATAAATGGCTCAAGACTCTGCCAATTTTCCCAATGGAAATTTCATCCAAACTGGTATGTGCTCTCTGTCTGTCATACACCCGTTCCAGTTTGTAGATTGATATTGCTGGGTGAGCAGAGAGGCTGTGGGGCTACAGTGTCGCTGGGTCCCACAGCAGGATGACATGGGGCTTCCCAGCCATGTTCTGCCTGCTCGCGCTGGACTGCCTGCTACTGGTGCTTGGGTTGCCTCTGGCTGCCGGGGAAGTTGGAGCAGCAGCAGCACCAACAATGCTTCTTCTATGGGCAGGGCTTCCATCTTTACAGCCACCTATTGCAGATCCCCTTGATGTGCTCTACAGACCCCCAGGGGCTTGTGAACCATGAGTTGAAAATCACTGGTCTGCAGTGGTGTTTCTCAACCTTTTAAGTAGCAAGAACCCCCTAACTTCTGAAAACTTTACTAAAGTACCCCAACACTCAATTTTCCAGGGGATTTTATATTTAAAGACTGTGTGCCATGTGTTGGAAGAAGGGCTGTGTGTATAAGGCCATGATATGACAGACATCTGATCTGGTGTGGGTAGGGTTGCCCCCTTTTACACCAGGGGTGTACAACTCAAGTAAGAACCTAAAGGTGATGTTGGCCAAAGGTAAAGGTGATGCTGGCCAAAGCTAGGAGGGCTGAACCCAGTGCTGCGCAAAGCATGACACGCCAAATTGTTACTGAGGAATTTAAAGTGCTGCACACTGCGTGGCCCACCAAATTTTTTGCCATAGTTTTGAGAGGAAGAGAGGGCAAGAGAGAAAGTGTTGGGGTACCCATGTACCCCCTGCCCATGTCTCCATATCCCCAGGGGTACACGTACCACAGGTTGCGAAACTATGATCTACAGTATTCTTCAGGCAGAACTATCCTAACAACTTCACTTGTTGTAGGCTTATTGTATGAGTCCATTTGCTATTTGAATTTGGAAACGGTAATGAAGCATGCTGTTTCTCCTGTGTGTGTGTTAGGAACTGGGTTGCAAAGTGATCTCCTACATGATCTCTTCTGTTTGCTTTCCCAACTTTTCTGTTCCCCTGAACATGGTAGAGGGAAAGCACCAAGGCTGCCATTTTTCTTTATGGCTGAAGATTCTCAGCTCCATTTAAAAACTTTGGACTCCATTGTCCCTGACTTGCAGAGGAGGATATTCCGCTGCTGTAAATATCAATCCTTCATGCAATACCAGACAAGTTCAAGACAGGTCCTTGAACCAAACAAACACTCCTCATGATTATTGTAGTAATGATTTCCTAAGTCTAGATTGTAGGACTGTTGACAATTTGGGGTCGGAGATGTCATGCCTCATTCTAAGCAGTTGATGAGTTGTTCGTATATGGCTGTTAGTCTGGTTATTTAAACAATTCTAAGTGTGTATTAATTGTCCATCTTTAACTGATGCCTAGTTTTGGGCAAAAATCTGTGGGGCTGAAACATTTAGAAGATAAGACAGGAAGCTCATGTTACCTCCTCTTGATGTTTTCCTTTAAAAAAAAAAAAAAACATTTTTCCCACTTTAGAGGCACTTTGCTATAAAAATCCTGTTATAATAGATCTAAGGCTCTTGGCATGATGCAGACATGCCAAGGGCCTTAGATCTATTATATGCTTGCCTGAAATTCTCCTTTCTTTGAGTAATAAGATAGACAGATTTGTTCAACCCTAGAGACAAACTAATAATCTAGATGAGATAACCATAGACATTCTAAGATTTACCCTCGTTAATTAAGGAAAATTGTATTTGCCCTGACAGAATTTTTCTTCAACCTATAACTAATACACACTGAAATTTAGGAAAATAAAATTGAATAAATTTAGCTGTGGAATTTTTTTTCATGATTAGTAAGCAACTTGAGGGCTGGGAGATTTTTCTCCCGCAGTGCACAGCAAGTCCAGTTCTGCAAATAGGTTGAAGGACTGCAATACCCTTTGACAAACTAATATCAATATATTCAGTGTTTACAATGACCACTAAGATGTAGTCAGTGTCTAGTAATTAGTAAAAATATTCAGCTATATTGGGTTTTATTTACCTTTTTCCTTATTGTTGTTAACAGATGTAACTGATAAGATTTTGGTAGTTTATATGTGGGTTTTTAGTTATCTCCAAAAATATATATTTTTAATTTAAATAGTTTCATATTAGCAGAGCCTGGAAAATTGATTCTGGGTTCTTAGCAGGGGGTTATTTTCTTGAAATCCACAAAATGGAAAAGAATCAATACAGGGCTATGAGACTGGTGGATTTTTGCAGTGTTCCCCCTACAATTGATTACAGCTGCTTTTGTAAGGTTTTAAAAAGAACAATCTGTATTAAAAACATCATTCTTTGGTATGAGCTTGAACAGTCCCAAATAGGTTTCCATGGGGCTGCCCTACAATTTGACCACTTCAAGGGATTGTAGTAATCGTAAGTGGGCCAGGGCAGTGAGGCAGAGGAAAGGCTATTAGGTGAGGAGTTATTGGCATGCATGCCAAAGAGGTTACCCTGGCAGCTTTATTCAGCCACATTCTCCAGAGTAGGAAGGAAAATATAAGTGTTTAGTTCTCCTGAATTATATGAAGGGGGTCATTAAAGCTTAAGGAGGGTAGGAAATGTGGAAAAACTGGTGCACATTTGATTCAAAGCATTAGGGGATGAAAGGTATGTGCATTTCCAAACTATATATATAGAAAATTGCCACACCCCTCACTGGTCTCAAATGGGTGTCTTGTTGATATAAAGATATGTTAACATCTTCATTTAGCACTTTAAAAGGGATTAAATTACTGTCTAGGTCGTGCCTGTGCCTTCAATTTAACCTGTCTGCACATGGACTGATGTACATTTTAAAAACTGATTAGCATTTCTGAGCTGTGACAAAGATTTGCATGGTGAGTTTTGTTCTATTTTTGGGTGAAGTTGATCAGTGCTTTTTGGAAAATGTGCAGAAAATTGCTATGCTAATTGAGGTAAATCAATCTGTGACGCATATTGTTGTCTGGGTGGCTGGCAGCTGATGGAGCCTGGCATGAAACTTGCCTTTTAAAAATTCAAGCTAGAGTAACGCTTTTTGAAAACTGAATCACATATTTAGATTATCTAAAGTAGTTTCCTTGTTTTAGTTTCTTAAAAGCTGACTGTTCATGTTCCTCATTGAAAAATAAACTTTTTCTCAACCCTGATAGATGCCTTTGTATGAAAGTGCTGCAAGGGTTTTGAATGTTTAATTCTAAGATTATTGGGGAAACAATATTTAAATCTTTGTTTTTACATTGGAAGCTATAATAGTTCTCTTGACTACAAAGCAGGCTTGGACTTTTCAAGATGAGAGAGACAAAATTTCAGGTTTAATACTCAAGTGTAGGCTCTGCATGGGATCAGAATAATTTCTGTAAGTTCCAAAGTTACTAGTAGAATGAAAAAATCTGCAACCACAGATCTACCACCAGAAAAAAAAGAAGTGATTTATTTCAATGAATAAATCAAATAGTGTTATCCTTGTACCAGTCACGGGTAATTTTATTGTTTTGGGATGAATTAAGTAATGATTTGGTTAGAAAGGTCCACTGACCTATGGACAAAATCAAGCCTAGCTGTCTTGAACAAAACATGAATATCTATGCAGCTCTTTCCCCACCTGCGCCCCCCGGCTCCTCGAAGGTGGCGGAGCACCCTATGACAGTGGGGATAGAGCCTTCCATCTCAGCCATCGTGGCGGTGCTCTGCACTCTCATTGGTTGTTTCACTAACCAATCAGAGTGCTCCAAGAGCATTATGGATAAGCAGACAGAAGGATTAAGCCCTTTATCAGAATTTTTGTTTAATTGTGTGATTAAACCTGAAGCTTTTCCTAGAGAATCCCTGCTTGCTCCTCTTCATTGAGGTTGAGAAGCACTTGGAGGGACATGCTAATGACAGACAAGCCCAGAGGAATGGGAACTTCTCCTGTAAATTCCATGTAACTGAATATGTCCATGGAGACCTCCTGAACCTTCTGTAACACAAGCTTATACACATTTGCAGGGCCTCAGCCCAGTTTGTAGGTGTGTAAAACTGTCTTACACATGCAAGTACCAGGTTAGGTGCAGAGACCAGGCAGAATATTCTGTAGCTGTTCAAATTCTCCAGACATTAGGCAGCTCCCCGGATTTCAGCAATACTTAGAAAAGAACCTATGGAACAACTGTCATGAAGCCATGAAAGCAGGAGATACTGGAAATGGAACAACTGTCTCCATTAGAAGATTTTCTGGTTGGAGTCGCAATGCTGATAGATTCTATTGTTGGGAAATGTGCAGACAAATAGAAAAACTTCTCTCTAACCCCAACCCTACCTTTCTAATGGGAAGATCCTGTAGCATGGCACACATCTTTGGCATGTTAGTTTTAGAATAAGGGGTCATGCTAATCAGGCGAGATATTGTCTGTTTGTCTTTAGCAGATGCACAAGAAATCAAACTGGCTTGATACAAGCTAAGTTGAGGGACAATAGCTTTAACTTACCTCAGACTGGCCAGAGTGATTAGAGAGGACCAACTCTGTGCTCAGTGCAGATTTAATTCTGCCTCCAAAGTAGGCCAAAGCCTTGCCATTGGAAGTGGGGTCATTGCAGCTGTGGGCTGGGGCTAGGGGCCATGCTGTGCTGCACTCTGGGCAGGCTGCAGCTGCACTGGGAAGGCGCTACAGGGGGGCTATAGTGAAATTTGGAGTGGCAGCAGTCCTCCCCTGGCCACCCTCCCAGCGCTGCCGCTGCCCCCTCCAAGCACAGCATTGCAGCCTGCCCAGCACAGATCTAGGGGCACGTGCTCCCTCCCCCCCTCCCCCCGGTGCCCTCCCAGATGAGCAGCAGTCAGAGCCACCCCCATTTCTTCCCCATGCCCCCCAGACAGGCTGCAGCTCTGTCCCGCGCCTGCCTCACCCCGGCTAGGCAGCGCCTATCCTAGCTCCCCTCCACTCCCTCCCTCACCATGGGGGGTGTTGATCTGTCCCCCCCCCACACCTCTTCCCTCGCCCTTCACCATAACAGACTTGCCAACTGCATGCAGCTATATTGGAAATTAGATCAGTATTGGCCGGTATGTCTCCTTAAATATTGGCTATTGGTATGGGCCATTTTAATGAGTTTTGCCGTAATCAAATGTACATCTACCACTGTTGTGGGTTTATTTGTTTCTTTGAATACAAAGAAGGGTACCAGTTTACTAAGTGTCTTGTGATTCTTCACGGAGGATTTAGAGAGATGATCCAATCCTTATAGTTCTGGCAGGCTGATGCATCTTTAAAGATCTTTCCCTTATCATCTGCAGTGCAACCAGTTTTCAGTAATTTTGTTTATTTTGAGTTGTGATTTATTTTCTCAGACCTTGTGTTTCTTTATATACAGTAAAAGATTTGGGGCTGGAAGCTATAGTTTTGTGCAGTGTCAGGAAGTTCTACAATTAGTACAAGGAGCATAATAATTTTTCTGGCATGTACTCTAGACATTTTAGTAACTCTACTATAGCCAAACAAGGCTTCAGTCCCAACACTTACAAATAGCAAAATTCCAATTCTAGTACTTATGCACATACAAATGCTGACTTACTGTTTGACACGTACATAAGAAGAGAGATAAATATTCTCCAGTGTTTTTAAGGACCTTTTTAAATAAGGTGGTTAGTTTGTTTCATCCTGTTGGAAAACTGAGAGGCAGTCTAATAAATACAGTACAAGCAGCTTCTCTCACAAGAAAATGTTTCATGTGTTGTCCAAAGATAAGTAATCAGCACTGAAAAATCAAGAAAGCTTACAGAATACTTAAGTTGTTATGCATTGATTAGGTAAGACTGGTGGATAGTATCTACAGCAAATATTCTTTAGCAGTCCCTTGCAGTTGAGGATGATTATCTTCTATGATTTGTTTTATCTGGGGGTGCGAAGATGCCTCATGAGGTCGGTCTGGGATTGACAGACTCTGCTGCAGCTCAGGAACAGATTTCCTTGCAGGGTGGGTAGCTCAGGTTTCTTGATTTGGTCTGTGACATGCTGTTTCTGGCACTCTCACTTTTCCATCTGTTGTCACTGTAAGCTTTCGAAGTACTGAGCTACTTGCAGCAAACTCTTCCTCCATTTGGGCCAGTCCTGGGTGATAGTCCCCCATGAGTTGATGTTGATGCTGCATTTTTTTCAAGTTGGCCTTAAGGATGTCCTTGAAGTATTTTCTCTGCCCTTCTATTGAGTGTATACCTTGCGTGAGCTCAGAGAATAAAATGTGGTTCAGGAGTCTGGAGTTGGATATCCAGATGGTGTGGGTGGCCGAATGAAGTTGATGTTGGGTGATCAGCTTATGGTGTTTGCTTGCAATAGGCCACTGGCATTGGCACATCTATCTTCCCACTAGATTTAAAGGATATTCTGCAGGCAGCATTGATGGTACTTCTCCAATGGCTTGAGGTGTTTCCTCTACGTTGTACATGTCTCAGCTCCGGACAGTAAAGAGGGAATCATGACTGCTTGATAAACCATGAGCTTTGTTTTGGATCTCATATTGTGATCTTTGAACACTTGTTTTGTCAGGCGTCCCAAAGTTGCACTTGTACATTTGAGGTGATTTCGGATATGTTCGTTGATGTCAGCCTTCCGTGAGAGATGGCTTCTGAGGCACGGGAAATACTCAGTGTTCTCTAGAGTTTCACTGTGAAGCTGAATTACTGGAGGTGGGGATTGCTCATGAAGAGCTTGTTGATGGAGGACCTTAGTCTTCTGAATATTAAGTGTCAGTCCCATTTTCTTGTATGCCTCAGTAAAGATGTTGATGATTTCCTGAAAGTCCACCTTGAAGAGCAAGGAGATGGTTACACATGAGCACATGCTACATCATCATCAGTATACTGGAGCTCAATTGATTGAGGTTGGGATAGTCTTGGCTTTGGCTCAGAGTCAGCTGAGATTAAACAGTTTACTATCCATTCAGTAGTTTAGCTCCTCTCCAGCTGGAAGCTTGTTGGTGGTCATATGTAGCATCACGGTGAGGAATATTGAGAAGAGTGCTGGAACAATGATGCAGCCTTGCTTAACTCTTGTCTTAACCTCAAAGGGATCTGTGACGCATCCGTTACTGAGAACCACTGCTTGCATACCATCATGAAGCAGATGAAGAATAGTGATAGAATTTTGGTGGGCATCTGCACTTCAGAAGGATCCTCCGCAGTGCTTCTCAGTTGACAGTCAAAGGCTTTTGTGAGGTTAAAGAAGGCCATGTACAGAGGTTTATGTTGTTCCTAGCACTTTTTATGCTGCTGGCAAGCTGTGAAAATCATGTCAGTTGTGCCTCTTGATGCCCTGAACCCACACGGAAATTCTGGGAGGACCTCTTCAGCAAGTGGTAGGAGACAGTTCAGGAGGGTTCTTGCTGTGATCTTTCCTGTGGTGGATAGCAAGGCAATCCCTCTGTAACTTCAGTCTCCTTTCTTGAAGGTTGCCATATTCATGCCATGCCTGAGGTCATCTGGGATTTCCTCCTCATTCCAAATCCTTAAGATGAGAGGGGAGCTGTGTTGTGAGCTCCTTTCCTGTCTGCTTGAAGATTTCTGCAAGGATTCCATCCACTCCAGATGCCTTGTTGTTCTTCATTGGCCTGATGGCTTTCCTCAGCTTATCCAGCCCTCAGGTTGGAGGGATTCTGAGATCATCTCTGACTGGGTGTTGCAGGGTGGAGTTAAGATCTCTGTCATCAACAACAGTGCCTCTATTGAGAAGGTCTTCAAAATGCTCCTTTCAATGGGCACTGATGGCTCCCCTGTCCTTGATCAGGTCTCCTCTATCCTTAGGTCTCAAGGGGGTTGGTCCCCAAGTGCTTGGGCCCTAAATCGCTTTGGCATTGAAAAAACTGCACATTGTGGATGTTAGTGAGATGTTCAATCTCCTTCACCTCGTCTTCCCACAATCTATTCTTCATGTAGTGGGTCCTCCTTTGGACCTCTGCCTTGGCTTGTTGGAGGCTCAATTTCTTTTGCTTGGAGTTGATGTCATTCTGTCAAGCCCAAAAGGCCTTGCATTTGCAGGCAATCAGCTCTTCAGTCTCTTGGTCATTCTCATCAAACCGCTCCTGATGTTTCCTGGCAGAGAAACTAAACGTCTGTTCACAGGTGCTGATGACATTCTCCCATGGTTGTTGATTCATATTCTCTGGTTTTTCAATGAAGCACTGATGGAAGAGGTCTCACTTGATTGGGTCTTTGAGTCCGTCAATGTTGCTATTTCATCAGCATTGCTTCTGCTGCAGTCATCACTTAGTATCCAGTCTAAGTGACATAGCTGAGCAGATGAACCAGTGGTCAGTCCAGCAGTCGTTTGCTCCTAGCATTGCTTGGGTGGGAATCTTTGCAATTCCAGGCATGAGCAATGGCATGGTCAATAAGTGGGGAATGTGGCACAGGGGACATCGTGGTAGGGGTCTACTACAGACCTTCTAACCAGAAACAAGCTAGACCAGGAATTCACCAGGGAGCTGGCTGAGGCTGCACACTCATGGTGCATGGTTGTCATGGGAGACTTTAACTACCTGGACATCTCATGGGAAGGGTACTCAGTCAAATCCGATGGGTTGCAAAGCTTCCTCATGTGCGTGGACGTGCTCTACCTGACTCAAGAAGTCTATGGGCTGACAAGAGGTAAAGCATTGCTGGACCTGTTACTGGCTAAAGGGGATGAGCTGGTCAGTGACCTAAGAATCGATGGAAAGCTGGGTGATAGTGACCAAGAGCTGATCAACTTTACTATCCGTCACAAAGCTGGCAAGTCAGTCAGCAATGCAGAAGTCCTTGACTTTAGGAAAGCTGTCTTCAACAAGCTCAGGAGGCTCGTTGTTGAGGCCCTAAGGGATCAGGACTCAACAGGAAGAGGAAACTGGGCTGGGCAGGTTTATTATAGTGGTGATCTGTACTCACCATATCACAGAACTACCAAAATCTTTTGTGGCTTTTCAGGCAGGAAAGATTTGCTATCTGCTGTCCCCATAACATCCTGGTGGTGCTTCAACTTCTTGGTCCATGACTACTTATTTGTCAGCACTACCCTTGTTTATTTTGCAGCTAACCTTCCCTGAAGGTCATTTGTCTATTTGCCACCTGTGGACGTGCTGGGTAGCAGTACAGCTCTGCTGCCAGCTACAGCAAATATTACTCAGGGGTACAGTAAGAGCAGCTGCTGTATAATGTGGTAGATTTAATAGAAACATAGAAAATTAAGGTTGGAAGGGACCTGAGGAAGTCAACTAGTTCAGCCCCCCTGCTCAAAGCAGGACCAGCCTCAACTATATCATCTCAGCCAAGGCTTTGTCTAGCCAGTTCTTAAATCTTAAAGGATAGAGATTCCTTAACCCCCCTGGGTAACCTGTTCCAGTGCTTTACTACCCTCCCAGTGAGAGAGCTTTTCCTAATATCTAACCTAAACTTCCCTTGTTGCAATTTGAGCCCATTGCTCCTTGTTTTTTCATATCTCACCACTGAGAACAGTTTAGTTCCATTCTCTTTGGAACCACCATTCAGGTAGTTGAAGGCTGCTATTAAATCCCCTCTGTCTTCTCTTCTGCAGATTAAATAAGCCCAGTTCCCTCAACCTCTCCTCAAGTCATGTGCCCAATCCCCCTAACCATTTTTGTTGCCATCTACTGGAGTCTTCCCAATTTGTCTACATCATTTTAGTAGCCTCTGTGTGTGTGTGTGTGTGTGTGTGTGTGTGTGTGTGTGTAGTGGGTAGGGGTGCAAAACTGAACACAGTACTCCAGATGTGGCCTCACCACTGCCACATCTGTTTCAGACATGTAAAGGTCAAATATTTGGCCCACTATAAAGAAAAGAATATTGTGATTAAAAAAAATCTAGACTGCTGGGTTAGAGCCGTCTTATTGCAGGCATTAGCTGTTAGAATTATGTAGAGAATACAAACAATATAAAAAAGGAAAGTCTTCAGAATGGCATATTTAGAGACCTGCATTTATTTTGTTAATTGTTAACATATTTAGTTTGCAGTAAAAACCCAAAGAATGTTCTTTTTTACCATCGGAATCTATTGAATTTAGCATCTTTCACCCCCGTCTCAGAGCTCATACTCTGTCAATGTTTTAGGTTCCAGTAGGATTGAACAAACAAATTTGTAGGATGTAGCCATGATTGACCCATGAGGATCATTCCCTTCTCAATTATCTTTCCTACCAATGGTCCAAGAAATAAAGACAGCTGTAATCAAAATAAAATCTTATTTTTAAGAAGAGCACTTTATAATGCATATTCATGGATCAAAATCATGTATTTATATCAAAGTACCATTCTTTGCATAACTAAGACTTGTAAGCAAAGCTTTTTTCTCCCTTCCCTTGAGTAAATGTTGCTTGCAGCTAATCCACTGGGTATGGACTGACCCATGCAAGTCATTCAGGGAAGTTCCTCTAAAATGTAAGGTCAGCTTGTTACTCTAAAGCCAGCAGAAGCCTCTTATGGGAAATTCAAGGCAGTACAAAGTCAGGGAGCAGCCTCTTTAGATTGCATATCTCTCCTGGGAAATGCTTTTATTTGGAGACAGAAATCTAATCTTACCATAGAAAAGCAGGTCTGGAAGGGACCTCCAGAGGTCATCTAGTCACCCCTTTCCTGAGTCAGGATCATCCCTATCCAAACCATCCCACATAAACCAGAATCTAAACTCTGCTTAAGTCTACTGTCAATCCTGACACAACATAGAACTATCACCCTAACCTGCCACTGGTGAAGCAAGGGAATCATAGCAGCCAATATCCTGCTTGTATAAAATATTGTGAATATACTCTCAAGAGGTTCTGGGTAGAGGGCCACACCCCATGCTACTGAAGAAGGCAAAATCCCCCACAGTCCATACCAATCTGACTACGGGGTAAAATTCCTTATTGTTCTCAGATATGGTGATTAGTTTGACCCTGAACAGAGGGAAAAGACCTTCTAGCCAGGAACCTCTGAGTTTAAATCCTAACACACCCCAGTCAAGGGCTCCAGCCTTGGCTGTAGCCAATGCCTAGTGCTTCTGGGAAGGCTTTAAAACATCCTGACAAATATAGCAGAAAAACGGTGGGGAATAATTCTGTTCCCTATGATCACTTGTTAAAATCATAGTTCAACAGAGGAGTGAACTCTTAAGGGGTCTGATTGATAATCTGGTCATGGAACTGATTTCCCTGTCACATGGAGGGTGTGTCTGGAAATTGGGCAGAGGGCTAACAAGTAACACACAAGCTCTGAGGTTAGTAATCTTTTTTTTTAATGAAGCTTTAGGCTTGCCACACTTTGGTCATGCCCCTGATTCTTCTCTGCAGCCTCAGAAGAAAATTAGTTTGCTTGTCCACAATATCTTGCCAGGACCTTTTCAGCCCTTCTGGAAGTTCTACTGTTGTGGGCCCTCCATTTTTAGATGAATACCCTATGTATCTGCATACCACATGCCCCCACATAAGACACGTACCTGGTTTTGGGAAGGCAGAATGAACAAACAAAGACTTTTTCCCTTTTAACCAAACTGTTTAGAATCAGCTTCCTTCTTGAGAGAGAGACCCCAATTTTCAGCAGTTAATTTTAAGGGGAAAAGTTGAGTAAATAAAGTGTATGCAAATGGAGTTGTTTTTCCCCAAGTACAAGAAAATAAAATTTAAATGAGTTTTTAATAAACCCAATTGTTATGCGCACACATGTACAACAGGACAGACCTAGATGGGCTAAGGTTTGTTATCCTTTCTTTGAGTTATACATAGTCAAACAGTTATGATAAACATTCAAATTAAATACCTGCATTTTAATCAAGTTTACTCAAGTAGAGATTCATATAACATAACATTGAATCTATTTTTAACCCCAGCTGTACGCATTCTAAAAGTATATAAAGGAAACTATGAGTTCAGTGTGGGAAAAGGAGAGGCGCTATATCATTAATAACCTGGTCAGAAACTTCAAGTTCTATATCCCATACATATACCAAAAAAGGCAGAAAATGGAAATTTGAGTGCATCTGTTAGTAATAAAAATGTTTTCCTCTATCTGTCATGATTACTCATTGCCATCCCAGTCAAAGTCCAAAGGAACTTTCAATGTACGCTACATAGCATTAATTTCATCCCATCCTTCCTTTGCTTTCCCACACCCATTCCAAAGAAGTTCATGCTGTTTGGGTGTAGCCAAGAAAATCTATTGGTGTAAGATGCTAGTGATCAAATGGAGCCTTTGCCTGTTTTTGAGAATTGGGAAAAATGCCTGTAACAACATTGCTTTATAAATGAGGGTGATTATTTGTACAAGTCAGAAGTGACTTCTCCAGCCCCTGCCCCCAGGTCAGTTCTCTATTCTTTTTCTCTCTTCCCACTCCTTGAAGTGTCCCATTCCCTGTTCCCCCCCCTACCTCCTCCCTCCCCCCGGTCCAGATTGTCAGACCCTAATTTGGGTAAATGCTGATTCTATAAGGGGAGCAGTGATTCACAAATATCTGCTTTTGCCTTTTTCCTTTGTGCCACTGACAATGGGGAAGTTTTTATTACAAATTTTACATGATTTGTTTTCAGTAAAATAATTATATTTTTTATGATATGTAATGAATTAATAGATTTCAGATTTACAAATTCAGTATACATTTGAGATGTAAATACCCTTTATCTAGCACTTAATGAGTGCTAATCTACAGTATGTCCAATAAGTTTATATTTATTCAATAACCAGAGGGGGCTCCAATGATCATTGGCTTGTAGCATGTGAAATATTTAGGTCATAGGATTTTGCAGCATTATATTCTTGGAATAAAACCGTAAGTGGGATAATAATTGATGGATGGGAATGCAATCTCTGTCAGGAGGTAATGAGCTTTTTTTTGCTTCAGGGCTAGATGAAAGGGCTGACAAGACGTCCTTGCCTGGAACCTCTGCTGTGTTTTAATATATCTGAAAATAATACCATTAGTTTCGTACTTCATGAGGCCCATTGGTTCTAATATTAAACAGATATATAGTTATAAATAAGACCAAATTTTCTTAAAGGACTACCAATATATCCATCTGAATTTCCAGACAAAGGGCATCTTTACATAAAATTGTGAGACTGGTGCTTCTATGTTTGATATGCCTTTGGATCACAGGAAACATCTGAGGCGCATCTGCCACTGGAAAAAGTAATTTACCTTTTATGAATTGGTTATAATTTCACTAATTATATTTCATGGCTCCACACTTCTAAATGAATTTACTGAAAATGTTTAGCAAAGTATTTTTTATTCTAATCATGAATAAAAGTTGTAAGTATATACAACTATGTAAATCAATTCGCTGTGGTAAACAAATTGATAGTTTGATCTAGGCCATTTTTCAAAGAGCTAGTCCAGTTTTGGAAACTATAATTCATTTGTATCTGCAGTTACCTAAATACAATAAACTTTCTTTTCCAAAGTGCTATCTTCTCTTGACTTGTGATCTTGGTGTCCCCAGATGCCAGGTCTATAGTAAAAGAATTGTTTGAATAGTAAGCAATGGCTGAAACAATTTTCTTTCTCTTTCTCTTGTACTTCCTCACCCTCCATTTCAAAGAAGTTGTAGACCCATTTGTTAGATAGGATTTGGTAACCAACTTAAATGTCCTTGGGATTCACTTGAATACTAGATCTTTCACATAGTACTGTTACAAACAGCAAGTTTTTCTTTGACTTTGCTGATATAGGGTCAATATTTAAGAAATGTTTCTCTTCTCACTCGTGAGTGCTGTGGTCAAATCCAGTGTTTTCTGTTTTGAGAATAAGCATATTTCTATTGGCCGTATTTGCCACGTGATGAAATTTCAACAGACACATTTTGAAATATATTTTAAATATAATTAAAGATAATTTTACTTAATGTTTTCACTTTTTTCCTCCCCTTTACAGCAGTGTTTGAAGTTTCTTTAATAGTATTAGCTGCCATAAAGTTGTACTAACAGCTAACACTTCTTCTGGCAGTATATGTTTTTGTTTTTCTCTTAAGACTGAGGGATGGGTTTCATGCACTTCTTGGTTTCTTCCTGTGGATAACCAAGTTATTATTTAAGCTGTCCCTGACAGGAAGACAGGACAGGCTGGCTATGTTTTTCCCCCATGATGATGTGGAGTGCATTAGAGCTGGCTGCTTCACATTGCCTCGTTCATGGTTGTGCATCTCACACAGTTGAATGTTGTCACTTGTTGTATTGTGTTGAGAGATCTTGTACTTCATGCCACAGTATTGCTAAAACTTAAAAATGAATTTATTCCTCTGTCACAGTCTGATCAATAGGATATTTTTGTCTTTATGTGACTGAGACCCAGCAAGTTAAGCATCCAAATGTGTTTTGAAGGCATTCAAAGTGGGTGCTTGAACTGCCTCCGGCGGCAGTCTGTTCCAAACCTTGGGGGCTCAGACAGTGAAGAAGTTCTTCCTTATGTCCAGCCTGAACCAGTCACAGTGGAGTTTGTGACCGTTCGATCTTGTCATCCCTTGGGGTGATCTGGCGAACAGTCGTTCCCCCAGATCCTGATGAGCACCCCTGATAAACTTATAAGTGGCCATCAGGTTGCTCCTGAGCCTGCATTTTTCCAGGCTGAATAGCCTCATTGCTCTCAGCCTTTCATCATAAGGTCTGTTTTCCTGACCTCTTATCATGTGTGTGGCTCTCCTCTGCTCCCTCTCAAGCTTCTCCACATCCTTTTTGAATTACAGAGGCCAAAACTGGACGCAGTACTCCAGCTGGGGCCTCACCAAGGCCAAGTACAGCGGGAGAATGACATCCCAGGATCCGCTTGAGAAGCATCTATGGATGCAAGCCAGTGTTTTGCTCACTTTACCAGCTGCAGCATCACACTGAAGGCTCATGTTCATCTTGTGGTCAACCGTGACCCCCAAGTCGCTTTCATCTGTAGTACTAACCAGCGTAGCACTGCCGAGCCTATAAGCATGGTGCAGGTTTTTCCTCCCAAGGTGGAGAACCTTGCAATTTTCAGTGTTGAACACCATCAGGTTCTTGTCCGCCCATTTCATGAGTCTGTCCAGATCCTCCTGGATCACCCTCCTGTCTTTAGGTGTGGATGATTTACCCCAGAGTTTGGTGGTGTTGGCGAACTTGGCCAGTCCACTTCTTACACCAATGTTCACATCATTGATGTAGATGTTAAACAGTATAGGCCCTAGGACAGAGCCTTGTGGGACCCCACTGGTCACAGCGCACCAAGACGATTGACTCCCGTCACCCACCACCCTCTGGGTTCTACCGCGGAAGCAGTTCCCCAGCCAGTGGATCGTGGTGATGTCAAGGCCACAGTTAGCCAGTTTAGCCAAGAGGTGATTGTGGGATACCAGATCGAAGGCTTTTTTAAAGTTGAGGTATACGACATCTATCTCTTCCCTCTTGTCCAGGTGATAAGTCACTTGGTCATAAAAGGAGATGAGATTGGTCAAGCAAGCCCTACCTGCAACAAACCCATGCTGGTATCCCTCAGGATATTTCCTTCAGCTAGTCTGTTAAGGATGGCCTCCTTGATGATCTTTTCCAAGACCTTCCCCAGGGTAGAGGTCAGGCTGATGGGCCTGTAGTTTGCCAGATCTACTTTCCTCCCTTTCTTGAAGATAGGCACAACATTGGCCCTCTTCCAGTCATGAGGCACTTCACCAGAGTGCCAAGAGCTCTTGAAGATCTGTGCCAGGGGCTGAGCTATTATGTTTGCCAGCTCCCTGAGTACCCTTGGGTGTAACCCATCAGGGCCAGCTGACTTGAAGGTATCCAGCCTGTTGAGGTGTTCCTTCATGAGGTCAGCTTCGATAGAGGGCAAGGAATCTCCCTCGCCCGGGCCTCCCTGACCCATAGTGGGCAGGGCCATCCCATGGGGCTGATGAAAAACTGAGGTAAAGTACCCATTTAGCAAGTTCGCTTTTTCCTGGGCGTTAGTTGTCAGTTGCCCCATCTGGTTTAGCAGGGGTCCAATGTTGCCCTTGCTTTTCCTCCAGTTCCCCACATATCTAAAAGATATATAGGTTAGGACAAAATAATAGAAGTATTGCATGTTGCATGAGAAAATTGGGATAAAAACGTAGTGCTCACATTGACTTAAGCTTTCTGCAGCTATCAGCATACTATGTAATGTATACTTATAGCACCATAAAGTTAAAGGAAAAGTTGCACTAGAGTTATGTATGTATGTAATTAATGCCAGGTAGAGCTAAGTGTTTGAGTGTGGTCTGTGAAAAACAAACCATTGCAGACCTCTGTTCAAAGAGTTTGCATGTTTGCTTCTGCAAAGCAAACCATCAAGCTCTAAGCGGTTTGTGTTTCAATAATATCTAGTGTGCATGTAATGCAAATAGTGAATGACAGCCAGTTTATAGGCCAACTCTGTGACTTAATATCAGTGGTGGCGCATAGAGGGTGCACAAGGGTGCATGTGCACCCCCTGAGAGTGCTGGTGCACCCCCTTAGGGAACAGGCAGGGAGGACAGGCGAGAGTGGAAGTGCCAACGGTGTGATCCACCACAGGGTCCCCCCCCAGTCGCTGACTGGCTGCTGGGGGGTCAAGTGCCTCTCCCCACCAGGACTCAGGATGCATCAGTCACCCATGCTTAAAATCTTAACAGAAATACAAGTGGTAGCAATGACAGACATCTTCTCAGTGATCAAAGGGAGCTCAAGTTGCTTTGGGTTAGGACAATAAAAATGCTTTAAACTGTGAAGTTTACAGTCAACCTAAAGCTATTTGCTAGTATTTTGTTATGTGGACTTGGAATAGAACATGGAACCTGAGAGAAGTGCCTTTCTGGTCTCTTCAAACAGAACCAACCTTTGAGACACTGTAGTTCAGGAGACATTTGTGCTGTTCTATGGCATAATTCAGTAGGCACACTTTCATGTCTGGCCACAATAACACTGTCATACTGATTGTCTGTGTGGTTTTAATTTGTAAAACTTTTTTCAATTTTATTTTTTATTATTGTTCAGTGTATCCAAGTGATGATCTTTTGTTTCATTCTGTTGTTTCTTTGCAATTGAGACTGACTTGACAGGATATCTAGTATTTGATGGAAGGGATTTCCAATTCTGGAACTTGCTTCTTTTTGGTTCAGAAAACCCTTGTCATCCTTCAAAGTGTGTTGCAAATCCCGTTTGTTCTTTCAGGCTTTTAATAAGTTTGAGGGTGAGTTGCTAAGTTTTTGCAGATTGGACAGGGTTTTGGTTATTTTTTTAAGTTATAGTGATTTGGGTATTGTAAATGTTTTGCAGGCTTTTATAAAAGTCTACAGTAGAGAAGTGTGTTCTATAAACTGTAACCATAAGCAGTGCCTGGTATACCAGCATCAACTTTTGAAGAGGGAATAAAATTAAACAAGACTTTGGATTATACCAATAGCTTCCTTTTTCATGGTTTGTTATCTATTTTCTAGAAAGCAGAGTTGGCCTCTGATAAAGACCTCTACCTTGATAACAGCTCTGTTGAAGAAGCCTCAGGAGTCTATCCTATTGATGATGATGATTATTCTTCTGGGTCAGGCTCAGGTAAGATATTTTATCAATTAATAAAAATATGGAGAAAGATATTTAGTATTATTCTGTATGTACAAGAATAAGGCCTTGTACTAGAAAACAGTGCTTCAGTGGAAGTCTCAGGCGTTTGGCTCTGTATATGTGGAGTCCCCAGTATCTTTCCAGATCTTGTCCTTATATATTGATCTCATGCTTTTACTCCCCTACTCAGGCCATGAGCAGACATTCATTTCAACAGGTGGAAATTTCTGAGAAAATTCCACAAATGGAAATCTTTCTGGGAGAGGAATTCTATGGGGATTCAGTCTGCAGCTGGTTCCTCTTCCCTGCTCTCTGCACCTTCACCAGACCAGCTTCGTTTCAGCCTGGGGAAGGCAGGGGGAGCAGTGGATGCTCTAGTCCTCCTGGTACACAGGGGGCATAGAGCAGTGGGGGAAAAACTCCCCAGTTTGGGGTAGAGGCAGGGTCCAATGGTGGCTTTTCTCCTCTTCTCTGTACTGGTCTGGAGGGGATAGGTACAGCAAAGCAAAGCCTCCAACCTGTTCCACAAGCCAAGCAGTGCCTGGCTGGAGGAGGAGGCAGGGAGCAGTGTGACAAAGTCCCTCACCTGCTTCTCAACTCAAGGACCCCAGTTGGGGGAGTGGGTAGGGGGCTTTGCATTGCTGTTTCAGTCCCCTTCTGGCCTGGTCCAGGGGACTGGAGCAGCAGAGTAATATTTCCCACCCCTACCCTCTCACCTGCACCCATTCCCCTGATCAGACAGTCTCCAGGCTGCACAAGAACAGGGAACATGGCTCTGGTGCTTCACTCCCCTCCCGGAAGGGGAGGAGAGTATACAAAGGTTCACTCAAGAGAGATTTTGTCTTGCGAGAGAGATCTTCCAAATTGACACCTGGATGATCTTTTTCCTGGAAGTGGCATGTTTCCCCTCAGAAAAATTGAACGAACACTTGTATGCTCATAGTTTCTACTGGGAGAATGGTAGAATGCCTTTATGTGGCCTCAGTTATAACATTTTACTGATCTTCCCTATATTTGTCTCTCCAGTTTTAGGCAGTGCTGTCTGGAGTTTGGAAATGGGGATTTGGACAGGTTTTATTTTCCCACAGTAAATCTGAATCCTAACATTAGTAATATCTTTACGAAAGTCTTGAGGTTTCATTTATTTTGGGGGGTTTGTTTGGGGTATTTTTTGTAGCTGCTCATTCAAATAAATACTGTTACATATACATTTAATCTCTTCTGTAGAATCTAGGTTTCGTTGGATAGAACTGATAACTTACTTTGATGTAGTCGCATCAATTTACAGATAACAGAAGATAAACCTAGTGATATTTAATGTGACCTGTCTGCAGTGATGCATCATTAGATTGTAAGCTGGGTAGGTGTCAGCTTTATGAATTGAGTGATGAGGAAAGGAGCAATTATCCAAGTGGGAATTGTGTCACTTGACGATACCCTGGATATCTGTATTGGGGACCCATTTTATTTGAATCATTTAGTAGAGTAAGGTATATGGATCCCATAGTGAGTTTTCTTCCTAGTTGCAGCTTTAGAGCCAAAAGTCAGACTTAAAAAGCAGTGGGCCAGAACAATTCCTTTCCTGTTCAAGGGACTTTGTCTAAAGCTGTAGCTGAGAGATGCTTCAGGACTTTTGAGGGGGTAGGGTAGGGGGAGACGATGAGGTAGCAAGGAGTCTGTTTCAGACTAAAACAAACCTACATGTTATATTTCTGATTTAATTGAACTCCTAGGTCACGTCCAGACAAGCATGGACATGTGGTGTGTGGTGCCGTAGACCTGTCTGCAGTACCACACACCACGCATTCAGGTGTTTCCCATACTGCTGCCTTGCAGTGCATGGGGAAGGGACCAGAAAAAAGCAGGGCAGTGCACATGGCAGCAGCATGTGCTACCCAAAACTGGAGGAGCCTAGTTGGCCAGAGCCATGTTTTAGCTACTGGCCAGGCTCCCTGCTGCAGGAGCACTGTGGCTGCAGCTCCCCAAGGACCCCAGGCCCCAGGTAAGGCTGCTGAGGCCAGCACAGTAACTGCCTTCAGCCTCCCCTACCCTACCTGGGGTAACCTTCAGTGCACCAAAATGTGCATGATATGGATGTTCCCTGGTCACAAGTAGCAGCGGCACAAGGTATGCTGCTGCTACTTGTCCCCGGGGAAACAAGCATTCCCACTTGTCTGGATAAACCTCTAATGTTGCTAGATCTGCATTAAACTTTGACTTGAGGTTGGGACCAAATCTCTTGATTCTTGCCTTCTATCTCCTCCTGAGATTATACAGTAGCATATTTCCCCACTGCTTAATTCTAACATGGCAGGGCCCAATCAATGATTGGATGTGTTTACACTTGTACATAAGCCAAGCTCAGCTGTAAGGAGACCTAATTCTTCTAATGTGTACTTGCTACTGAACATGTGCCAGTGAGTGTAATACTACAATAACCTGCTGAATTTATTTATTAGATTTATATTCCATGATCCCCAAAAGAGACCCAGGATTTCTTACAGTAGAAAGCAGATAAATTGTTGAGACAAATAAGTTATTAAAATAAAATAATATGTAATAGAACAAACTCCTTAGGTAGTTCCCCAAAGCTTAACTTTGCCTACTTGAAGGACTTCCCAAACAAAAAAGTCTTGCAATGTTAGCAGATGACATCAAGCTTGGTCTGTATTGACTTGAAGTGTTCACAGCTCATTTCTTTGGTGTTTGTACTTCTGGTTTGCTAGAACAGGCAAATTATTTATAAATTTAATTTTGTTCAGCATATGCTTTGACATGTGTGAACATGCATACCAATATTAACATCAGCTACTTCTTTTTGCCCCAGTTCTACAAATGCAAGTCATTAAATACAAAAAGGAAATGTAGATTTTTGTTTGCGCTAACCATCTACAATGAATTTGTTAGGAGATTTTTGTGTATAAATCAGTTACAAACTAAGGAGCTTATTTCAGCCTGTTTGGCCATTTGAAGCTACATCCCATTAAGGACTACCTTGCAGATGCACCAACCTATTAAGAGGCCTTGAAAATCATTGAGCAGATGAAGAACAACAAAGCACAGAACATCTGCTGCAATGTTTATAAGCATGGTGGAAAAATGCTCTCTCACTAACTATGTGTCCTTATCCTGAAAATCTGGAAACAGATTCCCAGTGACTTGGCATGCCAGAATTGTAACCGTATACAAGAAAGGAGATAGATTGGATTTTGGCAATTCCTGTGGCATTATGCTTCTGTCCATAGCTGGGAAAATCCTTATCCTCATTCCCCTCCACTGACTCCCTTTGTCAAGGAGATTTTCCCCAAATCTGAACATGGTTTCAGGCCACTCAGAGGTATGGTAGACACGATCTTCTTGGTAGACAGCTGCAGAAACGCTGCAAGCAACTCCAAGATCTTTACATGGCCTTCATTGATGTGACTAAGGCCTTTGATTCAATTAACAGAGAGACCCTATGGAAGATCTGGTGAGACATGGATATCTGCCAGAATTTGTTACCATCCACAGACTTCTTCATAATGACATGACAGCAACCATCCTAAGCAATGGCTTGGAAATGGACCCCTTCACATTAGAACTGGAGTCAAACAAGGCTGTGCAATTCTGTCAGTGCTCTTTTTTCCATCTAGATCTATCTGCATCTCATTGCTGAGAGTCTTCCATCTGGAGTCAGCATGGACAGGAATCTCTTTAACATCAACTGATTTCATTCCAAATTTAAGATAACCAACACCTCTATTATTGATCTTCAGTATGTTGATGATTGTTGCGTGTGCCCAACTGAAGAGCTTCAGGTCACTTTTGACTGCTTTTTTGGATTGTATGAAATGCTTGGTCTCACTGTCAACTTCATGAAAACCAAGGCACTTTACCAACCTGCCCCAAACCAACCAGCTGCTGCCCCACATATTACAATTAAAGGGCAGTACTTGGAGAATGTTGGGCATTTCCCCTACCTTGTTAGTCACTTTTCCCAAAAAGTAAATACAAATGATGATATTCAACACAGGATAAAATCTGCCAGTACTGCCTTTTGATGTCTCCACAATTGGGTCTTCAGTCATAACATCAGGATCCAAACCAAACTTTCTCATCTACCAAGCTTTTGTCATCCCTGCTGTGCTATGTGGGTGTGAAACCTTGTTGACATATCATAAACACCTGAAAACCTTGGAATGTTACCATCAGCAAATGTCTTTGGAAAATCCTCCATATCAGTTTGAGGTTAAAAAAAAAAAATGTTAGTTTTCTGGCTCAAACAAATACCACAATCATTGAAGTCATATTTATGTGGCACCAGCTTTCTTGGACAGGACATGCCATAAGGATGTCTGACAACCAGTTCCCAAAATAAGTCCTATACAGGGTAAATGAAAAGAAACAATTAAAAAAAATAAAATCAGATTTTTTATTTAAATTTTTTTGATTGAATCAGATTTGTTTTTTATTTTTAAGATAAAAATAGAGACAGAGGCCATAGGGACCTGAGGGTGGGGAAATGTATGTGCGGGGGTGGGGGAGGGGGGCAAGAAGGCTGCAGAAGGAGGAAGTGGGCAGGACAGAGGGTAAGAGGGCCACCTGTTCCCTCTGCCTCCCCAGCCTCTGCTTTCCCTGCTGTAGCAGTGGGGAGGGAGAATCCAGACAGTCTTCCACTACTTAAATTCTATACCTGAAAAATTACAACAAATTAATAACATTTCCATATATAGAATCTATGTATTGGGGGGTCATCTTATAGTCAGGGTCATCTTTATATTAGAGTAAATATAGTATATAGGAGCTTGACTTGGGGGTTTTAAAATTTTCATTAGCATGAGTCTTTTCTCCTTTTCCCTGTGAGCAATAATTGTTTGTGTATTCTTATTTGGATTTTTTTTGTCAAGGATCAATGACCCCTTGCAATGTATTTTAAGCTTGTTTATATCTTGGGGATAGAACTGGGCCTGTCAGTCACTGGCACCAAGTAGCAGAATACCCCACCCGCTGGAGTTCCCTCCAGGCTTTCTATGCCTTCCTAGTGGCCAGAACTTCTTGCTACTGAGTTATCTGAGATAAATTCCTAACTTTATTTCAATTAAGCTGATGGTTCAGTTGACTTATTTTTGTCTCATTTCCACCTGTATCCCAAGGCTATATTTTTCATTTTTGTCCCAGCAGGTCTGTCTCTACTGCTGTAATGTTTGCTGTGTCTGGTGTCCCTGCAGGCTTAAGAGAAGCTAAAATATTTTCTCCTTTCTTATAGTAGGCAGGGAGTTTGGCTCTCCAGAAAGGATGCAGTTTCCAGTCTAGCTGGCCTCAGGCCCTCTCCCCCAACAGAGCTGCAGAAACTATCTCTGTTGGAGAAGATGCAACCCAGGCTAGCAGGATTGTATCAGCCCCTCTGTCCTGACTGGAAAAAGGAACCAGGCAGGATTGGACAGGGATCTTTTCAAGGGAAGTGAAAGCCAACAGGATGGCCTTCCAGAAGGACTATGTCTGTAGCCTGAACCAACTGCCAAGCTTTCTGGGTGCAGTTTAGGTACTTCTCCTTTTTTCTCACATCCCCATGGGTCACAGGTGGACTGACAACATGAACACTGCCACTTACAAAATAGACATGGGAACCTGAAGCCCACTTATTCCCCTTCCCCCGCCACATACCCTGTTCCTACCTCTATGACAGCTTCAGCCTTTTTTCATCCAATAATCCCTAATCTATCCCAGGCTGAGACTTCTAGAAGGTATAGAGTCATCTGGCTCATGTGAATACCCTTCCTCCTACCTGCCTGAGTCTCTGCTACCTTCATCTCACTTGGAGCCACGTGTCTCAGCACTGGCATCATCAATCCCCAAAACACTTTGGTACAGTTCTTCCTGGTGCCAAGATCATGGTGGTACCAATGGGGCATCATTTCAGTGTAGTCTGTCCCTGCTGCTGTCCTAGGTGCTGAAAACTTCATTTGCTACAGCGGTTACTAGTGCGTTGATGTTACCAAGCTCAGCTCATCTTTAGTGTTGATTTTAAAAACCATATTGTAGAGCCTTCTTGGACACTAAGAGTAGCAAATCACTTGAATGAGGAGGGGTTTTATCATCTTATTAAAACAATTGTAGAGAAGCAATCTACTGCGTACTTAACAAGGGATGTATGGAAGCTGTAAACTGCCTATGGAATCAAGGATCACCTATATGCTTCATGCTGGGGCTTATGGAGATAGGTACACTGCTTGATACCCCTTACCTTGACCTTCACATTCCTTTATAGAAACAAATCCTTATGGCCCTGTTGGAACCCATGTAGTTTTCCTCACGTTAGACTGTCCTCTTCTCCTTCGTTCCTCCTCTTTCCTAACAAAAGGCTTCTGTTATTTAGATAATTATTCATGGAATTGAGTTCACTGGAGGATTGCCAGAGGGTGACTATCATCCCTGTCTTGCCTTGCCATCCTTAGCTGAGGTAATGGCTTCATGCACATCATTTCAAAGAGAGGATTTGAGACCAGTATGGGCTCCTACAAAAACCCCTGTTGAAGGGTTACAGAAGAGGTCCCAAAAGCACTTCTCTAGCAGTCCCTATTGAACTATCTGTCAGACACAAATATTGATTTGAGGCAAACCTCAAAGAGGACAGGTAAGAGACCTCAGGATCTATCCTTTAGCTTTGAACATGCGTTTCCATTGTGTGCTGGGTAAGTGTGAAGATGGATGCATGCATATCAATGCAACTTTCCCCCACAGCCCTTCCCTCACTGAATTGATGGAAGGATCCCGCTTAATGGTGCCATTCTTCTTGTCCTCCCTGACAGATTCTGGTAACCAATGCCTCGATTCAGAGATGGGGAGCTTGGGTAGGCAACACTAGTTTTAAATTTGTTCAGACAGAAAGAGAAGGGTTGATTAATTTCCCTTCCCATGGGTACACCCATCCTGTTCTTAGAACTGATTTCATCCAAGAACTGGTGCATATAACATCTGGTTGCCCACAATATTACATAGACACCCCTTAATGTCCTTGCACAAGGGTGCTCGACCTCTGGCCCATTGCCAAATATGGCCTGTGGAGCTGTGGCATCCAGCCCAACAGGGCTTCTCACAGGTCAGAAAATTTGATGATGGGAATAGTAGCAGTTAATACAACCAGCCTCCCCTGCTTCCAAATTCCCAAGCCTTTCACTGCAGGTTGGAGCCAGGCCATGCCCCCTTGCCCTGCACTGCCACATTGGGCCCAGGCCATGGCTCTTTCCCTTGTCATGGTCAGGTTGGGACCAGGCCATGCCTTCTCCCCATGGGGCAGGGTCATACTTCCTATGCCTCCCACAGGGCCAGGTTGGGAATGGGCTAAGCCCCATTCCCCCCTGCATGGCTGGATTGGGGCCAGTTCCCTCCTTCCCCAATCCTCTTGGGTGAACTTAGTTGGTTCCATTTGGGTGCACATTGAGATGGGATCCTGCTGTACCCATCCTGGGCCCTGGATCAGGACCACCAGCCAGATCTGGCCCAAGGATGGATCAGGCATTGCCCATCCAGCCCACTGGGCAAAAAGATTGAGCACCACTGTTCTTCCAAATACTCTAAAGAGATTTTTTTTTCCACCCTGGACCATGAGTGTATCGGTGTCCATTATTTAAAAAAAAAAAAAAAGTAGTTGTGTTTGCAGACAGCTTTGTGACAGACAGGAACAAAACACAAGCCACATTCTGCTCCAAAAGAGGGAACCCAGTGTAGTGTCTATCAGATATAGTCCCATGGATTTCCAAGGGTGATATATACTTACCATCTTACCCCTATCAGACCAAGGTTATCAAAGAGGACTAGGCAGGAGTTGGCCACAGTTATGGTAGGATCTGCATGGCAAAGTATTTTGTAACCAAATCTCTAGTTCTTCTCTGCTTGCTTTCCAGAACGTATTCTACATGGATAAGACTTGATCTCCAAAAGCAATAGTTTCATAGTTTCTAGGGTCGGAAGGGACCTGAGCAGATCATCTAGTCTGACCCCCTGCCATGGCAGGAAAGAGTACTGGGGTCAAA
>NW_017728886.1:231717621-231738016 GCF_001723895.1 Crocodylus porosus
CATCCGGGCCGGCTGACTTGAATACGTCCAACCCCTCCAGAAGCTCCCTAACTAAATCCTCACTAACCCGTGGCCCAGGTGTGCCTCCCCCGGGGCCTGAGGGGGGCCCAGCAGGGAGGTGGTTGTTCTGGTCCCTACTTGGGAAGAATGAAAACATCTTACTGTAGATGTTCCTTTACCTCAGAGCCTGAAAGCTGGCTGGATGATGAACATAGAGAGGTCCTATTATTTTTAACATTCAAAACATTTTAATCTTTAGTAGGAAGGATTTCTTTAGGCTGCCCAGTGGAACAAGTTCTCAGGAGGGGTGGAAAAACGTTAGTTATATTCTATGGACACACAAATCCCAATTATTTCTGATTGCTTGCAGACGGTAAAGAGCTCAGTTCTTAGTTCCATTTGGGTGCGCTCAGTAACTATATTAGCATACTAACCCCATCTCCAGAGAGACAGATTTTTCTTTGCTGCATTCCCCCCAAAGTGATCAGATTCTTAAGGCACTTTGTGCATATGTTTCCCCAGTTAATGAGGCCTTAATGCAAATCTGGTGGACTTAAGGAGCCACCCTTTTCTTCCACCCCATAGCTTTGAGTTCTTGACAACTGGTAATTGATAAAAACATTGTTTTCAACCATCAGATAGAATAATTGGGGAAATTGAGCTCCTCCATGTATGATTTTCCAAAAAGATAAGGTCACCCATAGGATCATTTTTTGGGGGCTAAGATTGTCATTAATCCTCATATACCAGTTTACCATCTTTCATTTACAAGTCACACACATACTGGGGAGGCAAGCTGCAAATTTTGTATGTTCTCAGAACATGATCTTTATGTTCATATGGGACTAGATAGCTTGTGACCTGTCTTTCCTGCACACTTCAATGGAGTCTTTAACATTTGAATTCTGCATTAGCAAAGGAGTGCTCCAAACTCCACCTTTCATGCCCCAGTTTGGAGCACTAGAATGTTCAGGGCCTCTGTGTGGTCCCCACATGCTACCACCAAAATATTCTGATTTGAAATGCATCAGATGCATGCACACCAAGAGTGGAATATATGTGGTAAATACATCTTGAAGCACATTTATGGTAAGGCAAGTAGCCAACAGGCTTTATAGAAAGCTGAGGCTTCAAGCTTATTGGGAAGAAGATTATCTGTTCAGTGCAACATGAAAAAATATTTCTTGGCAAGTGGTAACTAGAACAACTATAGGTTCACTAGTTGCCTTCTGCTCAGTCAGACCTAACTGAAGTTATACCCCTGAGTAGTATCAGACTCTCCCAGCTTGGAAGGACAAAGGTTTCTTGTAACTTTGATCACAAGAAGTCACTGGACATTGTGCAGATGGAGCTGTGCAAGAATTGCAGGAACAGCTTTGTCCCATTACCAGACTCAGCAACCATGAAAAGGTCACAGAATGTTTGAAATCATCTATCCACTT
The DNA here is from genome assembly GCF_001723895.1 of Crocodylus porosus. Classification (NCBI taxonomy): domain Eukaryota; kingdom Metazoa; phylum Chordata; order Crocodylia; family Crocodylidae; genus Crocodylus; species Crocodylus porosus. The sequence goes on from NW_017728886.1 coordinate 231,719,064, forward strand.
CAGTTTGGAAAGATGCAACCTGCTCACTTTCCATTTCTAGACTCAAAATTGGAGAGAAGCATGGGTGTTTCCCTAGTCTTATAGTTAGAAAAAACAAAACAAAACATAACAGTTTTTCTTACTATCCAACTTAAATCTTCTTGGGTATAAAATAAGCTAATTAATTTTCTTCCTGGTCCATGGGGAAGAGGAGAACAATTGATCACTGCTTTCTAATTTATAGCAATATTTTATGTATTGGAAGAAGTGAGGTAATTTTTTCCTCCTAGTTTAAACAAGCCCAGGTCTTTTAATCTTTACTCATAAGTCATGTTTTCCAAAGTTCTTACTCTTGTTGGTCTCCTCTGGACTCTTTCCTGTTTCTCCCCTTTCTCAGAGTGTGATGGCCAAACTAGGCAGAGGACTTCAGCCAAGACTTCACTGAGCTAAGCAGACTCTCTCTCCCGTGCCTTACATACAACACTCCTGTTAATTCACTCCATAATTTGCCTTTTAGAAGCAGCATTTCATTTTGTGCTCTTACTTAGTTTGTGATTCAGTATAGCCTCCAGATCCTTTTCTGCTTTACTGCTGCTTGGCAACTTATTTTGTATACATTTTATTTTTCTTCCCTAATGGCAGCAGTTTGTCATTTGACGTTATTTAATTTTATCTTGTTGATTTTGGGCCATTCCTCCAATTTATCAACATCATTTTGATTTGTAGTCCTGTCTTCCACAGTGTTTGCAAATTCCTCAAGATTGATGTCATTGTTGGATTTTTAAGCATACTGCATTCCATCATCCACCTTGTTAATGAAAATATGGAGTAGAACTGGGCATATCCCAGTCAGATTCCACCTCCTACTTTGGCAGTGAATGGAAATGCCCTCCTAGTTTGTCAGTGAATTGCCAATTACCAAATGCTGCAGATAGCGTCCTTAGCTAGTGTTATTCTCTTTCTTTGGCAGAAATCTTCACATTGTAGTCCCCAGGAGAAAATGGAAGACATACTACATAAGAAACTTTTGCCTTGTCTTGGATGCCCATATTTAAAGGATGAATTCGATTCTTATGCTGGGCAGCCATAAAGGTTGCATTCTGCTTTGTGGACCTCTAGCATGAAGTATAGGAAAATATATCTGTGTTTCTGAAAATTTCCCCCTCATTGAATAAACAAGGTATACTATCTGCTTCCTCTTACCCTAGGATCTGAGTCAACCAGAATAGAGATGGTAGTTGACACTGAAGGATTTGTGCTGCTTGTTATGTGGAATTAACCATACTTCACAATAAGACATTCTCCTATTCCTCCCCCTCTCCCTTCCCCCAAAAACATATTTAATGTCATCTTTAATTTTGGAGAGTAGTACATTTTTTCTGGGGGGGAATTCAGGCATTGCCAGTAATTGACAGGTTTGTTTCTGCTCCCAAGCTACAAGCAGGTTAAAATACATGTAACAGATCTATGAACCTTGTTACTCAAAGAAAGGTTTTCACATAAGCATGGATACATTTTGCTAAAGGCCACCATTCTAGTCTTCTGCTTCTGAATAGGATTTTTTTTTAGTCTTTGAGCAGTCTCTTGTGTATCCACAATATGATCAGCCATCTTTTCTAGAGGGTTTGTTTGTATCTTACTTACAGTGTCTCTAAGCGTTTCTTAGTGTTTTTCCACACTAGTAGATTTAAATGTAATGAATTAAAAAATAAAGGTGTGGTTTTTTTTTTTGTTTTTTTTTTTTTAATTCTTCCAAATTAATCTTAGTGTTTTGTGAACCTACTTCATATAATACCAAACCCAAGCAGTTATAGGTCTGGCATTCCAAATTTTATTACTTTCTTATTCAGTCAGTTTCTATTCCTTCTCCTTAAAAAAAACAAGCAAAACAACAACCACCCAAACAAAAACTTCCAATTTGAGACTCAAAAGTTGTATGTTGTGTAACTCGGGACTTCCTTATGTGCATTTGTATTTATTGTATTTACCCAGTAGATTTCTGAGTACCTGAAATCCTTCAAGAGTAGCACAGTGTCCTTCAATTAAGAGTACTGTGTGAGATGGTCCAAAAATGTTTTGTTTTCCCCACCCCCACTCTTGCTTCAGTAGAGTGTAGGAGAAGATTAGCCATCTGTCTCGCTCCTTCTAACATTACAAAAAATGTTAGAATTCTGTCCAGTATCTCATTCCAAAGGATGTTGGAAGCATCCCTTTATTCATTCTTCTGAAAGAAAAAAAATGTGTTTTGAACTGAGCTGCCATTAACCGTACAGATTAAAGACCTGGTGACTGACAGAGAGGGTATAGCAGAAACATTTTTGTTAACTACAATGGATTGTTTTCAAATGTTTGGAGGCAAAACAAGGTTGTTATGAACAGGGAGAAGTAAAGAATTTTTTTTGTCCATTTTTGGTAAGATCTCTGCTTCAGTCGAGATAAAATATGTATGGGTAAATATTGTGAAGAGAAAGTCTTAGTATTGTTTTGTTTTAGGAGCTGAAGATGAAGACAGTACGGTGATGACAACATCTAGAACACTTCCAAAGATAACAACTAGTGATGCACCTAAAGCTGAGACAACCACACTGAAAACACAGACCAAGATACCTGCACAAACAAAGGTTTGTGAACAGTTTGTAAGCAGTGCAGCACAGCAGTACTTTTTAGATGGTTCTAAAAATATAGTTCTGTATACTTTAATGATGACTTAAAAATATACTTAACTGATTGCTCTACCTAGAAATTTATCACCATTTGAAAAAAAATACTAAAATTTCTCAAGTGATATTGAGGTGTTTCAACGTTCTGTGTAGGCAGCTTATATGTTAACTTTTGGATTTCATGATAAAGAAGATCATCAAGGACAAGAGAACACAACTTCTCAGTAACACATAGGTATAGGTGAACATAAAGAACATACAGTTTTAACCATTTGTTCTTCTGTCTTGCCCTTCTGTGTCCGGGGTAAGCTTTCTGCTAAAACTCAAGGTTGTGTGCCTTCATTATATTTCTAAAAATATAGATTTAAGGATTGCATGGTTATGGAGAGAATTCCCCTTCATACTTACAAGCCTCTTAGGTTGGAGGCATGTCAGCAGGGCACTATGGGGATGTGTATGCTACTGCTGTCTGTGTTATACTCCTACTTTGCCTGTAGAAACAACTGTGGTGGTCTGATAAGTGATTTTTGGATGCCCACCTTAACTCACGCATGGTAAAAGTTTGATTTGGAAAGCAGTTTCCCCTCTATCAATTGGTCCATTTTCAGAGTGTGTCAGTTGGTTACTGGTGACTTTAGAGCATTTTTCACTGTAGTTGTGAAGGCCATTCAATTTTCATGAAAACTAAACATCATTACCCTATATCTTACTTCCTCATATAGAAATCAAATAGAATTGTATTAAAAATGCAAGTGCACAGAACCATTTTAATAGGGATGAGTGCTGAATTTTTATTGTTGATATTGTATGCTATGTCTAGTAAAATATGAGCAGAAGCTGACGTTTCTTTTAGAAAAGCAAACCTGATCACTTATTACTATTAAATAATCCTGGCATTTGAAAGTACTGGACTTGATACCATCTTAAATAGGTTAATGTGTATCTTTTATTGTCTGGTTTTAATTTGTTTGACAAAAGCATGAAGCTTTTAGGCAGACAACAAAATAAGCAGTTAAATTTCTATACACAAAATGAAGTTTGTGTTGTGTGCTGCTGTGTATAATCCTCTTCCTGTGTTAATACTATTTTATGAGACAAGCGGAGAAGAGAAGAGGCAGAGCTCCAAAGGCCTTGGAGGTGACAACTTAAACTACACCTTAATTAGTGTAGAAATGTAAAACAGAGAGTCAGCTAACCTAAAATAGTAGGCATATAGGTACAATCTCACAACAGCAGCAAACTGGCTGTTAAACCTCAGGGAAAGGTTATTTTGCACCCTTGTCAGTAAATGAAATGGGGATGGTTCCTGGGAGCAACAGTTAGCTGCACCAGTAAATATCAGGCGTCAACCAATTTCTTATTGATAGAATACTGTTAAAGTGAGGCCTTCTTGAGTGAATGCGTCTCTTCACATAGCACTGCAGAATATTCAGCCTAGCTTTTTGTAAAACCTGCTTGGATGCCTCATCCTATCTTGCAGTGAAAATCTGTAATGTTGGTGAATCCACAGCCACCTTAATGAGGCCTCATTGACTTCATTCTGCCTTTCCTAGGATTAGTTATCCTTCCTAACTGTGTGCTTAGCACAACTGCTTATTTGCTTTTTTAAAATTGGTTCCATCAGATTAACCTAGTAAGGGGAAGGCCATTGCTGAATCAAAACGATTTGAGTTGAATCAAAGCTAATTAAGAGTGCCTCCCTTCCAGGGATGTGGCCTCCAGACAGAGGTAGCATTTTAAATGACTACATGGAGGGTGTTTTTACATGTTCTGATTTAAGATGCTAAATCTCAATTTAAGGCACATTAAAGGTACCTGTCTACACGTTTGTGTCTTTGATGCACCTTAAAAATGAAAATTGTAGGCTATTTATGGGTAAATTTGATACTTGCAAAAGCAGGTATCAAATTTAGGCACAAGTAGCTAAAACGTATTAAAGCACATGAAGACTCATTAAGGCACATTAACGCTGAGTATGAACTGACCTGGGACTACCTCTCCCACATCAGTTCATGCACACAGTGTTAATGCACTTTAATGTGTGCACATGTTGACATAAGCCTGAACTGCCTTCAATGTGATGACAGTTGTATTGATTTACAGTGTTTACCATACTTCCCTATTATTAAAACATTACATTCTTTGTGTTTTGACGCATGCAAATTGAGTTACAATTTTGTGGTGCCAGTGTGAAAGGAGTGACATATCACACTTCCCTTGTGTAATATGAGCTTTACTTTTTAATTTCTTTTCTTACCGTAGTCACCTGAAGAAATTGACAAAGAGAAAATGCCTGAGACGAAATCTAAAACTAAGGATGAACTAAGTGATGACACTGATGTATTTACCGAGAAGCACTCAGAAAACCTTTTTCAGAGAACAGAAGTACTAGCAGGTAAGGAGCCAACAGGTCAATCCCATTCTTAACATGTTTACAGGAAAACCTATAGACAGTATAGAGATGTTACATGCAGAATAATTATAGATGTCAAAATTCATATTTCCTCCTGAGCATCACAAGTACCTACAGAGCAGCCACATTTTCCTGAGGAGAATTAGATGGGACTATTCCAGAGTTCTGTAATCAAGACCCAAGCTTTTTTTGCTGATTTATTTGCAATGTATTGTCTTCCTAAAGTTGAATACTGCCTCCTGAGTATTGTTGGCTTCCCAAACTCAGTCAGTCAGAAAGTTGCAATTCAAACTTGCTTTCAAATGACCCCCCAAGATACTTGCTGGGCAAAGATCTATACCTACTTCATCCCTGTTTCTTGCAGACTCAGTCTGGGAAATGCTGTGTGGGACACAAAGGGAAATACTGCCATAAAGAAAGTTGCAACTTTCACTGGGGGCGGGGGGGTTGTTTGTTTAATAGCTTGTTAGCTCCATGTGTGGTAATTAACCTTGAGCAAATTCTTGTTCCCCATGCTAGATGCCTAAGTAAAATCATATTCCATCCTCCTTGCATCTTGGAAAAGGTGTAATCGCTTCTAGGTTTGTAACATGCTTCCACTTTAGCCTTAGGATTAAGTCACAAAAAGCAGCGAACCAGAGCAAGATCTACACACCTTTGCTTGTATTGATGTTTTTCTCAGGGATTGAAGTGGGATGGAATGGAATTGCACTTACCACACTAATACACATAGCAGAATGTCTCTAGTTGTTTCAGTGTCTTCTGCTCATGGTAACCTCCAACTGGTTGACACTTGGCATATAAAGTGGGCCTAGAATTGTGATTATTTATACTTCATGCCACAGAAAAGGGTGTTGGCATTTGAACCACAAACATTTGCTCAAGCCATAAGATAATTTTAGTTTTGCATCACAGATCAATAGACTCAAGGGCTAGGAACAGATGTTGCATTTGTCCTGGGACAAATTGTGCCTGCATTTGTCCTGCAACACAAGTCCTGGGATTGGCATATGTATACATTGCCCTTTCAGTTGGGGTTTAGTGGGCAGCTAAATGCACTGCCACTTTTCTGCCATTAATGCAATGAGACAGCCATTCAAATACATTTTGTACTGTCCTGGGACAAACTATTATTACCACTTCTTATCCTGAAGTGTCCTTATGAGGCCCACTGTAATCTGTATTCTCCTTAGTGAAACTGAATAGCAATTTTTAATGTAGAAAAGATTACATCCCTCTTTTAAATGGAAATGTGAAAGCACCTGAGGTTTTAGTGTTTATATACAACCACCTTTGTGATTGTTCTAAGAGCATAATTAATTTAAAAGAGTTTTATGCTACTGAGCATCTTTAGAACTATGGACCATATTGTCATGCTGACAGTCAGATAATTTAAACAGGGCTATTTTAGGAACTTATTTAATTTGCTTAATTTGATTCAGTTTGTTTTAATTATAAATAAATAGTAAATAATTTATTTTGGGCAATGGAAAATAAATTTGGAGCTATTCATCTTATTTTGGCATATTGTGAACTGTTGTTCATTTTGTTTCAGCTGTTATTGCTGGTGGAGTTATTGGGTTTCTCTTTGCAATTTTCCTCATCTTGCTGTTGGTATATCGCATGAGGAAGAAGGACGAAGGCAGCTATGACCTCGGTGAACGTAAACCATCCAGTGCTGCCTATCAAAAGGCACCTACTAAGGAATTTTATGCATAAAATTCCTATTTAGTGTCTCTATTTATGAGATCACTGAACTTTTTTAAATAAAGCTTTTGCATAGAATAATGAAGATCTTTTTCATTAAAGAGCCATTATGGCACCTTTATGATAAAAATCCCATTGTATTTAAAACTTTTCATGTATTCCTTTAAAAATGTAAAATTAAGACTTAACATTTGCAGTGTTCTGTGAATAACAGTGGCAAAGCATTATTTTATAAAACCATTGATGTTCACTGAATCATTTTTAAAACTTTATGCATAAATATAAGATGATGAAAATGATTGTTTTATCCTATGGTTCAATGAAAGTTGTTTAATTTTTGTCAGCATGTCTCGGATTGATCTTACAAGTTAGTTTTTATTTCATTAATTTATCTGTTTCCAAAAAATATGCCTTTTTGTAGTTGTCATGGTGCAATTTGTCTTCAGATAATTCAGATAATGGTACCTTATAGTGTAAGTGTAATTTTTCAGCTATGTAAACTTTAACCTCCACTTCGTATAAATTTAAGTGTCAGAATATCAATTTTACACTTTGCATTGTTTCTCAATGTACCTGTAGCTTCTGTGAGATTTGTAACAGCAAATTAATGTGTAAAATTGGAATACAATTACAAACTGTCTAGTCGTATCCTTACTAAACAAATCTTATTTAAGGAAGATTTGGAGTAAGCTACTGACAAATCTAAGCAAACCCAAAGACTCTTAACAGTATTCTGAGAAATTGCTGCAGATTTCTATGGCCACTGTATTTGTTAATTTCTTGCAATTTGAAGGTACAAGTAGGGGTTTAAATTTTTGTTCTTAAAAATGCATTTAAGTTGTAAACGTCTTTTAAAGCCTTTGAAGTGCCTATGATTATATGTAACTTGTCGCAGACTGGTGTTAATGAGTATATAACAGTAAAAGAAAATGTTGGTATTTTATAAGCACAGACAATTCTAATGGTAACTTTTGTAGTCTTACATGGATAGACATAAATTGTAATTTGGGAACATAAACACTACTGAATAAATCATGTGGCCTAATACTGAAAATTTCATTGTGATATACTTTTGTACATTTTTCATTTTATGTCTTTTTGGTTATGTTTAATGTCACAAATTATGTCTCCTTAGATCTTGGAAAATACTGTTGGGACCCAAAGACCAAAAAAAGCTTATTGATGAGGCTGCTGCTTGGAACAGTTTTGCAAAAGTGACAGGAAAACCCGTAATATTTCATTGTCTGGAAGCAAGCTTAGCATCTGGTGTATGAATTATGAGCGTTTCAACCTTTGCATTATACTTAATGGCAGTATTGACACAGACGTGTACTTTATGCAAAAGTTACTTTCAGTACTGTAAAATTCAGAGGAGTACACAATTTCATTTATTATGTATATCGGTTCTTTATTCATTGTTTTACTATAACTTTTGAAGAACCTTGTTTTGATTCTACCAACAGAAGAATTGAGATAAACCCTGATGAAGGGTTTTTAAACCCAAAAGCTTGCTAAGAAATTTTTCTCCAGCTATTTAAGTTGGTTTAATACAAGATATCAGATTCATCCAAAGAACCTTGTCTGCCTTGGGATAAATGGAATATTTTTATAAGAGAAGGCAGAAATATTCCAAATAGAAGAGAATTGTAATTGCCTTTGGGTTACAATTCAGATAGCTTGTGGAGACGAAAGTGGTGTGCCTGCCTAAGTTATGCTTTTAACAAACAAGTAGCTTTGTCTTCAGGACTATTAATTTCCTCTTTTTCAATTTCTTAATTTCCAAAATAGTTCAGGGAGAAGATTTAACTATACTACTTCTCACAGGTATATATCAATTGCTTTTAAATAAAACTCCTAGTTCAAAAAAAAGAAGAAAAGAAAAACAGTGTAACCTGTATCTGTTGCTGCCCCAAATTAAGTAGTCATTTAGGAAAAATTAAAGGTATCCTGTGCCATGATATTTTAATATATTGCTTTTTCATTATTTACTCGTATTGGCATTTTTTTCAAAGCAATACATGTTCAACAGTTAAAAACAGGGTACGAGTTTAGCAGGTCTGTTACTGTGCAATATTTAGTGAAATTCAATTAGTAAAATAACTGCTTGGAATAACTGTGCCAAGAAAGGAATATTGCTGGCAAATGCTGTGCCACTGCTGTAAAATAAAGCATTTGTTAAAGTGCCAAAATAAAGTCTACCATGCCTAAACTAATATTTCATTTGTACAGTCTGACATCCAGTCTTCTTGAAGCCCATGTTACTTATCGTAGATGGAGTTTTCTTCAAGGTGCAATAAATACTACTGTAGTTATAGCTATAAACATTAGACATAGGACAAGTTGTCTATTTTTTTTCATAAACAGATCAACATTAAAGTGCTTTTAAATGACCTTTTCACTTCTGATTGTTTCAGGCCCTTTACTTCCAGTTGCTACATAATGCTTTATTAACCAACACAATACTTTAGTAACAAATAAAAACATTTGATAATTGCTTTACACCAATTATTCATTATTATGTATGTTTTTAATTGAATTTGTTTACTAATAGCAGCAGCAATTATGTTTATGGTCTTCTGTGAGCTATTTCCTTTCTTTTAAACATTGCTACTTCTCATATCACCTATAATATGTAGAGGAATTTGAAACTTTTTATTGATTGTTCCCCACCACAATCTTCCAAACCTTCCCTGCCCCTGAAATTTTGAACTAATCTGTACAGATGAAAGTAACAACATTTACTGCCGTTACTCACATTTTGACTTGTTTTCCTTTCCAGTGAAAGCATCTAACAGCATACTGTTAAAACACAATTTTAATAATAAAGTTACCATTTTAATTTACAAACATCACTTCAGTTTTTCATTCAGTCTACAGCTTAGGCTTCTGCAGGCATCTGTTTTCTAGCAGTGCTGTTAAAAGGAAAATTGGCAACTATATATCATTTCATTCTTTTCTTGCACTGAAATTTCCTCGCTGTACTTGGTCTTCAGTTTGCTGCCCTTTGTGTTCTCATCTTCTTGAAAGTGTTCTAGCCTTGGAGGCAGCACTCTGACTACAAATACATGTTGCTTGGCAGCTGCTAGATTCAAATGCCAAGCCATGGACTGCTTTTCCCTCCCCACCTCCCCGTCCAGCAGTGGCATCTATATCTGTGTGGGTTAGCTGCTTGGCTGATCTCCATTGATACTGTTGCAGCAACAGCAAAACTCCTTAGATTCTGATATGCCATTGCTTTGAAACTTATAAGTTATACTTGTCTTAAATGTAGTTTTTTAACTTGATTCATTCTTGATTATAAACAGATACTTTGCCTTTATATTTTGCAAATTAAATGCATGTAAAAATTGAAGTCCATATTCAAAGTATCTTGCATGTTCATCTTTCGACTCTTGATATTTGAGTTCTGCTTCTCCATGTCACAAATCAGTTGTAGCATATTACAGTTCTTTGCATCCTTTTCTTCTTAGAAATCATTACATTTTAGTGTACTTGGATAAACAAGAACATGTAATGTTCTTTGGTGTTATAAGAAGACAAACTTAGGGCCTTGTTGTACAGTAATTTTAGGTAGCTCCTGGAGCTCTTAACCCAGGGGTGGGCAAAATGGCGGATCTGGTCAGCAGCCGGACTCCATTTCCCAGCCACCCCTGCCTGCATGACTGTTGCCAGTCTCCTGGTGACCCAGCCCCACCTGCACTGTGAAAGCTCAAGGCTGGGGTTGCCATAGAGACCAGCCTCAGCCACAGCTGGCAGGGGGCTGCTCTGGAGCCACTGGGGTCTTGTGATGGGGGCAGCTGGCTCTGGAGCCAGGTTAGAGCCCTGGCCTGCAGCCTGCAGGCTCTGGACAGGAGTGTGCAGGCAGAGATTGCAGCTCTGCCCCTGCTCCAGACCAGGCTGTCACTGCTGTAAGGAGCTGGAGCAGAGTTGCGACCTTTGCCTGTGCACCCCTGCCCAGAGCGTGCAGGCTGCAGATCGGGGCTCTAACCTGGCTCTGGAGCAAGCTACCCCCATCGCAGGATCCCAGCGACTCCGGAGCAGCCCCTGCTCTGCTCTGCTCTGCTGTGCGCCTTGCCAGGGCAGCTGAGGCTGGTCTCCATGGCAATCCCAGCTTTGCACTGGTGCAGCTGGGATCTTATGGAGACTAGCCACAGCCATGTGGGCAGGGTGGATGAAAAATGGGGTCCAGCTGCTGACCAGATCCAGCCCGCAGGCCAGACTTTGTCCGTCCCTGTCTTAACCCCTGGACTGTTCTCGCTTTAACAGCTGAACCTAGTTTTAAACACTCTTGAGGAAGCTTAAAGTTATGCCACTCCAACCTAGGTTTATTTCTGATCAGTGGTATCCAGCTTGTGTTACTGTAGACTGCATGTTGGTGTAAAGATGCCTCCCCCACACCTTCCCTGCTGGCCCAGAACAGGCCTATTCCACCCCTGCTGTCCCCAGGACCCCAGATCTCTGCTCACTGCCCCTCCTACCCCTCCCTGTGCTTGCTTGTGGCTGTTCTTGCTGTCTATTCTGGGGGAGCTGGCAGGGAAGGGTTAACCTGCTCTGGGATTCTTACTTTTCAATCTTCCAGGCCTCCCATCCGCTGGCCTGAACGTGTGACCACTCCAAATTCTACCTAGCGCTAACACTGATCAACATTTGAGCACCTCCATGTAACCTGTAATGAGGCCCTTGTTTATAGATGGGCATTTGTTTCATGATATTGGCTATACCTTGCCAATAATATGTTGGTTTGTTTGGGTTTTTTTTTTGCGGGGGGTGGGGGGCATTGTTCTTTTTTTTTTTGCAAAACTGTCCATTGAAATGAATAAGGAGTTCTATTTAAACAGAATTTATTTTTAAAAATGTGTTTTACTTAAAGCCCCAGGATGTATGGAGTGGAAAGTTTATTTTAGCATTTAGAAGATGTTTTGTTCTAACTAGCAATTCTTCAAAAGAGCAGTATTATTCATGCTATATCAGAGATGTTTAGGGAGAAATGAGCAAATAGCTCATTTTCTTAAACCTATAGTCAGTTATACTGGGCATTTGGTACTTCACCAAATTGACTTAATTAAAACTTGTTACCAAAAGTAACTTTTCTGCTCTCATTAAACAGTACTGTGGATCCAAAACTTGAAGTTAATCATGCTTTACAGCTTGGTTGTCCATTTTAATGCAATTTGTTAAATTGCCTTCTGTTACATTTAAGGTTCACCCATGCATTACAACAGGCAACTGATTGAAAATAATGAATGGTAAACCATGGATTCAAACTTTAGAATCTGTTACTATAGCATTTTCTTTGTCTAATTCTTGTCTGCCACAAGAAGTGCTACTTTAATTTTGTGTTTACCATTCTTTATACCAATCTGGCAGGTTCTCCTGTTCTACCTATGAGCTGAACCCAGGGTCAGCCCATGCAATAATGATAAGGAGCTCCATGTGCTTAAGCAGAGACATCCACTTCTTATTGATCATCAGAGCTGAGGGTGAAAAGTCCTGGGTTAAATTTCATGGGTGAAAGATGCAAGAGGGGATGGAAATCCTATTCTAACCACTCCAGTGGAACAGAATTTCAGGTGAGGTTTCCTTGCCAGAAAAAATTGCACAGGCTCAGATTATTAATTATTTGGCCAATAATCTGCAGAGCTGGAATGATAGCATACCCCAGTTTCCTGCCCAACTCACCCAGTTGTCACCCTATCCTTCAGCATGAATCCAGGCCACCAGAGAATTCTTCGCTGAATCTAAAGTGATGGAAGAAAAGTGCAACTTAGCACTTCATACCTGAAATACCTCCTTTTCTATGCAGGAAAGGAGAAAATATGTGCATGTGAAAGGGCACCTCATAGATATGGGGGTGGATAAGTGACATGTTAAAAGCATGGAAGAAAGTCTGGGGTAGCATACAACCACACAGCTGTGTACTTGTTATGCTTGAGCTTAATTTTTTGGATTGGGGCACAGATGACCACAAAAAAGGAATTTGAGGTGAATGGGAAGAAAGAAATGGTGGGAGAAAAACGGTCTTTTGTTCCCTTCAAATACCAGCAACATCCCCCCCCCTCGGCACTTCTACTTTACAGAGGCAATAGGCGCATCTACACATGAAATTAATAAATTAATGCAATGCAGTAACCTCTGGTACATTTTATGCTGGAATTTATTGCTCCCAGGCACTGTATTTACACGTGCACCTGGGCTACAGCACCTTGAGCCGGGCCAGAGCAACCCCGGCTGGCAGGGGCCTGGGGGGTCAGCCTGCCAGCCCGGGGCTGCTCTTACCCAGCTCAACATACTGTAGAGGGGCTGGCTGGAGCATCAGGGTGCCCTAGTATGGGGCTAGCTGGGAGGGTGTCCCTATACTGAAGCACCCTCATGCCCTAACCTTCCCCATCAGCATCCATGCACTTGTTGCTGTGCACTAAATAATGCCACCATAAGATAGTTCCTGTGTTTACAAACACTAACCTGCAGTGGAGTTAGTTAGTTTCCTATGCTCTAATAGGGCCACACGTGTAGATGCTGAGAATTTACTGTGGAGCTAATTAGTCTACTCTACAGTAAATGTCTCATGTAGATGCACCCAGTATGTATGCAGCAGGGTGGGTGGATGTCAATTTTACACACCAGGAAGAAGTCTTGTCAAGCGATTGCTACACCGAAAAGTAGTGATTCATATTGTATGTTATAGAAAGTGTCTCGGCTTCTGCAGGCCACTCTTCCTGCCAGATGTGCACAGACATTGACCCAGCTTTCTAGAATGGAACATGTACAGACAACAGGAGGTCCGTCCGTCTCTTCTTTGCTATTTATGATGCATGCAGCAAGATTGTGGGAGGAGTGGAGAGAAAGAACAAGGATGTACATATCTAAGGTTTCCCATTATACTTTGAGGGAGATTTCTTGGGGTTGTGTCTCCTTATCCACTGGAAGCAAAAGGAAATTGCTTGCGATGCTGTAGTACTTCATTTTTAGTGGAAACCTATATGGACTATTGAGAGATGCTCTGTAATTTACCATTTTCTTACCATGTGGATCTGTATTAGGTGCAGAATATCAGGCTTAAGCAGCTTTGACTGACTCTTTTGAAATAAAATCTGTTTATGGAAAGCTCATGGAATTTTGAATTAATGTGAAAGCAGGTACTGGCTTGAGAACTATGGTGTGATTGAATTAGTACTGAACCCTGCCATGTCTCATGACTGAAGGTCAAGTTGCATTAATTGTCACCGCCTCCCTAGTTCTGACAGTTCAGTTCTAAAACTGAATGACAGGAGTGTCTGTGAAAAGCATGCAGGAACATAATCCCAATCATAATTGTTTGTTTAAAATAAACAGAACCTAAGTTCGCTATAGGGGGTGACTTTAATCCTTTACATTTTTTTCTGTGGGCGTTCTGCTATTTTCTTCTCATGGATCTTCTGTTACTTTGCTGAGTACAGAGGAAGTTTCTTATTTTTAAAAATAAAGTGTATGTAACAAGCATACAGAGCAATAATTTCTGCTAGGCAACAGCTGTACCTCAACAGCAATTTAAGGCTTCCCTAATGGTGGGAAACTGAGCTTACCGTAGGGAAAAGTTCTACTTCCTGGTTATCCTCTCACAGTGGACTGAAGTCTGGCAAGATTAAGGAGAACTAGGACCAGACTTTCTTCAGGGTGGACTGGGGCAAGGGGGGTAGGGGAAGTCACAGCCAGTACTAATGACACAATGACAGTAGCTTGGTGTTGATTTAAAAAAAGCAAACAAACAAAAAGCCAACTGTGACACAATTGCTTCTGTGATCCAGTCTCTACCAACTTGTCAGATTGTTTACCCTTTGACCATAGTAAAAAGTTGAATAAAAGACTGCTTTCCTTTCATCTAGTTCCTCACTCCCTGGTTCACAGCTCTCTCAGGTCTTTCTGAACCATCTTCTCTTCTATTAGGGTTCACCACTTGTCATGCAGGAGCTCATATTTCTACCAGATCCTCATCTGCCTTCTGTGGAGCCTCTGATCTTTGAGTGAACTGATTTAAATGGGAGAGATTTAAACCATAGGTTAATTGTAATTTAAATAATCAAGCAATAACCCTTGATTTAAATAATTACTTTTAATCTTGTTTTGCATTTGTGCTTTATTTATTTTCCTAAAGAAAGGTTGTTTCTCACTGGTTGGTAGCTATTCATACTTTTTGATTTGCAGCTAAATATATCTTTTACACTAAACTTGGTGCTTATTTTTGTTAATCAGAAAAAAGCACCATATACATATTTAAACAATTAAATATTTTAAAATAAATGTATTTAGAGTACTAATTTTTGCATTTTATTATTCTAGAGAATGATACATAACATTTATTTAGAATATTAATTTTAAGTTATGATTTGTGGTTTTGGTTTATAGCTTATCATTCAATTAAAATGCAGACAAAACACCATTTTAAGGCTATTTAATTGTTAGATAAAAACAATGTTAAGTGTGCTAGATACTTAAGTAGAATGTTTATCAAAACATGGTTTTGTCTTTAAAATTAAGTGTTTTTTAAACAAAAATAGAATTATCTCTTAGCAAATGGAATTTACTGTATCACAATGTTAAGATTTTATAACTAGTAGATCTTAATCTCTCACAATGAGGGGCTCCCTCTACACAAATTAGAAGAGGAAAACCAATCTTTTGTACTTTTTCAACTTCAGTCAGATTTCTAACTTGAATTAACTAGTTCATTGAAATAAACTAAACTGAATAAACTGAAATGAAGAAAACTTCTCTGCACTTTTGCAGAAGAGGCCGCAGCCTTGAAAAACTGGTTTTCATCTGGTTTCCTTTAATAAACTCCAGCTTTGGGTGCTTAGTCAATGACTTCTCCCAGTTCAGTGGTTTGGCATTTTTAAAAACTTTGACAGAAACATTGACTACTTTAATATTCTTTAGTTTAAATTCAGAGATTATAGTAAACTTAGGTCTTGATATAGGTTGAGAACATAAGGTGGATGAACCTCCATTGGGTGCGTGGCTGGCAGTGCTTCCTCTAAGCTGTGTGGCAGGTGCTCCTGGCAGCCACGCATGCCACACAGCTTATAGGGAACGCTGGTGGCCGAACTGGCAGCTATTTGGGAATGGGAATCAGATTTTCTAGTAGCCTGGAGTTTCAGGCTAGAAGACTGGAGATCTATAGAAATTCACTGGGGAGATTCAGATTATACATGAGGTCCCATACCCAGTCTGTATAAAGCCAGTGACACACCTCTTCCTTTGTGTGCTCAGATCCTTTCTGTATTTTTGGAAAGTAATGGGGAAGTTACTGATGCTCTGAGCTGCAGTAATGTACTATGGAATCATGCTATCAAGCCATATTTATTGCTTTTGTTAGGTCACGTTGCTATGTCTCTGGAATGTGTGTACGCTAGTTTGATGTCATACATGCTATGCCTCTTCATTTTGAGAGGTTGTCAAAGACACAGCTCCCGTGGGATAGTAGCCCAATGCTTACAGTTACCACCATTGTATTGCTGGAGAATATCTATACCAGCATTTTGCTGGAGCTGCATGTCAGCTTGTGTGGCAGAGGAAGGTTGTTTTTTTTAGGCAGCAGAAAGGCTGGGTTTTAGTGGCTTGCAACAGATATGTGGTACAAAAGGCAAGGTCTATTGGAAAGGTTTGTAGTGGAGAACAGGCTTCTCTTAAAATGACTCTCAGGCAAACATCTCTTATTGAGTGGTCAGTTCCATAAATCCTACTCCCTAGCAACATCCCCTCTGGATAGTTGAAAACAAATTCCCCTGTGATAGCAGCAGAGGGGCTAGAAATAGTGTGTGGAAGGGTAGAAGCTAACATATAATTGTTATTTTTGTTGTTTTCCCCTGCCTTGCTGTACACAGTAAGGATGTGTGTTCCTTGCTGGTTTGCATGAAGTTAAGTTAGCACAGGGCCCTAGGCATACAGAAGTCAAACACTGGCATTTGTTCTTTAAGAAGCAGCTGAATGCCAGGACTTCTTGGGAACATTGAAACTGCAAAGGCTGAAAGAGGGAAATAAAATCTTAAAAGTTCAGTTAATTAAGAATCTCCCTTTTACTCTGCATGTGCATAACATACATACTCTCTCTCTCTCAGCTGTCATAACATATGTATATATCCACTCTTATTCTTGACATCCATACAAATGTCCAAAACCTTTTTGAATCTTTTGAAGTTCTTGATCTCAGTGATAGTTTAATTATATGAATCCTGAAGAGACTGATGTATAATCACAACTTTAAGAACATTTGTCCAACTGTGGTCCAGTGTGTGAAAGCTAAGCACTAACCACATTGAAGCCTACAAAAATTGCCCAGCGTTGCACATCATGGGAAATTCTGCTGAACTGACCTCTTGCTGAGGAAATCTATCCTGAGTCTCAGTGTGGCTTCAGACTATTGAGAGGCACAAATGACATAATGTTTTGTGGCAGATCCACATTTTTCCTGACAGATCCAGGAAAAACACTGAGAACACCACCAGGAACTGTATATGGCTTTTACTAATTTGACCAAAGCCTTTGACTCTGCTAACTGTGAGGTTCTAGGGAGGATCTTATTGAAGCTTGGCTGCCCAGGGAAATTTATCACCATCCTAAGATTCTTGCATGACCAGATGACTGCTTCCATCCTATACAGTGGCTCTGCTATGGAGCCCTTTGCCATTCGAACTTGTGTCGAGCAGGGCTGCACCAATTCTGCCTTCCATCTTTCTTATGGATCATCCATGATCCTCTGTCACATGGCATCAGTGCTGAGTACAGGATGGATGGGAACCATTTCAGTCTTTCCTGCCTCTATGCCAAAACCCAAGTCACATCAGCTTCAATTGTTGAACTTCAGTATGATGATTGTGCTGTTGCACATACTCAGGACCTATAAACGGCCCTTAACTGCTTCTCTCAACTATAGCAGTGGTTGGGACTGACCCTTAACATCTGGAAAACAAAGGTGTTTCAACAGCTTGCTCCAAGATGCTTAACTTCCCTAATAAAGATCATCATAGATGGACAGGAGCTGGAGAACGTTGAACACTTTGCATACCTCAGCAGCCATCTCTGAAAGGCCAACATTGACGAGGAGATCCAGCATAGGATCCGATATGCCAGCTCTGCCTTTGGAAGACTGTATCACTGTGTGTTCAGTGATCACAACATCAGACCTCAAACAAAGCTCCTTTTATATAAGGCTGTGATAATCCCAACTCTTCTCTATGGCTGTGAGGCTTGGGTGATCTACAGGGACCACCTGAAGAGCCTGAAATGCCTTCACCAGCACTACCTCCAAAAGATCCTTGGCATCAAGTGGGAGGATTATCACACAAATGCCAGCGTCCTTACCGATGCTAACACCACTGGCATGGAAGCATTGACTATTCAGCATCAGCAGTGGTGGGCAGGACATTGCGCGTGCATGCCTGATGCATGTTTACCACAACAACTGCTATACTCCCAACTCAGCCAAGGACAAAGGACATGCATAGGCTAGAGGAAATGCTTCAAAAACGCCCTTAGGACAAACATTAAGATGTGGCACTAACATCACAAATTGGGAAAAACTACCCTAGGACATGGGTACATGGAGACACCTTGTGGGAGAAGGTACAGCTATCTTACGTTAAGGAAAGCCATCTTGCCCTGCAGGCAGAAAAGTGGAAGGAAAAGAAACGAGACCAAAAATCTGTGACCTCATCCTCCCTTTAACCACCACCTATGGTGTCGGCGGCTCTAGGCGGCCTTCTTAGCCATCGGGGGACTCATCTGCAACCCCTTACGTGGCCCAGGGGAGCGATCAGCCTCAAGCCTGAGGGCCCCCGTGGCAAGGAAGACAGCAAGGGGCGGAAGCAGGCCGGCAGGGCCAGGGCCACCGATCAGTTCTGGACGTTTTCATGCAGACGAAGGGCCGGGCTCGAGAAGCGGTGCAGCTGCCTCCCGCCGGCCCCGCTGGGAGGTCCCTTGGCGCTCGGCCCGGCAGGCCTGGGGCTCGCGGCAGGGGC
The DNA here is from genome assembly GCF_001723895.1 of Crocodylus porosus. Taxonomy (NCBI): domain Eukaryota; kingdom Metazoa; phylum Chordata; order Crocodylia; family Crocodylidae; genus Crocodylus; species Crocodylus porosus. Next base: position 231,737,816 of record NW_017728886.1, read on the forward strand.
CAAGCTCCCCGCGCCGGGGAGGGGCGGTTCCCCCGGCTTTCAGGGGCTTCGTTGCACCCGGGGAAATTTCATCCAAGATCTTTAGGATCTCCAGGCCGGAGGGAGGAAGCCGAGGCCGGGCTCGGAGAGCCGAGCAGACGCAAGCGCGGCTCGCTACTGCCTCGGCCTTCCGGGGTCGCGTCCCGAGCTGGGCCGCCCCGC
>NW_017728886.1:231738116-231752216 GCF_001723895.1 Crocodylus porosus
CTCGTCCTCTGCTCCGCGGCTGGCGCTGGCGGGCCCGCGAGCCTCGGGAAATCCCGGCCGAAAGCAGAGCCGTTTTATTCCGCCGCCCCCTTGCTCCGGGAGCGCGGGCGGTTCACGCGGGGCAGCCGCGTGGGCCCGAGGCCCCGCGTTCACTCGGGAGCGGGCGAGGACTCGTCCCTGCTCGGGGCCGCCCGCTGCGGGGGAGCCGCTCGTGTTTGTGCCCCGGGATAATGAGACTGAGCCAGTTGCCTTCCCCGCCGGGTTTGGTGGGAGTCAAAGCCCCGGGCGATGCGCCCGGAGATCAGGGTGGTAGAAAGCGAAGGTGGGAAGGGACCTCAGGAGGCCATGAGTGCGCCCTGCGCAGACCAGGCCCAGCTCCAGCTAGATCATCCCAGCCAGGGCTCTGGGTAGTGGGGGCTTCAAGGGTGGAGATTCCCCACTTCCCTGGGTAGCCTGTCTTTACTACCCTCCTCATGAGCGGGTTTGCCCTAATACCCAACCTAAACTTTCCTTGCTGCAGCTTGAGACCATTGGGGTGTGTCCTGTCATCTGCCTCTTTATAACCACCCTTCTGTGGTTGAAAGCTGCTGTTAAATCCCCCGCCCTTTCTTTTCTCCAGTTGCCTCAGCCTCTCAGAAATCATGCCCCAGCCCTCTCACCATTTTTGTTTTCCTCCACTTTGTCCATATCTTTGGGGGGGATTGGACACGGGACTCCAGATGGAGCCTCACCAGTGCTAGATAGAAGGGAAGAATCACTTCCTCTCTACTTGGCATGGCTGAGGCACACCTGGAGTGCTCCATCCAGTTTTGGGATAAACAGTCGTCTGTTTTTAGCCTCATATTTCACTCTTCCAGGGCTTAAGAGGACTGTTGGCTGTTGGAAGACTGGGAAGAGGGAAAAAGGCAAGGCACTGGCTCTGTGACTTTCAAGGAGGTAAATATCTTCACATCTGGAATGTGTTCCTAGCAGGGGACCTATGGCTCCTAGGTTTTGCACTTCTTAAGAATCGTTTCTTATCAAAGCTGTGTCCTGTGGTTAGTCCTTATATGCTTACTTATGTTTTAAGAAGCCTGGGATGATCAACGTTTGATTCCTTTCTAGCTGAACCCATGCTTCGCTGCAGAAGATTAATTTCAAGTGGATCACTTACGTATTGAATTTCATTTTTATGGCAGACTTTGCATTTAAAAATCTCATGCATCTGCCTGGTAGACGCACACTTCTCAACAGAAGGCTTTACATATGATCTAAAAGATAGGCTGGGTTGGTGTAACAGAAAGTAACATGGCATTTAAAGATTTTCATTTTGAGTTCTTTGCAAAAGAGAGAGTATGGGCTGGAGAAGGGATTTTGGTTGTTTAAGAGAAGACATAATTTTTTTTTTTTAAACATACTGAGGTTTGTAGCTCTACAAAGATCATTTTTGGAATATTCTGCATGGTATATAAGAGCTGTAATGTGCTGTTTGTTGTAGGAATGTAAATAAGCCTGCCATTGTGCTAGAACAGAGGAGGTTCTGCTATTATGTGTTAGAACTACATTCTTTCTTACCCAGAATATAGTTCTCTTTGCTTTGGCCATGAGCTGAATTAATAAATGTTGAAGGTAGAATGAGAAGGGTTAGCTTCAATTTTGCTTTGGCATTATCCTGTAAAGATTAAAGGCTGTTGCTCTGAAGTCATTCGCATGCTTCTCTCTTGCTTTCTGTTCTTCAGGAACACTTGTTGCTCTTGCTTGATATTGTATTGAATGAAAAGCAAAAGCATCCTGTCCATAAAGTTCAAGTTTTATACCTCTAGTGTGTTGGAGCCTTGTAAAATTTGAACAAATGTCTTTGAATGTTGTTTGCAATGTGGTTTAGATGGCAAATCAGAAGGTGCAGCTTATATATTAACTAAATAATATTATATATAGTGAGTACAAACTTTCACGAACCCAAGTTAATTTCATCAGGCGCTTTGAAAGGACATGTAGAAAGCAGAATATGAGCATCTCTCCTTATACTCTGCTTTCTGCATATCCTTTCACATCATCTGATGAAATGAACTTGGGTTCACAAAACCTTGTGTACCCTCTCTATTTATCTTATTTAGTTAGTCTATAAGGTGCATATTTAGCCCACTCTGATTGACTTCCGACTAACATAGCCATGACTTTAGCCTGAGTGCAGTTTTGTTAGGCTAGTTCGGCACCATCTTACAGATTAGTCTATTTGTATTGGTATAAACACTTAAGTAATGGCCAGCAAAAGGTTGCAGATTCATTGCAATTTTTAAAGTGCTAGGACTGGCTCCACAGGATTTGGAAGACTTAAAAGCAGAGCAGTAAAGTAGCAAAACGGGTAAGGCAAGATTGCAAGTGTGTGTTGGAGAGAATAACCTAACATTTAATCTCATTAAAGGCTCACATGACTCAGTTTGTAAAGTGGATGCACATAGGTTACATGTCTTTAATACCAAGTCACTGAAAGAATCAATAAAGGAAGCAACTGAGGAATGCTTTACAAGGCCTTTCTTGCTGTAGTGAACTCCATTTGTACATCTACTGAAGTGCATAATTAGCTAAAATGCATAACACAGTGTCACTCCCAGTTCATCTGTTGCTTACAATGTAAGCAATCATCAGTTACCTGTATATCAGTCAAGTGCATAACTTGCTTAAGACAAGAGCATAGCATCTTTCAACTCCCACTGTCTACTTTGTAACTTGTACTCCTGCTACCTGCATATTAACTGTGACTTTTACTCTATAACTAATTGTACTTCAATTATCAGAGAAACAGTGAAGAGGAAGCAGCTGTCAGAGAACTGCTTCTAGAAGCTTTGAAAACGAGGGGGATTAATTAGTTTTAGGCTTGCTAATGCAACAGCACCCTGTACTCAATTAACATTGCTTACATTAAGTTGGATTGGTGCAGCCTCAATAATTGGGCAGCCTTTTTTCAGCCCTGTAGCTATGCTCTTAAAACAGAACTTACGGTATTTTTAGAATTTTATAAATTGCTATATGCATAGGGGGGTTTTTGGGGGGTTTTATTCTGCTTCAGTGAAGAAACTATTTATTTACTTACTTTGAAATTTGAAAACTTGATTTTGTTACTTTTCCTCTCCAGTCATGGGTGGATGAAGGAGCAAGATGGCAATGCCAGCTGTGGGGTAGCAGCTGCTGGGGAGAAAAATCTTGCTTAAATATATTGTATGTAGAAATATACCAAGGGGCTGTAGTCTTGTGGCATAGAAAAATAATAGAAAGTACTGCACTGCCTCAGCATGAAGTCTTGTTTGCACTTTGGCAATTTCAGGTATTTGTTTCTATACAAAAAGAACAATCTCAAAATGTTACATTAAAATGGAAGTCAGTTAAGTTTCCCCTCAAATGGGGAGAATGAAGTTTTAAGTCTGATGTGTAACTTTCCAAACATTAATTACTTGGCTAAGGAAATCTTCTCAAGTCTTGCATTTATGATTATTTTAGGATAATGTAATCCAGTCTTTTGTTTTAGCTTTACAAGAATGGGGGGGAGGGGGAGTTGCAAGCCATTTGAATAAGAGTGTAGGCCAACATTTGCTAGACTGACGAGTGATTTTGAGTGTTCAACCTTGAAATGAGCTTGGATTTATGGTGTGTGTGCGCATGTTTAAAAAAAAAAAAAAAAGGGCAGGTGTTCAAAAGTTTCTGGAAATCGGGTCCCCATCCAGGTGTTTCACCTTAGGTACTTAAGTTCCCCAGGCCCTTCACTGCTGCTTTTGCTTTAGTGTGCACACACACATATAGGTAATGAGACTATAAAAGGCAATTTGAGAGAGGAAAAACAATATCCATTTTAAAGATCTATCAATAGAAAATGTAGAAATGCCCTTAGGAGTGTTGCTGGTGAAGGACAGTAAATGAGTTCTGTTTAGCCTGAGACCAGGGAAGTTGTCTGGACAAATACAGCTAGCTAAATGTGTATAGCCGGGTATAACACAGGTTTTCCCAATTTCACTGGAGTAATAACAGTTAGTACCAGATGATGATCTGCTGAAAAGGCTGCACTTTGACCTGATGTGAGTAAGATTTAGCATTCTCTGTGATTAAGAACTGCTGCCACACTCCTAGCCGCCATTCTGATACTGATGTGAGTGAACAGTTCTATTTTTCCTATAGTTTTACTTTCTCTGTTTGTTATTTTCTTGCATTTGTTAGTTATAATGCTTGATCTTTCCTTAGATTTAGTAATAGTGGGGAATTTTAGCTCACTCAAATCAAAGAGAGGAAGGGATTTTTATGTATTTTTTTGCAGCCTTATTTTCTGTATACATTTTTTTTTGCTTTATTGTTGCATTTTGGAAGTGTTTGGGCAGGCTGCTGACTGTCCTTTTATATAGAACAAATGGTTTTTAAATAATTTAGTGACCCAAGCAGCTCCACTAAGGCTTTTCTGAAATATTACACATGTGAAAATAGGCCTAAAAATCATGCTGTCTTGGGATCTTATGGCTTAAGCCAGCTTATTCAATCAATAGTCCATGCAAGTCCTTCATTCTTTGGTAGCTAGTTTGGACCATAGTGCAGAGCAGGCCTCTGAACCTGTTTCTTTCTGCTTTGCCAGCAGGCCTTGATTGACCCGTTCCTGATACTGGCTCTTCTGACAACCCTGAATCACAGGCTCCTTGTATACCTGTGTTTTGCTGCAATTTGTTTCTGTAGAGCAAAATATTCTATTTAGACTATACTTTATAGACTTTCAGGTTGAAATGTAAAGTACGCTTTGCCAGGTTGAAAACAAAGAAATGGAAGGTCCTGATTTCTTTAGGATTAATAATTTATTTGAATAGATAATATTAATCTTAAGAAATCTCAGTTCAGAGAGAGAATGTTATTAATGACAGCAAAATGTTCAGTGTTATACAAGCTAGAAAAAGAAGATAATTCTTTCTTCACAAAGTTTACAGTGTTCATAGAACCACTGAAGATGAAATGTGCTAGAAAGTGTAGAGACAGATTGAGAGACTGATTTTTGGTTATTTGTTCATTTTGGTTCTCTTATGGACATTGTGGAAGAAGTCTTTAGGGCACACTTAAGAACACGAAGAAGAATGCCTTTAGGAATCAGGCCTGGGGAGAGCTTGGCTTGGGGGAGAAAAGGCATGCAGCCAGAGAGGCCTAAATCTTAAGTTTTAGGGGGTTTTTTTAAAACATTTTTCATCTGGCTCTATTCATCACAAAACAGTTTTAGCCAGGTTAAAAACATGTGTCAGAGAGAACTTTTTTTTTTGTCCTTCAGGGGAAAATAATTTTCTCCTAGGAGCAATAATGTTATTTTGACTGGCAATATGCCTTTTGTTGCTCAAGGTAAATTCATTTTTGTCAGAGAATGATACAGCATTTGTGTTGGTATTGAATACGGATATTCCTTCTGTTGCATAGATTCAGTTGGTTAATTTTGTGTGTTTAAGTGAACAAGATTACATACTTCATGTAGCCTGACATTTAGAAAATGTTGAGGGTCTTCCTGCCCAATACTGCTTGGATTCTTATGAGTAGTCAAAAAATGGTTTCTGAGTTATGCTTTGAGACTGAAAGAACGTAAGCTCTTGTTTGAAGAGCTATCTTATCATTTATAATGGCAAATCCTGTATTCTTTGATCCAGATCAGATGGAAAATTTTATTCAAAGTAGAAGGATTAAGAACAAATGTTCCAAGTGAATTAATTTGATCCTGAGGTTAAAACAATAGATGAATCCAGGAATTAAGAGCTGTTTAGTGAGAAGGGAATAGCTCTATGAAGAAAGATTCATACTTATCTTCTATGTGATGTTTTTTAAAGTCTGTGGTTCTTTGGATATCTACTGATGGCAGAGAAATAGTGAGACTTAGGAATCCTGTGGTTCTTTCCAGTTTCTGGAAGGGAGTGTATCCAGTGGATACAGATTCTTCCTAAGTATATTTCTTGTACCATCTCTTTTGATCTGTCAGTCTACTTTCTTATCCCCAGTCCACCCAGCCTTCACCCTTCTCCAGTCCCCATATTCTCGTTAGTCTTCTCTGGTTTCTTATCCTGTATAAATGTCCATCTTCCCACAGATGCCTAGTCTCCTCTCCCCTTCACTTTCCCTCCATGTCATAATCCCCCCTTTTTTTTTTTAACTTGCTCACTGTGGACAGAACTCTTGGGGAATGTGTAGCTTTAGTGGGACTCTATTGAGAAGGTCTCCAGAAACTTTTATTTGATGTGTTTGTGTTATTTTATATGCCCTTCTCTAATTGAGGAATGCCAAATATGCAGCCTGTAGGCTGGGTCTGGCCTGTGGAGTTGTATGATTTGGTCTGTGGGTCTAGCATGCACTACGTGCAGCATACAGTATTAGATCTGGTGCTGCATGTGCTGCACAGGGTACCAGCTACATGCAGCACCATGCTGGACTGGCCCTGAGCACTGGCTACAGGACTGGTCTGAATTTGACCCAGCATATGGGGCCAATCCAGGCACCTCATACAGCACGTGCATCATGCTGGCTTTGTGTGCGAGCCCTGGACTGGAGCCAGCATGTGCTGCTTACAGTGTGCGGAACTGTTCCAGGGCATGTACAGGGTGTTTATAAAGTCCTTGTGCAACTCTAAACTTAATAACTTTGCATATACACATGATAGAAGCAAACTGTAAATGGCAATTGAAAGCATAATTCATTATGTTTTTTAGCATAGTATAAGCTATGCATAGGGTAAGGATCACAAATGCAATTTATGAAATCACTCAGCAGCAACTGGAAAATGTTTGCTATGAGTTGGAAAATCAGACTGAATGTTATATCATGAATGATGGCAGTTATGTTGAAGTCTAGAAATTTGAATTGCATTGTGTTAGAAGTTAATGAATTATGCTTTCGTTCACTGTTTACAGTTTGCTTCTATCATGTGTACATCCAAAATTCGTAAAGTGTAAAGTTGCACAAGGATTTTATAAACACCCTGCACTATGTGAGGTGCCCTTGGCAGACCAGCTCTATGTGCAGGTCCAATCTGTGAGCCCAGTCTCAGATCAGCCCTGCGTCCCTCATCCAGCTCACAGGGCCAGATGAACTTGAACCTTTGCTCTAGTTTATTCATGGAAACTGCTAGAACTTTTTCAGGACAGTTCATCCTGAAGCTGAGGAATGGCTTGGAAAATTTCAGCCCAAATGATATACATTAGACTAAGTTTTATAGTCAAGAATATGGTCTTACACAGGAAGTGTTTGGCAGCCTTAAGAAGTGTTGCCGCCAGCTTCTCCTAAGATCAAAGTATTAAGTATTTCTCTACAAAACATTAAACTGTTGTTTTCCTTTTCAAACCCCACTCTGTCTTCCTTGAAATAAGCATGGTCTTTTCTTCATTGTTGCGGTGCTGGGACAACTGACACTTTCTGTTGCTACTTTCTTAAGTGCTCTCTTACTAATATTATATTGACTGTTTTTGGGGGTTTTTTTTAGTTGAGAGTATGGTTAACAGCAGCATGCAAACTTGCATTGAAGTGTGGAAAAGCTGCCACGAAAGAATGCTGATTATTTTTTATACTATTTAAAGTTAAGTGAAACAGGGACTGTGCAAATGTAATATTAAACTGGAGTAGGCACACATCTAACACTTTAACTCTACCATAAAACAGAACATTGTCCACTGTGATCTCTTATCTCACACAATGCTGAGCCAGCATACAAGTCAGCTAACTTTTAGCATTTTCTATTGTATGACCACTATCCAGTGATGGATGGGGTTTTTAGCAATAGGTGCAGTTACAAGTGTTGTCACACACTACCAGAATCAATGCTTGCTCAGTTATACTCATTAGCAGGAAAAGATAATTGCCTAAAAAAAGTTAGTCCTGGAGCTAAGTAGGGAAAGTGAACTGCAGAGGTAGCATCCTGTTGAGACTGAGACTGTTTGGCATCCAGATGTTCATACATGGAAACTGTGTTCAACTAATTCTGGGCAAGGTGATCTACAGCACATGTGATTTGTTCTCTGTTGGTATTTATGGATCCCTGTTGCCAGTTGGCATTGTGCCATTAGTGAAATAGGAAGTCAGTATTATCAGAGAAAGGAAGTAATGGACTGTTAACTTGACCACCCAGATCCTCCACGCAGTATACTGGCTCTTAATACTTCCAGAGGAGAGCTCAATCGGGAATGATTCGAATTTAGAAATCTTGAAAGAATACATAAATGTGAGGATGTCTGTATTCTAGGACTAATCTTCATAACCACAGTACCTGGGGACTGATTGGCTAAGCAGCAGCTCTGCAGAAAAGGACTGGGAGGCTCCAGTGGACAGTAAGATGGATATGAGTAAGCAGGGTGCCTTTGTTGCCAACAGCATACTGGGATGCATTAGTAGGAGTATTGCCAGCAGATCAAGGAAAATAATTGTTCTGCTCTATTCTGCACTGGGGAGACTACATCTGGAGTACTGTGTCCAGTTTTGTGTCCCCCACTATAGAAAGGATGTGGACAAGTTGGAGAGTCCAGCAGGGGACAGTGAAAATGGTGAGGAGGCTGGTGCTCCTGACTTCAGAGGAGAGGCTGAAAGGACTGGGTTTATTTAGTCTGCAGAAGGGAAAACTGAGAGGGGACTTGATAACAGCCTTTAACTACCTGAAGGGGGGTTCCAGAGAGGATGGAGCTAAACAGTTCTTGGTAGTGACAGATGACAGAACAAGGAGCAATGGTCTCAAATTGCAGCAAGGCTTAGGTTGGATATTAGGAAAAACTTTCTCACTAGGAAGGTGGTAAAGCACTGGAACAGGTTACCTAGGGAGGTGGTTGAATCTCCATCTTTTGAGCTTTTTAAGGCCTGGCTCAACAAAGCCCTGGCTGGAATGATCGTCAGTAGTTGGTGGTGGTCCTGCTTTGAGCAGGGGTTGGACCAGATGACTTCTTGAGGTCCCTTCCAACCCTAATTTCCTGTTATGTCTCCTGTTCTGTAAGAAGTCACGTGTCATTCCAGTCAGCTGTTACTTGTCAAGTGTAGTATCTTCCTGTTTGTTTATGACTTGAATGCAGTACCAGTCTTTGTACTGTTAAATTCAAGAAGAGCATTTGAGAAAAATGGCAGACACAGATATGACAAGCAACTTGAGAACAAGGACTTTTTTTTAAAATACCGTGAGATTCAATTAATGATTCTATTGTGAAAAGATTGTTTTTAGCTTACTAAATTAATGGGCTTCTCAAATGGTTTTGGAATTCTGGAAAACCCCTTTCATTGAAAGAACAGCTGTTGTTGGTACTTTTATGCATATGTTAAAAAATACTCTTGTTGGTAAACAGTAAGTTAAAGCAATTATCTATAATAATAACATTTCATTAAAAAGCAGTGTTTTTATGCCACTTTTAAATATTTCAAAAGATTGTGTTTGAAGAAAATCTATAAAGAATTTTCCAGTGCTTTGGCTTCAGGTGCATTGAACATCTTATGCATTGGAAAACAGGTTAAAAGAAGCTGGAGGTATGAACCTGATATAAACTGTACCCCAAGTACAATTCTTCCTAATATGTAACCTCAACTTCCCTTGCTGCAATTTGAGACCATTGCTCCTTGTTCTGTCATCTGCCACCACTGAGAACAGTTTGGCTCCATCCTCTTTCAAACTCACCTTCATGTAGTTGAAGGCTGCTATTAAATCCCCTTTTAGTCTTCACTTCTCTGGACTGAATAAGCCCAGTTCCCCCAATCTCTCCTCAGAAGTCATGTCCCCCAGCTGCCTCATCATTTTCACTGCCCTACACTGAACTATCTCCAATTTGTCCACATCCTTGTTGTAGTGGGGTACCCAAAACTGAACACAATGTTCCACATATGGCCTAACCAGTGTTCAACGGAGGAATAATCACTTTGCTTGACCTGCTGACAACAGTCCTACCAATGCAGCCCAGTATGCCATTAGCCTTCTTGACAACAAGGGCATATTATTGTCTTATTCAGCTTATTGTCTACTGTAACCCCCAGGTCCTCTTCTGTAGAGCTGCTGTCCAGCAAGTCAGCCCCCAGCCTGTACTGGTGCATTGGATTGTTCCATCGTAAGTGCAGGACTTTGCATTTGCCCTTTTTGAACCTCATGAGATTTCTTTTGGCCCAATTTTCCAATGTGTATAGGTCACTCTGAATTCTAGCCCTACCTTCCAGTGTATTTATTACTCGCCCCCCCACCCCGGTGTCATCTGCAAACTTGTTGAGGGTGCACTCCATCCCATCTTCCAGGTTGTTGATCAAGATATTGAACAGAACTGGCTGCAGGACTGACCCTTGGGGCATTCCACTTAATACCACCTGCCAACTAGACATGGACCCATTGAGTACTACCCTCTTCTGTCCACCTTACAGTCCATTCATCCAACCCACACTTCCTTAGCTTGTCTGTGCAAATGTTGTGGGAGACTGTATCAAAAGCCTTGCTAAAACCTAGGTATACCACATCAACTGGTCTCCCTGCATCCACAGAGCCAGTCACCTCATCATAGAAGGCAATCAAGTTGGTTAGACATGATTTGCCCATGGTGAATCCATGCCGACTGTTCCTAATCATCACCAGGGATCCTGGTTTTCTCTGTAAAAATCACAAGTTCTCTTATTAACACCCCCCCCCCAACCCCCCAAATCTGCATTTTTCTGTGATTTTTAAAATGAAGCACCACTATATATAGGTATTAGTTGAAAACAATGTTTTATTGATAAATTTACAATTTTAAAGCAATTTGAAAGCCTACCAATACCTCAATCAGCATAATAAAATAAATTCTAAATACCTAAAATTTGGGGGTTTTAACATGGAAAATCAGAGCTCCCTCTGGCCCCTTTGCTCACTAGGATGTGGATCTAGTCCTGGCTGTCCCTCCCTGCTCTTTTCTAGTGCTGAGCCTTGCCCATACCATTGCCCCTCACTCCCCACCCACAGCCCTCTGACCCTGCTTGTGCCCCTCACTCCACAGTCACAGCCCCCTGACATCCCAGTCCTGCCGGAACGGGACCCCAGCTTCCAGGGTACGAGGCCAGGATCTGGGTCCACAGCCCCCTCACAGCAGCGCCTGAGCTCTGGCTGCTGTCCATAGGAGGTGGTAGATGCTGGGGTGGAGTGGAGCGTGGAGCCTGGCTCCCCCTCCCTCATGGGCAGCACAGCCAGAGTGGAGCCCAGGGAGGGGATGGGGAGGCAGATGTGGGCTGCCTACTTTGGGCTTGGGATCCCCACCCTGCTGTCCTACACCTGGGGCCTCCAGGGCCCAGTGGGTGAGACCCAGAGTGGCAGGACAGGGCAGGGTGGGGAACCTTGATGCTGCTGCTGGGAGCTCTGTGCTACTGTGGCGAGGTACCCGTTGCCTGCCCTGTGGCAGCATGGAGCTGTGCCCCTCATTGCTGCTGGGTGGGCAGGGGTCACCTCCCCATGGTGGTGCGGAGTTCTCACTTCATCAAGGTTCCCTGCCCTGATCTGGTCTGCTGCACCAGGTCTTACCCACTGGGCCATGGAGGCCTCGGGGAGGACAGCACAGTGGGGAGCCTGAGCCCACCCCAGGCAGCTCGTCTTTGCCCTGTTCACAAATTTAGGGGATACATGCCCCCATAATCCCCTGGAAGTGTATGCAGCAGCAGGGAGCCAGCCCCTGCTCGCAGACGAGCTGCCCACGGGCCCCTCCCACTCCACGCCCAGGCCCTGTGGCTGCGTTCCAGGCCCAGGGGCCAAGCTCCATGCATTGCCTGGGCTGGGCAGCAGCCCCAGCCCTTCCTAACTCCTTCCCTTCCTCCCTTCCTCACTATGGGGGCCTGAATTCCCCATGTGCACATGGCACCCCCCTGCTGGACCGCCCTCTTTCTGCTCCCCACAGCCCCATGCAGGCTGGAACAGCCAGCCTGCAAGCAGAAACTCGCCACTACCTGCATTTTTCTCCTTTTTAAAGGAGAAAATCTAGGTTTTTCTCTTTGGAGAAATGTGGTAAACCCTGATTTTTCTCGTTTTATTGTGAGCTGCTAATCACTTTCTTTTCTTCCAAGTGCTTAAAATGGATTCCTTAAGGATCTGCTCCATGATTTTTCCAGGGACTGAGGTGAGGCTGCCCAGTCTGTAGTTTCCTGGATCCTTCTTTTTCCCTTCCTTAAATAAGGGCACTATGTTTGCCCTTTTCCAATCATCCAGGACCTCTCCTGATCACCATGAGTTTTCAAAGATGATGGCCAGCGGCTCTGCAGTCATATCAGCTAACCGCCTCAGCAGCCTCGGGTGCATCCCATTCAGCCCTATGGACTTGTATATGTCCAGCTTTTCTAAATGGTTCCTAACCTGTTCTTTTCTCACTGTTGGCTGCTCACCTCCTCCACAAACTGCTGCCAGGTGCATTAGTCAGGGAGCTGACCTTGTTGTGAAGACTGAGGTGAAAAAGGCATTGAATACTTCAGCTTTTTCTGCATCCTCTGTCACAAGGCTGCCTCCCCCATTCTGTAAGGGACCCACTGTTGCCCTGATCTTCCTCTTGTTACTGACATACTTGTAGACACCCTTTGTTACTCTCCACATCCCTTGCTAGCTACAACTCCAGTTGTACTTTGGCCTTTCTGACTTCATCCCTTCATGCCAAAGCAATATTCTTACACTCTTCTCTAGCTGTTTGTCCAAGTTTCTACTTTTTATAAGCTTCATTTTTTGCGATTTAGTTTACTGAAGGACTTCCCTGCTAAGCCAAGATGGTCTTCTGCCATGCTTGCTAGTTTTCCTGCACACTGGGATGGTTTGTGCCTACACCCTCAGTAAAGCTTCTTCAAAGTACAGCCAGCTGTCCTGGATTCCTCTCTCGCTCAGACTGGCTTCCCAGGGGATCCTGCTCATGAGTTCCCATAGTGTGTCAAGGTCTGCTTTTCTGAAGTCCTGGGTCCTTACTCTGCTGTTCCATTCCTCAGGTTCCTGAATTCCATCTCATTGCTGCTGCCTAAGCTGCCATCTAGTACATTCCCCCACAAATTCTTCCCTGTTTGTGAGCAACAGGTCAAGAAGAGCATGGCCCCTAGCTGGCTGTTCTGGCACTTGCGCCAGGAGATTGTACACAGCACTCTCCAAAAACTTCCTGGATTTCCTGTGCACTGCTGTATTGCTTCCCTAGCAGATGTCAGGGTGACTAAAGAACCACTTAATGTGAACATTTTTTTTTTTAAATCATATTAGAGTAACTTCAGATAAGGGTGTGTGCACCTGAGCTGCTGGTTCTACAACTGATAGCCATTTTATGTTTATAATATGGATCATAGAATCAGAGAAGTTGGGTCGGAAGGGACCTTGTAGATCTTTAAGTCTGACCCCCTGCCAGGACAGGAGAAAAAAAAAAACTGGGCTCAAATGATCCCAGCCAGGTAGGCATCAAGCTTTGGGCTTGGGATCCCCAGGGTAGAAGTCAGCACCACTCCCCTTGGAAGTTGGTTCCAGATCCTAGCTGCCCTAACTGTGAAGTAGTTCTTATGGATGTCTAATCTAAACCTACTCTCCAACAACTTGTGGCCGTTATTCCTTGTCATGTCAGGGGGTGCTAGGGGAAACAAGGTCTCTCCCAAACCCTTCTGGTCACCCCTAGTGAGTTTATAGACTGTCACCGGGTCCCTCCTCAGCCTTCTCTTGTGAAGGCTGAACAGGTTCAGGTCCCACAGTCTCCCATTGTAGGGTCTGCCCTGTTGTCCCCGGATCATGCGGGTGGCCCTCCTTTGGACCCTGTCAATGTTGTCCACATCCCTCCTGAAGTGGGGCACACAGAACTGGACGCAGTACTCCAGCTGTGGCCTGACCAGTGTTGCTAGAGGGGGAGGATCACCTCCTTGGGCCTGCTAGAGAGGCACCTGTGGATGCACGACAAGGTGTGGTTAGCCCTGCCAACCGTGACCTCACATTGTCAGCCCGTGTTCATCTTGGAGTCAGTAATGACTCCGAGATCCCTTTCTGCCTCTGTGCTCTCAAGAAGGGAGTTTCCCGTCTTATAAGTGTGCTGCTGGTTACTGCTGCCCAAATGCAGCATCCTGCACTTGTCAGTGTTGAAGCACATCCTGTTTTTCCTAGCCCACCCCTGTAACCTATCCAAGTCTTGCTGCAGTCTTTCCCTCCCTACTAGC
>NW_017728886.1:231752406-231758133 GCF_001723895.1 Crocodylus porosus
AACGGAGGTGAAGAATTGGTTAAAGAGGTCTGCTTTCTCCTCTGGCACAACCACCAGATTGCCCAGAGGATCTTGCAGGGGCCCAACATTTCCCGGTGCTTTCTTCATCCTTCCTATATATTTGAAACAGGACTTTTTGTTATCTTTGATTTTTGGATGCAAGTCCTAGCTCTACGTCTGCCTTAGCTTTCCTGACAGCCCCCCTACAGGCTGGAGCAGAGGAGGTATACTCCTCTTTGGAGATAGCACCCCCCTTCCACCGGTTGTACGCCACCTTTTTGGTGATCAGGCATTCCTGGACGCCCTTGGTGAGCCAGGGGGGCTTTTGGGCACTCCTGCCCCCCTTGCTTCGTGTTGGGACAGTCACCCCTTGGGCCCTGAGTATCTTCTCCTTAAGGAATGACCGCTTATCTTGGGCTGTGCGTTATGGATGTAGTCATCCATAATGCCTTCTCCTGAGGAAAGTGCTCCTATTTCCAGTCATATAACCTGTAGTGTTCTGGTGGTTTCAAGCTTTGTAAATTCACCTACCAAAAAGGCATAATGTTTGAAAATAAGCAGTGCTTAAACTTACTTAAAATATTAAAATAGTGTATGTAGATTTGAAATTCCTAGGGGCAGGGATTGCATCTCCCTGTGTGCATCTACTTGTACAGTTACAGAAAAAGCTGCAGAGCTTATTGCTCCGGGGCCTGCCATTTGAATATGTGCCTGGGAGCAATTAACTGTGGAGCAATAAGTTCTGCAGCCTGGACAGAGCAGCCCTGGCTGGCAGGAGGCCCTGGGGAGTAGCCTGCAAACCTGGGGATGCTCCCCCCAGCTCAATGTGCTGCAGAGGGGCTGGATGGGGTATGAGAGAGTTTCAGTGAGGAATTAGCTGTCAGGCAACCCCTGTATTGAAGCACCCTTGTGCCCCAGCCAGCTTGGCAGCATCTACACATGCACTGTTGCAGAGTAAATTAATTTACTCCAGCCTAATAGGGGCTCATATGTAGATGCCAAGACGTTTACTGCACAGCTAATTAGTCAGTAGTGCAGTAAATGTCTTGTGTCACCACCCAAGGAGCACATCTACACATGTGCTCCAAGAGCCGCTTTAATTAAAGTACCCAGAGTGTCCAAAAACTAAAATGCCATCTTCTGAATCCATCCAACAGTATTTTGATCAGACGATCTGGTTTCTACATGGGTCTTGCTTGCAAGCTTCCTAGGGATATGATGAACTTGATTTTTCTAACGTTTGAACATTGAAAATAAAATGTTAAATAATGAAATGGTCAGAAAAAGAATCTAATATTTTGATTTTAAAACTTTGTTGTATCATTATGCTGAAATCTTAATTTTTAAGGAACATTGAATAATTTGCTGTATGCATTGGTTTCATCTGGAATTGGGATGCTACATACATCTGTACAATGAGGCCCTATGTATCTCAAGGGAGGCAGTGAAAATCACTGGACATTTTTTTAAATGTTGGCTTAATCTTCATTGTCCTCTTCCTTCAAAGCACTAAAAAATATGCATACCTTACCTCCTATCCTTTTGAAAGCAGTGGGACTGATCACTTGAGAGCAAACTTAAGTATGTACTTAAGGGTGCCTGCAGATGTTAAGGGCCCTGTTCTAAGTCATGGCGCTTCATACAGACATTTATTTGCCTGTTGCAGGGGGCTGGAGTCTGCCTGCACTGATCCTGGCCAGCAGGCGAGGGTTCTGTAGCAGCCTCTGAGGAGGTAACCAAACCACTCCTTGGCCCAACCCTGCCTCCTCTCCGCAACTCCAGGGCTGTCAGTGGGGCGGGGAGGGGGAGGGAACGGGTCAGAGGTGCAGCAGGGGTGAAGGGCTTGGTTGGAAGGGAGCCCCCTTGCCTCAGGCCTGGCCCAGCTCCTTCCAGTAGCTCAGCGGGGTAGCTGGGGGGTCAGAGGGAGCTGTGTAAGGCAAGGGGGCTCCTTTCCACTCCTCATTCCCCTAACAGCCCTGGACAGGCAAAGCAGCTGGCAGCTCCATGCTGCTCCCCCCTCTCTCCCTTCCTGACAACGCCAGTGCAAACATCAGCCCAGCCCTGCAAAGCAGAGAAAAAATAACCTGGATCAGAACACAAGTTCCCTAAGGTGCAGTGCTTTACAGCGCCTTCATCTATTACCTAATTTAACCCGAGTTAATTTTTCATGTAATCAGCCGCTTTAAAAATTGCTTTGCAGCTGTGCGCGGGTGTTATGTCATGGCTGTAGATCACTTTCAGAAACCCAGTTGCACAAAAAATGTAACTTGTGTAAGCATCCTAAGTGTCTTCTAGGTTGCCACCTTAAAGAGAGACACTAGTGAGGACATTTAAAACCACGTTTTAAATAACTGTGCAATTTGATCGAGAATGCCTTTTGACTAAAACAATATTGACTGGCAAAAAGACGTATGTTGAATGGTGCTGCATTATCTTCAGCAGAACCGAACAGTCTCGTTACTGGAATGCTGCTTGGAAGAGCTCCAAGAAATGTCTTTGTAATTCTTGTATGATTTGGCAACTGCTTGTATTCGTAATTCCACAGGGTGGGCAGTCCAGCCTGTGTAGAGGTCTGACTGACAATGTGGCAGCTCCATGTTGACTGCTGCTAAGAAATTTGCTGAACCTCCAGTTCTGTTTCCACCCATCAGTAGGTATTCAGTGAGATTTGTTGATCAGTTGCTTGATAGATATTCCTTTCTTTATTTTTCGTTCAGTTTTGTCTTGACATGAAGGAGGCTTTCATTTCTTCAGCCAGATTTGCTTGGTTAGGCTTTGACTAGAAATTTGGAGACCAAAATATTTGGCATTAGAATTGAAGGGGTAAAGCCTTACCTAGAGATCCTGCATTCAGAATATTTTGTTTGACCCATTGTTCTAGTGTGATGAAGAAAGGAAAAAAATGCATTTTAAGTGCGGTTTCTTCTCCATTTTGAGTCCCCAGGCTGTCAGTCTGTTGCTGCTTCTCACTCAATTGCCTTTTCTTTTTTTCTGGCTCAGATCATTCTCTCTTACTGAAAAAAACTTAAAAAGGTGGTATGGGTATGTGTAGGGCAGGGAAATCTGTAAAGATCCCTTTATGTTTTCAAGTTACAGAACATGAATTTTGTTTCCTATGGAAAAGACTGCAAGGCCTTGCTACCAACTTAATCTTTGCTTATCATTCCCACATTCCCACCAGCTGGTTACCTTGGCTCCAGCAAGCCTCAGATGTTTTTAGCATGGTGTTTTCTGTTGCTGGTTTGGGATGGTCTCAGCTTTACAAAATGCTTATATGCAGCTATTGTGCACGTATTCTGCAAAGATGTTTTTGAAAGTTCAAATGAGGAAAGGAAAATGGCATTTCCTGAAAGTTTTTATATATTAACCAAACTTGAATTTAATTTCATGAACAAGTAGTAAAAGGCATGTGCTTATCCCCAGACTAGCAACAATCTAGAAAGCTGTTAGAGCATCTCAGAAAACATGAAAGTAGGAAGAAGATGACATACAGACTAACAGTGTGTCTTCCTTTGTTTGCTGTGTGCTCCAGTTTACCTCAAGGTCATGGCTCGTATTTACACCTGAGTTACTTTAACAGACATTTTTTATTTCTTTACCTTCTTTTGTTTCCTTGAGACTTTGGGACCTGTTTCTTCATGATTTTGGGAGGTGCCATTAGCTGTATAATGAGCCACCTCTTATAACTGCTTAATTTAATGCATTTGGCTACATCAGTCACTACTTTTAACATTTTTAGGGTTAAGCTATAATATGTTTCAGTTGTTTATTTTAAGGCCTTCGTGTATGATTGCTATCTTGTCTTTTGCTTTGTTTTACTTGATCTTTCTGTTGGACATGGTCATTTTGTATTTTGCTAATTAGAAAGTTGTAAGGTCTGCCAACATTAACTTTATGGTCACGCAGAAATACGCTTTGGGACTTTTTGCCTTAGCTGTGCTTCTGCAGCTTGAGGCAGGTCCCCTGAAAATGGCTAACACTGGTAACACTATGACCCTGTAACCTGGTGTCTTTGCAATCATCCAAAATCCCATTGGATTTTTATAGTGTAATTTCTATACTCCCATCTGATAATCTACATTTAATTTACTGTAACTGTTTGCTTGTATCCACTGTAACACTGAGATTGGCTTTCTGCATTATTGCTTTTTAGATGTCTTTTCCCCAATGAATGTTTATTTCACTCAGTTATTCCCTTATCTGAAATTTACCCTATATTCCCATTTTAGTTTTCTGTGTCTGATCTGAAAGGATGACACATTCCCTTTCCAAGATCAAAAAACTTTGGCTGCTTTGATAGTAGTTATTTTTGTTTATAGCAGCTGTACCATGGTCTAAGCATTGCTCCACAATTGACTATTTTTTGCCTTGGCATCCATTATTTCCAAGACAAATGGCAGACTGATCATTTGTCTTTTGCTGTTGTGAAACTGTAGATATTTCATGGTGTGATTCTCTAGACTTCAAGAGAAGTAGTCAGCCATGCTAGTCTGAAGTCAGCTGATAGGGTAGATATGCACCTTTTATAGACTAACTAGGTTTTTCAGTCAGGTAGCAGCAGTATCTGTGGCATGTGGGCACTGAATAGATGCCCACTTGAAACCCAAATTCTTCTGGATATTTCACTTACTACTATGTCTACAGAATTCATTATTGATACCTACAAAATCTGTATCTTTTGAAAGGCTGGATTTTAAGTCATAAATCAGCGTAGTTTGACTTGATCTGAAAAGAGTTCTGCTAAGGTACAACAGCACAACATCTGCCTGTGTCTGTATTCTTGGGCTTTAAGGTTCCTGTACAGTAAAAATTCAGCGTAGTCATGTGGTAACTGGTGACTTCCTCCTGACTTCTCCTGGATCTAGATGCAGAAAGGCTGATGTTAAGTTCTGTACAAGAAATCATAACCTTAAATTTTGACTGTGTAGTCTCAGAGCAATAAGACTTTTAGCTGAGGAGTTACCTAAGCGGATTCTTCATTCACAAATCTTGAAAGACTAGGCCTGGAAAAGTACCTTTTTTTTTTTTCTACTTCACATTTCAGGGTGATAAAGCTTCTTGCTGTTTTCTCTTTCCATGTGATGGAAGAATCCTGTGACTTTATAACAGAAATCTTCGTCTCATGTTGCAAATCCACCCAACCTTCGAGACATCTTACTCCACAGCTGTCACAACAAACTTTCTCTCGAATGCTAGTAAATGTATCTGATACCACTGTGCAGCCTGCAAGTTTTTTTCCTTACCCTGAGGTCTTTATGTCTAATTTGATATTATCCAAAACACTGCATGGATTTCAAACTGTATGATTTCCTGCAGCACTACATGATTAGGAAGCTAAAAGATACTTCATGGATTTTGAAAACCTTTAATCATTAAGTGTTATCCTAAATCTGTTTGGTTTTTTCATTCCTTGTGTCTCTTAAGTTTGAGTATTGTGAGCTGTCTGTATCTTTCCCCTGGGATTTTGGGAAACCTTGCCACACGAGACCAGATACGTTATTTAAACAATTGACTGATTTCCTTCTTTTTCTGCTTCTCTTTTTAAGTTCCCTAAAAGCTTAATGTAATATATACAGTAGAAAGTTCATGTGTTTACTTTGCTGTTTCATAGTTTCTAGGGTTGGAAGGGACCTGAGCAGATGATTGAGTCTGACCCCCTGCTATGGCAGGAAAGAGTACTGGGGTCAAACGACCCCAGCAAGGTGTACATCTAACCTCCTCTTAAAG